>NC_135765.1:26495494-27156781 GCF_052425735.1 Oculina patagonica
AAACTTTTTTCGTTTTTCGACGTCCTTGAAAACCTGTTGTCGGACTTTTACAGTGGGTGAGCACTTGGTAACTGTAGCACCGAGCAACTCAAACGAGCTTTTAATTCTGATCATTAATGCCACTGCATGCATTCTCTGAATGCTTTGTTCGTATGACAGAATGTTGGTTGCCTATAGCTAAAAAGCATGCAGGAGACATTGAGGGAATAAAATGCTTTCATCTTGATGGCCTCATTAATTTTTAAGCCACTCGGATATCGCTTATAATTATTATGTTTTTCTTTCTTCTGTGTGTGTGATCCAGGTTAATTTAATGGTGCAATCTGATTGGCTGATTTAGCAGTCCATATGCCTTTTTTATCTGGACCGCTAGTTATCATTGATTTAGTGCTGCTTGCGCATGATGACATTGGCTTGCTCTTATGTTATTAGGTATTACATAGGAAAAATTGAAAATAGCCTTTTACGAGAGACTAAAAACTGATTCGGAAAGACGTTTTCTGCGATCCATAGAAAACAAGCCCTTGAATATGTACAAAGCCGTAACTAGCAAGAGGGTCAGAGGACCCTCCTGAAAACCACCCCTAGGTGATTGGAGGCCTCCTCTTAAAATATTATGTATTATTATTATTATTATTATTATTATTATTATTTATATATATTTTTCTTATTTTTATTCTATTCTTTTTTTTTTTTTTATAAATTTTTATTAAATTTTTTTTTTTTTTTTTTTTTTTTTTTTTTTTTTTTTTTTTTTTTTTTTTTTTTTTTTTTTTTTTTTTTTTTTTTTTTTTTTTTTTTTTTTTTTTTTTTCGGGGAATTGGGGGAGAATATTTTTTTTTTTTTTTTTTTTTTTTTTTTTTTTTTTTTTTTTTTTTTTTTATTATTATTATTATTATTATTATTATTATTATTATTATTATTTTAAGACAAGACACTTGCCTCGTCTTGATTTTAACCCAAAATTAAAAATAAAATACGTTTAGTTGGAAAAGAACAAGATTGTTTTTTTTTTTTTAAGACATACCTAATGAAAAATATTTATAAAAGAGTTTCAGAACTCATAGTTCTCCAAACTTTCTGGAGGGCATGCCCCCAGAACTAGGGCTTTCCACAAGTAGCTCGGCAACTTTTCATGTTTCGAGCAACTTTTTACCTTTCGAGCAACTTTTTTCCTCTCGAGAAACTTGTTGCATTTTGAGCAATTTCCAGACCGAAGATCTCTTAAGATTATCCGAGTGTTGTTTAAAGGCAATACGAACATTTCCGAAGATTTACGAAGTTCGCCGAAGATTTTCGAGAAACATCTGAAGACGTTTCAACTTTCGGCTCATTCTACATTAAAACTTTACGAAACTCGTCATCAAACAAGACGTCATCGATATCTTCATGTTTTTTCCCTTAAAATGTTATTTAGATACTTCTTTTGCTGTAAAATTGCATAAAACTGCCTATAATTATAACACTCAAAGGGAAATTAGCATATATTTACAGAAATTATCTTGATTAGAAGCAGCGTTTTGGATTGTTTGGAGCAACTTTCGAGCAACTTTTATTATCCAGAAGCAACTTTTTTTGATTTTTGGAGCAAATTTTGAGCAACTTTTTGAGAAATAACGGGCAACTTTTTGGGAAATCTCGAGCAACTTGTGGAAAACCCTACCCAGAACCACCTAACAAAATCTTGTTACGGCCCTGTTACAACATCTTTTTTAAACCAAATGGTATTTGTACATTAACACTGTAAAATACAAACAATGAAATACTTTATTATTTATCTTCAAAAAATGTTCCATCGGTTTTAATCTGTTATATTTTTTCATCAAAAATGCTTTGCATACACTACAAAAAATAGGCAAGCTTTCTCTTCCAAATCACACACTAAAAATAGCGTAAATTAAGGGCGTAGCCTGAGGGTGTAATGAGGTGTGTTATGACATCTTTATTAAACCTAATGGTATTTGTACAACACTGCAAACTAAAAAAGATGAAATACTTTATTAGTTATCTTCATAGACATGTTCCATCGATTTTAATTAGCCTGTTATATTTTACACTCTTGTTAGTAAAAATGTTTTGCATTCACTACAAAAATAGGTGACCTTTAATTTCTTCACCAAAGCACACACGAAAAAATAGCGTAAATTAAGGGACGGACCATTATTTTCTTGGAGGGGGGGGTAAAATTTTCCTCTGCAAACTTTTTTTTAGTTTCTGCACCTCTGCAAACATTTTTTCGAAATTCTTACTATTTTTTGTTATACATATCGTGTTTGCAAACAATTTATTTTGTCTTCAGGCCCGCAAACTTTTTTCAATATTTTCATTCGCCCCCCGCCTCCAAAAAAATAATGGTCCGTCTCTAAGCGGGTATGACTACATGGCAACAAAGTTTAGTCCTGTTGACTTGTACCCATGCCATTCACCTTCTCCTCTCAAAATCAAGTAAGGAGAGAGACCTTGAGGATAAGGAATAGACACTGGCTTCTAAAATAAATGGCTACAATCTCTAAAATAAATTGTTGTAAAAATGATGTTCTTATTTATAAGCATGACTCAAAATTGGGATTTGGAAATTTATCATTTTGGTCTGGTACTGTGGTACAAGATTGAATAGCGCTCCAATTTATCATATTTGACCTGGAACGTATTTTCCTTCGGGCCCAGTGCTACAGAATACCGAACAATTCCGGTTAAAAGCCCCCCCCCCCCCCCCCCCCCCGCTTTTAAGCCCATCTTCTTGGAAAAATGAAAACAAAAAATCCGATTATAAGCCCCCCCCCCCCCCCCCCCCAGATATAAGCCCCCTTCTGCTGGATGACAGTACTGAACAGAGCTAAACACTCATTGCTTTATTATGCGTACTTAACTTTAAAACGTATTTCGATCAACACTCCCGTGGCTCGTTTCGAAACGTTTTTTTTTTTACTCCGCTTATAAGCCCTCCCGGATAAAAGCCCCTTCGCTTATAAGCCCACACAAAACCCCTTACGAAGTTGTATAAGCCCAGGGCTTATAACCGAATTTTACGGTAGTCCAAAAGTTTCAAATCAAACAACCCCCGTCCCCTGCCCTCTCTGTGCTCCCCCGTTATTTTAATTCCGAACTTCACAACGTTACAATTTAAGGCAACTTCGCCACTCGTTTTGATGTGAACCTCGCCAAGTAAGCCAAGTAAGCCGTTCCAAAACTATCGGACTCTTCATCTTAAACGCTAAGTTGGAAGTTCTTTTAGTTCGTCACGCAAGCTTTTCGCGTTGATCACGTCACGCAATCTTTCATAGAGGGTCAAAGTACTGAAATATTTTATGTTAAATTAATTGCACCACTACAGCCTCACGTCTTGGTTTCTACGTTTCATTACAACGGCATAAATTGGGGGTGGCTTCTCTGTGACTTCAAGATTGTCTTTATCTATGGCTTGGGTCTCCGTCACGGACACAACCTTCAGCGTCGACATTCTCCTTTCCTGGGTGGGGGGTGCTTGTGCTTGCGGCTGGTACTCCTCGTCTGCGCCGAAAGATAAGCTCACTTCTCTAATGCTTTCATCCAAGCTTTCAGTGTCGAAGGCGAAGCTGTCCAGTCCTAGCTCCTCGGGTTCTTTTAGAGGTTCTGGAAAACTCTCCGCTGAGGGAAAATGTCGCATGGATTGACTGCGGGTGCTAATCGAATCATCATACATTCGTTCGATTGCGTGAGACATGTCCCTGTTACGAGAGAAGAAACCAGTTTTAACGCTTGTACTAAATAGGAAATAAAAGTAAAGGGCATCTGTTTAACAATTAGACAACAAGTCCTGACCTAGTTTTATATGAGTGAATAATCTCTTTCCCAGATCTCCTGTGGACGGAGCCGAAGATATTTGGGAATGAGATTGGATGTGAGATTACTGATTATTAACCAAAAACAAAACGCAACGCCAATTCAAAGCACTAGTTTAGAATTCCAATATTTCCATGCAGGCACGGCCTTTTCTTCAGGGTTTTACAGAGAATAACTCTATCCTTTAAATGCAAAACAAAATCGACAACTGACGGTGCCCACTCCTTTCTCGTTTTACTGCTTGCTGAATAGCATATTATTATTTATTTTTTTTTGCTCACATCTGAGATCTGAGAAAAGAGAGAAACTTTGTATTGATTGGTTAAAATTTATGTGATTGGTACAGAGCACGTGAACTGTAAACGCTTTCCACGCATTGGCATGCTATCAACTGGAGATTATCGCGTGATAATAGTTCAAATGGGTGTATCACGTGATTTATTTCAACCAATGATGCGACAAAGAATTATGATTTACCGGTTGATCAAAATGTAGCATTTATATGTACTTACTTGGTTTCTTGTTTTCTCTTTTTTCTTGCCTTTATCATCATGCACAGAATTACAATGATCACGATGATAATCGCAATAATTGCAGCTGCAATCACCGCCAAGGCAACAATCATTTCTATAGCTAGGTGAAACCAAAAAAAAGTAATAAGGTACGTATTAGTCACACGGCGGTTGATATTGTGATCCAGTCTAGGTTAGGGCTTTCCACAAGTTGCTCGAAATTATTCAAAAAGTTACTTGAAATTTCTGAAAAAGGTGCTCGAAAGTTGCTACAAAAATCCAAAACGCTGCTATTTATCGATAAATTTTTTCCAAATATATGCTAATTTCCCTGTGAAGGTAAGATTTATCAGGCAACAAATTTCTTTCACTGAGAAAAATCAGGAGAAAAATCGTGAAGATATCGATGACGTCATGTTTGCTGACTAATTTTGTAATGTTTTAAATGGGAATGAGTCGAAAGTCGAAACGTCTTCGGATGTTTCACAAATATCTTCGGCAAACTTGGTTAATCTTCGTGTGGCCTTCGGACAACACTCGAACAATCTTCGAAGATCTTCAGTCAGGAGCCCATTACTACTAGTAATGGGCTCCTGCTTCAGTCTAAAAAATTGCTCAAAATGCAACAAGTTGCTCGAAAGAAAAAAAAGTTGCTTAAATGGGAAAAAGTTGCTCGAAATATGAAAAGTTGCCAAGCAACTTGCGGAAAGCCGTAATCCAGTCCAAGAATTATTTGTAAAAAACAAAACCAAGGCGTTGTAATTTACAACTCCTGGGAAAAAGCCAAAGCACTAGCAAAGAACCGTGTACGCTGGAGGAAACTGGTGGACGCCCTATGCTCCCAAGGGGGTGAAAAGGAACAATGATGATGAACATTATTATTTTCAGCCTGTCGACAGCCTCTCGATCTTTTTAACGCCCCACTCCCTCGCGCCTCCGCCTTCGCTCTGGCGCCCAGTTCTCTCGCGTTTTTTTTTTTTTTTTGTTCTTCGGCTTTGATTGAAGGAAAATACGAGCAAATAGAGGGCTGTTAACAGTCTATATATTTTAACTTTTACCAATATGAAGTCCCTTTGAAATCAGTTGATCTACCCCAGTTTTTTAATTCAATATTTTTTCGCCTTCTTTTGAATTCAGAGGGAAAAGAGAAACATCTGGCGTCCTCATTCTGAGCCTACGTACACTCTAATTGGACACCAACTGTTCAATAAATGTTGCCAAAATAACTATTCTTTCAGTGCCTCAGCTCGTTATCGCTGACCAGTAACTGTGAAGGCTCAGCGGAGGAGAACTGCTAACTCAATAGAAAGTAGTTTCGAATCAAGAACGGTTTAACAGATATATTTTAATCTTTTCTTCTCAAATACTTATGACAATTTGCGACTGCACATCTATTTTGCTGCAAAGGACAGCAAGCTTTATCAAAATCATTGCGCCTGTGTTAAAGTGGGAAAGGTGTTTCCTGCGAACACAGCTGCCCCTCCTTCGCGTTTCGCACGTAGTGGCGGGAGCGAATGAGAGAAGGCTAGTTCGCAGGCTAAACCTTGTTTCCACAAGCTGATTAGTTTCTCACATCGACAGGGTTTTAGTTATATTTGAACTACACTTAGTCCACCCAGCGTATTCAATCGACAACATTGAACCAAAAATCAATCGAACCCAATCGAACACCAATCGTTCGATTGGGTTCGGTAATCGAACAATTTCGCAAACACTTGCAACCCCCCCCCCCCCCCCCCGGACTATTTTTCTATACAGTCAACTCTCGTTTTAGCGGACACGCTCGGGATGTTGTTCAGTTTTCGTTGTAGCGAGAATCATTTCCAGTCAAACCTCTTTCGCCGGGGAGTGTCCGCAATAGCGGGGGGTGTCCGCAAGGTGAGAGTTGACTGTATCACTCAGACTTTTCACCCTGTTTGGATTTCGGCCTAGAGCAATGGGAAGGACTAAAGGATAGTGTAACTGCGCAAACGATATACGAGTACAGGTGGTACTTACATAAACACCAGTCCGTGCTACATTCTCTCTTGTCTTCTAGCGTCCCACACGAGGATGTTGATGAAGTGCACTCACGCCTTCTAGTTTGTTCGCCGTCACAGTTCTTCGAGCACTCGCCCCATGGACCCCAATTACCAACAGATTGTCCAGCTGTTTGGGAAAAAAATCATTTTTTTAGAAGCAAATCGATTGCTACTTTATTTTAGTTTTCGTTCGTTACGAGACGGGCGCGTCTGATTGCATGGCTCACGCAGTATACCGGCACGAGACACACGCGGTGGAAGAGTTGGTTGTGCGCGCGTATCTTAACTGAAGCCTTGTCTTTCAACTTGCAGTGCATCAAACGTTGCCAAAAACTATTTACGTTTACACCCCGTTTTTGCAACCTACAACGCAACAAAATGACTAGCTTATAATGAAAACTTTGTGGGCGGGAATTAACTTCCGAGAAAGGTGGAAACTTTTATTTCCCTGGTCTACTTGTTTGCGCAATTGCCGGCCTTTCGCACTTCTTCGCCACCGACATCCTAGTCGGTCTAAGCTGACCTCTTTTTGCTGCATGCCTTCAAAGCAACACCAATTCACTGTCGGAGTTGAAACCTGCCAACTATACCACAAATGAACTTCAAAAACAGCAAAGATGAAAAGAAAAAAAATACTACCTACAGGTTTTGGGATGAATTTTGATCAACTGATTTTTATGAAGGTAAATATACATTACGAGGAGAAAATTTTGGTAATGTTGCTGGACAGCTTTTTGGTTGCGTCTAAGATTTGTAGAGTTTATTTTCACTGAGATGAAGGGGGTGCTGGAGTCAGTATACACGTATACGCACGCGTGCATATGATGATAGGCTTTTATAGATGTGCTCCAGTGGAAATGCTACTAGCAGTGCTCTTTGCAAATATGCAAAAATATGCCGAATTCCCAAATTATGCTTCTGATTCCGAAATATGCTCACAATGACGTAGATCTACATAGAGGTGCGCCGCACAAATTATGATGATAACTGTGTGAATTATTTGTGATGGAGTATCACGGCCGTCAGCTCAGCTCTCGCACCACGTGTTGCCCCCGACCCACAGAGCACCGGCGCCACCGGACACCACACAATGAAATGCCCAAGTGCTAAAATTGCATATGCCGGGCAGTGCTCGTCACAAATTGCTAGCTCCTGCCAAAATGCTAGCACAATCTATAAAAGCCTATATGGTGAAGCCGCGTAATTGATCGCCTTAGACCTCTCTTCACCGGCTTGCTTTGCTGGGCGCGTTTTCGCGGCTTCATTTCTCGCGCGTGTGCCTGCTCGCTATACTAGGCGCGCGATTCCCGGACAGCTTGGTTTGTTACAAGAATTCACGGAATTTCAGCTTCGTACTATGTGCGTAAAGAGGTTTTTTTACATTTGGGGCCATCGACCTTCGAGAAATTTCTTTATTGATCACGAAAACAAAACAATTACGTTTACAAAGCGATAAACGTTATGCCTCAGTCACTCCAATTAGCTCATATTTATTAATATGCAATCAACCAAACATTGCAATGGAAAACATAAATTTAACTGAAAATCAATAACTAATTTATTTAACAGCCTCCGTTTTTGGGTCATACCGTTATTAAAACATGTGACTACGTTTCTACAGAAACATGGCAAATAAACTAAACTAGAAATGATGTATAATTATAAATGATATATAAAGTCAGTAAAATGAATTGATATATAATAATTATCATAGGCATGATTTCAAGTCGTTCAGATGTCCATATATATGTTGCTTTGCCGCTTTAAACTTAAATTTTTACACAATACTAGTAGAAAAAACACATTAATTACGTTGTATAAGAGCCTTCGATGCATACAGGCAATGTAGCGTTAGCAATTTAGTCGATATCTATTGCGTTCGTGTAAAAATAATAGAAACAATATAGTTTAAGCTGGGGCTGTAAGTTTTTTTTTAGAGTATAACTAATTTAACAGCCACCCGATCGATATAATCCCTCAGTTCTTTTTAGCGAAATATCGTGATAAATTTAGTTAACTATCGCTCGCCAAAGCAAACAAGAAAATGAATAAACATGACAACAGTGGCAATGCGAATTCACTCACCAGTCGTTTGAAAAAGGAAAATAAACTGAAGAAAAACCACGAAAGACATCTTACTGCAACTTAACGCCATGTTGCAGTGGTTCAAACCGACTCCAAGTTAAACACTTTTCACCGAGACTGCCTCGCAAAATCCTAGAAACCGAAGCGCAATGTGGCCACTTGAAGTCAAAGTTGCTTCAGTTGATTTGCAATGCACGTTAAACTGATTAATAATTGAAACTCAAAAGCTGGCTAGGAGATTAATTTGTTCGCCGACTCTCGCTAACACATGCTGAAGCAAAGAGCGCCGACTTTCGAAACTTTACGAAAGTTTTGATTCTCACGGTATAAGTTCGGCTACCGGCCCTGTCGGTTGAGAAGCAACAAATGACCGCGTTCGTTCTGCATTATTTTTCTTTGAATTGCTTTCGTCATAGGGTCTCGGTTGGAAGCAAAAAATACAATGAATGAATTCTGCCCGCGGCATGCTACTTTCCAGAAATATAACTAAAACAAGAGCAGCCATTTCAAGCATGACTGGTCCTATTATTTTTCTGGTTGACCTTGAGAATCTTTGTTTTCAGACATTTTTCTGGCGTTTTCTAAGCCTTTTCTACACAATTACAGCCATAGAAACGAAAAAATTGCTATTAAATAACGTGGAAGTTGAAAGTGCGCTTGTCTAATTGTGGTATGGTTACCATAGAAACCGTAATGGCGGGATAATTTCCAGACTCGTTCTTAGTCTCTTTTGATTTTTGGTAGGGATAAGAAAAATCTTGAAGGCGGATAAAATCTTGGGATTGATCCTGCCTCATGCCAGCCTTACCTTAATCAACCCTTCATCCAATGTGACATAACATTTTTTTTCTATTATTCTAAGGCAGATGTGACCAAACTTGGTTAGGTTCGTATCAGACGTCTAATGGGACGTTTTCAGCTTGCCGAAGGGCAAGCTCCGCTCCGACCGTGGTCAAACGACAGAAATATGCAAAAAAATAAGAGAAGTACTGCAAAGATAAGGTTTTAATTTTCACAGTTCAAAATTCGATACATTACCAGTATCCTAAGGGTTTACTAAGTTTTTTGGAGCTTTACTAAAAAAAAGTTCTACGTGTTTGAAAATAGCGATATGCGGACTTGTCGGCGCCATTTGTCAAAGCACTTTGGTTCGGATGCGAAACATTTAAAAAGTAAAAACACTCGTTTACCTGAGGAATGGGATTATGCTTACGCTCAGCAACTATTTTTATCTATCCTCGCTCATACTAACACTTCAATATGAACAAAAAAAGGCCAAAATGGAAAGAAAAGCTGCCTGGGACGTTTGACCGCGGTGAAAGCTCCGCTATGGGACATTAATGATATATAAAAAAGAAAGTCAAGCATGACTGGTTGGAGTCGCTTTGTTTTGGATGTCCCAGCGCGCGTTGCTTGTCTCACTTGTTCATTTCTTCAAGAAGGTCAAACCTAACTTCAGCTCTTCAACACCAACGAAACACGCAAAATCACTGACAACATGTCTTGCCGCTCTAGAAACCTTATCTATCAAATCGATTGCAAAAAATGCCACCATCAATTGATACATTGGTTTTTAGAGACCAAACACCAACTCAACGAACGCTTCGGACAACACCGCACCCTACACCAGTACCAATTCATTTCAACAAACCCGGCCACAAAGGACAGAAAGTAGCGACGTCTGTTTACCAAATCTTTTTTTTTTTTTTTTTTTCATTTCATTTTATTAATTCATTCCATTCTAAAATTACTATGATTAAATACAAAGCAAAACAAATAGAAGAAGAGAAATGGAAAAGGGCAAATTATAGAAAGCTAATGTGATACCCTTGATTTAATTACAAAATAGTTTAGGATAAAAAGTAAACTTACATAGGAGAGAAAGAAGTATAAAGTACTTAGTACTGAGCAAAATATACTGCTGGTAGAGGGGGGTCATTCCAATTGTAGCATCCAATAACAGTAGGGCAAAATTTCCTTATATCTATTAAATACTGAATCTAATATAACTCGTCAGATATAATATTTCTCTATCGTTAACATTTTGTATAGTCCTTTCTACCTTCCCAGAAATATTTTGCTTTGTGTCCTTTGCGGCGATTTCTTGTTGCGCTAAACTTGATCTCTGTTCACGTCTCATTTATTCCTGTAGTTAGTTCCCAGTCTTACTCGGTGGTCGAGCGCAACAGAAAACACTGAGAAGTACAGATTCCGCGAACGGCTTCATGACATAAGGCGATAGACTGACGTCATCGCCTAACAACTGATAAAAAGCAAGCAAATCAGTATCTGTTGCAAGCTAAATAAGCCAAGGAATGACTGGTGGCCAATATAATGTTACGTTATTATTAAACTGAATAATCTGAAGGAAAAATGTCGTAAGATTCTAGTGAGACGGGCAACACAATTTCCGGACATCAGCAGGAAGAGTGGAAACTAGTTGGAGTGACGGAACGGAGCGTGTTTTAGGGTGAAAACCTACCTTTGAATCAGTAGTCGGTAGTCGTCCTGCCTCACTCATATCTTTGTCCCGTGCACAAAGAAAGAAATTGAAATACGTGACAGATGACCACAAAATAAGTCGCCTGCAATGAATTCTGCGCCTCGCAGAAAACAACAAAGACACTGATATAGTTCCATCTTGTACCCAGGGCCCCCGAAAAAACAAAATTCTCAGCCAAAAAGACAGCAGCTCGACTGTGCTTGCAACTTAAAAGAGATCAGTTTATATTCAGTGACTTAGTGATTGAGAAAGTCAAACGTGCCAGGAACATTTTATCGGCGTTCCAAAAATTTTTTGACATAGTTAGTTACAAGTCCGTAGAGGAGACTGTGTCAGAAACACCGCATAAATAATTAAAGAATAACAATAATAAAAGGCTGCAGGCCCGTAGGGTGGATTATCTGGAGGGGGGTTCTTTTTTTTTGGGAATTATTTTTTAGTGCCAAAGGCGCTAGCCTCTAGGGGGTCTACAGACATGCCCCCCCCCCCCCCCAGGAAATGTTGCAAATTTAGGTTCTCTCAAGTGTCATTTTCTGCATTTTATGACATCATTTCTGAGGTGGGGTGCATTTTCCTTCCATATTAGCTCTTAGGAAAGTAATTTTCATTCTAAAAAAAATTCTGAAATGTTCAGAAATGAGTGTGTGCATTTAGACAGTATTCAAAACACGAATATTAAAATAACATGCTGGGTGAATGAATGGACAAGAAATTGAAAGAATGATGAATTATCTGACATGTTATACAATTATGTACCGTATTTTCTCGATTAAACACCCCCGGCGTTTATTTCAAACTTGACCCTATAGAGCCGGCGTTTATTTGATTCCAGCAGTTTGTTCAAGCCCTATGTTTCTAAGAAATGATTTTTATTCATTATTTTATACAGCCACATACGTAAACATTATTTCCAACGCATATTAAACCTTGAATAAATGATTAAGGGGTTTATTTTCAAATATAGCCTGGAGACCCGGCGTTTAATCGAGAAAATACGGTATTTTAGAAACAACAACTGAACATGTTCTATGTCTCGGCAAGTAGTTTGTTCCCGGGAGTAATTCTATAACTTTCAGAAATTTTGGTTAGGATTATTTTACAATGCTCGCACATTGTCTTAGACTAAGATCTTTGTCCAGAAATCCACAAAACAACAAATGCGCCTGCTTGCTTATCAAGCCACCTAACGCTAAAGCTGATTTCCGCGGGCGCCACTACAATGATGGAAAGCAAGACGAACATTAATTGACCAATCCAAAAGATTAAAACTTCTCATTATAGTGCCTAAATGTTGCGGCTTCCTCCGATAATCCTGGCAAGGAAGGTAGTCGTCCGTGTAATCGACCGGTAACAGTCTTTTGATTGTTTTGTGTAAAAAATTTTATCTTGTCAAACCCCCAAAAATGCCGACTTCAAAAATTTTAGGGGGTTGTTTCTAAAATACCGTATTTTCTCGCACGAAGTCCGCGCGCGTGTATACGTAGGACACGCGTGTTTACCCACAATGCGTAAGTAAAAAGTTATCTAATCGAGGCTACCCGGACCCAGACCTCCAGCCCTCCAGCAAAGCAGGCATGAGCTTTGATATTTTCGAGCACTTCTTTTCAAAGTTCTCTCATAATTTCACCTTTTACTACACTTTGGGGCCTCGCTAGGCCCAGAAAGGAATGAATGCTGCCAACAACGAAGGATGCTGACCTACCTCCGGGGTCGGACGTGCACGAAAGAGAAACAAGCGTGGCGGAAAACGGCGGACCAAGGAAAAAACGTCGACTAAGTAACGTCAAGAACGGAACGTGTAAGACATCCACCGATCCACTGCAAAGTGAGTTGAATTTTCATCCTCACAAGAAACAAAAGACAGTGCTTGCTGCGGAAGGCGTCGAAAACGCGGGTTCCTCGATGGCCGAGCCGCAAAGAAAAGCGAATTTCTCTGCTTACGGAAATCACTTTCACGAGCGCTCTCCACTGGCAAACAATTCTGCCAAGCCAGGCCAGGCTAAGAAGCTTGTGATAAAAAACTTTAAAGGTAAGAGTTTAGTTTTTCTGCTTTTATAGAGAGTAGAGGCCATAAGGATCTTTACACTGTGTTATTTCGTAAAGAAATGTGGAAGTAATGAAATTGTTTATTTCCTTCAACGTGCGCATGCAGCGAATCAATTGCTTCGTTTTGTGACTAAAATAACAACAGCCCTTCAGCTAAAGCGGTCGATTCTCACTTTCTTGCATATTCAATCACTCCGTTTCTCCAGGTACTTGCTGCTAACTTTCTCCTTGATACATCTGTTAACAGTACGAATTTCCAGCAGAAGACTATTTTATAGCCATCATTGTATTGAAAGATGAATCGAATTGGGCAGACTGTTTATTACATATTTCACGAAAACAGTGTCATCAATGTGTCAATTTCCACTCAATTCCCGTTTAACTGGCTTACTCAAACAGAACTGTGATTGCAAGTTTGCTGAAATCGGCCAAACTTTTCTTATGCGGTGTTTTGTACAAGTTTCATCCGACTAAATATAAAAGAGCATTGTGTACACTACAGACTTGGGGTCATTGTGAAGACTCAACATAAACAAAATCTGTCTGAATTATTTTAATTTATTTATCTGACAATCACGAAAATCATCCTATCACATTGACCAGTTTCACTCCCTATCAATATGATGGTCGGTAACGCAAGGGAAAGTGCTTTCTTATAGTTTCTATGTTGGTCAGTTTTAGTTTCAATAGTTACTCTATTTATCAGTATGTAAATATGTTATGAACAGCCCTAATTAATATGTACATCAGATAAAATGAAATAAATTGCCTTTATTTATAGACAGTACAGTGGAACCCGGATATAACGATATGCTAAGAGAGCAGTAAAACATTGTTATAAAGAGAATAATTTTGATAAGAAGGCTTAGAACACACTATCATTTTCGTATATCATTGTACAAAGCTGTTTTTAGAAATGTTAGAGAAGACTCGATTACCGAAATGTTATTGCATATAAAATGTGACTGTGTAACGATAATATTTATCGTTACATGTATATTGGGCTCAGGATTTTAAGTTCGGTCCGCTAAATTCTTGTCATTATATCGGAAATATCGTTATAACGAGGATCGTTATATCTGGGTTTCACTGCACACTATATCTTGTGGGGCCACGTAAATCCTGCTCGAACTGGAATTTGGAAAAAAATTTTGTGGATGGAAGAAAACCAGAGGACCCAGTGAAAAACCTTGGAGTAAGGACAAGAACCAACAACAAACCCAACCCAAAATATAAAGGGTCCTGGATTCGAACCTGGGCCACATTGGTCGGAGGCGAGCGCCATCACCACTGCACCATCCCTTCTCCTCTAATTTCTCACCTCGATCTCCTGATCTCTTTTTCAAAGTGCAAACCTTTAGTGTTTCATATTGAAGAGTTCCCAAAGTAACATAGATGAAAACATTCCCTAAAAAGATTCTTTTAAGTTTTCATGATCACTTACGAGGCTACCTGAAAGGTTGCATTTCAACCAAAACCTCTAGAAAGGTGCTTAACTCATTGTTGTCACAACAAAAATGATACAAAATTGACAATGTTGCACGTTTTATTTAATAACTCCAAAAGTATTTACAGCTATAAAGTCTCCAATATCTCATTTGAAAGGGCACAAAATATGCTTTCTAGAAAAAATATAATCTCCTTCATGAATACTTAAAACGTTTCAAAAAAAATTCTGAATCACAAAAAATCAGTAAAAATAAGTCACAAAATTTAGGCAAAACTGAAATAGTGCAAACACGCTCCACTGGGTAAATTTTAAGGTCCAAGTAACCATTTTCCGTGTTCTAAGACAAAATTGCTCCCGAAAACCAGATGAAATAATTACAAACAGGAATTAATTTTTTTCTTACATAAACAGAGGGATCGCATTTCAGTTTCCATGGCAACGACTTATCGGCGCTCAAGTTACGTGCGGCTACTCACCTCTGCATAATCCCTAATTGAGCTTTAAATTCCCAAACTCGACAAAGGACAAATTGTTTATGATAAAGGAGAGTTTCTAAACATAATAAAACGGCGATCCGAACGGTTTTTTGTCGCATTTTGAACAACATGTGCTCATATTGCGAACAGACACAAACATGTGCGAAGCAAAATAAAAGATCATTTACCTCAATTTTTCGCTTTGAATTTCGAGCTAACTGTCCATCTTCACCGGCTTTTAAAAGCTGTTTAAGTTCATTCGACTGATTCCGTAGTCACGTCCGCCATGTTGGAATTTTAAAACACGCTTGGAAAAATTGGTCATGTACTGTAAGGCACATTCAAGTGTCTTGGCCCAAAATCGCTCTGTAATTGGCTAATCATATCAGCTTCCTGTTGTCCAAATTTGGAGGAAAACGGAAGTAAGGCAAATTTTCTAGGAATTTTCGCGCTACCGGTCCAAAAGGACCAGTAAATGGCCGTGCGTAACAAGAAAGAGTTTAGTCTTTGTGATAGTGTAATATTATTTAGAACTGCAAGTCTGAGACTTATTTTAGCCTAGCAAAAGAAATTGAGACTCTAAGAAGGCATTACAAAAAATTGCCATGCGACTGGTGACTAAAAACTTTGTGATTGTAAAACTTTTTTGAGGTGCCATTTGCTAGTTACGATTTTATGGCTCGAAAGAAGTCTACACTGTAGAAACCGTGAAGCATGTGAATCCTCTCCCGCTATCCAGGCTGACATCCCTAAATCAAGCAAAACCAGTTGTACTGTAGGTATAATCTTGCTAATCAAACTAAGTCTTGTTGTTCTTGCAGCTAAGCCGAATCTGCCAGAGAACTTCAAAGAGGCAACATGGCAAAAATTAAAGGAAGCCGTCCAGGCAATCCATAACAAGACATTTGTCATTTATAGCTCTGAAGAACTTTATAAAGCTGTTGAAAACATGTGCTCGCATAAAATGGCTGCCACACTGTATGACTTGTTGAAAGCGGAGTGTGAATCACATGTGAAGTCAAATGTTCAGCAGTTTGTTTGATATCCTTTACAGTACTGTATGGCCCTATTTGCCACGAAGTGCAAGGAGGATAGGTGATAGGTGACAGTATACATGCTGTATATTTACACCTCAGTCAGGGCTCGAGACTAACGGTAGCCAACTAGCCAAAGGCTACTAAAATTTAGGTTTTGGCTACATGGTTTAGCATTCCCACTAGCCATTTGGCTAGTGAAAAACTCGAAAAAAGTCAACTGTTCTTGATAGAAATCAATATACATGTACCTGACTAGTAAAAAATTACTTTTGGCTAGTAAAATCTAACATGTCACTAGCCAGTAAACCAGTGAGTAAAAAAAGTAAGTCTCAAGCCCTGTCAGTAAAGAATTTTCCTTGAACAGGCTATATTGCAGTTTATATGTACAAGTTAGCTGCATTTTACTGGTCTTAAAGCAAGCAAAACACAACTCATGTCTAAAAAGAAACTTTGTTTGTAAGTAATCAAAGGCTTTTCCAGCAGCCACATGGTAATTTGACGAAGTGCCGACTCTTTCAGTATTTTCCAATGTTCTAGATTTATTGCCATAATCTTCAAACAGAGGAAAATACAAATCCAGCTAGTTTGAAATCATTTATAACTATTTTTTTTTTCTATGCACACTCTTTTCTTATGAATGTCATTGTGTACATGTAGTTGTTGTATGTCAGTAGCAGCTAACAGGGTTAAAGTGTAAACTAAATAGAAACATGGTTTAAAAATCCTTGACTGATGTTCACTGATGCCATGGACAGTGAGTTATACCTGGGAAAACTTAACCACTGTTGGGAAGATCATTGCAGAGATATGGTATGTAAAACTAACATTCCATTTTCAACTTACTAATTTCCCCCTTCCCAGAAAACAAGAAATGAGAAAGAAATTTGCACACTGTGAATTAGCTCAAGCTTTTTCAAACCTCTATGTATATTTTACATGTAGTACATGTAAGTCCAGCATGTGTAACACCGGACGGCAGTGTTTTTAACTACCCTTAGCTTACTACATGTTGTAGCTCACAAAAGCCAGAGTTATTACCTTATTCTTACTAAATTTCTTGCGAAAAATTAAGAGCCATATTTTGCGAGTACTTAATTTCGTGATTTTCAGAGGAATGTACAATTGGAGTGTATTAAATTTTGCGATTTTTTCTATTCTTCAATATGAAGCTTTGACCTCGAAACTGTAATTAGACATATAAAAGTCATCGTAAAAACAGCAAACAAAACAATGTACACATAACAAAACAAAAGGTATTCAACAGTCTAAATACCTAATAGTTTATCTACGACTGCAAGAGCAAGATTTTGAAGAACTTGGCGACAGAAAACAGTTTGAACAGTGCGACTGATAGAGTGGGAGATAATTAATGGACAAATTAAACAAAAAACTCCTAAACATGAAGCTCAGACATGTTGGAATAACTATAGTGATAAAACACATTCATTTGAGTTTCACGATTTTAAACTTTGTGTGTCCTATATTTCGGGAGTATTAAATTTCGCGATTTTTTTAAAATCGCGAAAATCACGAAATTTAGTACTCGCGAAATTAAGTGAGTTTTAGGTCCATACATGTAGTTTTTACTGCTCAATTTACATAATTTTTTTCTCCTGCAGATTATGATAAGAAGCATTTTTCTGTATCTTGATAGAACGTATGTTCTACAGAACTCTACAATATTGTCCCTATGGTTAGTAAAAAGTTTTATTGATGAGTACTGTCAGTAAGCCTGATTAAACAGGGTGTGCATTAGTCATCGGAGATTGGAGAATTCTCCCGCTACTACGTAGAATTCTCCGGCTAAATTTCAAAAGCCTATACCTATTTTTTATTAAGATGCGGAACCTTTAGAAATCATTCTCCAGTTAAATAACACTATTCTCCTGCTACTACTGACAATTCTTAATGAAAACCCTGTTATTTAAAGCAGAGAAATTCAAACTGTTTATAGTGCAACTATTTAGTAAATAAAACCCTTCAGGTGGCTGGTATATTGGAGGATAATGCCTGAGGCCGAAAGATTGTCTGAAAAATGAACAGTTGGCTGAGAAGCAAATTAAGATTAAAGGTCAACTGTGAAATTTTGAGCACAATTTTTTTGGCCAAGGACCTTATCCTAAAATACACCAGCAAGCCAGAAAGGGGCTTATTTATTTAACAACCCTCCAATTAATTTAGACTGCAACACTTTTAATTATTGCTGGTAAATAGGAAAAAAACCTACAGTAACAATCACCGTGTAACTACGGTCCAAATGAATGCAAGTTGTTTGGTGAATGTATTTTTTTTTTTGACACCGTGATACGATTTAAAAGTTAGACCTGAAAAGGCAACTTTGTTCGTTTGGTTTGTACTTGTCTAAAAACAGTGCAACAGATATCAAATTGGACTGGGTATATTTTCTAATTTTGTACCATGTGCAAAAATTAATTAAAGGAATTTATCATTAATGTCAACATCAGATCTAAAAGTCTTTAAATGGGAAACTGCTCGCTTTGTCATCAATTTCACTACAGACAGTATAATTATGTTTGTTACTTAAACTAACTAGGCAAGTTTTTTTAAAGAGTATGTTGAATGTGAGGCGTGTTTTATTATTTTCAGGTGTTAATTTGCACCATATAAATATTATTTTACCCCTTGCCTACCAGAGCCAGACACACTGAGCAACCGGCGGCCATATTGAATTTTTAATGAGATTCTAAATTTGGCTAAGCAATGGCATCTTTTCAGATAAAATATTAAAGTACAACTAGATTAAGCATTTAAAATGAATTCCTCTCTCTTTTCCGCATTCTTTTATTGTATTGATGACTCGTACAGCTTCCAGTCGAACTCCTTGACCATGTGCATTTGGAGGTTCAATTTCTTCGATCGATTGAGGCTTCTTTTTCGCCACCTTCATCTTCTTTTTGTTCAGACTCTTCAGAATCACATGGCTTAAGTTCGCTGTGACTTAAATCGCTTACATCAGAGTCTCGATCGGCAAAAATTTCAGCAATAGCTTCATCTGTGTCGATTTTGCCTTCACACACACATGCCTCCAAAATTAAATTGTTCGAGCAAAAAGCAATTTTATTGGGTCAGCGGTACAGTATTTCGAAAGTAGTGCCAGACCTTTCTCAACAACCGGGGATGATTTATTCAAGGCATCGCGAACAACCAGGCTTTCAGTGATGTCCTTTGGTTGAGGACGTATATATACGTCCTCGGTCGTTGCGTGACAACAGAGAGGACGTATATATACGTCCTTGCAGTGCTCGAACTTAACGGTCGTCCACTCGTCCAAAACGAGTGAAAACTGCCCAAAACGAGTAGATTTTTTGCCACTAGTCCTCTGGACGAGTAAAGTTACAGCTCTCCGATAAAGAATTGCCTTTGTAGTGTACTGAAAGGACTAAATGTGTCGAAGCAAACGAAGAATTTCCGAAAACGAATGTTTCGAAACAACGAGAAAAAATGCCAGGCGTTCTCTTGGCAGGTAAAAGTCTGGGTTCTATTCGAAATGAAATGTATCGTGGGATGCAATATGGCGGCTTTTCATGTCTGCTCAACTTGATATATTTTCTTCCAAAATACAACTTGATTTGTCAAAATGTCCAAACGAAAATCAGTTTAAAGTTCACTGAGTTCTTTCTTTGGAGGAAAGCAACACCTTCAATGCCTTTTGCAGCTCCGACCAAAAGGACACGGAAGTTTTGGGAATCGTGGAAAGAAAGGTACAAATGGCTCCACAGTCCAGTTTGATGAAAAAGAAAACAAAACTTTTTGCAAGTTTTGCAGGGAATTTCCAAATGGAACAAACACGCAATATTCCCTGACGATCGGAACAAATAACTTTCAAACTGCTTAAAGGCACACGAGGCCAAATCAGTGATGCATATATGTACGTTGCAGCTCTTACGTGTAACAAAGAAGAAATTGTAGTAATACTTACTAAAAAATGCATATTATATGGTTGTGTTAAATTATTTGATCATAATTTGGTGTGTATTTACCTGCAGGCGCAAATTACTTATTGCATTTGCCATTACACGTGGGAAAAAATGTGACCCTATTTGGGAAAACCAGGCTTAATGGAAATATCGTTGTACCGTTTTTTCAGTTTAATGCATTTTCTAACATTGAGAATGCATTTGATAACATTTTCATTGCGTTTTCAAACGTTGGCAATGTTTTCCAACAGAAACGAAAAACGTTGAAGACCATTTGAAAATCGTTGAGAAACATTTGCAACGCATTTTCAATCATTGACAACGCATTTCAATGAAACCGCCCAGCAGTGAAAGCATTCAATGAAACGTTGCTATCAGTTCCGATAATCTGTTGAAATGTTAGATCTAGGACAACATAAACCTGTGGAGCTTTTAAATACAGAAGGGAGAGAATCAGTAAGCGAGATGTATGTTTGTGTATACATTAAGTTGTTCGACCATTGAACTGCATTTGGAGGCTCATCTTCCGAATTATCGGGCACAGTTTCTTCATCGCTACTTTCGTCGCCGTCTTCTTCTTCTTCTTCTTCGCTAGCATATAGCTCAACATCGGAATCCGCAATCGCCTCCCCTTTCTTGTGGTTGATTATGAAGGTCGAAAAATTCTTCGATCTGGTCGTCCATGTCGCGAAGCAAATGTTGTTCTCGACGTCTTTGACGATCTTGTCGGATTTGGCCGATTTCTTCAATAGTAAAACCAGCAAAGAGATCTTCATCTTCACCAGATGAAACGGCACTATCGTCAATTATTGAAAACGTTCAGAAGCCATGTCTAAAACTAAGATGTTTATTGAAAAATTCGTGAAAAATCGTACAGTAAACGTAGAAACGCGAGTTTCGTCTCAAATGAAAGCTTAATTTATGCATGTCACGTTTCACTGCATTTCTATGCCCAGGGGAATTTTGTTTCTAAGCTACAGCCAATTAAAACGAGCCATTTCTGACAGGGCGCATGTGGGCGCATTGGAATTTCGGGTTTTGTTTCCCGGCGCATGAGGGCGCATCGGATGTCAATGGGTTAATTTCAATTCGTCATGGCCCGACCAGAGATCTTGGAGACAATGCAACAGCCAAAGATTTCTTCAATGTTTTCACGAAATCGTGCGATGTACCGTTGCGTATGCTCGCTCAAACGGAGATCGAAACTTGACAACAACTCGAGCGGAATAATATATAAATATAGATCTGTGTCAGTTAGAAATTGTTCAGGCGACTACGAACAGAACTAAAAGAACGTGATGTGTTTAGGCCGTACATAATATATCGGCATTTGTTCCCTGGCTACTGAATGAAGCTCGAAATGTTTCTCCCATTCAAAAACTCAGTTCGCGAAAAACCTGGTTATCGACAGCCCACGTCACAGTACTTCAAGCAAAACATCATGTACAAGAAAGTACGCTAAAACTTTAACTTGCTAAACAGCACATTATCTTTTGCAATGCTACAGGAATGAAAAATGTAAATACTTTCAAAGTAAAAATAATGTAGATGGCGATGTATAACGTTACATTTGTATGCGCAACAACAACGTAGACACAACAGTTGATCAATGATATTAATTTTTGTAATCTAAATCACGAGTGCCATTGCGTTGAGCTAATATGAAAGCATTTTCTATAATGTTTCATCGAAGCGTTGTGAAAAGTTGCCACACATTGAAAAGCATTACTAAAGCATTCTGGAACATTTTAGATCGTTGTTTGCGTCTAAAGCATTCGTCAAGAAACGTTGAAAATGCGTTGAGGATCATTTGCCAAGCGTTACAATGCATTGACAATGCATTCAATCTTCGTTGAAATGCAACACCACGCTATTTTCGTTAAGCCTGGTTTTCCCAAATAGGGTCACAAATGTAAAGAGTGACCAGTAGCTTTGCTCCTGGGACGAGTAAATTCTAAGCCTACTCGTCCTGTGGAACACCAGACCTAAAAGTTAATTTCGAGCACTGCCTTGGTAGGCAAGGGGTTAATATTATTATTATCAGTAATGGACTAACATAAAACTTAAACTGAAAAATTGTCATTTTTCCTGTAGGGATATGAGCCTGAATTTGTTCAGAAGACACATTATGAGCAATTCAACAGTTCAAGGCAGAACAGTGGATGGTTTATTACAGTTGATAGAAAATGAAAGGTGACAAGAATAATGATTAATTTTTTAATATTTTATTGCTGCTGTTATCATTATCATTATTTTAAAATGGCTTGGGGCATCTACAGTATGAGGTAGGCTTTTAACACATTTAATAGTCATTTGGAGGGGGTATTTATTAGTGGGGGGGGGGGGGGCAGGGGGGTCTGAACCTCCTGCCTCCTGTACCTTTTACTCCCGCTTTTCGTACCTTTTATTCCCGCCTCCCGCCCCTTTTCATAGCTGTTCTCTCCTGTTTGCTCCATGTCCATTGCGAAATATAATGAAATGTTACAAAATTTTACTCGTTTTCTCCCAGTTCCCGTCACCTTTAGAATCCCGCTTCCCGCCCTCTGTCCTCCCGCTTCCCGCCCCTTTTCTCCCGGGCTCCTGCTTCCCTTGTCCCCCTCCACTTATTAGATATGGGGCATTTTTTGGGATTATTTGTAACAACAGCCTGTACATTGTAATTGTAAGTGCTGTACATGACTGTATGTCGTGTGATATAACTGATTTTTAACAGAATTCTGTTAAATATTATTCTAGACATGGTGAGGCAGTGGACAGAACGTTACTCAAAAGTTTGTTAAGAATGTTAGCCGACTTGCAGGTAATTAAATATACAGCAGTATGGACTGTTGTGAAGGCATTGTGGCCTAAAGGTTAGTGCGCTGGACTCTGCAATGAGCTGTCTAGGTTCGTGCCCTGGCCAGGGCACTGTGCTGTGTTCTTGGGCAAGACACCTCACTCTTGCAGTGCCTCACTTTACCCAGGTGTATAAATGGGTAGTGGCGAACTCAATGCTGGGGTAACCCTGCGATGGACTAGCATCCCATCTGGGGGGGGAGTAGAAATACTCCTAGTAGTTTCATGCTACAGAAACCAGGATAAGCTCCAGCCTGAAGGGCCACAACCCTCATATACATTTTTTACCTAGTATGTTCTGTTGTGTGGTGTATCAGGAGTCTAATAATTATATTAATAGATTCAATATAAACAAGCAGCTCTCAAATTTTGTTGCCTGGGGCAGTTGCATGCTCGACTTCTTGCCATTTTTTTTATTTATTTATTTATTTTTTGCCCATTGGGCAAGTGAGGATGAAAGTAAATTCTCCGGTAGGAAAATCTAGTTGTCCAAGACAATGCAACTTTTTCAAGCCCTGAAAGTGATATTCAACATTTACAGCTGTACAATCATGGTGTTCCATACCCAGATAAAGTGTTTTGCTCTTCCAAACAAATATCATTGTGTTATCTCTTCTAAAACTGCGGTACGAATCTACAATGCCCAAATACTACCGCATTTTGATTACTGCAGCCCCGTTTGGTATTGTTTGAGCAGCCAGTTAAGCGATAAACTGCAAATACTCCAAAATCGCGCAGCTAGAGTGATTACCAAATCGCCTTATGATACAAGCTTGAACCTCCTTTTGGAAAAACTCAAGTGGGACAAGTTATCTAAACGTCGTCAGACGCAAAAAGCATTGATTATTCACTACCCGCCGCGCAGAATACAATTTAAGAAATCTCGAAGGCAAACATGACCTGCCCAAGCCACACACAAACTATTTAAAACGAAGTTTTAGTTATAGTGGGGCCCTTTTATGGAACAACTTGCCCCAGCAATTGAGGGATATTGGCTCCATTGGGCACTTTAAACGAGAAATCGTAAATCGAATCTCTGACATATCGGATTCCCACACGGCAATCATGTAAAACAGTGTCATGCTTTTTTATATATTTTTTTAGCTTACATGTACATGTAACTGATGTTTTTACTGTGTGAATGAATAAATAAATAAATAAAGATTGATGTCTAAGTTGAGAATTTCTCATTGCCTGTCCGTTTGACAAATGTACCGCAATGCAAGGAGATTTAACCAACATGCCTTATCTAAATGGGTAATAATTTTTTCTTTGGCTAGATGTATGAAGATGCCTTTGAAACAAAGTTCTTGAAAGCAACAGAAGCTCTTTATCATGAAGAGGGGAACAGATATATGCAAGAAACAGATGTAAGTTACAATATAATGCATTACATGTACTTTGTTCATGGGCAACATGGATAATGACACTTATTAATGTAGGGATGTAATTTATTGTTACTCCGACCATTAACCTTGTGACTAATGCATCGTGCAGTATTGTCAACAAGAGTGGAAGAGAATTGTTAATTTTTGTTTTTTGGGCTTCTTTCTCAGGTCCCAAAATACCTTGCACATGTTGACAGAAGATTAAAAGAAGAAAATGACAGACTGCTTCACTATTTAGATCAGTCTACAAGGTACAAATGTTTTCTATTTTTTGTTCTTGTGTTTTTTTTGTTTGGAATTTTGCTTGATTGATCAGCTGACTGACTGACTGATCGTCTGACTGACCGACCGACCGACCGGCCGACCGACCAACTGATTGACCGACTGACAGATTGACTGACCCACCGACAAACCGACAAACCGTCCATCCGTCCGACCCACCGAGCGACTGACTGACTGACCGACTGAATGACTACATGTAACTGACCGACCAACTGACTGACTGACTGAATACCTGTAACTGACTGACTGATCGACTTACTGACCGACTGACCAACCGACTGACCGACCGACTACATGTAACTGACTGATTGATTGATTGATTGATTGATTGATAGATATCGTATCTTTGTTTTATTTAGAAAACCTCTCATTCCCTGTGTCGAGAAACAGCTGTTAGGGCAGCACTTGAGCAGTATTCTTCAAAAAGGTATAAAAGTCAATCATTCGTCACTAGTAGAAGATTTAATATGCATGTAACAGTGAAACAAAAAAATTCTATGGGAATTATTGCTCTAAAATGCATGTACATTGTACTCTTCTTAATCGGCTATGTCGTGAACATTAGAACAAAATCCAAGGTAAAGGTGAAGTCTGTGTCTAAGCCAAGTGGCACATCAGGCCGGAGCTTATCCCGGTTTCTGTTGCATTAAGCGACTAGGAGTATTTCTACTTCCCCCTGGATGGAATGCTAGTCCATTGCAGGGTTACCCCCAGCATTATTTTACTGGACTCATTAATACACCTTGAGAGTTGTAAGAATCTTGCCCAAGAACACAACACAATGACCCCAGCCAGGGCTCGAACCAGAACCACTTGATCCTGAGTCCAGCATGCTAACCATTAGGCCACTGCGCCTCCTATTTGCTCCAACAAAGGGCTAAATTAATGCTTGATAGTGCACAGTGTTTGTTTGTGTATAATTTAATCAATAATTTATTAATAAAAATTTATGTAATTAATAATTTTGTTTCTGACTTTAATAGCGTAGATACCGGTAGAAATAATCTCTCGTTAGATGTCGATAACTTTGGGAAGTAAAGTTTACATGTTGCTCAAATGATTTCTCGCACACAGTTAACTGATCATGTTAATGTTGGCTTTGTTTGTTCCGTTAGGTTTTGACAGCTTGATGATAAGTTACAGACTTAGCGACTTGGCACTCCTTTACCAGTTGTTCAGCAGAGTCAAGAGAGGCCAGGATGAACTGTGTTGTGCTTTCAATGAATATATCAAGGTAATTCAGCAAATACAGTCATGTACCGTAAAGTTCCGTGTATAAGCTGCACCCGTAGATAAGCCGCACCTCCGATTTGGGAAAAAAAATACAGACAATAAAGTTTGAAGTTCAAGTGAAGTTATTATGGTAAAATAAAAAAATAAATTAATATGGTACTTTAATAACAAATGGACACCAGTTTTCTCATGCGTCAGTTCTCTTATTGACTTAACAATGTCAAAGTAACTGTGGCTACGTCGGCAATCTTTAATGGAAAAATTTGTGGACATCGAGAAGAAAGGCCCCTACGAAAAACTTGACTCGATTTGTTTTTGACAACATCAACAAGCCAACAAGCAAGAGGAAACACCTAGCAAAAGTCAGGGATTTCAATAAAGTTGTTGTAGGCAGCTGGTTTGTGAAGAGTAACTGACTGTTTGAAAGAATCTTTCTTTAATTCTTCAATTTATTGGAAAAAGTAGCCAACCTGTCTAAGCAAAGTAGACCAAAAAAGGTTTCATTGGCCATCGTTGCTTATTGAAAGCACTGAATAATGAACTTGAACTGCTCAATGGTAGTGCAATGAATTCTTGAATGGTTTATAAAATGTAACCTGCTTTCCTTCTGCTTCTGATCAGAAACAAGGCACAAGCATTGTGTTGGATCCTGAAAAAGACAAAAGCATGGTACAGGATCTGCTAGACTTCAAAGAACAACTGGACAGCATCATAGAAGATGCATTCATGAAGAGTGAAAAATTTGTGAATTCAATGAAGGTACTGTAGATCTATAGTGAAATATTCAAAGCTATGTGCAGCATTCATTGTAAGAGTTTTACATGAAATCTCCTTTCTTTTGATTGGTCAGTTCATTTGGTAGGAAGTGTGGTTTCTAAATGTGGCAAATTAATCATTCAATAGCTTGCTTGCAAAACATTTTACATGGAATTAGTTTTAGCCATAAGTTACTCATTTTCACATGAAAGACCTCGCACAACAGTCTTTTTACATGTACATGTAAAGTACATTTGAACTGTGGGTTGATAAAAATATTTTTATTAAATGTAGTTACATGTACATTTTTATTGTGCTTTCATTGCAGGATGCTTTTGAAGCATTTATCAACAAAAGACCAAACAAACCAGCAGAACTGATCGGTAATTGCTTGTAAAATAGTTATTCTTTCAGTTTGCATGATAGTAGATTTTTCAGTTTCAAGTTTTATTGAGAGTCATAAATCAGACCTCAAAAGAAAATATAAATAAAAACACTTCCATATTCTCATAACCTGTGTACTTTTTTTCTAGCATCTTAGGAGACATAGACAGATCTACATAGACATAGTTTATTTATCCACAAAAAGCTCAGGAGCTGTAATTAAAAACGCTCTCGTGAAATAAAAAAGGTTCAAAATTACAAATAAAAAAGTTTATAAAAATTACCTTTAGTTGGGATTAATGAATTTGCCAGTAATAACTTGTGCAGAAACATTAGGTTTCTTTCATTTTAAGCTACACACAGGCCTGTGTTAATTGTTGACTGATGTTTTTTTCCTTCTTTACAATTTGACAGCAAAATTTGTTGATTCCAAGCTAAGAGCAGGAAATAAGGTAAACCAGCTCAATATTTTTTTGAAGATGTAATTGCAGTGTGACTGATATTTTTACCATGGTGTATAGTGGTGCAACAGTGCTAACTAACACTTTCATTTATTATTTTAGGAAGCAACTGAAGAGGAGCTTGAAAAACTTTTAGACAGAATAATGGTGCTCTTCAGATTTATACACGGTAATGTAAATTGAAATTTCTTTGATTTGAAGTCAGCATTGCTATTGACTTTCGATTAAGGAAACAGCCCAGGGGGATGCTTGGGATTTCAAGTGATGGGGATTTACCGAATGGGGGCAAAAATCAAGGCCCCATAAAATCCCCAGGGCTTCCAACATAACCCAAACAAATCTTAAACCAAAAATTGAACCTTCAGAAATCAACAGCAAAACATGTTTGTCAAATTCTGATTCCATGTTTCTTAAATTCCAATTCGATCGGGAACAGTGGACAAAGAGCCACCCTTATTTTATTTGCAGAACTAGGTAGCCAAGGCAGTAAAAAGAATCTTCAGAATGTTTTTAACACCCCAAGACATCCCTTCTTACATGTAAATCAAAAAAAATACTTGCCAAACTTCCTAACCAAAAAAATCCTCTGATCATCCTCATCACTAAAAATCCCAAGTATTTCCCTGGGGGTAACAGGGCTTGAATAAAACCTAAATTCGAACTTGTACTTTGCAGGACAGACAGCTCTCAAATTGTGCTTGCCCAGAGCAGTAATTACATGCTTGCTTTGGTTTACTTTTTACAATGTAGTGGGTAAATGACTTACCTGGGCCTTTGCCCGTCGGGCAAGTGAGCATGAAAACTTATTTCCCTGGCAGGAATTAATTATACTTGTCCTGGACAACTGGCAGGACTTTTTTCAAGTGCTGGGAACATACATGTACATTACAGTAGCCGTACAGTTAGTGCAATGGAATACAGATCAAGCAATCTAACTGATTGCACATTCTTGGTCAAGACACTTTAAACTCAAAGTTCTTTTCTCTACCTACATGTAAATGTCAAAATGGGTACTGCCACATTTTATGGGTAGCCCTGCAATGGACTAGTATCCCTTCGAAGGGAATAAATATTTTTTTCTTGTCATGTCATGCTTTGGCGGTATGGTCAGACTTTCTAAAAGTCGTTCGCTTATTGTTTCCTGTTTGGTGCTAGAAGAACTTAGTGCAAGCTCGTCGCCTGCTTCGCCCTTGCTTTTGCACTCTGTGAGCTCGACTTGTGGGCAAGTCTACAGTATGGCAAACCAAGGCCTGATGCAGTCTTTATACCATAGGCACCATGTACACACTGACAGTGCAGACCAATCTTTTGTAACAGTTTCTGTATGTTATATTCATAGGTAAGGATGTGTTTGAGGCATTCTACAAGAAGGATCTGGCCAAGAGACTGTTAGTCGGCAAAAGTGCTTCAGTCGACGCAGAGAAGTCGATGCTGTCCAAACTGAAACAAGAGTGTGGTGCAGCATTTACTAGCAAGCTTGAAGGAATGTTTAAAGACATGGAGCTTTCCAAGGACGTGTTAGTTCACTTCAAACAGGTATGGGAAACGACCAGTCATAAAAGTGATGTAGGGTTGATATAAACATTACCAGTAATTTGAAATGTTTTCACGAAAATGCAAAATATAATCCTTACAAAGGCAAATATTATGAAAGATATTAACCCTGATTCATCACCAGGTGTGGAGTCAACCAATTTTCCCCCACAAATTTTAACATCATCATCATCATCATCACTTTGTTTACCCTCGGATTTTGAAGAGTAGCTTATACAGCTAGTATCTCTGAGTATTTCACAGTACGCATCCACTGTTAAAAAGTGTTTTACATGCTTACAAGCTTTTGTAGCTTGGGGTCAAAACATTATTTGTCTGCCATAAAAGCACTGAGAGCGTAAGGTCTTGATGGACTAGCACCCTAGTATCCAGAACAGCCTGAGAGTAGAAATACTCCTAGTCATTCAACCCTCCTAGTTTATCTTTTTCCTTAGTGGCCATTTTGCCACCAACTGCTTACCGTAAAGTTCCGTGTATAAGCCGCACCTTTTTCCTCTAAATTCAAGTCAAAAATCGGGGGTGCGGCTTATCTACGGAAACATCTCTGGTTGGAGTTCTCAAAGGCCTAATTAATATTCATAAAAAACTTCTCAAGACGTCATTGAATAAACATATAATAACCTGAAAACTTTGTTGTTGTTCACTACCTTTTAGTTCCTCTGCAAAGCTGTTTGCAGTGAAGCGTGCCAGTCACTTCGAATCATGTCTGTCCGCCGCGTGCGAGAAGGCACCAAGATAAACGCAAATACTCACAAGGCAAATGGCCGACCGCTTCGGTTTTTTATTGACCTTCACAGCAAATACATCTGCTAAATTAACAAACTCTTATTCTGCATGAAGTTTTTATCCTGTTGCGGGTAGCAGTTTCCAAGAATCTTGAAATAAAAACGTGGTTTTTCCGAAGAAAATGCCGCCATGTTTGTTTTTAATGCCCAAACTCCTCTCTACAATTCAGAGCTTGGCTACTAAGCATTCATCATTCGCGAACGATTCGAACGAATTACAAGTGTTTCAGGAGTGTTTAGAAGTGATAATCTCGAAAAAATGATATCAAGAGAGCATCCAAGTTTAAGATATTGTGAACTCAAACTAAAAAGGAGGTATGACAAGTGAAATTTAGCTTTCGTAAGACTAAATTTATATTAAACATTGCAACAACCACCGTGTCAGTGTCTCGAAACCGTGCTTGTTTGCCCTTGATTGTTTACCAATAGAACTTCACTTGAACTTCAAACTTTATGGTCTGTATATTTTTTTTCCAAAATTTGAGCTTCCAAATCGGGGGTGCGGCTTATCTACGGGTGCGGCTTATACACGGAACTTTACGGTAAGTTTGGTCACCAGTAAAAAGTTCTAGTCGCCAAATTAAGCTCACACTTTCAATCCTTCTTCTCAATTGTAGTCCCCAGACTGGCGACTTTGGTTCCAATTTAGTCGCCAGCTTCAAAATTTTAGTCACCTTGGCGGCTAAAATGGTCTTAACTTGGAGGGTTGTTTGGTGGCCAGTAAAGAAATTTAGTCGCTAAATTAACCTCACTTTCAATCCTTCTCAATTTTAGTCGCCATGGCGACTTAAATGGCCTTACATGTAACTTGGAGGGTTGTCATTTAATAGTTACAACTGATGGGCGACTAAGCTCAACAAAAAAAATTCACCGAAAACCAATTGTGATTTGACATCAACACATTCTGACTACACTAACACGAGACATTCAATGTGAAGAGTTTATTGAGGATGCGTCAGTCAGTCATCTGATGCAAAATGTATCCTGATACAGTCATCTGATGCAAAATGTATCCTAATACAGTCATCTGATACAAAATGTATCCTGATTACAATCTTAAATCTAGCAAAAAACAACAGTTCGTTCTAAGAGTTGTGTGAAAGAAAGTTGTGTGCTACGCCAGATACGAAAAACTACTAAAAACCACCCTTTAGAAGTGGCCAAAAATAAGTGGAAACGTATTCCTCATCTAATGCAGCAGCACGAGACCCCGAGAGAAAGGGTACTAAATAATCTAGAGCATTTTTCAATAGACTAGTTACAAAAACTGAACAAACAACACTTTAAAGAAAAAAGAAAAGCAAGCGAAGACGAGGACTGACGATGTAGAATGACCTAAATCTCCCGCCAAAACCTATATATACCTAGGCATCCCATCACAACCCGCGAACCTCTCAACCGTGCCGTCAGAATAGTAATTTCTGTCTAATTCATTCATTTAAACGTCAGAAATTACATTTCTTTGCCTTTCAGTATCTTCAGCACCAGGACCTTCCAGGCAGTGTAGACATGGTGGTCAGTATCTTAACAATGGGCTACTGGCCTACCTACACTCCAGTAGAGGTGCATCTACCATCTGAGGTAACAAATCTGCTTTGTTAGTAAGTTTTGAAGGACATGCCCCACTGAATGTGCTTCTTAAAAGCGTGTAGTGTGAGGACGGGCAACTTTTTTTAAGTCAAGATGCAGAACATGTGCAAAACCGGGAGGGCCAAGTTTTGCCTCAGTTAGCAAGGACAACTTTTTTTAAAGTTGGCTCAGGGATGAGGGAACCACATTTACCTTGGACAACGTTTCTCCACATAAACAGGCCCTAAGTAGCTCCATAGGGTTTACGTTAATGCGGTACTATTTTGGGTTGTACTGGAGGTTTTCTTCCCTAACACGACTTCACAAGACTGTTTTTGAGAGCCCCTTCAAAGGAACTCAGTTAACAGCTCTGCTTGTCATTACAGATGGTTCAGTATCAAGAGTCATTCAAGACATTCTACATTGGAAAACATGGCGGAAGAAAACTTCAGTGGCAGAACACACTGGGTCACTGTGTCGTCAGGGCTGATTTCGGACCCACGGCAGATGTGAGTTCCCTTTAAACAACAAGTTGCACCATATAAGGGCTGACACCTCCCTTGATGTCACACATTTCGGGCGCAAAATGTAAATTTGTGCTCTTGCATTCATGGCATGTTGCAGAGTCATAAATATTTTTAAGGCGGGGTACACCTGAAAGCCGTTTTTCCACCAGTTAATATCTTGTTTGTGTTACAAGCAATCCAAAAACTCTCTGCTAATTACACAAATATATCTATGTTTTGCGGTATTTTGTAAAATTTTGGGTGGTTTGGGGGGATATCTGGGAGGAGATTTGAAATTTAAAATTTGGAGAAATTAGAAATGTTGAAGATTTAGTGCGATTTTAAAATTAGAATTTGCAGTTAATTTTTTTTATTGCTATGTTAGAAGATCGATAAATAGCAAATTTATTTTCATGTGGGAATTGTTACTTTGTAGACTTTAAATATTTCAGCTAATACGAGAAGTTCCAAGGAATTTGCTTTTCTCTCATATTGCAGGATAGGAAGGAGCTGCAAGTGTCGCTGTTTCAGACCTTGGTGCTGTTGATGTTTAATGAAGGAGAGAGATTTGTCTTTGACGAGATCAAGCAAGCCACAGGGATAGGTGAGATATTCAATCTGGCAGTACTATGCAGAAATATAGTGCAGAATGAATTGGAAAGATTTTTGTAAAATCATAGCCAAACTTAACATAACCTAATCTAACCTACATGTAAAGTAGACACGGTAAAAGGGACAGACTCGCAGCTAAGTGTAGTCTATTTTATTTGGTTTTGCCAAATACTTGATTAGTTATGAAACTTACTGTTAGGGAATAAATTACTTCTATGGATGATCCCGGATGATCCCCCCTCCCCCCCCCCCCCCCCCCCCGAGGAATTATGGTTACATAAGAACACAAGTAACTTGTTTTTATATTTTTGCAGAGGACGGCGAACTAAGACGAACACTGCAATCTCTTGCTTGTGGTAAAGCGCGAGTTCTTGTCAAGAAACCCAAGGTATGTAAGACTCTATGATTACCGCTATCCTTTGCCCCCCAGAATCGAGTCGTGAGCCCGCAGTGACTTGCAAAGGCGGGCTTCAGCGGCACACATTCTGAAGTCATAATATTTCCCTAAACCGTAACTGGAAAACAAGAAAATAAATAACATTATTTAAGTGTCGATGTCTTAAGCACTGCTGTGCTAGCTGGGGACACTGTAAACAAGCAAACGAATATTGTAAATAGAACAGGGAATTGATAAAAACCCCAACTGCCAGTGGCTGACCAGCTGGCTATTTACAAAGCGTGGGGAAGTTGACTTCGGGGCCACCGAAGACAAATCCAACAAGTGTCAGAGAGAAAAATTTGAACCTGGGACTTCCGGATTACAAGTCCAGCTCCCTAACGACTAGGCCACGCTGTCTCCAGGTTATTTCCTATTGTCATAAGCTGTCATAGAAACTCTGCGCCATAATTATCGTGAGTATTTTCCTTTCATCTAATCTTGTTTCGTTTTTCTACATTTTTTTCAGGGCCGTGATGTTGACGACGGCGATATGTTCTTTTTCAATAGCGAGTTTAAGCACAAACTCTGTCGAATCAAAATTAACCAGATACAGATGAAAGAAACGGTGAGATAATAAACTAGACTATGTACATGTAAAACAGGGGAGCAGGGATGGTGCAGTGGTGAGAGCGCTCGCCTTCCACCAATGAGGCTGCGTTCGATTTCCAGCCCCGGCGTCTTACGTGGGTTGAGTTTGTTATTAGTTCTCGTCCTTGCTTCGCGGTTTTTTTTTTTTCAGTCTTCTCCCTCCACAAAAACCAACACTTCTAAATTCCAAGTGAATCCTGGAAAAAATGGATGGGGACCAACTTTGTGGACATGCCAGTGCAAATTCCCATTTACTTAACTCGAGGTTGACTTGGTATCACTTATCTACTCTACTGTTACTTATCTTTTCGGAAGTAAACCTTCGCGAGGGTAAAAATAAATCGCGGAATTGAAGGCCTCCGAAAAGTAATCGCTTGTGTATTTACTTGTTATATGTTATCTTTTTTAGCAAGAGGAAAACGTTAACACAACAGAGAGAGTGTTCCAAGATCGTCAGTACCAGGTATGTGGAATATCGTGCCCTTGTTCCATGTCTAACTCACTGTTATTCGTACGTTTGGCTGTTGGTGTACTCAGTAATTGATTTTGCGGTATGCATGTTGTATCACACTGCGAAACAGTCGGCTTACTTGTGCGTGGCCGAACAGGGGTTAGAAAGATTGGCCGTGCGTCTGTGATTTACCAAAAAACAGCATTTGCTATTTTATCAAAATGTTCATTTTTGTCCCCATAGCCCTTTTCGGTTCTCTTAGTTGGCGAGTCCTTCGTACGAGACACGAAGGGCTCTGGAGACACAGGATTTCCAGTCCTAGATTCTAGCACCTTCTGTCTTCATGTATGCAGTCATGATGCTTGTATATAATGTATGAGAGAGTCATTGCGTTTTTGACTTCAGATCAACAATTCTCTTTTATTTTAAAACAATCAATCACAAAAATTCGAATTACAGTAATTCAAAAATCCTGTGTTCCCAGAGCCCTTCGTTTCTCGTGCCAAGGTCCCGCCGGCTAAGAGAAACAAAATGATAACCATTAAAGAAATTTTTGAAACAGTTATTATTGGGCATAGAGCCTAAATGGAGAGAAATTCGCTGTCAATCACACTTGACAATAGAAGTCAATCACACTTGACAATAGAAGTGTTGTGTGACACATCCTGTCATGCATTCTTACTGAGTGTGACTAATGTGTTCTGTTGTAGATCGACGCAGCTATTGTCCGCATCATGAAAACCCGTAAGACACTCAGTCACACTCTCCTCGTTACTGAATTGTTCAACCAGCTCAAGTTTCCTGTTAAGGTAGGGATCCTTCATGTAACTGCATAGCTCCATAGATGAAGCACTATAACAAACACGAGATAGAGTGTTTCATCGCATTTCCAATCACTGAGAAAAGCGACAGTTTAATTATGGCCATCGAGGATGGTTTTCTGCAAAAGCTTAAGGAAATGGTCAAAACTATTGTACTCAGACAGGACCCACAACTCTTTAAAAAGACAGGTGGTCTCTTCATTTACCCCCCTCCCCCCCCCCCCTCCCCCTTTCTCCACCTTAAAAGATGGTGTTTTCTTTGTATAGCCCCCACTCTCCACTCTATCAGGAGTAGAAACTAAGAAAAAGATTCAAACATCCTTGTGCCATTTCTTCAGCAATGCAAGCTTCATGCACACCTAATATGAAAGTCTTAACTCAATTTTTGAAGCTAAAAAATTTTGTTTATGTAGCTTATCAGACATCAGACAGGTGGTATCTTGCATAGCTCGCCCACCCCTAAACAAAGTAGGTCCTCGTTGAGTACACTTTTTTGACCACTTCTCTTAAAGCAAATGCGTTAAGTGGCTAATTTTGACTTGATTAAATCTCTTACTATGCTTTTGTCTGCATTGCAGCCTACAGATCTCAAGAAACGCATTGAAAGCCTGATCGAGCGTGACTATATGGAAAGGGACAAGGAGTTCCCCAACCAATACCACTACGTGGCGTGACACCGGAAACCAGCCATCAGGTGCATTGCGTTACTTCAGGCACCCCTTGTCAATGTCCATATACGGTTACATGCTGATACTTGACACACGACAGCACTTCCGGTTATTCTTGGATTGCTACGTGAACCTGTTTAGTCGTCAACTGCAAAAAAGTTGCGTTTTACTCTCCAAAAGTTGCCAATATCAAAATGTTGACTCTCCCTACTAATCTCCATACCTTCTTTGAGTACTTCTTTTGGGAAATTGGTTTTACATCAACACTGCTTTTTCTTTATTTTCATAAGCCATTGTAAGAAGAAATAACATGCTGGGAAGTAAACAAAAGCGAGAACCCTCGCGCGAGGAACGAGAAGAGAGAACTCACGCGTTTTCACGCTTCGCGTATAGCGCAAATTGTTGGGACTGTTTCGCATTCTAGTGTCACGCCATGTGCGTAACACGTGTAATTCACGAAGAAATTACGTGTAGAGCTCGCGTCAACCATGTTTATGTAGTCGAGGCTAAGCCTTACTGCTTGCAAGGGACAAATAACGAAGTGTTAGAATGACCTTCAAAGGCATGGCTTGTTTCGTAAAACACAGACTTCTTTAGTTTGCATATGAACTATTTTGTAAATTTGTGCTTCCTTTCTCTAACTTTCTGCCCAATTACTCTAAGATGACTTTATTTACCCTAAAAAACAAAACTAAGTGCTACTCTTATAATGTGCCATTTATTTTGCCCCATCTTAGCAGATCCCGCAAGCGTCTGTTTTAGCACTACGTGACAGCAAAACTGTTGCCAAAACAGCAATAACGCAAGCCAAGTGGTAACGGCCAAGTTGTGTATAGTTTCGTGACGCGTGAGCCTTGTCGGGTTGTATATTGTGTAGTCCTACATAGGTAACGAAAGGTGTAATAACAAAAGTCTTAGGAGAACAGTTATGTGCTCGATAACTGGCTTTCTTAAAGTAACGCAACGTTTGATTAACGAAAGTAACGTTGGTTAGCGACGCTTCATTAAAATTGCAGGCTCAATGGGTCTCCGAAAATAAGGTTCCATCGACTTCGTACCCAACGTTTTTTCTTCAATTTCGGATCGGAAAAGAACCCTTGTAACGAGTTTTCAGAGATGTGACACCCTGTGACTTTACAATGGGGAAACTGTTTCCACGTTATAGCCTCCCATTCTCTCTTCTCTTTCACTATGTCTTCCTTTGCAATTCGCCTCTATTTGTTGGTAGACATCCTGATACGAGAAGCTCGCTTTGCCGTCAAGCGCATGCGCATTACGGCTGTTCTCCTTTACTGAGCCTGCAGTCACAGACATGCAAGCGAGGCCTTTAAGTCACATGACCTAAACGCCTCGTTTACATGTCTTAAACTTCTTGCCACCGTAGTTCAGTGCTCTCGTATAACTACAGCACCTCTCTTTTTGTACAAAGATATATTTAGGTGATAATACTCCTCAACTAAAATAATTTGACCCATGGCCCGGTGTATTTTATGTTCTTATAGTTTTGTGTATACATATTTTGACCCTTTTTGCTTTGCCTAATCGGAGTTATTAATTAATAAATAGCTTGTTAATAAAATACACAACAGTTTTAGCTACTTTTGGTTGTTGCTGTGTTTTTTTGTTGTTTTTTTCTTTCGTTTTTTTTTTTTTTTTTTTTTTTGTCTTTTAATATTGTTGGAAATATAGATTTTTCCTCAAGAAAGCAATAATTATTCAAGTTTTATGGGCTCGCCGCCATTTTGAAACTCATGAGGTCCCCGAAATTCTCATGGTGCAGGATAATGTCTAGAATACCAGCTAACCATGTCATTCGTTGCGCACATAAGTGGATTACGTCATACATCAAACACGAAAGGCAGGGTTTCATTGGGATATCCAAACACCGAGAAGCGAGTTGAAAGTAAAACGCGCAGCGGAGTATTTTTTGACGAAATTCAAGGTGTTTGGATAGCCGATGGAACACTGTCTCGAGTGTTTGATATATCTTCTCAATCGAACCAAAAACTACGGAGTAAACGGTAAATAAATGCGTCAACATGTACCGTATTTACTCGAATAAGCGCCGCCCCCGAATAACCGCCGCATTTGGGACAAAAAAGTAATAAGCGCCGCGGCGCTTATTCGAGTGAATACGGTATGCTAATTAATACCAGGTATCTAAACCTTTTCTTTCTCTTTATTTGATGAATTATTAATGAGTCTGAGACGTTACATATGACAAATTTAAGTTGAGTATACAGTAGATTTCCAACAACTGTCCCTTTGCACACAAAAAAAAGCAGGATTTCGACCAGAAAAAATGGTTGTGGTAATGCTAGAAATGTTGAGATCCCCCCATTCTCGTCCCCATAGCCCTTTCGTTTCTCTTAGCCGGCTGAGCCTTGGCACGAGGAAACGAAGGGCTCTGGGGACATGGGATTTCCAGTCCTAGATTCTAGAACTTCCGGTCTTCATGCAGTTATGACGTTTCAAAATAATGTATGAGAGAGTCGATAGGAATTCTTTGTTCCAAACAGCCAATCAAAAAAATCGAATTAATTCAAAAAATTATATGTCCCCAGACTGCTGCGAAGTTGAAGCGATGTTACACGAGACAATTTCTACGACGATTTTTAACGCAACGGTTCTTTTAGTCCAGTCAATATAAGCCATTTCGTTGTCCAACCCAAAACAAATTGCAACAAAAATTAAACATGCCTTATTCGACTTTGCATATATTGAGGAATAACATACTAAAAGTCACCGTGAATCGGAGTATTGGAACCTCGTCTTTTTTTGCGATATTTGAACTACAATGAAAGATGAGAAATTTAATTTATGCATAAATAATGTGATTTTTACAAGTAACATTGAAGGGTCCTTATCGACAGAAATAATCAAGCTAGCAAAACCAAACAACGACAAGCCAACAAATCAGTTTACAAAAAATGTAGCAGTTATTACTTATCCTATTTATTGCGTGAAATGACATTACTATTCTGCCCTTTTTGGTACCTTACAGAACGTACTACCAGCGGCCGGATTCTGGCATAGATGCAAGTATGGTAACAACGTTCGCTAATCGGATATTTCATTAAAAAAGCTGAGTTTTCTTCAAAAATTAAAGACAGTGAAAACTGATAAAGTATAATTATACCTTTTTGATGAAAGAATAAACGCTGGTCAAAAAAGTTACCGTCTGATAACAGAATTGCGGCAAACACTTATGGCGGGAGTCTTGGATGAAACCCTTAACATAATCTGTCAGAAAACGTAATGCGTAAATTTGCTCCCCCCAAAACCCTTTCTGCTTATTGGAAGGTGCCTATAATTACAAGAATCAACACTGATTGATCTTTGCAAAAGTCCCCCGAGTGACTGAGCCGTCACAGACGCCGGGGACACAACCCCGGCGTAACTATGGGCACGCCTCCATCTCCGCACTTAATTCTTTTACAAAAGGATGAACAAATTCTTTCAGGAGTAGCAGAATGATTTTGGACAAAAGGAAAAGGGTTAAAAAATTTGGAAAAAGTTTGGTAACAACCTGCAAATGACTTCAAATTATTTATAAACATGAATTCAAAATTGATTTAAACCACAGTGACAAGTTTGGTATCACTCTATATCCACTCTACATTAGGATTTAAGGTCCAATATTATCGAAATGTTCTGAACAGACAAAACCGCCCGCCCTAACGCTGTTGCAGTGGCTTTACGGAAAGGATCATTTCTTAATTAACAAATACATAAGCTGAAATGAGCTCGAACTTTCACGTCTCACAGATCCTCAGTGCAACTTTCTACAACAACACCTGAGCAAAGTAAGCTAATACACTGCACCCGTTTTGCTTTTAACAAGTACGCTTTAAGTGACTTCGTGTTCAACTGCACAGGAACCATGCTTTCTTTAATTACCTTCCATCGGTTTCCATCCCCAGTCCTCAGTGTTTTTAATTGTTTACCGTCGGAAATGAAAAAATTAAACTCTAGACTTCTTTTTAAACAAAACGTTATAGAACATTTTTATTTGTAATTTTTATTCATAAGTTTTTATTTTTTTTTTAACCGTTGTTTTTTTTAACATTTCTAAACTTTTTTTAAACTTTGTAAGTCATCTTTTTAAATTTTAATATCTTACAGGACCCCTAAGATAACAGTACTCCAAAGTACTGATGGGTTAATCCTGTTAAAATATTTATTTATTTTTTTAAAAAAAAAAGGATTTTAAAACAGTGAGAAAAAGGCGTGTCTGTTGATGAGTTAATGCTTTCCACCGCAGTGGTTGAACAAATGTGACGATTGGCGTACAAAACTGTATAGCATTTGACGTGGCTGTGTACAAATGCTAATATTGAGTGGATAGAGTGATACCATACTTGTCACTGGCTGCCTACCCTTTTAAACTCTTCAGTTATTTCAGGCCACCAGACCCTTAATTATTTATTAATACCATATACAGTAGAACCCCGGTAACTCGAACAAACTTTCATTTCCCTTGGATTTGAACCCACCTTTTAGTCTTATTCAATCGAACCCGATAACTCGAAACCCCGCTCACTCGAACTGTTTTTCGTTTCCCTTCAGAGTTCGAGTTACCGGGGTTCTACTGTATATGTCTTTTCCTTTTGTAAATATTTAGGGTGAATAAAATTGTTGTTTGTTGTTGTTGTTTGAATTCAAAGTTTGAATTCGTGTTTATCAAGTCATTTACAGGTTGTTACCAAACTTTTTCCAAATTTTTTAACCCTTTTCCTTTTGTCCAAAATCATTCTGCTACTCCTGAAAGAATTTGTTCATCCTTTTGCAAAAGAATTAAGTGCGGAGATGGAGGCGTGCCCATAGTTACGCCGGGGTTGTGTCCCCGGCGTCTGTGACGGCTCAGTCACTCGGGGGACTTTTGCAAAGATCAATCAGTGTTGATTCTTGTAATTATAGGCACCTTCCAATAAGCAGAAAGGGTTTTGGGGGAGCAAATTTACGCATTTCGTTTTCTGACAGATTATGGTAAGGGTTTCATCCAAGACTCCCGCCATAAGTGTTTGACGCAATTCTGTTATCAGACGGTAACATTTTTGACCAGCGTTTATTCTTTCATCAAAAAGGTATAATTATACTTTATCAGTTTTCAGTATCTTTAATTTTTGAAGAAAACTCAGCTTTTTTAATGAAATATCCGATTAGCGAACGTTGTTACTATACTATTATTTATGCATAAATTAAATTTCTCATCTTTCATTGTAGTTCAAATATCGCAAAAAAAGACGAGGTTCCAATACTCCGATTCACGGTGACTTTTAGTATGTTATTCCTCAATATATGCAAAGTCGAATAAGGCATGTTTAATTTTTGTTGCAATTTGTTTTGGGTGTAATACTAAGTTGACTGGACTATTTGTAACGTGGCACACTGAGCGACTTGTCACGCAACATTTTGTTACGGGAAGATGTCGAATTTTTCAAGGACCTCCAACACTACGAATTTTTTACGTTGCGTTTAAATTCGTCTTGTAAAAACATGTCGTTGCTGCAACAATCTTACGTTAATGCCCCTTGCAACACGGATTAAAAATCGTCAAAAATGTGAAAAAAATAATAGGCTTTAACAAGAGGTAAAAAAAAAAAAGTATTTTTGGAACGACACCAGACAGTTGGCCCCCACGCAAGAGTATCCCAGCTTGACAGGGGACTATTTTGGTGTCCATCTACTTTATATTTTTAACTTGTAATTTTTCATTTTTCATCTTAATTTTATGACTCCCTTGAAAAATATTTATTTCATCCGAAACACCCCCAAAACATTTTTTGAGATAAGCAGAAAATTTTTCCATTTTTGAACCATATATTTCCAGTAATAGTAATAGTAGTAATAATAGCATCGTGTTTACTTTTACGTGGGAAACGTTTGCTGGTTGACAAAGTTTGCCAGAGAGCAGTAAATCTCTGTAACAACAGATAAACCGATTGCTTTAGGGAGAAAGGTTTAGACCGCCCTGTTGGAGTAGTCTCCGAAAAAAACTACCTCTACTAAAAATCTAGCATGCGAGCCCTTATAAAAATTGTGAACACGAGCATACGAGCACCCACTCACAGTTGGCGACCATTCGGAGCAGAAGCTTAATTTTGCGAGCAGTGCAAAATTCCGAGGGACCATGAACGCCCTGGTATTGTGATCGTCGATATTTTTTAGACTTATTTTAAAACGGCTTGGGCGATCAAGACGATTACTAACAGATTTACACGTTACTAATTTCAGGCCAGATTTAGCCCAATCTTGATAAGAAAACAAACGTTCCGCCCAAATCCGAAAATCTGTCCAAGGTGATCAGACGGGTTATGTCACGGATTTTACCAGATTTTTGAGCAGCTAAAATTTATATTTGTGTCGCAGGAAACATAAAAAATTATGCCCGGGAAATAAACTCAGAGGAAAAATTCCTCACTAAGAGTGGGAAAGTAACCTTTTGTCGTGACAAAAAATTTTGTCTACAATAAAAAAACTCGTTCACTTATGGCTTTTTCTTGAGCTTTTCACACTGAGGTTTAATCTGCAAGAGAACGTTAAGCACGGAAGGACGAGTAAGTTATAATCTGACGGGTTATCCTATAGACAAAAAATTACCACTAATGCAAACTTGTAATACCATAAAAAAAAACGTTTTCTTTATTGCGCGTTTACGCTCTTTTAAGCCCTCCCGGTTATAAGCCCACCCAAAACCCCTTTAATATGAAGTTGGATAAGCCCATGGCCTATAACCGGAATTTGACGGTTTGTAATCCTAATAGCTATACCGGCGGGCGGGGGAGGCTCATTGTCAAGTGGAGGGGACTTCCCACTGACACGAAATTTTTTACGTGCGTCAGACCCCGGGGGGGGGGGGGTACTCCATATAATGGCCTATACGGGGAGGCTCCGCCCGAAAGGGGTACCTTTTTCAGGCTTCAGGTATATAAAAGGGTATAGGATTTCACAAGTTTAGGTATATGAAAGGTTATGAAAATCCGTCATTTAGGTTTTTAAAAGGGCCTTAAATCAAAATATTTCGAACAGACGCACTTTATGGCTGTATTATTTTAATTTAATAAGCGCTGCATGAAAATGACAAGAAAACGTCCTGTTCTAAGTCTATGCTATGTCTTTTAGGTATATGAAAGGGGTACCTTTTTTCAGTAAAAGGTATACGAAAGGGGTACAATAATCTGTCAAAATGGTATATAAAAGGGCAAGGGGTAAGAGCTTGGGGCGGAGCCTCCCCGTATAAAACTTTTTTGAGTGCAACCCCCCCCTCCCCGGGCGTCAGACGTTCGTAACAAAAATTTAGAGACAATGTATGAACGACTTGCGTAAACGTGTACGCAATCCGTTCATACATTGTCTCGAAATTTTTTCACGTACGTAAACGAACGTAAAAAAGTACGCGTCAGTGGAAATCTACCTTACAATGAGCGACAAAAGCTTTGAAACACTCGGCTCTTCCCGAATACCTTGGGCAGCAACCTCGTTCCCAGGGCTTTTCCCTTGGAACGAGGCTGCTTGTGCAGATTTCACCTCTCTCCCGCTTTGATATACCCCATCACTCCCCCCCCCCCCCCGAAACAATGTTGACATCTGCCAGACTTGCTTCGTTTTTGTACAACATTGAAAGGGGGAGGGGGAAAGGAAAACCGGGGGAATATTTCGAAATATTGAAAATAGCACTCATTTCCAACAACCGTCTCTACAACTAATTGTGACGCTCATAGTCTGAACGGGATGTCTAGCATTCTGTAGTAGTTTCAAGAACTGTGCAAATGCAAAATCCGTGCAAAATGAATGTTTTGCGGAAACAAGCATATTTGTGAGTGATTTGTTCGCGAGACGACGAGCATCCCAACCCTTTATGGGAGTATACGCTCCCTCATCCCCCTCCCCCCACCTCCCCTATCAGTCCCCCACCCGAAAAATTGCGCGTGTTCGATTCCTGACACGACTTTTCCATTGTGTAACTTCCGGCCACAAAAACCTTTAAAACAACGTATAAATAGACATGACCTGAAATTTCTCAAGTTTGTTTTAAAGCCTCTCGCGATAGATCTTTTTAGCATGTCACGTTAAGTACATTGCTCATCATATAACTTCGGTACTATTACGTTCAAGGCTTTGATGATCACTGATCACAAAAGATTTCAGTGACTGATATTCGGATTTTTTTCCACTGATAAAAATGAACAGATCTGCCACCTTGGCGCCAAATATTTTGCGGCAGACGCCTGCGAAAATATTAGCGCCTTGTAAATTTGTTTTCAAAATCAACAATGATTTGGTGTCAAATACCAAGTTTCCAATTTCACTCAACGCCAAAGCGTCATACGGCACGAGGCTGAAAATAACCAGCTTATTGCATACTTGCATCTCAGTATAACTGTGGTATTTTTTAGGCTGTGATCTTCTTCTCTACGCCGTAAGATGTTTCGTGTGGCTCTTTTCTTGATTGCCTTGACGCAAATCGCCCTGGCTCAAACGAACAACGCAGCAGAAGATTTCCTTGCGGAATTCAACCGTCGCGCGCCGTTAGAAGCGAATGCAAACGAGTTGGCGAGCTGGGAATATTCAACGAATGTTTCATCAGCCGAAGCCGCGGCAGGCAAGAAATCCGCGAGTTTGGCCTTCACAAAGTTTTTAGAAGAAGCTCGGAAGAATGCCTCCAAGCTAGGCAATGTGGAAGATCTTTCTGAGGACTTTCAGCGACAAATCAAGTTAATTCGTCGGTCAGCGACTTTGAAAGATGAGCAAAAACGGAAAAAACTAGCGGACATAAAGATTCAGATGCAGACTATCTATAGTTCATCCCAAGTTTACGACCAAGCGACTAAGAAGAACTTATCTCTGTCTCCAGATTTGACGAAAATTATGGCTTCGTCACGGAATTTCGCCGAATTGAAAATGGCGTGGCAAGGATGGCGTGACGCGGTGGGTTCGAAAATTCGCCCGCTCTACGAAGATTATGTGAAGCTGTCGAATGAAGGAGCTCGTGATAACAATTTTACGAATTATGGCGCATATTGGAGATCATGGTACGAGGTAGACAACCTACCAGAGCTCGTGGAAAACCTCTGGAGGGATCTAGAGCCTTTTTATAAAGAATTACACGCATACGTTCGGGACAAACTTGCGAAGGAATATCCCCAAGTGAAAGAAAAAGATGCGATCCCGGCCCATTTGCTAGGCAATATGTGGTCGCAATCCTGGGCGAATATTTACTCTTTAGTCGAGCCGTACAAAGGCAAATCAAGCCTTGATGTGAGCAAGACCATGCAAGATAATAACTTTACTGTCGAAGACATGTTTGACATTACGGAATCGTTCTTTCTGTCCCTCGGAATGGAGAAACTTCCAAAGGAATTTAAAAAGAGATCTATGATCCGAAAACCCGCAGGACGAGAAGTAGAGTGTCACGCATCTGCCTGGGACATGTATGTGAAGACTCAAGATGGTGAAAAAGACGTAAGGTAAGCAATTGCATGCGCAAGCAATGAACAATAAAAAATACTCGAAAATTTTGTGAGCTTGTAATTGCGTGACGGTCACGCCACCGCGCGTATTAAAGTGCAAGTTCTAAATTTCCGGAAGCTTTCACGTATCAAACAAATGCATAACGGAAAGTGTATAAGGAATTATTTTTAGCGTAATAGTCGGCTTTAAAGCAATAAAACAACAGAGTTTCGTTTCAGTCGACATTTTGCAGAAAATCTATTGTTTAGATTGGTGAAAAGAGTTGTTTCCGGTTTCAAGATAAGCGCTGTTTCGGGCAGTTTCCAACCGATTTCTTTCGATATCTTCTCGTATTTGTTCCCTAGTTTTCCCATTTAGTAACGTGATTCAAGGAAATGATTTGCATAATGATGTTCGTAAAAATTATTTTTCCTTCTAGAATTTTTTAATCGGTCGGTCATCGCGGATGTATTTGAGGTGAAAGTTAACAAAGCCTAGAAAGCGCGATTTCCTGTGTTGGAGATTACATGAGTGATTATGATTTCACTTTATAATTGAAACCAGAGCGGAGCTTTCCCAGAATAGGACAGCTGAATAAGGAGAGATAAAAAAATGTCTGTTGATGTCTATCAATTTATCATTTGTTCGATCTAGCGCGATCCTTCTAAGAGGTTATATACTTTAAGAACCCCAAGCGAATCGCACGCATGCATGCGTGTGCGGCCGGCCTATTTCATGCTTGCGTTTACAAGGGCTACTTCCTTGAATACGGAATCAAAACATTCCAGCGGGAATTTTTGCAAATAATTTCATTAACTGGAAGAGCTTGGCAACTCGAATGATTGAGTAATTCGTACGCGTTCTATTTAAAGATCGAACGATGTTGCAATCTTCTTAAGATAACATTCTTTATGGGTTGGCATTCGCTGGTGGCATTTTTGAGGCGTTATCTTCTGAGGCGAGGGCGGCATTCCATGCGTGCTTATGATTTTTGTTGGGTTTATTTTGTTTTCTTTTCACAAGGAGATTACCTATTTATTTCCTGGATTGAATCGTTAATCGTTTTATAGCTACTCTCCCAAGAACCAGGGGTAAGGAATGGACCATTATTTTAGAGGGGGGACGTTGGGCAATTACCAAAAAAAATCCTGAACAGCAGAAGTAAGGAGAATAAAATTCATACCCGCCCAGCAAGCAAAAGGTTAAGCCCCGCATGCAAGAGGTGAAAAAAAAGCTTTTAAGAAATTTCGAGCATCTTTGGGGCAGCTCTACCCTTAGGCCCGGCGTATCCAATGGAACGTTCGGTAATCGAACCCAATCGAACACCAATCGTTCGATTGGGTTCGGTAGTTGAACATAATGAAACTCACAATAAAATTTGGTCAATCGAACAAAATCGAACGTTCGATTACCGAACAGTCGACAATGGTACTCAATCGAACGTTCGATTACCGAACTCCTATTTGTTTATATTGCGGACATTTTGTACGGTGCACCGTCCCCCTGATTAGTCCTGCGTATTTATATTATTTACTTATCAAGAGACGGATTCCGAACAAAATCGAATCGGATTGAGCTCGATTGTGTTCGATTGGTTCGATTTGTTCGAAAATCGAACTCACAGCAAAGTAGTTGTTCGATTCTTTTCGATCACCGAACCCAATCAGGAGCCCGGTCGAATCGAACGATTGTTATTCGATTGGGTTCGATTGATTTTTGGTTCGATTTTGTTCGATTGGATACGCCGGGCCTTAGGCCATGTCCACACGCATACGTTTGCGTCACTAAGGAAGTTACCACTTTGTGTTTTGAGCCCACCTCTCTCTCTGTCTCTGTCTCCCCCCCCCCCCCCCCCCCCCCAATCCAACTTCCCGCTTTTGACTCGGTAGATAATGACAATTTCTGAACAAGAAAACCATTATCTTTTCGTTTTTGTGTTAACGCGTACTACACGAAAACACTATAGCTGTCACCCTAAAACTTCCGATGTAGGTAACAACTGATCGTGTCTACGGCGTACGTCGTTACTCGGTAGCGTACGATAATATCATCACTGTTCCAAGCTCGTTGTTTTCATCGGAAAGAATCGCGAGAGAGCTGGGCGCCAGCGCAAAACGGGGCGCGCGTAGGGTAGGGATGGGGAGAGAGAAAAACCTATCGTGCCTTACGAAAAAAAACTTTTTCGTGCCATTTCAGAGGGACTAAAAAACTGGTGTTATTATTTTCAAAGTAAATTCTTTTTTTTACTTCCATCCAAGCAGATCTATTACTTGTTAAGGGGCGAACCGTTATTTTATGGGGGGTGGGGGACAGGGGGTTACCTTCAGGACGTTCAGATTGTTCTTGGGCCTTGAGCTTGTTCAAGAATTTTTTTAAATCAAACGCAGGACCTGGATAGTAGAAAGCGCTTTGAGGTTTTTGCCCATGACTCCACTTACACGTTTGTTTTTTTTTTTCAGCCGTTTTTTTCTGTACAGGAAATTTTTTTTGTAAATTGCTCAACCCCCCCCCCCCCCCCCCCCCTTCGCCCCTAAAAAAAATGGTCCATAACTAACAATTGTTTATTTGTAAAAACCCGTTTTCAGGATTAAACAGTGCACAGAGGTCACGCAATCGTGGCTTGAGACGACACACCACGAAATGGGTCACATTTACTACTTCTTGTTATTTTGGGATCTGCCGTACATGTACCGTGACAGCGCCAACCCTGGATTCCATGAAGCTGTAGGTGATACCATGTCACTGTCTGTCTCTACTCCTCAACATCTCGTTAAAATAAATCTGCTGAAAAACTATGTTCAAGACAAAGGTGAGCTCAATTATTTCAGATTTTTTTGTGTCTTCCGAAATACTAGAATTCTATAATTATACAGTATGCTTCCAATAGCGTTTAATCAGGCTTGCGTATTGTCTTTTTTAAAAACACACGCCAGCGCAGCATGCACACCTTAAACTTCCGAAATACGCCCTGGAGTTACATTTGCTAAACTCCTCTTTCAGGTGGGCTTATTTTTGGAGAAAAATATAATAAAAATCTGCAATATCACAGCGACAAACCGATGAGTGGTGCTGGATTTCTTAAAGACCTGGATCAGTAAATTATTTAAAACGGAAAATATGGACGGCAAACTGATCCTGACGGCGTAAGCGTTCAAAACTAAACAAAATGCATGGATATTACAACTAAAATGTATTGAAAAAAACGTTGCCCTTTGTTTCGGTTTGCAAGACAAACTTTTGTCAGGGTCTGGGCGAAAAAAGGTGAGAAGCGTAAAAGGATCATTACGAATAAAAACAATTGAAATAAAATACTTAAGAAAAATTTGAAATAATTTTAAAAAAATATTTGAGCTTTCTTAGCTGATCTTACTTTATATTCATTGAAATGAAGGCGCTAACTGAAACACTTATCTGAAACGAAAACTTCGCCTACATTCTCTCCATTTTCCTCAGAACAGAGTCTCGCGGGGGTCCAAAAATATTTTAAGACCTTGTGCGCTTCGCTATTCTGTACAACTGATTTGTTTCCACAGAGGCAGACATAAATACTTTGATGAAGATGGCGCTAAGCAGCATAGCCTTTCTCCCGTTTGGATATTTAATTGACCAATGGCGCTGGAGCGTGTTTGCAGGCGAAATCAAACCGGAAGATTACAACACTGAATGGTGGAAACTGAGAACTAGTTACCAGGGAATCAAACCACCCGTCGAGAGGTCCAAGAATGATTTTGATCCTGGGGCCAAGTATCACGTACCAAACGATGTGGCGTACATAAGGTATGTACGTTTTTATTACACTACCGCAGATCACAAAGGCTCAATAGGCGGGCTCATTCCTCCGTTATAGGCGGTAACCTCATGTAAAACGGCGATACTTTCCCCGAAATCTCAGAGTTTTGAAAAGAAAAGCATTAGGAACAACTACAAGGTCGTGTGTCCACGCACTGGGATCGGGATATGTTCGGAACGTCTTCGGAATACTTCGGACATTGTCGTATCGTCTTTGGAAATCCTGGCTCTCTCAGGATAAAAATCTCACGCTTTTGAGACAGAAAAAGTTGGCAGGTATACTTTATCTGTACTGTCGATTTCTTTGTAGGTTAAAGGAATAGAGGAAAAGGTGTTTGTGGATGATTCGCAATGATCACGAAACGCGAATTTAGCTATAGCGGGACTGTTTAAGAAATTATATGACCTTGCTCACAAGTAGTTTCGTTTATCGTATAACGGATGTCGCGCTACAAGATAACGAAACCTTTGTTAAACAATCATTTAACACAAGTTGTCAGCTACTTTTATTGATGTTGATGTTTTGACAAATTTCCTGAGAGCTATTAAAGACCCCCGTGTGAAACGTCATCGCTTCTACATGCATTGCGTGCCGTATATTGTTGTTACCATATTGTGAAAATGTGTTATTAAAAAGAGCGCTCAGTCATTGTAACTTTCTATACTAACAATTGTTTGGCGCCTTTTTCCTGCAGGTACTTTATCAGTAGCGTGCTGCAGTTTCAGTTCCACAAGGCGGCCTGTAAGTTAGCAGGCTTCAAGGGCCCACTTCACCAGTGCTCTATCTACCAGTCGACCGAAGCTGGCACAAAAATCAAGTAAGGACTGGAGAGTAAATTATTCTCTAGAGTATTCAAAACAGGGTAATTTTCCCTAACATTATTCGGTCAAACAACGGAATGACTCAGCAATGGTAATCCTTTCGTGACGTTCGGACGGTGTAGGATTCACAAAAATTCTGCAAAGTTGTCTAGTGCCATTTACATTATGTGAAAAGAGCAACTAGCTTAAATGATCAAAGTGAATATGTCACGGATTTTCACAGTTTTTGGAACAGCCAAAATGTATATTTGTGTCGCAGGAAACCTATAAAAGTAAAAGTCCATTTTTATTAACAATTGCTATATTAGAGCACTGAAACTGTTAACGAGCATCTTTGGCTTCGGATATCTCGGATGAAAACAGATTGCAACTTGAAAAAGTAAGGCTTACTTTTTCAAGTTGTTTCCACGGGTTTTCAAAAAATCGATATTTATAGCCGTAGCTTGATTTCTATCTGCAAAACAGCAAATTAAGGTTATATCTTCCTTCAAAGATAATGTTGTTTTTGTTTTGTTTTGTTTTGTTTTGTTTTTGTTTTGTTTTGTTTTTGTTTTTTTTTGTTTTTTTTTTTTTTGGGGGGGGGGGGGTTAAGTTGCCTGCCACTAATTTCAGAACAGTTTAGACCAGATATCTGCAAAATCCCGGTGACATAGTTTCTCTAACGGTTTAGATAATAAATTTAAATGACGTCAGATGAAAATCACGAATATGTTTGCGTCCTGTCTCTTTGGTGTATTAGAGACATTTAGCTACAGGTCTTTTACTCAACGGCAAACCGCAAACGGCAGTTTAAGGTTAGTTGTTTGGCGTTTGAGGTATCATGAACTCTACTGGTTTAGCTAGATGTCTTCCACCTCGAGCAACTTCGCGTAGAAAACAAGTTAACTAAAAAAGGAAAGATGACTTGCAAATTCTAAAATTCCAAATTACCAGTGATCCAGTCTAACACCGCTTTCTTTATTGAGGGTCCTGAAGGGGGGGGGGGGGGGGGGGGGTACCAAATCCCGTTTTCCAGCCTAAATTTTGCCCAAATCCCATTTCCCAGCCTATTTTTTATCTAAATCCCAGTCCCAGCAGTGAAATTCCCAGTGCGTGGAAAATCTGGTCTCAAGCACATTATGTCAGTGTTGTTTTGATTGTCTTAAATGTAGTCCACTCCCTGATTTTTCCCTTCGGTGCCCTATATAGCGGATTAACCCAGGCGCAGGAGTGCCAGTCCAGAAATAACTTGCATGCGCATGCTCGGAAATCCGTCGTCCCACCCTCCCCCATCCCCCCCCTTAAAAGGGGGGAAACCAAACCATATTCCACAGAACCTTTGGACATGCACGCGTACAGATTATAAATTCAAAAATTTAGTATTTGTAGATTTAGTACCTGTTCAATTATGACTTTAGACAAAGGTTACGACAATTTTTCTTGCAGATTGCGCACTTTGGTTGCATAGTTGAATTTTTTCATTTTAGCGAGCTATTTTTACCCTAGAGTGCACATTACATGTAAGAAATGCTACACTTCTCTGTCGGTTTTGATTGGTTTGTTTTGAGCATGCACATACAAGTTATCCTGAACTCTATCCTCTCGCTCCTGGGTTTTACCCCTTTATACGACTATCCAAAATCATGTTTTTATTTCTGCAAGTTATTATCACAAATACTGTTGAGATCATCACTAAAGTTTCATTTGTTCACTTGTTTTGTAGAGAATAAGAAATTTTTAGTAGCTTTAACTAAAGCTATCAAGTTTTTATCTCTTACCTACCACTACCCTGACTGACAACAACTTACTATCACTTCTTTTGAATATTCCATTTGTGCCCATGCTCCAAAGCTGTTCCGCTGAGTAACTTAATCACTTACACGGAAATAATTATTGATCGCCACTTGATGGACACTCGTGCAGTGCAGTGGTTTTGTTTCAGAGTTTTCAGCGTTTTAACTATTCTATCTTAAAGAATATTACAGAGCGTAAAATATGTATGTTTAGTCATTTACTGACACTCATCCCATTCCCATTTTTTGTTTCTGAATCCCAGTCTCAGTGACCCAAATCCCATTTTCCCAGTAAAACAATAGGCAAATCCCAGTTCCCATTTTACCCCTTCAGGACCCTCTTTATTGACGCGTTGTTGAAGGTGCACAAACTGCCCGTGAAGATTCACGGTAAAATCAAAATTTATTTATTCTTTCACGATAAATACAATTCTCTCAAAAACTGCTCTATTTTGTTACGGTATCTGGAAAAGAAGAAGCTTACCTTAACGTTCACATCCTTCTTGAAATTTGACTGGTTCGCCTTCAAAACATTCGTCCGTTCCACTGGATTTTTTCTGAGAAATATACGGTGGGATTCTGAGAATTTACTTGCGAGCTTTCCGCCGCCATATTGGATTTGCGACATATACAAGTGCTTGTTTTTCAAAAGAAGACAAAATGCTCAATCTGCACTCTTTCAACTTGACTCTGTGTCTAGACAAATAACTACTTCAGATATCTATAGCGTCAATACGTGAGATAACTAAAAATAAAAGAGGAGAAACCTTGAGGGACATCACCAACGTGAAAAGCTACCTCTTGCCGTCGAAAACGTGCGTTGAAAACTTCAAACGTGACCTCGGGGCCTGAGCACGTGATTCCTAGACGTTTGCGGTTTGACGTTTATAGCCGAAAACCTGAAGCTAAATGTCTCTATAATTTCAGGGCTCGTACGGGTCCTGGAAAACCTGGAAAGTCCTGGAATTTTATTGTGGCGCTTTCCGGAAAAAGACTTCCGGTCCTGGAAAGTTCTGGAAATCTGTTAAACTCAAGTAACAACTGTCTCCTCAGAACAAACTTTATAACAAAATGTATGGCAGGAGAAATAAGGAGAAATAATATTGAGATCTTGGGAGTGAAAGGGTTACAGCAAGGCGCCCAAAAGTGTGACCACTTTTAATTTATTCACATTCTTCCGTGCAGATTTAATCCAATCAGAAGTCAACTGGGAGCTGTCCTTGGCTTCTGATTGGATGGTGGTTGCACAAAAGAATGTGAATTAATTAAAGGTGGTCACACTTTTGGGCGCCTTGCTGTAATGTGAATTTTGAAGTTCTGGAAAAATCAGTGTGAGTTCTTAAAAAGTACTGGAAAATTGTTTGTGAAGAAGGGTACGAATCCTGTATTTTATTTTACCTTCTTGTGTTTTTATGTATCTAGGGAGATGCTACAGCTAGGGAAAAGCAAACCATGGCCCGAGGCCTTAGAAAAGCTCACTAACAAGAGGACCATGGATGTGGGCCCCATGAAAGAGTACTTCTGGCCTTTGTACCTGTGGCTAAGAGCCCAAAGATGCTCCTCGAACTACACAATAGGATGGCCTGAAAATCCTGGTCCTAATTACGACCCATGTGTGATACCAACGACTTTGCCAGACACGATGACGTCACAGACAACGCCTGTAAACACGCAACCAAAGAACCGAGGAGCGGATGCGTGGTCTTTGAACACCGCTGGTACTTTGATAATAGTTGTCTTTTTGGTCCTTGCCGCCAGCTTTTAAAAACGTGAATAGCTTAGTGCTAACGTCGTGGATATTAAGATGTATATATGCTTATTCGTAACTCTTAGACTATGTTTTTGGTTATCCCAGATTCGTTTTGCTGTTTGCTTAATTAATGACAACGTACAAAAGGATAGATCAGGGGAAAAAAGCCATACATTTCGTTTTCGTCAGAAATTCCGTAGCTTTTGTATCGGGGATCTGTAAAATGGTCGCTTTGAAGCCGGATGTTAGACGAATCCGAAACAATCTGATGTGCGAACAGGTTTGGTATGTTTTCCTTTGGTGGTATAATGTAAAGAAAATACTTGAACAAAATGTAGGCGTCCATCACTAGATTTTTAATTTAACTAGTACAACATTGTCGCACGCTTGTAAATCAAACCTCACTTGTTAACGACTATTGTATACGACGCGAGATTTTGTTGGATTTCAAAAACGATAAAAAAAATTTACGACAACTGCAGTATCGACTAGACTTAATTCAGGGGCGTTCCCACGGGAGGATCCCCCCCCCCCCCCCCTTCAAGTTTCAAACACTGCAAATGCGAAAATTGGGAATAGAATCCTTAAGAAAATCAAGAAAAGAGCAGAGTCAAAATGCAAATCGCGAGGTTCTTCGAGAATTTTTTCCTTCTTAAACGTAACATACGCAGTACATACACAACCTTTCTGAACGGCTGTATTGAGCGGCCTTAGTTGAGTGACTGATTTCAGAATTGATGGAACTCCCCTTTCAAAAGGCTGGGGACGTCCCTGATGGATGTATGATGAAAGGTGCTGTATATACTAGTTATGCAACGCTTTCGAGTGGTATACTATGGAATATCCCACGAGTCACTTGTATTTTCTCGGTATACACACGAGCCTTTAGGCGAGTGTGTATACCAAGAAAATACAAGTGACAAGTGGGATATTCCATAGTATACCACGAGAAAGTGTTGTGTAACTATTTTATACCATGCCATAGAAAATACGCTTACTAAATTTCGTCGAGAATACCATCGCAGCGCACGATGGGAAGGTTGGGTTGAATACCGTCGAATATACAACGGCTTTCCTGTATTCTGATTGGCTGTATTTTCTATGGCATGGTATAAATGGTTTTTTGCAAGCCATGAATATGTTACAAAATGAGTGCTAATTAATAACGCTTCAATCTTTATATAAAAACGCAGTAATTTAGAACAATAAATGCCTCGAATGTATATGTTGTTGTTGATTTGCTTGTATACGAAAAACGTTTCCGGGACGACGGTGCGAAATAGTTAACCCGCAGAACGTACAAGGTGAGGGAGCGGAAATGGATGTCACCCCCTCCCCCCACCCCCCCATTTCTTCCTGAATTGGTACATGTTTCGCTTTAAGGTTGAGCGTGGCGCTATCCTGGACAAAAAAATATTGTTAAGGATGGAAGAAAAGACGATATTTTAGAGTCAAATTTTCTCCCTCCTTCAAACGAGCGTTTGAAATTCACATTACCGGCAAACACTCCAAATCACAAAATGTCAATTCTTGTTTAACTAGGATGCTTGTGTAGGATAACAGGCTTTTTCTAGAAAAATAACGACCAAGACTTGAGAGGTATGGCCACACGAACACTGAGAAGAGACGCATGTCTCGTCCCCAGCTCGGGCGCGGATATTTTCCTATGGTCGCCTTTTTTAATTTTTTTTAAAATTTAAAAATTTGCTTGGAAAAAAATTGGTAAAATATTAAAAATTGAAAAATGTTTCCTATTCGTTGTTAGTAGTTGTCATTGTTAACGCGTATTGCCATTATTGTGACTGACAATGAAAAAAATTCTGACCGCGAAACATATTTGCGTTGTGTTTGTCACGAAACGCCTATAAAAGCAAAAACAGCGTAAGACTGAGAGAAAAAAAATAGTCTATTATATTTTTATTACCCGAAACCAAAACCGAAACCAAAAAGTTTCCTTTTATAATAATGAAATTCCAGGCTTGGAATAGCGGTTTCTAAGCAATGGCTTAAACCGGACAGCATGCCTTCTTCAATAGAGCCTAAGCAATGACATGTGATTTGAAGAAGAAAAATCATTGAATATAGTTAATGTTTTGATATAACCATTAATTCTCATGGCTAACTTCTAAAGAGATGTATTGAAATAAGTAATGAGAATCAATGTTGTAATCAGTTATGGAAATAAATGACACCCCGAGAACACTTTTTGTACACACTTAAAATTTATTTCTTTAATGCATTTTGTTGCATATAAATCAAGTGTATATTTTTATTACGGGAGTAAATAGCATATCATGTTATCAGTGGTTCGATAAGCGAAGGTACGAGCTAAACTCAAGGTAAGTTTGTATTATTAAATATATTTTACCTGTTGCTCAGCTAGCTTAACCTATTCAGTAAAAACTGTAAATTCTAATGGCAAGAAGCTTTCTTGAATCATATTTAAATTGGAACTTTTCAAGGAAGTCATTTACTAATATTTCATACGTGAATGCCAAGGAGATCCCTTGAGGACTTGTTAGGGGCTTTAGGGTTAAGGGATAACTCACAAAATTATTTTAGAGATATAAGGGATGAATGTTTAGATAATTTTAGGGATAAAAGATAACAACCCAATTTTTATAGGGATAATGAAAATCAAAATAGTAGGTCGGATAACAGCTTTGGTAATTTCAGGGATAAGGAATAACTTCCCTCAAAATTATTGGAATAAGGGATATCATAACACCCCTAACAGGGCCTCTCTCTTTACTAATCAGAAGATTAACTTGATTGTATTCCTTGAAAGCGTTGCATGATATGAGGTGATAAAACATGATAAAATAACCAGCGAAGAGCACTTTGAATAACTGGCCGTTTTTGTAATAGAGGCACGTCGTAGTCATTTCGAGTTCTTATGGATGAATTAGTGCTAGTTGTTTATAAATGCGAATTAGCAAAGGCTTTCTCAGTCAAATTCGAGACGCTTTTCTAAATTTCGCGACAGCTTTTTCGTGTCAATAGAAGAACCGAAAATTCGTCTAGGATCAGGGTAGATATAAAGACATGTGAGGGTGAGACAAACACTGGACTAACTCAAACGAATAAATTTTGTGTTCTCGCGACGAAACAATTATTTCTCGCGCATTTTTTAATCAAACAGTTTATGTTAAGGTTGAAATTAAAATTGCCACCAAAGTGACTAAAAGAATCGCATTATCACTCAGAATCGAGTAATTACTCGATACGTCTTCAGTTTTTCAATTCCTCAAAATTCTCAAAAGGGGGGCATAAACCCACTGCTGTTTTATTATTCTAATTTGAATTTAAAAGCTCCATAAACATTCAATTAATAAGTCTTAAAGATTCGAAAGATCTTATGTTTACCTTTGCGATCGACTCGGGTAAACATAAACTTTTGAATTCTCTAATCGAAACTGCCTCTCTCTTGTCATGTTTTACATCAGGATTAATATGTAACCGCGCGCGCCATTTTGTTTTTGTTGTTTGTTTTCAGTTTTCCTTTTTGTGTTCTGTAGTTAGGTTAAATGTAACAAAGATTGCATCCAACATGTACGAAAAACGGTGCATTTCTTGTGGTTCAACTTTGAAAAAATGGCCTCTCCTCGGTGGAGCACAATTCAGTTTTTCGAGTAGAAGACAACACTTCATGTTGTTGACTCATCTGTTTCAATAAATTATAACAAAAATTAGACTTCCCAAAAATAAAAACATTCATTATACCTAACAATTATGTCTAACCGAAAAAACTGAAAAAGCAGTCGTTTTTCAATTGCTTAGCCTTTTCGATTTTTTTAATGTGTAGTTAGCAATTTCGCTCGGAGTCAGTTATTTAGAAGATCGCACTAAAAATTTGAAAAATTTTAAGGCAAATATATCCAACAGTTTTCTTTATCTAATTTCTGTCACAATCCTTTCTGCTTGACGTATTATAAAAAGTTTGCGTTTAATAATAAATACAGTCACTTGGAACTTGAAAGTTTCGTCGCAGTTTGCCCCTCCTCGGATCGGAAAAGGCATTCGCAGATAATCGGGACGAGATGAGGCTTAAACGGCTGAAATCGGCACGACGAAAGTTTACGAGAGCTTTGTTTTACCCCTATTAGGCCGTGGGTCTCCAAGGTGACCTGCGATCAAGCTATCAATTTTTTCACGCTCTTATTTACTTCTTGTCTTCACGATGGATAACTTTCGCCTGACCCACTTAGAATGTAAGCTAAGAGCGAGAAAAAAATCGCCTGATATAAAGCAGGTTATTTTCGGGAGTGTATATCACTTCGCCTCGGATAAATGATTCTCCGCGGAGGAACCCCCTATACTATAGGGGACTATACGAGGAAGATCCCCCCGAAAGCGTACCTTTCTCGGGTTGTAGCTATAAAAAAGGGTAGAGATTTCATGATGTAGTTGGAGTATACTAGTATACAAAAGGGTATAGGGAAAACTTTCTTTTAGGTTTTTAAAATGACCTTTAAATATATCTCGAAGAGAAGAGACCCAACGAACAGTTGATTCATTGAAGTATGTTGAGGTGTTATTCAAGTGAACGATTAAGACAAGAGATGTGGTAATTCTTCTGTAGGTATGTCAAAGGGGTACCATTTTCTATCGAAGGTTTATGAAAGGGGTACCTTTTCTGTCAAAAATGAAATGTGGAAAGGCTCAGCTAATCAGGCTTATTAAAATCACGGTTTAAACGGCGAAATCGGCGCAAGAAAAAGCTTCTAACAAGGTTGATACTAGCGCTCGTGAGCGATCGCAGGTACTTTAATCAAAGTCAAACATTAATTGCCTTGATATGAATCTAAACTCACAACTAACATTAAAAGAAATGTAGGGCGAACAGAAGATAATTTTAGATCTAATAAAATTACGTAAGATAAAAAATTGTATGCAATATAAAAATATTTACCGCTTTCCCGCAGATAAAAATGTAAATTACTGCGGGTGCTTTTGTGTCACCGGTCAAATGTTTTGCTTTTTTAAAATTGTTTTTGAGTTAAAATTCTCTTGCTATACAACAATTGTTGCATCTTATTTCACGAAACTGCAGGATTTTTGGAATTGGATGTCAGCTGTCGCTAGCTATCAGAAGGTAGGATCAGAATGTAAAAGACCCTTTTGGCTTTGAGGGGGTAGGGGTTAGGCAGTTGGTGACTATCGATGTCAGTTTTTATAGTCCAGAAAAGAATTGGAAAATTAACGAGTTTGTATCTTGTTTAAGAAGAATTTAATTTAAATAACTTTACTTTGAGACGTTGCAAAAAATCAAGTTTCAAGCAACGTCTCAAAGTAAAGTTATTTAAATTCTTAAAAGTGCAAAATTCTTCACATGGTTTTGGAGACACTTGGGATCGCTTCTGGCTCCTGCTTCTGGTAATTATAAACTCATCACAACACAAGTTACTGCGTGACTCATATTATAAACATATCGATATGACCTGCTGTTGCTCCCTTTCGATATTGCAACTTCTCGACTGCGCCGTGGGAAATTAAGAAAAGTTTTCGGGGAAGAAAAAATCGGACCCGAGAGAGCGGCCGAAATCTAAGCTGTAATGTCGCTTGTCTTTCGGCCCAATTATATACTTGTTGTCGCCATCAGCCTCCCAGCATAAACATTTTTCGAGTAGCCCCCCTCCCCGGTGAGATGGGGGCAGGTAGCTTGCGAACAGGTTCCTCTGTTGGGTTTTGGGCGAAAAGGCGAGCGGAATGTAATAAGACGACTACGGCAAAATACTCGGCTGAGTTCTTAAATCTTCGACGGCTAACTGATGTAGTCACAAATCCCTTGAATCATCAACTTAACAGGCAGAAAGCTTGCAGGTCAAAAAGTGGATAAATAAAATCCATCACATTTGCTGCTTTGTCTTACCCATTAGTACAATTACAGCAGACTGATCCAAACGGCGTTAGCGATCAATCAGTAGATCCTTAATTCTAAACCAGCTAATTAGACGATAACTTCAATTTAAAATCGTTAAGGCGGCTCAAAACAGTTCCCTGCATTTTTCAACACCTCAACTTTGACGAATCACTGAATACTACGACTCTTTTTCAGTTCAGCTGCCCAATCATGATCACTGGTGAACAAGTTATGATTATTCTCTGGACATTACAAGTTACCATAGCAATGGTATAACCTGTTAAAAACACCCTTAATTTTTGCTTCGTCTTTGAAAGCGAAAATTAAGGGTGGTTGCACAGGGAGCAGAGGAACCAAATTCGACCTTTGTAAATATTAAAATGTTCGATCTATTTCGCAGCGCTTCTCCCGCCCTGGTTGCTGGTTATCTGATCATTTTGTTTACGCGACGGTTAAACCAGCGGGAATCCTGTTGCGCTTGGCGTAGCCGCAGGCTCAATGACCGTGGGTGCCTCGCTCGGAAAGCTTAGCCTGCGAGCAGGCTCCCGATGATGTTTTCGGCGAGCGGAGCGAGCCGAGTAATGTGTCGGGTCGGGACAGGAAATCGGGGGAGCCTGCGGACAAAGCTTTTTTGCCGCCGTTCCGTGCACGAGATTCTAGTGCAACATCTGATTGGTCGAATCACTGATTGTTGACAGGTCTTATCAACATATCTCAATTTGCCGACACCGTAAATATACACGGACGCGATGGAATGCGGCTTACTATGAAGTGAAAACATGGCGTCTTTGCGAATTACGAACGATCTCTTTGAACGTGCGTTGGACGATTCTTTAAAAGATTTGGTCCACATACGACAGATTACTGAACCATATACTGGCATATACAAAACGCAAAATAGTCAACAGACTTGCGCGTGAAAAAAATTTCAAATCTATATTTGAATCATGTGGTGCCAACGTAACGCAACGAACAAGGGAGGTAAAAAATCCTAAACATCGAGCTAAAAAGACAGAGCGCTCGATCAAAATAATGCAAGAAGCATAGACTTTACAATACAGAAGGTCTCTCTGAAACCAACATTCAGCTTTTTCATAGTAAAGCTGACACAGTCTCTGGCGAAGCCGGACCAAGATTTAATCCGTGATAAGACAATACATCTTGCAACAGTATTGATTAAAATGCCGGGCCCGGCGTCAATAAAATGCAAGTAGTTTACATTTTCACGGAACATATAGGTCTTGTCCTTCCAGGGCGAACATTTTCAGAGCGTAAAGCATATCTTGCAAATAGAATTGAGCCAAAACAAACTGAGTACAAATTTAGAGGTGTCATTCAACTCTACAAACGGAAACCACGCAGCGCGGACTAATGACCTCTATACATTTCCTTGGCCACAATCAGACGGCTCTATTCAATACATAATGCCTCCAAATAAAAACAGTACCCTCAGAAAGAAGTCGGAAGCAAATAAGGTCGAAAGACCGAACTTACCATAGAACGGCTAAAGTACAAATGTCACGAACGTAGGAGTCTGTGTAGGCCCGTCACCTTTATTTACAATTGACTTTTTTTTTTTTTTTTTTGAGGATCGCTCCGATCCATATTGGAGAAAAGCGCGGTTTTTTCCCGCGAGCTGTCATTTTCAAGTACGCTCTAATTACATTCCAATGCATCTAGGCGGAGAAGGCGGAGTTGATGACACGTTGTCGACAGATTAGTGACAGATGATGACAGGTTTATAAAAAGGGGCGGAATGGCTGCCTCCATGCTTTGTCAACAGGCTCTCTCTCCCAGCCCCCTCTCCGCTCTTCCTTTTTCTTTTCGCCCCCTACCGGAGAGCCTGTTCACAGGCTAGGAAAGCTTCGCTTTCCGTCCGTTGCCCTTTGGGCAACAAATAGCCTGCGAGCAGGCTCCCGATGATGTTTTCGGCGAGCGGAGCGAGCCGAGTAATGTGTCGGGTCGGGACAGGAAATCTCCCAGCCCCCTCTCCGCTCTTCCTTTTTCTTTTCGCCCCCTACCGGAGAGCCTGTTCACAGGCTAGGCAACAAACGAACGGAAACCCGCTGCGATTACGCAACAGACTATTGAACGAGTTTCCCGCGTAAACAAAAAGATCGGATAACGTATGACAAGCGCTACGAAATAGATCGAACATTTTAATATTTACAATGGTCGAATTTGGCTCCTCTGCTCCCTGTGGTGGTTGTAACAGATTCTACTGTTGTTATGGTTACCAGTGACGTAATGAAAATGACCACAACTTGTTCAGCAATGATTGGACATTTGTTTGATATTATAATTGCTACGCAACTGTAAAATATTTGTAGTACTGACCCATCAAAGTATAAGAGCTGGATAGTGCCGGAAACTCAGGGTTATGATCCTCTTTGAAGGACAACTTATTTACATAAGTTGAATGGGCTTGCAGCTGTTGCCAAATTCGACCCCAAATTCAAGGATTTCGAACTAAAATTGCCTTTAAATATGAAACGGAAAGAAAGATCAATGAGGAAGATATTTTTAAGAAAAAGTAGGAACTAATCCCAAATTAATTTATGAAGTATTTTCATTATGCTGTTAATAATGTAAGTATGGCAGTAATCTGAAATTTTTGAATAGTATGACATCTGTATTTTTTTCGTTTTTACATTGTTAGTAGCGCTTGGTTATTTAAGGTTCTCTCCCCTCTCCTGTATCTTTTATAAAATTTCGTATCCTTAGTTTTGTTAGTATCGTAAGTACGGTTAGTATTGTTAGTATCGTAAATAGTTATAATAATTGTGAGTAATGTTATTGCGTTTGCAACTTTCAAGTAGAATTGTTTATAAGTAAGTAATCTCAATACTGTAAGTTATAAACTGTGTTTTGTTCTCATTGTATATTGTAGAGTCATTATATCCGGGGGCTTATATCCGGGGGGGGGGGGGGGCTGGTTAAAGGACCGTCCACCTGGAAGCTAGCCTGTTCCAGGCGTTCGGTAAGTTTGGGAGGAACAAGCTACCTGGAAACAAAACAAGGCTAAATGTTGCTTTACTATGACTTTTTAACTTGAAAACGTATTTCGATCAACATTGCAGGGGTTTTACAATACCAGTGGATAGCGTAGGCTGTTTTGTTAACACTTATCCATTAGAAAAACGATTTATCCGGTGGATAGCGTTATTCTCTGACCCGATTCTCTGAGCCCAGACGGCAGACATTCGCACCTACCCTAACCTGGCCTCACAACTTGAAATTCAACCTGCAAATCAGGCGTTCTTGATTTCCTCTTCTTACACCGCGAAAAACGAAAACGAACGCTTAATCACGGGGTTTCTTGTTATCGTGCGTTTAAAATCTTCGACGTCAGTGAGATTCTTGGTGATTTTTTTTTTATTTACTCCTCCTAGTTCGATACCTTATGAGGATAAACAATAGCGTGACAAAAAGCACCGCATGAAGGATTGTCTTTCCAATATTTCCGTCGTTGTAGGGGGTGTGTCGAGGTTTCGCTTACTCTTCTTTTCGCTGGCGTTTAAATGTTTCACGCTAAGCGCGGTATAAAAAAAATATGTTGTGTTCTTTTTTGGAGAATTATCTCTATAGGTGCAATTAAAAACGAATTTTGTTTCCTTTTTCCTCTTTCAATACGTAGACAGTTTTTACTCAAACATTTTATCATGTGTTATGACAGATGATACTTTGACACACTAATTGTTCTTCAATCTTTATTGACAGAAGAGTACACAACACGGTGAATAATTGCCAATAGTGCGCTGCGCGATATCTCCGATCGGTGCTTGTATACGCAGGAACGCCCTCAAATTTGTTACACTGACCCGGGATTTGTCGGCGTACGTTCTCAAGAGCAGCGCAATGGAGCTCAAAATTCCGCTTCTTTTTGCTCTTGTGGCCGTTTTTGGGCCGTTTCTCCTCGAGGCTGCCGTTGATCAAGCCGAGGAAAACAAGGCGTTGGAATTTCTCGCCAAATACAACAATATTACCCCGCAGGAAGATTACAAGTCGACGGTTGCTTCATGGAACCACGCTACGAACCTCACCAACTACAACAAAGAGTTGAAGACCAATGCAAGCTTAGCGTTCTCGGCTTTTTACAAGCAAATGCGTGACAATGCGTCCAAGTTTGATGTCGATAAGCTTTCGTACGACACCGCACGGCAAATCAAGAGAATCACCGCATCAGCGACGCCCAAAGATGAAGCGACTCTGAGGAAAGTTACTAACCTCGAGGCAGATATGGAGGGAATTTACAGCACCGGCAAAGTCAAGGACAAGGACGGGAAAATGCTGGAACTGGATCCTGACCTGTATGGCATCTTATCGAAATCGCGGGACTACGACCGGTTACTGTTCGCTTGGAAAGGCTGGCGGGACGCCGTTGGACCGAAGATTCGACCCAAATACAAAGAATTTGTCAAGTTGAAGAATCAAGGTGCGACAGAGAACGGTTGGAAGGATATCGGCGAATATTGGAGATCTTGGTACGAGGTGGACGACCTAGAGGGCATGGTGGAGGGATTCTGGGACAAACTTAAACCCCTCTACCAAGAGCTGCACGCTTATGTTCGCTACAAGCTGAGCCAGAAGTACAAAGAGAAGATGTCTCCGAAAGGTGCCATCCCTGCGCATCTCCTTGGCAACATGTGGGCACAGTCCTGGGTGAATATCTACGATTTGGTCGAGCCATACAAAAACCAGTCCAGTTTGGATGTGTCGGCTAACATGGTGAAGCAGAAGTATACCGCACTTAAGATGGTGAAATTAGCTGAGTCGTTCTTCACGTCGATTGGACTTGAACCGCTTCCCGCGTCGTTCTATCAGAAATCTATGATCACCAAGCCGAAAGATCGAGACGTCATTTGTCACGCGTCTGCCTGGGATTTTGGCATCAACAAAGATGTAAGGTAAGAGCTAACTTCTCATTACCGATGCTTCACATTTCTTTTAAATTTGGTTCGAAGAATTTAGTGGTGTATCAAGGAAATGCTGATTTTCTTTTCTCGTCCTCTAAAAGTCTTAAAGAGAATTAAAATTAAATTAAAATGTCGGTCATTCTTTTCGTAATATAATTACAGTTGAACCCCGGTAACTTAGCCTGCGTTGCAAACGACCAAAGCAACGCAGGCTACGGTAACTCGAACTCTGAAGGGAAACGAAAAACAGTTCGAGTTAACAGGTTTTTTCGAGTTAGCCGAGTAAAAATGACTGAAAGGTGGGTCCAAGGGAAATAGAAGTTAGTTCGAGTTAGCGGGGTTGTTTGAGTTATCCGAGTTCGAGTTACCGGGGTTCTACTGTAATTTCAGCTGAAGGAATTTTCAAAAATTTTGCCAATTTAAAGTTTGTTCCGCCGTTTCCCTGTTGCACCAGACATCCATTGTATTAACCTTTCTTAAACAATAGTTTGTTTGCTCGAAGTGACGACCAAAAACACCTTTTTGTCGAAGGACAAAATTAATCCCAAAATTGATTTGACAGGTTACGATATCTTTTGTGTTTTGTGCGTCACGGAGACGTAATTTGTATCAGGCTTTGTTATAGATTTAATTCTTCCATTAATCTTTTATAAACATGGCCTTTGTTTCGACTGATAAACGCATTAGAAATCCAATCAAACAAGTAATTTGAATAGATCGTTCTTACTTCGTTGACATAACCCTTGATCTATTATTCAATTATTCAACATTGTTTTTTCGGGGCTGATGTTCTAAACGACCCGCGCAAAACAGAAAAAATAAACAATTCAGGCAAAGTATGACCTTTCAAAAAGCACATAATTAATTGTTTGATATGATACTTTAAACACAATTAGTTTCAGTTGTGGTCCGCGAGTGTATTGTCAAAGAATCTTTTGGGAATTACAAAAAGGCGATTATCTATAGTAAATCTCCCGGCGACTTTGGCGCCCAAACATGATTTGGGGACTTAATATCTTAATCCTGAGACTAGACTTCTCAAAGTCCTTCGATGCGCGGTTTAGCTTCACGACGCTTTTCGGCTAGCAACGCTTTCTTGTAAAGGGCGACCTGATATGCAAGTCTATCTTGGCACTTTTACTGTAGGTGTACTCCGAGGTTCAACTGCCTTCTCTCGTCGCTTTACTCCAAAGAAGATCAAGTAACCATAGAAAATGGATGGAATTCAAGTTACTCACAATAATTAGCTGCCTCCCGCTTAGGGGTTGACGCATTATGTTCCAAAAAATGATTATTTTGTTCCTTGGCGTCTGCCTAAAACACGGACAATTATGTGCTTAATTATGCTCGACAGAAGGTATTTTGCTCGTAATTTTGCCGGAAAAAAAACTGCCCCAACCCCTCTCCCCAGAAAATGGCTTCCATACCCCACTCCGAAGAAAAAGGGTCGCTTCCGTACGTAGCAAACAAAAGCGTCATATTAACAGACTAGAATCAAGACTGTAGCTGCATCCAATAATAACATTATTTGAAATTTTACATCTTTTTGTACACAAAACAAAGTCTACTGCAACGAACCGTCAATTTTATTTTTTTAAATATTTTTTTAAATATTTTCTATTTCGCAAAATCAGGGTATTATGCCGCAAAATCTAATTATTTAATATGCCGGCATTATGACCGATGTTCCAACGGTAGTATTATACCCCAAATTATATCCGTAAAATGTGTCAACCTCAGCCTAATCTTGTCATGTTGTTTTTGGTGGGGGTGGGGAGAGTGGGGCAACTGTCGAGTTGTAGTGCGCGAAGTGAATTTCACTCGATTCCTGTTAACTTAGGCACGCAATGCGTGCAAGTGTCTTAAGGCCTCTAGAGAATTAAACTTGTTTTTTGATTACGGACATTATTTGTTAATAAATAAATAAAAAAAATATCCCTACGAGGTAGCTAGTTTACAGGCATGCCACTAAAACAGAGGAAACAAATATTTTTAAATGAACATAACAAGGTTAAAAATCCCAACTGGCAGGAGGCAGACCAGTTGGCTATATACAAAGCGTGGTCGAGGATTTGGACTCGGGACAACCGAGAAACAAATCCAGCTAGTGGCAAGGGCAGGTCTTGAACCGGGCACCTCCGGGTTACAACAACAGCGCCCCAAAGCACTCGGCCACGCTTGCCTCCTGTTATATTATTAGATGTATCAAACTGAATGAAGTGAACTGAAGTGAGGAGAGTTCAGCATAACTTCGGTTTTGGAAAACAAGTTATTTGTCAGTTTGTTGTTGTCGATTCTTGTTTCATAATAAATTTTCCGAGTTTAGTGGCTTATAGCCACTTTGATGTTATTTTGTTTTCCTTTTCCAGGATCAAACAATGTACCAACATTAATCACAACGACTTGGTAACCACTCATCACGAACTGGGTCATATTCAGTATTATCTACAGTACTGGGACCAACCTTACGAGTACCGCACTGGCGCCAACCCAGGATTCCACGAGGCCGTGGGTGATACCATGTCGCTGTCAGTTGATACACCGCAACACTTGAAGAAGATTGGTCTGTTGGAAAGTGTCAGCAATAACACAGGTAGAAAAATACAATAGAAAATTGATTGGAAGACTTTTGAAAATACGGGGGCGGGAACGTGTTAAGGCGGGACTAAACGTGAATTTTAGTGTAATTTTGAGGGGCTTAAAGAAGGGTTTGAAGAAAGAAAACTAATTTTGGAACGCCACCAGACAGTTAGCCCCAACAGAAGAGCACCCCAGGTTGTCAGGAGACTGTCTGGTACAGTCGAAGCTCTCGTAGGCGGACACCCCAAGGGACGCGAGAAAAGTGTCCGTAACTGGAGCTGGCCGCTTACGAGAATGGTTCTCGTAAGCGGCCACTAGAGGTGCAGGTGATAGATGACCGCTTACAGGAGCTTGCCCAGCTAACAATAACCGGACGGACGTGGATGACGACAAAACAAACACTAAAATATGGTACTGTAATTACTGTAAATTCATTGTGACGAACGGCGATGTTAAGTCGATTGATAAAAACAAGATACAGAGGTTTTTTTATAGGATTTTCTTTGGGGTGTCCGCTTACGGGTGCTTAAAAACAAAGAAAAAGTCTAAGTCGTAATCTGTGACGGTGTCCGCGGCCGCTTACGGGAATGTCCGCTTACCAGAATGTGAAAATATAGAGTTTGTATGGGAGTAAAAACGGGGTTTAAAAAAAGGCGGCCGTAAGTAGAGCTGTCCGCTTACGAGAGTGTCTGCACCAGTGCCTAATTTTTTGGGGGGTGCCGAGAGTGGTGCCGGGACTACCTCCTGGAGGTAGTCTCGGCACGTGTAAATCGAGGCACCGTGCCGAAAACAAGTGTGACGCATGCGTTGTTTCCACGACAATGGCGGCCACTGTGGCATTCTCGCCCCAAGAGACTTCGTTTGTTTTTGTCACGTTATCGGCGAAAAGAGTACAAAAAAGAGAAGTTCTGGGGGATGAGAATGCCACCGAGGAAGAAAATTAGAGAAAGCCCCCGCTCTAAAAAAATCGCCGTGTGAAAGCCACTTCCACCATCACTGCAAAGAGCCATTTATTTTTCAATCTTCTTCTTCTGAATTTGAGAACTCCGATTTATTTTGCCCCTGAACACTCTTGAATATGTTGAATGGTCGAGAACTCGTTCCTTTCCGATAATTTCACGTTTTGCACTGAAAGCACGATGAACAATCACAGCAAAACATCTTTCTGCCATTTTTCATGAAGAAAACCGATGGAAAGTAGGGTGCTTATATAAAAACTGGAACCGTACCTAGCAGGAGAAAACCTTCTTGTTTTGGTCATGTAAATGGGTATTGCCGTGCCGAAGTGGTTTGGTCACGGTGCCAAAAATTTGCCGTGCCGTGCCGATTTTTTAGCGCGTGTAAATGGGGCTTTAACGGGCCCGTAAAACCATTTTAAATTATCTGTGTTTAAAAAACAGAGAAGTGTATACGCCTGAAACTTTGTATGAAGGAAACCTCTGTTCATATGAAAAATATTATGGAATTTCTTTAATTGTAAGGTTTGAGATTTTGCTATGGCTTTTCGGGTGCGAAAACTTTTCGGGACCTTCGAGAAGCGGGCCCCTGGTCCTCATCATTTTACGTTGTTTTCTCTTCTCAGAATCCGACATCAACGCCCTGATGAAGATGGCGCTGCGTAAAATCGCTTTTCTGCCGTTCGGGTTTTTGATCGACCAGTGGCGATGGAAGGTGTTCAGTGGCAAAATTACTGATGAAAATTACAATGCCGAGTGGTGGAAACTGAGGACTAAGTACCAGGGAATAAAACCTGCTGTGGAACGGTCAGAAGCGGACTTTGATCCTGGGTGCAAGTATCACATCCCTGCCAACACACCTTACATCAGGTATGAATTGCAATCTTTGTCACTCTTAATTAATCATGTTCGAAATCTCTCTTCTCATTGGAATAAGCCAAGTTAGGAACTGCAGTGGCAAATATTCTTTTTTGTATATAATAACAGAGAATTCTCGCGCGCTGATTGGTCGAGAGCTAACAGGGCCGTACCTCGGATTATTTGTCTGCAGGGGCAAGTTTTCCTGGCGGGGGAAACGAGGGGTTATATTTGTTAGTTTAGTTTTTCTTTTTTTCTTTAGTTTTCTTAGTTTTTTTTTCTCCGGGCGAAGGCATTTACCCTACCCCCCCCCCCCCCCCCCGCCCTCCTAAAACTGTTGGAACAAAAAAAGTGGAAACTGGTGGTCAGTTCGGCCCGGGTCGCACTTGGAACAAAATCGGGACAAGTTTATTTTGATAACCGAAAAAACTGTCAGATTCCTGTCATCAGTTGACCACGCCAAGTGCGACCTACTTGTCCCTACGCGGACAAAAACTTGTCCACGGAGACAAATCTTCAAAGGAGCCGTCGTCCTGCCTCAAAGCAAGACTTTTTACGAACAGCAAACAAAATTGTTTTTCTTGTGATAAAAGTGTCAATCAGTTCAGTGATCCTTAAAAATTGTTCGCTTCACATTTTACTGCCTAGTCATGAATGCGGATTTAAGCGGTTTTCGACCGAATATTTTCGTTATTTGGGAAAAGAGCCCTCACCAAGATAATCCAAATGAAAGGAAAGATCGGTATAGGCCAGAGCAACTGTTCTGTAGCCGCAGTCCGAATCATGATACATAGCTTACAACATTAATTTGCTCATAATTTCCCGCTAACGGCGGCGCGCTTTCTTTTATGAGCTACGACATCGTTTCGAGCACTCGCATTAAGAAGGTAGAATGAGAAATTTGCTTTGATTTGATTCAATGCGACCCGTTCTCCTCTCCCTTTTGAATATTATTTTTGCTGCGAAATTAACACAGTGAAGTGACGGGTAATTTTGTGTCTCCAAGTGCGACCCTAAAAACAACGATTCAAATTGTCTCGGACAAGTTCCGAGACAAATATTGTCCTCAACATCTTGCAACATTTAAAATGTTTGTCTCAAGTGCGACCCGGGCCTTAGGGCAATACCTCTGACAAAATCGTCGACTAAGTCAAAAAAAAATCTTACAAGCTGTCACGCGAGCGCGAGATTTTGTACTGATTTTAGCTCTAATTCGCCGGAAAATTTTCGGTGTTGTTGTAAAAATCATAGAAATGGCGACGTAAAATGTCCAAAACTTTGTAGTGAACGACTATCGCTCATAGGATACGAGGACGAATGCAGTCATTTCTCTCTTAACGGACACTTCTATAAGACGGACACCTTTTGATGGTCCCTGCCGTTTTTCAGTCATTTTACTGTATCCAAGCTCCGTATAAGACGGACACTTTGAAATCATTAAAGGAGAAGTTCACTCCAGAATGGCCATTTATTTTCTTTACGCCAATAAAAAGTTTACACAAAGAAATGTTATTCACCAAAATTTCAGCCTCCAAAGTGCGCCATAACCCTACGAAAACTTTCCCAAAACTCGACAACTAAACGCCGCCATCTTGGAGCTGGTAATATATGCGTGACGTCAAAGAGCTCAGGCTGAAGTTTGGCGAGAAAATTTAAATACTCGAAACTCCTTGTTTCTTCGTAGTGGCTTTTGTTTGTCAAAATGCCTGTTTGTGCATCTCCATTTGGCTCAAATAGAGCTCCAAGAAATACAAAACACAAGGAGTTTTGACTATTAAAATTTTCCCGCCAAACTTCAGGCTGAGCTCTTTGACGTCACGCATATATTACCAGCTCCAAGATGGCGGCGTTCAGTTGTCGAGTTTTGGGAAAGATTTCGTAGGGTTATAGCGAACGTTGGAGGCTGAAATTTTGGTGAATAACTTATCTTTGTGTAAACTTTTTATTGGTGTAAAGAAAATAAATGGCCATTCTGGAGTGAACTTCTCCTTTAAAGGACACTTGAGAAGTTTTTTCATCATGCTTTATTTGTGAAAATACTTCCTGCAAACTTCGTATCGACATAAAGCAAAGTTAGTCAGTGCCCTAAGGATACGTGTATACCAAGGTTACTAACCAAAAACAATGACGCTCTTTGCTTACGTGTATGGACACTAAAAAGGTCGTTTTCCACTAACAGTGTCACAGTTTGTAGAAGCTCTCAATTTTTGCTTTAACAAGTAAATACGGTCCCTTTATTATTTTAGTCTTGGTGCAGTTAGCAAAGGTTTGTCGCATTGTGCAAAGGTTTAGCTTTATTATCTCAGAATATACTGATGTCACGTTACCTCGACTCTCTACAGAGTGGACACCTCTCTAAGACGGACAGCTGCGCCCGGTCCCGAAGGTGTCCGTCTTAGAGAGAGTTGACTCTGGTCTAAGTAACTGTTTTAGTAGAAACTCAAAAAAAGTGCGTGGGAGGGGTGTATGCTTTCGCACGCGCGGTTCTCGCTTACATCTAGTAGGCTGGAGTATAATATTCTCTTTTTTCTCACTTAGATATTTCATGAGTTTCGTGCTGCAGTTCCAGTTCCACAAGGCCGCATGTGACGCAGCTGGTTATACAGGACCTTTGCACACTTGTTCCATTTATCAGTCGAAGGCGGCAGGAAAAAAGATCGGGTAAGTTAGTAAAAACTACAAGCGAGCAATGTACTGTCTTATCCCTATTCAGACCGGGCTTTTTTTGACCTTCTCAGACGGGGAGGGGGGGGGTGCTTCGGAAGCCCCCCCTATGTAACTTCCAGAATATTTAAGCAATCACCATGAAACTTATAGGATGTATTGTACGTCCGAAACTCTTTCTTTCGGTATACGTCACGTGGGATGGTGACGTCACATCACGTGACAATTACATCATGATGTCAAAACAGCCGCCATCTTGGATCCGCCATCTTGGATTTCAAAATTTTTCAAAAATGCCAGAAAACCACCGAAAATCACTGCAAAGTACTCAAAATGAATAAAAATGTGCTTTAAACTCGTAAAAATGTAAAAATAATCCCATTTCAGTTGATATTTATTAACAGAAACACGCATAATTACAAATTTGGGAAAACATGCCTGTCAAAATGCCGTTGCCATGGTGATGACAAGTTCCTGACACATCATCCAACCCTATCAAATTGTTGCCAGATAAATTTTAGGAAAACTCAGAAAGTTTGGCAGCGTTTGGTTAAATCTTAAAAAAGTTCAAAGTCAGCGCGGGCCTCAAAAGCCCCCCCCGCCGGTCTGAATAGGGTTAAAGGAGATTTTCACTCCCTGATGAAAACGAGACCTAGTGAGCCAGCCCAAGACTAACTGTCTTGCAAAGCAAACTTTATAGAAGCCGAATGGTGCACAAAACTAGATTTGAAACAGAGAAAAAAGGCCCCTCTGAAATGGCTTAGTGAATAGACAATATTCGTATTCTCGGTATCATGTCATTTGCATTTGAAAAGATTACCTGCATTCGCCTCCATTGCAAGCCATTTTCATTGGTATGTTTGCACCGAAATGGCCTCACGCGCTACATAAATTAGCACATTCCACTCCTGAGACCGTCGTTATACCCTTGGGTATTTATGTTAGTATTTACACGCCCTCCCGACTTGAGATCGTTCTCATTTGCGTTAATGCCCCGAAAGGTCTCTTTAGAGATCTCCTTTTTTGTCCCTCCCTCCTCCCCTCAGCGACGGAAACCTCCAGCATGCTGCACTTCTTCGCATGCGTGGAAATTATTTTCGCCTCATATCTTAGTATCCCTGCGTGTGCCATAGAGGTGCAGCATGACAATGAAAATTCTTCTACTATTCTCGAATTATACCGAGAATACAAATATGGTCTATTACTTGTTATTAAAAACTAGCAGTGGCATATTGGAATTCCTGCATTTTGATTGGTTGACAGTATATGAGCTCAAATACCATTGACCATAAATATGGTAGCCGATACGCGTTAACGAAAACAGCTTGGGAGCTAAAACACTGCAATTCTTTGGGCGTTTTTAATAAAACAATTATTCCACTCGCGCTTGTTGGATATAAGATCGTTACAGCCATCTACCACCTCATCCAACGCGCGCTCGTAGAATTATTGTTAAACATACCCATGCACAAAGTCTCGTGTCATAAGCACCAAAGCCCGTGTTGAAAGGAAAAGACAGAACCGAGTGAATTTCTACTCCCGAAGCTCAAAAAGCAAAGATGTATATAGAAGAAATGCAAATTTATCATAAAAAACGTTGTCATTGGCAACAGCGGATATCTCATGCCTAAAATTGCGCTTTAAACATTTGAAAGCAGGAGAAATAACGATCAATAACACCATTTCTTCTTGTAGCGATATGCTGAAGATGGGTAAGAGCAAACCTTGGCCCGAGGCCCTCAAGAAGCTGACCGGAAGTGAAACAGTAGACGTTGGTGCACTGACTGACTATTTCGAGCCACTTCGTAAATGGATGGTGGATCAGCGAAATACACTAGGATATGCCGCACCCGGGTGGGATGGGGATGACGATGTCCTGACCACTACCGTGAAGCCCAAGACCACTAGTGTTTTCGCTGGAGTCTCAACTCTTGCTCCAGTCCTGTTTAACACGATTGCAAGCTTGTTGTTTGCGCTGGTTGTGTTCTTTCGCTAAAGCCGTTCGATAGCTGAGACTTTTAGTAGTTTACTTTAAAAACTGTAGTATTCAGATTTTTTGTTAATTTGAGGTGATCATGTAATAATTGATCGCTTTTGAGGTTGCTATCGAGATTAGTTTGCAATCGCCTGATTTTTCGTTTCCATTTACCGTGGTTGTAGAAGCTTCCCAAGGTTTTGTCGTATATAGAACGAAATAAATACCATTCTTTCACATTTTGAGACGTGCGTGTGCATCCTTAAGCCTGGTTTTCACTAACGACGCAAGCACAAGCGCAAGCTCAAGTGCGATCATGCAATTCAAAAAGGACAGATTTTGATCCTTGTGCTTGTGCTGGCCGCAAGCACAAGCATCAAAATGCAATGCGCTTGTGCTTTTGCTTCAGTCCAAGCCGTTTTCGCGGTGACATAAGAGCTGTTATCCTTGCGCTTGTGCTTGCGTCGCTAGTGAAGACCAGGCTTTAATAAATAATGACCTCTGCTAATCCTGTCCCCGTGACTAGTGAAATTTTCAGCTGCATGTATCGATGCAGAGCTACGGTATTGTATTCCAAGGCGTGGGCGGGCATTGAAGGTTGGTTCCAGGGCGGGAGAAGGCTTCTCCCGCCCTGGTTGGTTCTTATATGATCGCCCGATCGTTCGTTTCTATCGCATTGATCGTTTGCAAATACTGAGACGATCGTAGGTGATCGAAAGCGATTGGAAGCGATCGGGGGTTCTCATATGATCGTCCCGATCGCCTGGTATGAGCGAAGTCCTACGAAAAACAATCATTTACGCCCTAGATCCAACACAATAGCAGCCTTCAATAAAAGAGCAAAACTCTTGGCCTCCTATCTTCTTAGTTATTGCAGTTTTACGAGAAAGAAGGGAAAGAGAAGCTTGAAAGGAGCTTATCCCACCAATGTGGCCCAGGTTTGATTTCGGCCCGTTGCCATATGTGGGTTGAGTTTGTTGTTGGTTCTCGCCCTTGCTCCGAGAGTTTTTCTCAGGGTTCTCCGGTTTTCCTCCCTCCACAAAAATCAACACTCCAAATTCCAATTCGATCTTGGATGCACGTACACGACTTTACGAGCTCCTGAGCTAGTCCGTGTCACGTGGGTAAATAAATTACAAGTACATTTTTTACATTTCATTACAAGGATAGGACACGGGCGATCGCGCAATCGCCGCCGACTTTAGCGAGAGTCTGTGTAATGTTCTTATATAATCGTCCCGATCGCAAGAAAAAGTTTTAAAGTGAAAGAGGCGATAGAAACGATCGGGGCGATAATGTGAAAACCAGCCATTAAAAGCCGGATTTCTCAGTTACAAAATCGATTTGTGACAATACATAACTAGGCTGTTTAGACGATCCTGTTTCGTGGTTGTATTTCAGCACATTAACAATAGTTTTGTTTTATTTTTTGTCATAAATACACTCGCTAAACAGTTTCCTGTTTCATAGTGCTTTTTAGGTTTTTCATTAAATTCAAGTCAAAGGAGAAAATGTACGGAAAATAAAGCCACATTATGTATTAACTTAACTGTTTGCGGACCTCTCCTAGTAGCGTTTTGGGGAGAGGAGTTTAACCCTAACACCATACCATCCAGTCATGTACGATCCTGATAAAATGATTGGTGTCTTGACAAACCAATTATATGGTGCAGCTCCAACGATACTTCCGGTACTGAAATATGTAGGGAGGGGGCTGAGCCTTCCCTCCCAAATTTTTGTTGGGGGGGGGGGGGGGGGCGGGGGGCTACAGCCTGTACGGGAGTTTTTACGGACCCCCACCCCCATAGTTTGCGACATTCAATTGTATAACCAAATATGGTCATGAGCACGTGTAGTGACTTTCTCAGAAACTGGAGAGACGATGCAGCGAGTTGAACTGTGAGCATACTGTGAGTTATTTAGTGAGTTTTAGCTGCGGAATAAACCTGAAAACTAGTAAGTTCTGTGTACCGTTGTTGAACGGCTCACTTTTGGTGCCGGGACCAGGATACAAACGACCAGGATCAAAACAACCGGGCTAAACAAGAAGCAAAACAAACATGAGCGACGGCGAAGGAGAAACCAGCCCCAGCGAAGACGAACAACGTCTCGTTCGAGAGATTGACAAAGAAATTAACATGCTGAAATACTTCTTAGAGGAGACAGGAGAACTATTTGAACTCGGGGACTTTGCTGAGATAGATATCGCCAACAAACGAGCCGAGAAAATTATCGCGAAACTATCCGGTGAGGGTAAAAGACGGAATGAGTTTGCGGAATGGCATGTGGCATGACTTGCGGAATGGCATAATTATGCGGAATGTAATTTACGCGGGATGACTCATTGACATAAATTTTACTGAAGAGCGCGCCAATTTTTAAAGAGCAGCCGCTTTATTAAATACTGCGGGCTTAATGATGACAATCGATTGAAGATAGCGTTCTTCACGGACTCTACGAAAAATATTTCGGCGGCCAGTGTTTCCCCAATGCTAAGGATTTCCCATTCTGTGGACGGTTTATCGCTTTTAGTCAAAAGATAAAAACAGCGACGGAAAAGCATCCGACCGTAGATCTTTATACTACAAACCGAAAAATGCCTCGGATACATCTTTGTATTAATATTCATGTAGCGGTTATTAATACTGTATAAGTTAAACAAAACATCGAGACAGAAAGTCCAGTTTTGGCGGATGTCATATCAGCTTCAGTAAGTAGAGGGTACAAAGCAGAGAGATTACGAACACTACGGCATATTTGTTTCATTAGAAGTCCACTAGCCTTGCTTTTCGTTAGTCTCCTTCGCAGCCGCTCGGGCTGAAATGACGCAACGCTCCCGGTTCGGCTCCAGTGCCGGGCTGCGAAGGAGACTAGCTTTTCGCCTCCCATTATGAAGACTATATAAACTCAGTGGAAGACTTGAACATTAACTTAAAAAAGCGGCAACCGACCGCCGATCGAGTAGAGCGAAACTTTCATATAGTGACTGTCACTGCACGGTAAAAACAAGCTAATTGGCCATCCCAATAAAATGTTTCGTTTCCCATCGCCCGACCGACCCATTTTTTTTCAAAAAGTAAAAAAAAAAAATTGCAGATTCACTAGTCAAAGAAGCAAGTACTTTAATTTACAAGCACACGATCTTGTTTTATCAACAACAATTGACATTATGTGATGTCCTTGCCTTTAATTTTGATTAAAGAAAGAATAACAGAAATAACGAACGAAATAGCCACCTTTTCGCATTCGTAACCCGAGGCTTTCTTCCTTCAAACGTTCCATCTTTTTTTCTTTTTCTTTTTTTTTTGCCCGACCGACCGACCCACCATCACAAGAGACGAGGCGATGGGAAACGAAACATTTTATTGGGATGGCCTATCGTATTTCAAATCTAGCTCGCATTGCAGGTTTACCGATAAGGCAGATAAGGAATCCGGCGAGTAATTATCACTGCCTACTTGTTGTGAATACTTGGCTTTCTCTTAGGAAAAGAAAATCATTCGCTAAACATATATTTTATTTTACCGCAAAGATCACGAGACGCACATCGATAAAATCCACTGCAGTGTAAATAGTGTCACACCAGCGGAGAAGCCGTGTCACGATCTCTTCATCGCTGTAATAAAAAGCTAGAAATACACCAAAAGTAGTTGTCTTCAATGAAACCACTAGCTTTTTCCCACCCCTAGCAAGTTTTGATTTAGAAAGAAACGATTCCTGGAACAAGGCAGTGACACGGTCACACATTATTTCGCAGGCGACTAACAACACGTCACTTGCTTTCATTTTATATTTAAATGCGTTGTCTTTTTAAAAACTTCTCTTCAAATAGGTTGAACTTGACAGTTGTGTGTCTTGCCTTGAAGTACGTAGCTTTACTGAACGAATATCGTTCTGTATTTTGAGGCAAATAGACGAGAGTTTTCATTTATGTTAACAGATAGGGTCTCAAAGGGGGGGTCCCTGGAGCCCTGGCGCCCTGAAATTTCTGCTTTGGAGCCCGGAGCCCGATCATTTTACTGACTGGAGCCCTGATCCTTTTTTGGCTGTGGAGCCCGGAACCCAAAGAAATTTTCTGCGAATCCCAGAGCCCAGCGTTTTAAAATTTGATCATTTGCGATCCCAGATTGCGTTTCTTGCATTTTGTTTGTTTGTAAATGAGCCATTCGTCCTGCGTATTACACAAGAAGATTCCCCCATTCGGAAACTGTGGTCCCTTTGTGTGTCTATGAATTGCGATCGTAGTACTAAATTTCATTACGCCAAAACTTGTAGCCACCTTTTGGAAACCATGATTTAAGGTCAGATACTTCTTGAATTCCGCGATTGATGTAGCCGTTCGCTCACGTTTTAACATTACACTCCAACAATGGCAGGCCTTGTCTGCCCCAGTTTATTTATTTATTTATTTTTTTCAAACAGTCTTTTTTTTTTAATTGCAATCACACAAAAGTACATCACTTACAAAAATACAAAAAAAGTATGCCTACTACTCACTACTCACTATTTACAACACTTACACTACTTACAATGCGATGCTTACTACTTACAGTGAAATATATATTTTTTTAAATACAAAAGAGACTAAAATACTATATACTAGTTATGCAACGCTTTCGAGTGGTATACTATGGAATATCCCACGAGTCACTTGTATTTTCTCGGTATACACACGAGCCTTTAGGCGAGTGTGTATACGAAGAAAATACAAGTGACAAGTGGGATATTCCATAGTATACCACGAGAAAGTGTTGTGTAACTATTTTATACCATGCCATAGAAAATACGCTTACTAAATTGCATCGAGAATAATATCGCAGCGCACGATGGGAAGGTTGGGTTGAATACCGTCGAATATAATATACAACGGCTTTCCTGTATTCTGATTGGCTGTATTTTCTATGGCGTGGTATAAAACACTATACATGGCACAGGAGCTAATTGACAGAACTTACACTGCACTTACAAAAAAAACTGAAATAATATTTGTCACTAAAAAACAGTGAAAAAAACAGACGGTTTCATCAAGCAGATCAGCTTCTTTTAACCCGCTTGAGGCACTCATCTCGGATTTAAACAAAACAACAGCAAGCCGAACTTCATCCTAGCTTTGACCAAAGATCAACGCCACGTGAAAGATGTCAAGATGATACTTCGAGTTTCGGTCACATAGAGCATAGAAATCTGATACGTTCCATGGCCTTAGTGGTATTCAAGTTAAGTAAATATTTAATCCGCTTTTAATAGTTGGAGACATGAGAACAGGCTTCTTGGGTTTAAAAAACTCATGAAAACTGGTCAGAATTGCGGACGTTTTAATTTGCGGACTCGATTTTGCGTTGCAGATAATTTTTAGTGCATGCATAGTGGAGCCTGGAGCCCGAAAGCAGATGACATGGAGCCCTAGAGCCCTGACATTTTCGTCTTGGAGCCCTGGAGCCCTGCATTATTTAGCCTGGAGCCCTGGAGCCCTAAACCCCTTTGAGACCCTGAACAGAACTACTCACACACAGCTAGTCGATAATTCAAGTCCTCGGAAGCGTCACGGCAAATAGCGAAAATAATTTCTCTGCTTCTGTTCGGCGTAAATCGGTGATTTGAACGGTGAAATAATCTTTACAACGATGTTCTATGGAAGTTTCCTGCTCAGTCCTTGATTGTTTGAGCCAGCAGTATTTAACAAGGCGGCTTCTCTTTTAAAATTTAGCGCGCTTTTTAGTATAATTTATGTCAATGAATCATTCCGCGTAAATTACATTCCGCATAATTATGCTATTCCGCAACTCATGCCACATGCCATTCCGCAAACTCATTCCGTCTTTTACCCTCACCGGAAACTATCGGATCTTATTTCACAGACAGAAGAGTTGAAAATCGAGCGAGGAGTGACATCTCGTTCTGTGAGACTGTGGAAGAAAGACACCAAATCCAAATATGCAGCGTTTGTTATCGACAAGGAGAGGCTTGGAAAGTGTCTGAGCGAAAAAGAAGAGGAAATTGAGCGGCGAAAAGAAGATTCGAAACGGGAACAACAGATGGAGGACGAGCGGCGACTAGACTATGCGAGCTCCGTGAAAGACAACAGAACCACGAGCGTGAGTTATGGAAGGAAAAGCTCGAAGCAGAATTGCGGGTAGCGGAGAAGAAATTAGAAATGGAGAAAACCGCCGTTTCCAGCACGACTAAACTGCCGAAACTTAAGATGACACCGTTCAAAGGTACTGCTGGCGACTGGGTGAGATTTGAAAACATGTTCCTAACTCAAGTTGATGCCAAGTCAATTTCTGACGAAGAGAAATTCGGCTATCTGCTAGAATCTGTCGGGCCGAAGGTGAGAGACCGAATTGCAAACCTGAAACCTGGCAGTATGGGTTATAAGACGGCATGGGAACGACTTAAAAAGGAATTCGGTCAAACTAAAGTCGTCATCAACACTCACATAGACGAAATTATCAACCTACCTCTGGTCGAGGAACGAATTATTTCAAAATACAAGAGTTTTACGAGAGACTGAGTAATAACTATGACGCTCTCCAAACACTTGAAGGAGCTGAGAAATTACAAGGGTTTGTAATGAATACGATCAACAAACTGCCGCACGTCAAACCAGATCTAGTACGAGTTGATGAGAATTGGGAGGAGTGGTCTATGGAACATTTAATTGACGCTTTGCAAAAGTGGCTCAGGAGAAATCACGTGGAAAACAGCAAATGCGAGAAACATCTCTTCACACAGAAGCCAGGAGATAATCGGTCACCTTATTGCCTTTTCTGCCGAAAGCATGATCACTGGAGTGGAAACTGTACCGTGGTAACAGGGTTGGCGAACAGGAAGAAGTTCTTTGTGGATCACAATTTATGCTTTAACTGTGGGCGTGCAAACCACAGAGCAGGCCAGTGCCAGAGGCGTGGGTGCCTTAAATGCAAATACAAGCATCATACTAGCATATGCGACAGAGAGGAGAGAGAAAGCAGCAGTGCGAATGGGGTTTCGCTGACTGGCTACACTAATTATGCAGAGGAGAGAGTACTACCCGCCATAATTCCTGTGAGCATCAAAGGACAGGTTCTTTGGGCCTACCTGGACACAGGATCTGCACGCAATTTTATCTCTCGTGAAGCAGTCAAGATGTTAAAGTTGAAACCAACTCGTCATGTGACCCGTGAAATCTTGACGGTCAATGGAACCAAAGTCCAGTCCATGCCAATCTTTGACACGCGCATTGAATCGCTGGACGGAAAATCATGTGAAGAAATTGTATTTACTGGCTCAAAGTTAGTGGACTTTACCACAGTGAGAAGGCCAGACGTTAACCAGCTGAAACTGAAGTACTCGCATACACAAGACAAGAGGTTCTACATGACACCTACGGGAGAACACCAGATACATCTCATTCTTGGAGATAGCATTTACAGCAGAATAAGGACGGAGAGAGTGTTCAAAGGGAAGCGAGGAGAGCCCCTAGTGGAAGAGACATCGTTTGGTTGGGTGGTCCATGGTGGAGATGAAGATGGGAGTGGCAGCACCTGCATGTACTTGAGAGAGGTTAATGACTATGAGAAACTTTACAGTTTAGATGTATTGGGCGTTGAGGATCGGGGTGAGAATGACCAGCTGGACGTCCTGCGTGACTTCAAGGAGAGTGTAGTGAGAAGAGAGGATGGAAGGTATGAGGTCAGCTTTCCATGGATTCCTGGAACAATGTTATTGAACACAAATGAGACACTTAGCAGAAGCGTCTTGAGAATGTGGAGAGAAAATTGTTGAGAAATGAGAAGTTGAGAGAAGAATATGGTGGCATCATCGAAGAGCAGCTCAAAGCAGGCGTAATAGAAGAAGCTCCTCAGAATCCAACCGGAGAACGAGTATTCTACATGCCACATAAACCAGTTGTAAAGCAAAGTGCAGTTACCACGAAGGTTCGCATGGTGTTTGACGCGAGTGCTAAGCCACACCCATTGGCCAACAGCATCAATGACTGCATGTTTACTGGGCCCCCATTACAGCCACTCCTCTGGGACATAATGGTTAGAGCGCGAATGTCCACAAATCTACTTCTGGGTGACATTGAGAAGGCGTTTCTGCAGATTAGTGTGAAAGAGGAAGATAGAGATTCATTCAGATTCCTGTTCAATGTCAAGGGAGAAGAGAAGCATCTAAGATTTACACGTGTACCATTTGGAGTTGAAGCGAGCCCCTTCTTATTGGGAGCCACTCTGCAGCATCACTTTGAACAGCAAGGGCCAGAGTTCTCAGATACCGTGAGCGCACTTAAGGAGAACACTTATGTTGACAATCTAATGCAAACGGGAGGCGATAATGAGAAGCTTGTGCAGTTCAAAGAAGAGAGCACTGTCATACTTGAGTCGGCTAAGTTTCCAGTTCATAAGTGGGAATCGAATGTTAAAAGTCTTGAGAGTGAAAGCATGCCAAACCCTAGCAAGATTCTAGGACATACATGGAACAAAGAAGATGATACATTGGAGCTGCCTGCAAAGCCTTTCCCACACGATCAGCCAGTGACTAAACGAACTATCCTCAGTTACTTAGGAACTGTGTATGACCCACTCGGGATAATCTCACCCACTATGGCTGAAGGAAAGCACATCTACCGTGAGACTTGTGATGAAAAGAAGGGTTGGAATGCAGAAGTTTCTACTCATTTGAAGAATCGATGGCTCAAGTGGACAAAGCAGCTTAAAGATGTCAGAATTCCTAGAAGTGTTGCTACCTCAATTGGAGAGATGGAAGCAGTCCATTTGCATATTTTCGCAGATACAAGCATTTTAGCATTGCGGTTGTGGAGCAGGTGACAGGTGTGGCTAAATGGCTGCTGACATCAAAAACACGAATCTCAAAGAGAAACACTTCAATAGCTAGACTGGAGCTTGTGAGCGGTCATATGGCAGCGAATATGGCGAAGAACATTAGCACTGCTCTTCAGCGATGGCCCATCAAATCTACCACCATTTGGATGGACAGCATGGTGGCGTTGTATTGGATAACCAATCCTGGCAAAGGTTGGAAGGTGTTTGTGGCAAAGAGAATGAAGAAGATAGCAGAAACCACTGGTCCAATCAACATCACTTGGAAGTACTGCCCATCAGAAATGAATCTAGCAGACCTTGGAAGTAGAGGGGCGACGATTGTGAAGATGGAGAAAGGAAACTGGTTTACTGGTCCAGATTGGCTCTTGGATGAGAGACAGTGGCCACAGCAGCCAAGGCTGAACAACAACAAAGAGACAGATGAGGAGTTCAAGGCCACCCAAGAGGCAGTTCTTCGCACAGATGAGCACAAGTTGGATGAGTGGGATGCATTGCTCGAGAGAAGTACCTACTGGCGGACATTGAGAGTAACAGCATGGGTTTTGAGGTTCGTCAGCAATTGCAAGGCGATAAGAAACAAGTTAAAGAAAACAGCAGGGCCGTTAGTAACCGAGGAAATCACGACTGCGAGAAACTGCTGGGTAAAGCGAGTCCAGAAGGCAGGCGAAGCATGTCCACAATCGCCGGGATGGAAGTTGGTCAGAGATGAACATACAGATGTTCTCAAGTGTGAAGGCAGAATTAAAGGATACAGACCAACGTACCTTCTTGGAGGACCATTTGCTGAGAAGCTTATTGTTCACACACACAATCAGGTCATGCATCTTGGAACTGCGAACACAATGGCAAGTGTGAGAGAGAACTGGTGGATACCGAAGTTGAGAGCCAAAGTTAAGAAAGTTATCAAGAAGTGCAATGTTTGCAAAGTGTTCTCCACCAGACCATACGGAGTGCCGTCGACAAGTGCCTTGCCAGAATACAGAACAGAGGGGAGCAGGCCATTCGAAGTGACCGGAGTGGACTTTGCCGGACCTTTTAGTTACAAGGTTTGCAAAAAGGAACAAGGAAAGTGCTTCCTTATTATTTTCACATGTGCAAGCTCCAGAGCAGTCCATTTAGAAGTAACGAGGACCCAAACAGCAGACGAATTCAAGCAGAAACTCAATGCATTTATCTCACGTCGAACAAGACCTCGCATCATCATCTCAGACAATGCGAAAGTATTCAAGACTACAGCAGATTGGATCAAAACCATCAGGAAAAGTGAGAAGCTGCAGGATTATCTAGCACGTGAGAACATTCGTTGGCAGTTTAACCTTGCAAAATCGCCCTGGTGGGGAGGATTCTATGAGAGATTGATCAAGGAGATCAAGAAGGCGATGCACAAGACCTTAGGACGGTCACATCTTTCCTATGAAGCATTTGAATCAGTCATCATGGATGTTGAAAGAAATCTTAACAATCGACCCCTGACGTATGTTGAAACAGAGGGAGGAGAGGAAGAAGTGCTGACGCCGAACGTGATCCTGTGGGGGCGAGATGCATATCCGGTAGAGGACATTGAAAGTTCTAAAGCAGAGAAGCTGACGAAGATGAGCAAGCGATTGGAAGATGCCAAGGCCCATGTGTGGAAACGCTGGAAGAGAGAGTATGTCCACAGCCTAATGGAAAGCCACAGGCTGAACAAGGAAACCGGAACCATACCTAAAGTGGGAGAAATTGTACTAGTTGTTGGAGATGAGAAGAATCGCGGCGAATGGAAGAAAGGAAAGGTGGTACGTCTTGTACAAGGCAAAGACGGAGTTGTGAGAGGTGTGACGTTGTTCCGTAAAGGACACACCATTGAGCGACCACTTCAGCTAGTCTGCCCTTTGGAAATCCGAGCGGTGGAAAATACTGATGAGCCTCAGGAGGGGAGGAGACAACAAGTTGACTTAAGAAGCCAGAGACCAAGAAGAACTGCAGCTCAGAGAGCTGCCAAGAGAATTGCAGAACAGATGCATGCAGAGGAGGAGGATTGATAAAGCGGACTGTCATTGTGTAAACCGGACTGTCGTCGAGCAAACTGGACTGTTGTTGATAAAGCGGACTGTGACTGTGTAAACCGGACTGTCGTCGAGCAAACCGGACTGTTGTTGATAAAGCGGACTGTCATTGTGTAAACCGGACTGTTGTCAAGTAAATCGGACTGTCATTAAGTATACGGAACTGTCGTGAAGCAAATCGAACTATCTTTTGAGTAGCATGATTGTAAAAATTGAGCTACAATTTTTAGGGGAGTTGTGTACGGGAGTTTTTACGGACCCCACCCCCATAGTTTGCGACATTCAAATGTATAACCAAATATGGTCATGAGCACGTGTAGTGACTTTCTCAGAAACTGGAGAGACGATGCAGCGAGTTGAACTGTGAGCATACTGTGAGTTATTTAGTGAGTTTCAGCTGCGGAATAAACCTGAAAACTAGTGAGTTCTGTGTACCGTTGTTGAACGGCTCAAGCCCCTTCCTCCCCCACCACCAGCTCCGACGCATTTGTGACATATTGCGTGACCAGGGAAGGACATTTTAAGTCATTAGTCAGGAGCGTTCTAGCCTGAGTAGTATAAAGCTTTTCTAAACGAGACGGGGAAGGCGCAAGATACTTACGAACGCCGGATACTCATGATAGAGGCGTACAGGGGCGACGTTTTATCACAAGAAATCTGGACGCCTGCGCGGATCGTTTTAGATCATCCAATACATTTCAGGTACCGTAATGATTCGATTTAGCGCCCGGGGCGCTTATTTACTTTTGGCACCTTAAGGGAGGGCGCTTATTCGGGGCAGGGCGCTTATTTAATTTTTTTGAGAAACAACCAAAAGTTCAAAACAAAACTTTAATAAATATTACAATAACTAACAATAACAGAAACTGTAACAGTAACTAATTGTTGAAAGTTCAGTTACTTTTGAAAGAATTATGCATTTTAGCAGTAAATATACACATGTACGGTACGGTAAATGTTCATGAGTTTATTTATTCGACGTTGATGACTTCAGTAGGGGCAGATATCCGCAGTAGGGACGCTTATTAGAATAGAGGCGCTCAAATGAATGGGGGCGCTTATTAGAATGGGGGCGCTTATTTGAATAGGGGCGCTTATTGACAAAAACACATTCGAAGGGGGGCGCTTATTCGGAGGGCGGCGCTTATTGGAAGGAGGGCGCTAAATCGAATCATGAGAAAGCTTTATCTAAACTACTTATTCATCCAGAAGTTTATAGAGCAAACGAGGTTAGATAAGAAGTGATAACACCATCCGCAATTGATCTGCGGAACATGGATCAAAACATCACCGGAGGGGTGCGTTTAGCCAGATGAGATGATATGTTAAATTTAGAAGCCTGCAAGATTCAAGTACCTCAGCACTAGGTTGAGACAATTTTGTAACCGGTGGAGGAAGGAGTATCTTTGATAGATCTACGCAAATTTCATAAATGTTAGTCAGAAAAAAAAATAACAACAGGAATAGAAAATGAAGTTACAAGAGACAAGGAGGAAAGAAAAAGGAAGAGTAAAAAATGGGAGTGGTGGAAAGCCTAGTACTGAGGGAAAGATGGTATCGCTAGAGGAGCCAATAGTTAGAGCTGTTACGAAGGGGAAAACGACCTTCGCTTCTCCAGAACAGAGCAAAACTCTAAAGCCATTCTAGATTCGGAGCGAAAAAAAAACGGACAAATGTTTGCAATCGTGGGACAGAAAATCCTACAAAGAATGTCCCTCGGCAAAATGCGGCTCTAGATACCAGTGGAGTTCAGAGCTATAAATGTTTCAATCGTAGACGAGTCAAGAAGAGGAGTATAGTTGGACTTCCAGTCAATATTCCTTAGATCTGTTGCCTGTTTTACTGAGTTTTTTTTTGTGGTGTTGGTTGTCTGAGAACTCGTATTACATGTAGCCGAACTTTAGCTAACTTTCTTCAAAGATTGTCCGACATTTGATTTGGCATTCCTGCGTATGAGTCTGGGTTACCTGTGTTCTGCCTTTTTGGGGTGGACTAAGTTCCAGTGTTGATCTCAATGGCGGTAGCGAAGGTGTGGCGGAAGTAACAAGCGTCTTTAACTACATTTTATTCCCAAAGGAAGGTACTTCACTGTTAGGTAATTAGTGTTTTACTTTTGTTAGTCTGTGGCTTTTAATCTCTGCTGCTTTTTACGAGGATGTAATGGTTTACAGCGCCAGTAGTGCGACCAGACAGTTTTTCTGCACTGTAGCGTAAACTGAACACTTCAGTCCACGATTTCTTTTCTCCAGAAACGTTTTGGAACTTTTCTAACGGGGATTTGTATAGGCTAGGAAATAATTTGACGTTTGCCCTTTAGTTCCGTTTTAATATCTTTTTGAGATAAGGAGAAATCAACATAATAGCGGCATATTTATTTGATTCACACTGCATAATTATTCATAGTAAGAACTCAAATTCTTTCACACACCCACACACACAAACTTAAGTTATAGTTTAGCCATGCAGAACGAGACTGTCAAGATGTTTGCATAATTAAGCGTGGTTTGTGGAATTATCTTCCCTATTAAATAATATATGTGTATTAAACTTATTTCAAATTCTGGCCACCCAATTCTTGATGTTTCAGAGATGTAGCTCAACAAAGTCTGCTGTTATTTTATGAATCTTCATGTGTTGCACACTAGAGATGTCACGCCTGACTACTTTTCAAATAATTTTAATTATCAACTATTGTTAATTAAAATTGCATACATGTAAAGCTATGTAAGAGCGAAGTTTGTGTCATCTGTGGCAGTTTAACACAAGCGGTGTCCTTAATAATATCGCTTTCCTGCAAAATCCAAACATGAAGATTACAATAAAGTTATTGCAAGTGTAAAGCGCAACTTGATCCCAAGTGCAGACAGGTGGTTCAATGAGGCAGAGCACAAGAGACAAGAGCAACAGACACCTCATTAATAGCGGAGCTCCTTAGCGGCCCGTAAGGGCCGCAGAGCGGAGCACCATACCCATAAAAAAAAAACACATGAAAAAAAAAAAAACACATGAAATAAAATAGGAAACCTCTGCATCCGAGTTTTCATGGTCATCATGGCTAGCGGCATGCCTCGCGGGCGCGTACGGCGGCGTACGTACGTACGGTGTTGCGCACATCCGGGATCTTGAAAGGTCTTGACAACTCGCGCAGTACTGGCGCGAAATAATTTTGCAGTGTGAGGTCTAAACAGCTAGTCTGAAAGTTAGAACTTGAGACAAACACATTTATTTTGGCTCCTTGTTATGCCGATGACTACAAACGAGAGCAGGGTAAACTTAACTTCGAGGAAACAGGGTTTAAGCGATTTGCGACGGGAAAGAGATCGCGAGAGATCCAGAAAACCCGGACAGAAAGCAGGCGAAAAAGTATAGCAAAGCGCCTGTCGAACCTGGTAGCAAAGTAGCGAAGAAAAGCGACTAAAATAGCAAGAGAGGTGCCGAGGAAACAGGCAAAGAAATAGCGGAGAACAAGGGAACGGAGATAAAACGAGCAGACGAGTGTACCTACTGTGGCCAACTGGTGAAGGTGAGTACAAAACTGCAGTGTTTCCGTCATTTAATATCTCTACGTTTTGTCTTAAGCTTACTTTATACGCAAAGTAAGCTTATATTGACGGCACATTTTACTTGCTTTCGCCACTAAGCATTTGCTTGTGACATGAACAATGTTGAAAAATACTATTCGTTAAAATTCAGTTTTACCAGGTTTTACTGATCAAATAGGAGGATTTGATTATGTAAACAAATAATTGTTGGGCCTTCGAGGAACGAATTCACAAAGAATATCACTTCAACACATCTCGAAGAAAATTAAGCTTACGATTTTTAAATGCTTGTGATATGATTATTTTGTTTTACAGTGCTGGAAGAGCAGTTGAGATGAGAATGAAAGTGATGTCAGTTTGCACGAAGCACCTGGAATTTCGTTAACTCCGAGTGAAATAGATCGATTCAGTGTATGCAGTTTATTGATATTCATGATGGAGGTAAAATTACTGTTCATTTAGTCAGAGTAAATAAACTTCAGCTTCATTACTTAGCTCTTTCGTTCCCAAATATATTAAATAATCCACTTGTCATGTAGTTCTGTTCACTATTGAGCGTTCATGTGGATTACATAACAATGTCAACAATTTTGAGATTTTGAGGTCTGTTTTGCTGGTTTCATTCAGAATGTCAACAGTAAATGTTATATTTGTCATAAAAAAATCACAATCTTGTTGTGGAATTTGGAAAATGCACACAACAAAGGTTAATGACTACTGGAAAACTGGAATCTTTGTGAGTAAATTCATGCCATTTTAGACACTGTATGCAGCTGTGCATGCAAACTTATTATTAATTAAATGTGTATCTTTAAAAATCTTAGTATTACTGTTAAGAGAAAAGCTTTTAAGATGTGGCAATGTTTTTCCTATGCATGTACATGTATATATAGGGGTAGAGGGGAGGGGGAGTATTTAAAGGTCAAACCTTTTAAAGAGGGGGTGTAAGGGTTTGCAGTGATGCTTTGAGTTTATTAAAATATCAGGACCTGAACAATCGATGGAATCGATAATCGATGGCAATCGATAACAATCGATGACAATCGATATCAATTAATCGATTGATATTGATAATCGATGAACAATCGATCGCTAAAGTTTTTGTGATTATCGATTGTCATCGATTATCAATTTCATCGATAATCGATGACAATCGATCAATTAACTAACATCGATTTTCATCGATTATCAATATCATCGATTACCAATTCAATCGATCATTTAACTGCCATCGTTTTTTATTTGACTAGTATTTGATAAATATGTTTACTTTAAAACACACGGTCTCTCTTGTATGTTATATTTTATTAGCAACAACAATGATAACCTTTCCAAAAAATGTCAATACAACGAGAAACTTACTAACTTAACAGTAATAAGGCAATAATTATTTAAAACAAACGTTTTGAGCTTAAGTCTTATTCGCCTCCATCAACGAAGCGTACGCTTTTCGGTCTGGTTTGCTTTCGAACCAACTCCTGGCAAAGTAAATAGAAATCGCAACTTACAGAATTCCTCGCTGTCTAAGTACAATTTAATTTTTCTAAAACTCTGTCTTGTAGTCCATAAACATTTTCTCGCTCGTCCGAAATATTTCAAATCAAACAGTAGCAGAGAGAACTCAAAAATACGTCGTCCGTACGTCGGAACGAAAACGAGACAACAGTGGGAGTCTGGGGATGAGTTTCGCCTGTCACGTCCGCCATTTTTGACTCGGTCACGAATAACGAAGTGTCTTTGGAATTCTAGCGCTAGCAAACAGTAGGAAACTCGAATGAAAAACAGAAACATTAAAGCTTATGATGTAAACTTCATCTCAATGGAAAGGAGCTTTATTATTTTTTTTTACAAAACAACATATGTAAGTATTTACTTCATGCTTCGGATTGATTGTGTGTTTAATGCCAATCGATGGCAATCGATGAAGTTCGCGACCACCAAAGTGTGATTATCGATTGATCATCGATTGGCCGATGCCAATCGATGCCAATCAACAGTAATTAATCGATTGTCATCGATTGATCAATTGATTTTCCGATCATCGATTTTCATCGATTGTTCAGGTCCTGAAATATTTACAGTAGAACCCTGCTAACTCGAACTCTGAAGGGAAACGAAAATGAGTTCGAGTTAGCGGGGTTTTTCGAGTTAGCGGGGTTGATTGAATATTTTATTTGCCAAGTTAATAATTGATAGTTTACTGATTTTTAAGCACTTCAGTATACAGTACTGTGCAAATTGAACTTATCTTGCCAGAAACTCTAAAGCGACCACACATTCTTTTGTTAAGAGTGGAAAATGACTGTCAAATACATGATCTGTTCATTGCTATAATCAATGGGCAACCGTTGCGAGTTGCAAGTTCTGGAATTCGAGTTATCAGGGTAAAAAGTTTGACCCAAATTTTGTTCAAGGGAAACAAAATTTAGTTCGAGTTAGCGGAGTTTTCGAGTTATCAGAGTTCGAATTTAACCGAGTAAAAATGACTGAAAAGTGGGGTCAAATCCAAGGGAAATGGAAGTGAGTTTGAGTTAGCAAGGTTGTTCGAGTTATCCGAGTTCGAGTTACCGGGTTTTTTTTCTGTAGTTGACTTCGCAGTTATTAGTAAAAAAAAATAGTCTGTGCTGATACATCTCTGTTAAATATATAAGGTATCCTTTCGCATCCAGTAGTTTTGCTTCACTTTATACAAGCTTGCGTTAAGTGTTTTGTTTTATAAATTATTGATTTTCATACCAATTAATCAATTTTAATTTAATCTGTGGCATTTGACTTTTTTCAGGGTTAACATGAATTTCAGAATTTGCAGAGCCACAGACACAAAAACAGAATGTGGACAAGGACATCAAAAGAAAACAGGAAGGATTAAGATTATCCAGCTTGATGTTTGGGTGTCTTCATGATGCCATTTTCAAGAGACTAGTAAATTACATGTAAATTGAAATCAAGAAAAGCTGCAAATGAGCAAAGTTTATATTTTAAATGTTAACGTATTTACAGTGTACTTCAGAAAACAACTTCTTGATTGACCTGTCTCTTTCACATCTTTTTAGATGTAACAAGGGCATTATGAAGTGATCTTTTTAAGAATAATTTATGCAGCCAAAACAGTAACAGCAGAAATGAATGGGAGTTTAAAATTGCTATTTTCAATGTTTTGGCTGGTAAGAAACCACATGTGACCAAGCTAAAATCTCTTTGGCCGGTTAACATGACCTGTAAGTGTCCAAATATTTTGAGCCCTCGACTACACAGGACTTACATGTAGTTGTTTAATTACTGTATATCATAAGATCTTTGGTTGACCTTGGGGGAGGTAGTGGAGTTAAAAAGCAATGTAATAATTTGAATTTGGATTGGTAATGCTGAAACTGGTGGTACTGTAATTCTTAAGTATAGACGTTAAAATTGTGATTGCAAGCAATATGCAATACCAATTTCATTCTTATGTGTTGTATGCTGCGTACAATTTATAAGAACAGCTATAATGTTAAAATTAGTGAAATATTCTAAAGCCAGATTAAATTTGCAGTATCCATTAGGTACCATGAAGCAACCAAATTGTGACTCATTTGCTTACTTTGTGAACTTCATGACGAATGGGCAACATGACTCCACAAAAATGTGTACAATAAAGCATACAAATTTTTAAAAGAGCAGTCAAAGTATTGATGCTTTTTTTCTTGCATAGTTTTATACACAAGCAAACATGATTCTATTTTTTCTGCGTAATCAAAGAACAAAACTGAGTTTGAGACACACAAACAATATTCTATCTTCCCAGAATTTTTGTTTTTTTATTTCTGTAAGTGAAGTGAAACCCCTTAAGAGGAAGGGGACTCAAAAAGACATGTAAAATTAAAAAAGGTGCTATCATCCTTTTTTTTTGGGGGGGGGAGGGGGTGGGATGGGGTTACAGAATGTCCCTTCTTTGCTTCCAGTTAGTTTCACTCCGGTTTGCTTGTAGTTAGGTTCACCCCTGTTTGCTCGCAGTTAGCTTTATTCATCCGGTGTGCTTGGGATTAGCTTTCACTCTAGTTTGCTTGTGGTTAGCTTTCACTCCGGTTTGCTTGGCATTAGCTTATGGCAATATGCTGTAAACCCTTTGCTACATGTATGACCTCTGCCATTTCCATTCAAAATTAAAATATAGGCAAATAGTGAAAATAAAAACAAATGAATGAATGAAAAAAAGAAAATTAACCATATTCTTAATGTAGATGTATATTATTTCCTATATACTCTAAATGTTAAGTGCTTTGCTAATTTACCACGTGATATGCCTATCTACCCCAACATGCAGCCCTACTACCCCCTCCTTATCTACGAAGGTTACATAATTACCCGTTTTGCAGCATAATTTCCCATCCAGACTTCTGGATCATAATGCTGTCGGTGGAATTAAAACGTTTTGATTGATTTTGTTTGTTCTCGGCTTATTTGGTGTTGCTGTATACGGTACTCCCATATAAGGGCTATACGGGTATGTGCTGCTCAACAGGGTATGCCTTTTTCCTCTCTGACTCTGAAACAGGGTATACAAATCACTCTTTTGACTGTGGAACACTATCAAGTTTAGCTATGAAAATCCGCTCCTCTCATTGGTTTTTCTCCAAGCCACAGACAAAGTCAAGTGAGCGCTTTGTGATGTACGCTAGTGTTTTTATATCTATCTTCATATATTTTTCATTGTGGATATTGTCTGGAACAGGGTACCTATTTTGCACTGTTTGTCTGGAACAGGGTCGCAAATTGAGCCGTTTTTCTCTGGAACAGGTCCAGAGTCTCAGCGACTCAGTGGCACACCCCTTGAGTAAATTTTAGGGAGTACCTCTTCCCCCCCCCCCCCCCCCCCCCGGGACACGGTAAAAAAAAGTAAGTAACAATATTAAAATTTATAAAAAAAAAAAATAAAACGAATATTATATTCTTAGCCTTAAAATTGTACAATGGCTTGAATTCAGGTTTCAACAAAGTGCAAAATAATTAACTGGGGAGCTCCGCTTTTAGGCTTGCCTAAATCTATATATTACTCATGTTCTTCTGCCCCCTTGAAATAATTGACATAAAAATATTGGCATACTCACTGAGTCACTTACAATACATTAGGTGACAAATGGCGTTTCCATACTGAGCTCTACAAATTTCAGTCGAACGTTTCGGCAAATAATTATGGTAACTCAACAACAGAATACAAGAGAAACCTGAGTGGTCTAAGCTAAAAATAAATACACGAAAACAATACACGATGCACAAAACCTTCAAGTGAAATTAAAAGTGTCCCTCCGAGTCAAGCATTAGCTTATTGAATTAATACTATTTTTATCATCCAATTATAGGTTGGTGCCATTCCTGTATTTAGCCGCTACTAAGGTGCGGCGGAAGTAACCGGCATCTGTAACTACTTTTGATTCCCAAAGAAAGGCACTTTCTCTCCAGCAGGTAATTAGTGTTTTGCTTTTGCAAGACAGTGCTTTTTAATCGATGTTGTCATTTGTGAAGGTGTAATGGTTTGCAATGCCAGTAGTGATACTAAACAGTGTCTTGGCGGTCAGGCGATGTGAAAGTGAAACTGCACTGTACCCGGCACGTATCAAATTGAACGAAATCGAAACAAATTTTTCATCGAACTCAATCGAACGAAATCGAATCTAATCGAACGATTAAATTCGATTTTGTTCGGTCATCAAACGAAATCGGACAACAATTTTTTTTGCGAGTTCGATTTCCGAACCAAATCGAACGAAATCGAATTAAGCGTTCGATTAAGTTCGGAAATCGAACTTGTAGCTAAAATTTAAAATAACGAAATTGGAACATAATGAGCAAGTAAAAAGTTAATGGAATAAGTGACTGGACATGGTATCGTAAAATCTTTGTCTTTTTTTGATCCTAAAGAAACAAAACATACCGGTAATATTCGAGCAAATTATCTAATACGCCCGGGAATACGTAGTAAGCCATTTATAAACTCGTATGAGGGATCTAATTATAAATTTAAGCAATAGAGGACTTTTTCCGTGGTTACATAGCCTCATCTAAACACGAGGGGGGTTGGGAGAATTCGAGACAGTTATGCAAACCCTCGACTGCGTCTCGGGTTTGCATAACTTTCGAGAATTCTCCCAACCACCCGAGTGTTAAGATGAGGCTATGTAAACACGGAAAAAAGTCCTCTATTGCTTTTATAAAATATTTTTTCAAAAATAATTCGACAAATGAAGGGGATTTTGGTTTATTTAGATCTTGATTGAAATAGATTTTCTCAAAACGCGCTTTTGACAACACATGAACCAATCAAAATTCGTGTTATTTGTGGCAAGTAGCGCCGTGTCAACGAAAGCGATTCCACGTAAATCTTGCAGAAAAATACGGAAAGTTTGACAAAAACTAAAAGAAATGCTAAAAAATACGGCTCTGTAAGGAAAGAACTTCGAGATGAGGAGTTTATTTAAGCTGGAAATGAATGTCACTGTGCTTGATCGCTCTTGAAAGTGAAGTGAACTTGCCTGAATGATTTGGCAGCCCGATAACACGGTTGAAAAGTCTCGCCATGCCTTGTGAAGTTTTGCAGGATAATTAGGAATCATAACACAAGCAGCGGATCTAGCGAGGCCGGTAGCAATGGTATGCATTTATTGTACGGTAAATTGTTAATATAGCGATCTAAACGAGTCCGGTTTCTTCTACTGTCGTTTCCACCGTCTTTGTAATGACATTGTTCCTCAAGCGTAGAATAAACCACAAATTGAGAACAAATTCTGCTTTGGGTTTTCTGACAAATATCTCCATTCTTTCCTCTTCCCAAAGCCCATTTTGAATGAAAGAAGTTCACGACTATTATTGCCAATGTAACAGTATAATTTTTACGCTGAGAAAGGCTCAGAGGAAATACATTTTAAGCGTCATTTTAATCGCATTTTAAGCAGATTTGACGGCAAAAAGACGGCAACCGATCGGCCGTGCAAAGTTTGAATTTAAGATTAATTTGTAGCATATAGCTTCGTTTGCTTTGACCTATAATTTTTCTCTACTAAAGAATGTCTTATAGCGAATTTTATTGTAGTACTTAAATGCAAATATGTATTTGAAAAATGTTTACTGCGTATTTTGTTGCATATTTTGTCGTTCGCTTGAGCTCCCTCCGCGAGCTCGTCTAGCACTTACGATTATCGAAGCAGGCAAAGCGCTGTGGTTCTTCTTTCTTTTGCTTTTTTTTCCTCGGGCTAACGTAGGAAGAGAAAGCCGGAACACATATCAAAATTTGGAATTGTTTTCCATTTCTTTAATATTTATACTTGAAATTACTTTACAAGTCTTTTTGGCAGTTTTATGTTTTTAAATTGTGCCGGGAAACACGTACAGAAACCGTGACGTCACAACCGTGTTTACATACTCTCATCTAAACTCACCTATCGACCAATGAGAGAGCGCGTAGTATCTTAGTTATTTTAAAAACTCAAATACAATCCCCGGCGTATCGGCGTATCGTATCAAGTGGAAACCATATTTTAGAATAACATTTTGCGAATTATAACTTTATATGATTAAACAATATAGCATTGCACATGGGGACGAAGGTGCACACCGTATGTGACATGTCTTAACCATAATTTTATTGTTGTTAGTGACAGAATTATTTCTCCATTTTGACATAACACAAAGTTCTTTAGATGGCTGGATCGATTGACGCATTTACCCGGGCATTTATTCCCGTGATCATCAAATGAAGGAAAACTGAACATTCGCTCGATTCAGATCATATCGTCATACGACGTAAGCCGCTCGCTTTGGTGTCGTTCGACGACCGAACTAAATCGAACGTCATCGGACTTTATCGAAGGTTCGATTTGCATTTATTTTTTGTGAGTTCAATTTCGTTCGATGACCGAGCAAAATCGAATTTAATTGTTCGATTAAGTTGGATTGAGTTCGAAAACCGAACGTTTGATTTGATACGCGGGGACTGTAGCATTAACTAAACAGTTAACTATTCCTCTTTCCATAAATAATTGTTCTTTAGATCTTTTTTAGTGATGGAATTAATATGTTTTTTCAAGAGGGGCTTGGAGTATGCAAAATAATTTTGGAACTTCCAGAGTGGAGGTTTATTTTTTCTAAATTGTTTTCATGATAAAGCACCTTCCAATAATGTTATGGCCAAGGTAAACTTTTGAATAAAGTAATTATTAATTTAATGTGTAATTTCTTCGAATTGTGCTCGGTCTTACTATAAATTATGTAATTTGAGATTGCTTATGCAAAATCACACTGGCCGGTGTGTAATATTAGGTAATAAATTATCAGAAGTCCTGACTGTTGTGCGTCGATCCCACGCATAGGTACAAAAAAGCTTGCGTCCTTTCAGAATTTTGTGTGTAAATTACACACACCTGTGGGTAAATGGGAACTCTGGTCTGTAGCCTGGTTTACAAGCCAGAAGTGCGACACAAATGCAAGTACAAATGAAAGTGATGTTTCACATACAATGCGGAGGCAAGGAACTTAAGATACGCAGACAAAGTTTAAGCATTTTCCAAGGTGGCAGACAAGTCTTACTTTGCTTGCTTGTGTTTGTGTTTTCATTTGTGTTTAGTAATGTTCAGATGTGAAGCAAGTGCAAATTAATGCAAGCACAAGTGAAGTGCAAGAAAATATGGACAATTCTACATTCCTTGTGCTTGCATTTGTATTTGCATTTCAGTTTGAATTGTAATTTTTGCTATGTTTTTCTTTTCATTTGTGCTTGCATTTGCCTAGAACCTTGCATTTGCATTGCTTGTGAAACCAGCCCTTTAAGTTATTAATTTTTCTTCATTTTTTTTTTCTTTTAGAGAACATTGTCTTCATGGCTTCTGCAGCACCATCCTTTCCTTCCACTAAAGAAACAACCAATTACGCACGGTTGTGTCGCCTTCTGGTTGATGTTGGATCACAGGTTCTAAGGGAGACCTTTGACAGGGTACGTCCACCTGGAAGCCTTCACACAGTTTTGTCTGATCCTGCAGTTCATGCTAAACTACAATCACTTCGAAAGAAGAAAGTCCTAAATCCGTCACAATGGGGCAAACTGTATCCTGCCATCAAAATTTCAGTTTCATCAAGGGACTTCGACACCACCCTACTTGTTCTTCTTCTGAGGAATATTTGCAGCCTGGTTCCTCCTGCCACTGGCTGGGATAACCTTCCTCTGGTAACAGACGTAACCCCAGAGGCTGACATTGCTCGCATCAAGTTCCATAGGAACACAGTTTACGGTCATGCAACTGAAGCATCAGTTGATGATGCAACATTTGGTGTCTACTGGAATGATATCAAAGACACCCTGGTGCGACTTGGAGGAGCATGCTACCAAGATGCTATTGATGACCTTGAAAAAGAATGTATGGACCCTGATTTTGAGGAACACTACCGAGATCTTCTTAAACAGTGGGTGAAGGATGAGGCGAGCATCAAGGACAGATTAGATGAGCTCAGTAGAAAGCTGGAAGACTTCATGAGCAATACTGAAAATAGGCCAACGTTAGAAGGTCAGTGTATGATAATAACAACATACATGTATATAGTATATGTAGAGTAATAAACTAATAGCTCTGAAGGTGGCTTAAATGGATTTTTAGGGGCAATGCTGCTCTCAAATTTGGGAATTACATGTACATTGTGTAACTATGTTGCTTGGAAATTAACTATTCTTCTGGTGCCGAAGAATATGATAAAAAACCGAATGACATCATGTACAAAACGTTGCTATGGCAACCTCAATATCAAAATAACACCAGTCATGACAATTTTTTCTCTTTATCTAATACAGCTATGGTGATGATTTTGCAATAGCATTGTTAATGGCAACATAGTTAATTCCCAAACGTGAGCAGTTTTGCCACTAAAAAATTCCAGTCAAGCCACCTTAAGGTCTGGGCAGAGATTGCCTGTAGTTTTTTGCCTGTGTTAATCTCCTTTTTGAGGTGCAAAAACTGTGAGGTGCAAAAATTGCTAGTGGTACATTAAAAAGCTAGGGATTGTGACTAGAATTTACATATGGTATATAAAGCAAAAAGAATTATATTATTTTCCTGAATCCAGTGGTTGACAATTGAAACTATGAGCATCTGGAAACCAAGCAATAATAAAGGCAGAAATCAGCTGTAAACAATGCTCGTCACAGCTGGAAGTTGGGTGCTCCGAGAATGCCAGAGGCCTTCCTACAGCTCAGCCTGTTGTCAATGGAACCATGCACCCATGTGCCTGGCAACATCTGCAACACAGGAATGAGCACCAACACATGCACCCACAAAATGGGGGGGGGGGGAGCCTCAAGCCAAGTGGCCCATACTTGCTGGAGCTTATCCCCGATGCTGTAGCATCAAATGGCTAGGAATATTTCTATTCCCCCTGAATGGGCTGCTCCATCACAGAGTCCCCCTCCCCAGTATTATGACGCCGGTATCTGTTTATACACCTAGGTGGAGGGAGGCACTATGTATGTGTCTTTCCCAAGAACTGATCACAATGACCCCGGCCAGGGCTAGAACTCGGATTGCTGCCTGTTTAACCCTTGCCAACTACTTGTGGAATTAACACGCTAATACTACCACTTGCTTTAAGCACTTGCTTTAATTTCTGCTTTAATTTCTTGCTTTAATTTCTGCTGTAAGCTAACAGATTCAGATTTCAGTTTTTTTGTTTTATGTGCACTCTTCATAAATCAACAACAAAAGTATAGTAATGGAAAAAAGAAAATGTACAACAAAACCAAATTGCTCCTCATAGTCCTCCCCATCGTGATGCTCTTTCTTTGCTGACGTTGCTCAAATATAAGGCGATCAGTAAGAAGAAGATGTGTTTCAATCTTGGGACTAAGACATAACAAACAGCCTGCTGTTACAGTAAATGTTAGAAAATACCCAAACTCCTCTTTGGGAAGCCACAGGCATGGTGCAATGGTGTCAGGGCTCGCTTCCCACTGGTCAGTGTGGCCCGGGTTCAATTCCAGCCAGGTGCCATATGTGGGTCGACTTTGATGTTGCTCTGAGGGTTTTTCACTGGGTTATTTGGTTTTCCTCTTTCCCGAAGAATCAACATAAGTTCCAAATTCTATTTCAACCTGATTAGATGACCTGCATGAAAACTAGCCAAAGCTGATGGGGCTTCTCCAAAATCTAGTAATTTAATTAATTTAGAGTACTATTTTAGAGTATCGATGGGTGAAGTTTTTAGCAAATTGCATTGGTTCATAGAGCAGTTTTTAATTTACTGTGTTGTAAAACCAAATCTTGAGTAGCTACTCTGTGCATTACAAAGGGCCCAGACAATCCAGTGAACCAATCAAAACACAAAGCAAATACATTTAGCCAGCACTAAGAGTAGGAAAACATACTGAGTGTGTCATGATTGGTTGTGGTTTTACTGTTGAATGATTGAGAAGGTGGTGCAAGATTTTTCAGCCATGCAGTCAGTAAGCCTGCTTATGTAAGACAAAAACAAGTTCAAATTACTTTTGACACAAGTGAAAATCGCTTAAGAGTAGGGCATTAGAGCAGTTTTTAATTGGGTGTCGTCAAAACCCCAGTTATCACTCTGGCTAATCACAAAGGACACAGACAATCCAGTGATTCAAGGCAAATACATGTAGACGGCATTATAGGTTTTGGTTTTACTTCTGATTGACTGAGAGAGTGGCACAAGCGAATCCCTTATTGTAGCAATGCAAAACCAAAGCACACGAGAATTACTTTTAACACTCAAGTTAAAACCCCACTATCACAAGTCTTGATAGTTTCCCAGAAAAGGTACCACCTGACCAAATTTACTCAGTGATCCAACAATAATTATAATGTTTTTGGCTGAAAGCTACTACCATGGGATATAAAATGATTTGCTATAACCAGCAACAATTATTGGTCGCAAAGCACAAAATTATATTGGGAAATCACCTGTGGACCAGTTTAAGCAGTTAAAGCAGGCATATTTTACATTAGCAGAGGTTAATTACGCTTTATTTGATTGAGTCATCTCTTCATTTCAACGAAATGTTGATCAGTTTTATGAGTAACCATAATTTCGTAATTAATCCTATTATACTTGGAAATAACGTAATTGAACGAACCTCAAAATACAAACTCCTTGGGGTTTACATCAGCAGCGACTTAAAATGGGACTACCACATAGACTATATTGTTAAAAAGCGAACAAAAGACTCTTTTCCCTAAGGATACTAAAGCAATGCGGTGCCACGCCGGTAGCATTAGCCAAAGTATTTGTTACAATAGTGCGTCCTATTTTAGAATATGCCGCCCCTGTCTGGCAGAACATTCCTGACTTTTTAGATAATAACATTGAGAGAGTCCAGAAGAGAGCCATGTTTATTATTTGTCCTTCCCTCGACTACAAGGATGCATTACGGCTGCTCGGCCTCACTTCATTGAGAGAACGGCGCCAACATCTTTGCCGGCAGTATGTCTGTAAACTTCAAGATGTAAATAGCCCTCTTCATTTTCTTTTGCCTCGACGTGAGGAGATTGTACATAACTACGATCTAAGTTCCGGCACAAGTTGTAGCACCATCAAGCCTTGCAGAACGAAGCATTCTCAGGACTTCGTCACTTTTCGTTATTATACCCTCAAACTAGCTTGTTTATAATAGAACCTTTTATTGTATGTATATATATTGTAATTAATAGCTTATATTTATACCTTAGCTTGTTTTTTACTCTGTAATTCAGTTATTAATACTGCAATGAGTGTCTATTTAACAATTAGACTACGAGCCCAAGTTTTCTATGAGCAAATAGTCAACGAGGCGCAGCCGAGTTGACTATCGCTCATAGAAAACGAGGGCGAGTAGTCTAATTGTTTTAGTAGAAACTCTAAAGGATTGCAGTCCAAAACCTACAATATTGTGCACTTTGAAGACAAAAAATCAAGAAAATTTACCGCTTAAAGAGCTACGTGAGCGCGCGACTGTTTTCTATCGGCGAATAGAAATCAGTGGGAGAACCAATCAGATTCGCGGATTTCCATTAGAACACAGCTGAGTTTTACTAATAAACATTATTATTATTATATATCAGCTTTAAGTATCGCAAGCCTTCACAAAATATTTCTTTTTCTTTTCAGCTGTGAGTGCCTACACAAGTGCTCTGAAAGCATCTATTAAAAGCCAAACAGAGTTCCAGCCCAAACTGATGGCCTCCCCAACCATTTCCCACCCAAGAACAGATGATATATTCACTAATCTACTGATACAACATGGTAGAAAGGCTCTCTATAAGAAGGATATGACATCAGCAAGAGGTGAATTGCTGGATTATTATGGGCAAGTCAGTGGAACCCGGGTCAAAAGCTGTGAAGAGATATTCCTTTGCAGTACTGAGGGTGAGCCTAATCCCAAATCCATTCTCGTTACTGGGAAGGCAGGGATTGGAAAGACCCTGTTTAGTCAAAAGCTTGTTCGGGATTGGGCTGATGATAAACTTTTTCAGTCACAAGAAAATTTGCACACCCCAGATGTCAAGTTTGCATACTTGTTGACATTCCGCCAACTGAATTTGCTTGGAAATGACATGTTTTCTTTGCGAGAGCTTTTAAACTGTTCTTCCCTACTGGACGAAAACTCGAACATTGATAACTCATTGTTTGAATACCTTGTTAATCACCCTGAGGAGGTTTTGATTATCTTGGATGGGTATGACGAGTATTCACAACAAGATTACATCACTAGTTACTCAGAAGAACAGTATCCAAACAATGCTAGTGAGGAAATGCCAGTAGCTGCACTGTGTGCCAAACTCATCAAAGGCAAGATGTTGAGAGATTCTGTTGTAATGATCACATCACGACCCGACGAATCCGATAATGAAATGGGAGGAATTCACTTCGACCAATACGTGGAAATTACAGGGTTTTCTCCAGAGCAGGTGAAAGAGTACATTGAAAAGTATTTCAGAGATAATGAAACCATGAGGAACACAGTTCTTGAACATGTCATGAACAATGACAATTTTGTTAGCTTTGCTCATATTCCAGTCCTTTGTTTTCTGATGTGTTTCTATTTGGAATACACTCTTCAAGAATCCAAGAGCACTTATCTTCCTGTGTCAGCAACTGACATTTATTCTGAAGTTGTCAACATTTTTGAGCTAAAACATAATGCCAAGTCAGAATATAAGTCGAAAGAAATTCCTGAGAAACACAAGGCTTCAGGCGTCGTTAAAAGCACATTGGATAAACTATCAGAGTTAGCAGCTCAACTGCTTCTGCAACGAAGGCCAACTTTTCACGAAAATGACATGAAAAAAAAGTTTAAAACGAAAGAAATCAAAAAATTGAAAGGCAGCGGTCTTCTTCATTGTGGTCCTCCTTTCAGGATATCTGCTTTTGAAATCTCAAAACAGTTAAGTTTTACTCATCTGACCATTCAAGAGTTCTTGGCTGCTCGTTGGTTTGTAAGGAGAAATGAAATTCCAATGGAATTTGTGTCCGTAATGGTTTGGCAGTTCATTGCGGGTATTTTATCAAAGAAAAGAGATGACAAACTAATGAAAAGATTACTAAATAGTATTTCAATCACATGGCAACCCCTTCTTCTGAGCGCAAAGTTACTCAACGAATATCAAGACAAGACATTTGCTAAAAATGTCATCATAAATCATCCCCAACACTACTCCGATATGAGTTTTGCGAATTTAAATGATGTAGACTGTATTGCAATTTCATTTTTGTTAGATTTAATTAGTGAACTGAATGAAGAGGAAGCTGCTACAGCACAACATGAACGACCTGAACAGTCCTTTAATGTAAATAGTTTGAAAATCCGTGAGTCAGATCTAACTCTGTCTGGAGTAAAACGTATCTGTGAATCACTGGAGAAAGAACACTGTGCCATTACCGAACTGTTTCTACAGCTGGCTCGTATTCATTTCAGTGAGACCGTTATTATCAGACTGTGTGAGGCATTACAGCATTCAAGCTGTAAAGTAGCCACACTTTATCTGAGTGGTAATCAGATTACCGATACCGGTGTCGCCAGGTTGTGTGAAGCATTACAGCATCCAAGCTGTAAATTAACCACACTAAATCTGAGTTCTAATCAGGTCACCGATACAGGTGTTGCCAGATTGTGTAAAGCATTACAGCTTTCAAGCTGTAAATTAACCACACTTTATCTGAGTGATAATCAGATCACTGATACCGGTGTTGCCAGATCGTCTGAAGCATTACAGCATTTAAGCTGTAAAGTTACCACACTAGATCTGAGTTATAATCGGATTACCGATACTGGTGTTGCCAGGTTGTGTGAAGCATTACAGCATCCAAGCTGTAAAATTACCACACTTTATCTGAAACGTAATCAGATCACTGATGCCGGTGTTGCCAGGTTGTGTGAAGTAATTAATCTTTCAAATTGCAAACTGACCTCACTATACCTGTGGGATAATCCTATCAGTGAGGAAAGTAAGGAATCTCTTAGAACTCTTGTTCAACAGCACAGACCAGGTTTTAGACTCGATATCTAAATAGTTGTAAGAAAGCATAAGAAATATCAACAGAATTCACATGTACGTAATGAACATTATATAATTTATAAAAGAAAACGTTTTCTATTCAATGGTAATTTTTTTGTAAAGTATGCTTTAATGTCAAAAAATCTATAAATTTTACATAACGTAGTAACTTAAGGTGGCTCGACCCAGTTTTTTTCTAGCGATACCTAACAACTTTGAAACCCTGATACTTAAAGGGATTGATGTCAATGACAAAACTACTACATCACATGCATTACACATAGACTGAACTTCAATATGATATAAATTTTTGGGCGATCAGAATGAATAGCACGTGGCAATGACGTCACACAGGGTTTTGCTCTGAATCGATTTTTAGGCGGTAACCGCATTTTCTCTCGAGATCCTCCATGCTACGTATACCTTGGGTGTTTGCCTTCATCTCAGTGGAGTTTCATCGAAATTTACAAGAGGAATTTTGAAATATCTTGGAATTTCTTTTTAGATGGTATAATTTATGCGTAAAATAAAGCCAAGACTTCATGTAAAGAAATTTGCTTCTTTTTTTATGTTGAATGGGAGGATTTAGCCCCCATTCCTTTTAGAAATGTCCCATATGCTACATCCAAACCTTTAGAAGAAAGAAGACTTGCGCGATTTCGAAATATATGAAATATATTAATCATAGTGAAGCTCAATGTTTACCTCTATTTACAAATTTTCCGCCTTCTTTCGCAAAAAAGCGATTGTTTAAAAAACCCGTCGATGAATTTTTTCCAAATTTTTTCAGGGTGACAAATAATCAGTACACCACACAATCCCTAAATTTCATGTTCATTGAAAATATCTAAGGTTGTCTAAACTAAAAGCAAAATTGAGTAAACATTGAAGCGATGTCGAAGTTTTGAATAATTTTGTGCTCTGGGATTTCCTATTGTTTCGATTTAAACACAACATCGAATTCCTGTGCACCACGCGTGTAATGACCACGCTTGGCTACCCTCGGCCTCCGAAAGCTTTCCGAAATGGTTCGGAATATGGTAATATTATCATCGAGTTCAAGTAAACAATAATGGATGAATGAATACATTTCCAACTGAAGAAAGCAGTCACACAACATTTAAAAAAAAGTAAAACGGACAGAAAACAGACTTCACGTATAATAAGCAAGCTGAATCTGGCGTCCAGTATTTATTAGAAAAGATTGTTTACTTGTTGCATTTCTAAGTTCAACTGAAAGAAGTGGCAGCACTTCAATACGAGAAAAAAGCCTAATCTTCTTGTTCTTGGTATTTTTAACTTTTATCTCAGCCAAGACGTCGACCCAACAAGAAAAGCTAATGCGTGACAATTTCTTTTCCATTGTTCCATATTTCGGAAAGATTTCGGAAAGCTTTCGGAAGGTAGCCAAGCGTAGTCATTTCACGCGTGGTGCACAGGAATTCGATGTTGTGCTTAACTCGAAACAAAAGGAAATCCCAGAGCACAAAATTATCTCAAAGTTCGACATCGCTTCAATGTTTACTCAATTTTGCGTTTAGTTTAGACAACCTTAGACATTTTCAATGAGCATGAAATTTAGGGATTGTGTGGTGTACTGATTATTTTTCACCCTGAAAAATTTTGGAAAAAATTCATCGACAGGTTTTTGAAATAATCGCTTTTTTGCAAAAGTAGTCGTAAAAATGGTAAATAGAGCTAAACATTGAGCTCTACTCCGATTTAGATAACTTCATATATTTCGAAATCGCGCAAGTCTTCTTTCTTCTAAAGGTTTGGGTGTAGTATATATGGGACATTTCTAAAAGGAATGGGGGCTAAATCCTCTCATTAAACATAAAAAAGAAGCAAATGTCTTTATATGAAGTCTTGACTTTATTTTACGCATAAATTATACCATCTATAAAGAAATTCCAAGATATTTCAAAATTCCTCTTGTAGATTTCGATGAAACTCCACTGAGATGAAGGCAAACACCCAAGGTATACGTAGCGTGGAGGATCTCGAGAGAAAATGCGGTTACCGCCTAAAAATCGATTCAGAGCAAAACCCTGTGTGACGTCATTGCCACGTGATATTTATTCTGATCGCCCAAAAATTTGTATCATATTGAAGTTCAGTCTATGTGTAATGCATGTGATGTAGTAGTTTTGTCATTGACATCAATCCCTTTAAGTATCAGGGTTTCAAAGTTGTTAGGTATCGCTAGAAAAAAACTGGGTCGAGCCACCTTAAATATGGATACTCTTGAAAATCTATGCTTAGAAATTAAAAAACCGAGATCAAGGCCGTTTGTTATTGTCACGTGGTACAGACCACCTTATCTTTTCATCCTTCGAAACTCTTATTGGGAAACTCGATTCTGAAAATATTGAATATTATCTAATGGGTGATTAGTATGGAAATCCACAAACTACAGAGACGCTGTAAGCAACCTTATGAACGAATTGAATCTCGTCGATATCTATCGAAAATTGCACCCAAACACAAGATCCTTTACCTACGAATCCAAAACTAATAAATTGAAATCGAGAATAGATTTCATCCTTGTCTCCCGCCCGATCTCTATTGAAGTCCAAACAGCTGAGATTCGAATGTCAGTTGCACCAGATCACAAAGCTACCTTTTTAAAGATTAACATTAGAAACGAGCTCAACAGAGGTCCGGGTACGTGGAAATTCAACAATTCTCTGCTAGAAGATGACGATTTTAAAGAACGTATTGCATTTTTTTATCCCCGAATACACGAGAAATACACCGATGTTAAAGATAAACAACTATTGTGGGAATTAATCAAAATGGAATTACGAATGAAAACAATTAAATATTCTAAAGAAAAAAGATTGGAACTTAGAAAAAGGGAATCAACACTTCAAAAAGAATTACAAGACCTTGACTATAAAATTTGTAATACGGATTTTGAAACTTTAGATCGAAACATTTTTGTGGAGTATGAGGCCGCCAAAGAAGAATTGAAAAAGATATATGAACACAAAGGGAAAGAGGCAATCTTTAGATCTAAAGTGAAATGGTTGGAACAAGGAGAAAAACCCACAAAATACTTTTTTAACTTGGAAAAGACGAATTGTGAAAAAAAGCTTATACGCGAAGTGAAATTAGAGAATGGGGATAAAACAACACAACCAAAACAGATTGAGAAAGAACTGGAAAAAATTTATAGTAATATGTACACATCCAAAAACAATCTTAATAGTGAACCTCTGGGTGAAAATAAGAGTTTTGAGTCTTTTGTTGAAGGTATTGAAATCCCTCAACTGAATGCCGAGGAGCGAGATTCACTGGAATATGATTTTACATTTGAGGAATTAAAAGAGGCGCTGGGCTCTTTCTCGGACAATAAAACCCCTGGTGAGGATGGATTCACTAAGGAATTTTACGAGTCTTTCTATGATCTCATTTGGAGAGATCTGCTTAATTCTTATAATGCAGCTTTTCAAAGCGGGTCCCTTTGGCAAAAAGAATAGAACAATACCTACCAAAATTAATTAATTCAGATCAAACCGGATTCGCTAAGGGAAGGTACATAGGCCAGAACATAAGACTTTTAAGTGATGTAATGGAATATCTAAATGCTAACAAGACCTCGGGACTCCTTCTCTTTTCTCTTTATGAGGGCAAATTTTTATCGAACGAAGAGTTTAGCGACAAATTTAATATCACCACAAATTATATGCACTACTTTCAGCTAATTTCAGCCATTCCATTAGAGTTGAAAAGAAGAGCAGCTCAAACTTCTATTCCTGCAGCTGATCTTTCCTCGACCTCCGCATCCATTCTTTCAAACACAACTTTGATTAATCTGGCTGAAGCACGTTGCAAAAACTATTACCAATTGTTCAACAACCATGATCCTATTGTCCCGAGTGGTGTAAAAAAGTGGCAGAGTAAATTCCCTGAAAAACTTGGTGAATGGACTAGAAGTTTTCAAGATATATATCGCTTCACTAAGGACAATAAACTTCGTCAATTTTGTTTTCGTTTTCTGCATAGAACAATTGTAACGAAGAAAGAACTCAAACTATATCACCTAGCCGAAGACGATAAATGTATATATTGTTTTAATGCGGATTCAATAGAACATACGTTTATTGACTGTAAGGAGTCTGTAAAACTTTATTCACAAATTATATCATGGTTCAATTATCGTCAAGGTACTGAGGTAACACTCTCAAAAGAACAAATTGCTCTTCACGACACATGTCACGCGACTAATGTGCTCTCGGAACCCATAAAACGCAAGCTAGATTTGCTCATCATCTTGGTCAAACACTATATCTATTCTTCAAAATATCTTCAGAAAGAAATGTCTCTAGATGAACTTGCCAATAAACTAATTGTACAATGGAAACTAGAAAAATGTACTCAAACGTAAAGCTGTTTATCTAAATAATAATAATAATACAAGGTCACTGTAGCGAATTACTTTAAAATAATTGCTCTCAATAACGAATATATAATTTTTTTAAAAAAAATTGTAATACTATAAGGTAATGCATGGACTCCTTTTTGTACTTTTGTTGTTGTTTTTTTTTTTATCATGTAACAGAAAAGTAACACTGTATAATCTCCAATAGTGTATGTAATTGTAAGTAATGTACGTGTTTTTAAGTATATCAATAAAGTGTGTTTATCTTCAAAAAAAAATTTATGGGTGATCTCAACTGTAACATGAATGCTACAAGACATGACAATGACACGCGCAAACTAATGAGTATCACGGATGTATATTTAGCCAAGCCTAAAAGCGAAGCTCCCCGATTATTTACTTCGCCCTTTTCGTAAATCCGAATTTACTGACCGATGGGAGGAAAAAATATAGCACTTGAGCCCGCGATCCAATGAAGGAGCCAATGAAGGAGCCGGGGGTCACTCTTCACAGCGGTCAAACGCAAAAGTTGACGTCACATCCGGTCTTCGCCGCCTCGAACTTTTGACTCGAAAGTGGGCAAACTTTTGTAAGAAATTGTAAAAGAAATAGTACGGTGAAAAAACAGTTCAAGCTGGGACACTCTGTGGAAATGAATTATCAAATTTGCAATCCATAAGCGGCGTATAAACCTTAACTTTCGAGGGATGGCGTTAACTTTTGGCTTTAAAGCGAAAGTTTTCGGAAAATTTACGACTTTGTATGGAGAATTTTGGCGGCAATTGCGCAGGAACTGCGCACGCGCGCTGCGTTTGACCACTGTGTGGGGTCACTCTGGGCTCGAGATTGGGCCGCCATGTTTCACGACGTACGTTGTACGCACCCGCGAACCGTTCCGCTAGCCATGATGACCATGAAAACTCAATTACATGGTTCTGTTAATTTTCCATGGGTATGGGACTCTGCTCTGTGAGCTCCGCTATGAAGCGCTCGTTGTTATTTTACACTGAAAAAAAGGGCAACACAGAATTTTGTTACATTTTGTAAATAAAAGTTTTGGAATGGATGAAGACTGGTCTTGTTTGTTTTGCCATTTTTAGGGAGAGGGGGTGGAAGAGAGCGTGGAAAGAGACTTTTCTGTTTATTGGGTGATTTCAATATTAAATCTTTCAGCGCTCAGCTCAGTGCTCGCAGTTTCACCAGAGCATGAGGCTCTCCCAGGGGTTTCGGTGAATAAGGGAACATGGCCATTAACTTTTTAAGAACATGGAAACACAAGGAAATAAAACTGGGGAAATGGGAACAAAAGAATATCTTATGGAACAGGTAACATCAAAATCGATAAAAGAAAGCACTTTTTAGGAACATGGAAACACAAGGAAAATTTTGTTGGAAACAGGGCCATTGAGGATGTGTAATTGAAGCTTAGCTTGAGATACCATTTGTTTTACATAAAGAAGTCTGCTGAGGAAATAACGCCCGGCTAATCCAAACTAAAATCAGGCAGCGCTTTCTACCGCGCGAGTTTGTTTAAACTGTTTCCAGCCTATGAGTAGGCCCACAGAAGGGAGGGAGACAAAAAATCGTCGATCAGAGATAGCCGAGCCCCTTCTTGCGAGAGACCGCCCCTAATCAATGGACTACAATAAATTTAAGTTGATATCATGTTGCACCATATCATTATGACTACAGTGAGTGCTTACCAAAAACATGCTGGAGTGCTCTTCTGGCTTCCCGGAGTGCTCCTCCGGGTAATGCACTTTGGTTGTCCGCTGTCCACTCTGATTAGGCTGTCTACGGTTAGCTCTCAAAAATGGTAATATGAACAGGGGGTCCCAAACCAGTAACACTTGGGCCATTCCTTTCTGCTTTGCATTAAATATTAGTTATGTCCGCTTAATTAAAAGCACAAACAAAATGGAGCGAGGCGGCGAGAGAGATTGGCCGCGATCACGCGTGCGAAAAGAGAAAAAACACTCAACGGTTCGGGCGCCAGCGAAAGGCAATGAGCCTGTATGGAAACAACACACCACCCGAGCAAGACAAAATAATCTAGCCCGAGTTCCGTTAGGAACTCACCATCCAAGTTAGACAGAAACATCCACCTGGAGGTCAATATGCTGCCCTCAGATAAAAATGAGTTTCGCAAGGAACTCAACGCCCAAGTAAGACAGATTTATCCAGCTCGAGGTCAATATGCTGCCCTCAGATAAAGATAAGTTCCCTAAAGAACTCGCCAATGAAGTAAGACAGACAAATCCTGCTCAAGATCAATATGCTGTTCTCAGATAAAGATAAGTTCCACAAGGAACTCACAATCCAAGTAAGACAGAACTTGTTTGTAGTAAAAAAAATTTCAGTAGATTAATCTAGCAACCTTTGTGGCATTTCAGGTGTGAAAGCGTATGGGATCGCCTAATAAAAGGGTTCCCAAGTCTCCCTTGAAACAGTGGGTAACGTAGTAGGGAAAGGGTGTGTGGATTGGAGGTGTAGTAGGCATAAAAATAAAATAAAAAACAAAATAAAAATGATGTTAAATTGTTAGATAAAGCACCATGCTGAGGGACCAACAAACTGCAATGCAGCCACGTCAACCACGAGGTGGTGCAACGAAAAAAGGCTTAAAACTAAATAAAAATAAAAAATGTGTGTATTAAGGGATTAGTACAGGTTAGGCTTTGCACGACCTTGAGGGAAGAACCAAACTGCAATGCAATTAAATCACCACAAAGCCGTGAAAACACTAATGAAAAAAATTTTTTTTTTTAAAAATTAATATATGGAAAGGCAGTTAGTAAGAAAAGAAAAGGAAGAAGAGAAACAATAAAGGGGGGGGGGGGGGAGGGGGTTGCTGGAAGAGGAACTTATCATCCCAGTAAGAAAGAATAATCTGGCACGAGATCAAAACGCTGCCCTCAGACAACATGAGTTCTATAAGGAACTCATTACCCAAGCAAGGTTGAGTAATCCAGCACGAGGTCAATATGCCGCCCTTAGATAACGTGAGTTTTATAAAGAACTCACCACCAAAGTAAAACAGAATAATCTGGCACGAGGTTAACATGCTGCCCACGGATAACGAGAGTTCCGTAAGGAAATCACCACTCTAGTAAGACAGAATAATCTAGCGCGAGGCCAATATTTAATTAGGTCGGTAAAAATCTAGAGATATCACACCAACTGTTAAAAATAGGTCACCAAGGGTGACATGAGTCTAATGCCGTGATACAGATTGCGCGGTTTTCGTAAGCCGGTTAAAATTGGTTAGAGGTTTGTGTTCGGGAGTTTAATTTAAAATGCTTATAGCAAGCTAGGGGCATCGTGGATGATTATGGATGAAAACGAAACAGTCAAAAAAGTTATATGCTTCACAAAATTTAAAGTATGAACAGGAGTTGATGTTACTTCTTCCGTATTGTCCGTAAAAGCAGAAACGATTAAACATTTGGACAAGATTGCGTGACGAATTACAAAAAGCATGTTCATTACAACAAGGGTTGAAGAACTTCACATCGTTTTCTTTCAGATTTTTCACCATTTTGATGATGACTCTTGAAACAGATTTTGCAATAAAAGCACTTGAAATAGTGACTGTTACTCCATTGTACTAGTGACAGATTTTCCTAAAAACGGGTGTAAATGCTCACGTCAATCTAATGATGACCTTTTGAACGCTGGAAACTAGGCAATTATTATCGAGCTACCATACACAGGAGCGAAGACTGTTTATCATGATGAACAAATTTCGCGAATCATCACTTCCATATCAATGTAACCATTTTATGATTTTTCTAGCTGTAAGAAGAACTTAAGATCTCTGAGAGTCGTAAAAGCATGAAATTCGATTTCAGTGTATGGCAAAGGCCGGGACAGTGTAATACTGCAAAGCGGCCAAACAAACGCATTTTGATTTAGTCGCGTAACTTGATTTACATTTATCCATGTACATCTTTTATTTTTGAAGGTTTTTGTTTGCACTGTAAAGAAAAAATTGGTCAAAATTCGAATGACTTAAATACAAAAACCGAGGTAAAGTTTTCTATTTTTTAAAACAAAATAAATATTTGGTCGCATTGTGTAAATAAACGCGAGTCGCCGTCGAAATATTTTTTTCTCAAAGACGTCTTGCTTTTTAAGCAAGACGAAAACACAAGTGCTTAACTGAACTGAAAACGAAGATTGGTCAAAAGAAAGAAAAAAGAAAAAATTGGTCAAAATTCGAATGACTTAAATACAAAAACCGAGGTAAAGTTTTCTATTTTCTAAAACAAAATAAATATTTGGTCGCATTGTGTAAATAAACGCGAGTCGCCGTCGAAATATTTTTTCTCAAAGACGTCTTGCTTTTTAAGCAAGACGAAAACACAAGTGCTTAACTGAACTAAAAACGAAGATTTATTTTCACAAAAAGCTTACAAATGTCTTAACTGGAAAATTATTTCGTCCTGTTCAAGTGTTGAATAATCGTGACTTGAGAAAGAACTTTTAATTATGCGTGGGAACACGTGTCGCTGATTGGCTGTTTTTAATTGAAACTAATCGTGCGTGTCCGTACGGAGTCCGTTCTTGCAGCTGATCATTGTTTTCTACATTACAGCGAACGATTATCGATCCCGAACCATTCCCTTGGGATTGCTAACAGCTTTTTTCATATAACAAAGAGTCTAATGCGCATGCGCAAAGCGCACGCAAGCATTAGACTCAAAAACTAAAACTCAGTTAACAAAGGTACTAAACAGCCAAGTAAAACAAGATAATCCAGCAGGATGTTTGTATGATTCCCTCAGATAACATGAGTTCCATAAGGAACTCGCCACCCAAGTAAGACAGAATAATTCAGAACGAGGTCAATATACTACCCTGAGATAACATGAAATCTATAAAGACTTCATCACCCAAATAAGACAGAATAATCTAGGACGAGGTCAATATGCGACACCCAGAAAACATAAGGAACTTACCACCCAAGTTAGACATAATAATCTAGCAGGGGGTAAATATGCTTCACTCAGATAACATAAATTCCGTTCGGAACTCACTTTCCAAGTAAGACAAAACATGTGACAATATGATCTAGCATAAGGTCAATATGCTACCCTCAGGTAGCATGAGTTCCATAAGGAACTCGCCACCCAAGTAAGACAAAATAATCGAGCACGAGGTCCATATGCTGCACTCAGATAACGTGAAATCCATAAGGATCTCACCTTAAGGTATCAGTGTACCCCAAAATTGACCATTTTAAAAAAAAATTTATTTTGGCATTTTCGGGTAGATCTCATTAAGACCTTTCATTCAAAATAAAGAGCATGAAAAAAGATTGACTCTACACAAAGTTATGAGCGAAAAACTTTTCTTGCCATTAATTATTTGATATTGATAGCTGTCAACAGGCTGTCTAAAGAAGCGCAGCGAGCTACCGTTGCGTGATTATCACAGTTCTTTCGAGGAGATGCGTTGGGTGTTTTGCGCTGGCAAAATGCATAGTTTTTCAGACGTGAAAGAAGACAAATTTTTCCATTCCTTTCTCATGTTCAAAGAATGCTGCAACAACGGGAAAAGACTAAAGATTTGGCAGATGCAGTAGTAGATAGCGAGTCAGTGAATTATTTTTCGCCGCTTGAAGCGGTAACGCCACGACCCGGCATTGGCCGTTTTTATACTAGAGACGAGTTACCCGTCTAGACGAGCTTCGGCAAAAAATTGTTGCCCGTCAGGTAACGCGTCTCTAGTATAAAGACGGGCACAAGACGAGTTACCCGTCTAGACGAGCTACTTTTCGAAATTCGTCTTGAAAGACGGACAACGAAAGGAAGCTCGTCTAGACGGGTAACGCATCTTGTGCCCGTTTTTATTGCGGGCCCAAGAGGGGCCCGCAACCCTAATCTTGACAGTGACCAGCGGATTGCGTATTACGCGTGCGCGCCACGTTTATAAAGGCTATCTGCAAACCGGAAGTTGAAAATTTTGTTCTTCCACTAAGAACGATCGGAATGCAAAAAATGTGTCAATCACGACAGTTTGTCGTAACACCGGAAGAGAAAAATCTTGTCTCCAAGAGCGATAAGAATGCGAAAAATCAACAGTTTGTCACATTAGATCGAGGCTTCTGTCTTGCAGACATTACGTTTTGCAGACGTTGTTTTATAGGTGTTGCTTTTGAGAAGATCTGCTGTGATTGTATCACAGATAAACTACGGCAAAGCGAATGATTCCAACAACCAGAGCCCAACAACGGTTATTCTCGAGAAATTCCTTACAACACTGACAACAAAGCGAGTTTGCCGACGGAGGAAAATCACATCTCAATTCACACCGCGTGCTCGACTACACTTCGCAAAACTGTCAATCAAAAAAACAACTCTGATTGGTTCGCGGCAATAGGAAACGATAAAAAAACATTCGTGACTTAAGCGTGACGCGTAAAGGCTGGTTTCCATATGATCGCAGACGATCGCAGAATTGTAGGTTTTGCGATCTGCGATCATTTGGAAACACGCATCTGCGATCGTTTGCGATCGTCTGCGATCGATCGCACACGATCGCAGATGCGTGTTTCCAAATGATCGCAGAGAATAGAACCAAGTTCTATTCCCTGCGATCGTCTGCGATCGTTGCGATCATATGGAAACACAATTGCGATCGATTGCGATCGAAAACTATCCCATAATTTCGACAATCGTTCCCATCATTCAACACTTCTGCGATCGTCTACCATCTTTTGCGATCATATGGAAACAGGTCGCTCTGCGATCGTTTTACGATCACATGGTTCAGTAAATTTAATATCGATAAACTTTGGCTTATTCACCATTGAAACATGGCAAACTTGTCAACATATGATTGGTAAAATCAAACACGTAAAAAAATCATCATAATTTCGCACACATTGAGATACTGTTATTCTCGGTGGACAGACTCCCAATAAACAACCGCAGTTTATAAAAGAAATCTCAATTACCACTGTTATGCCAACTTCTGGAAAACTTCCCAAAAACTTTGACTTGAAGTAATTTTCCAAACTAACAAAAAACACTTCCCTCCCAGTACCTTCTCTTAACTGCATCGAGGCCCGCACTTTCTAACCTGTAGTTACCACTAGTACTAGAGACGCATAACCAGACGAGCAACGAAATTTTTGCCGAAGCTCGTCTAGACGGGTAACCCGTCTCTAGTATAAAAACGGCCATTACGACCAGTTGCTCGGCTTACTTTGGGACCTTTACGATGCTTGCGACTCCACGTTTTTGTTGTTCTAGATTTAACATTTCTAAAACTGTTGCACTGAGACGAAAATTGTTATAAAGCAAGCGGTAGAAATAAAATTATGCAACAGACTGTTTCCGACCAGAAGCAACATTTGACACCGCTTTGAACTATATCGCTCAACGCGTGGTCATTTTCACACGTCTTGTGTAATTAATCTCATAAAAGCGGAAGTACGCCCCAAAATACATTTTCTTTCGTTTCTCGTAAACAATTTTTCGAAGAGGGGGGCGAGCATTTTAAGTTCGTTTTCAATGGGGTTTCAACAATTTTCGCTGAAATTTGGCAAGAAAGTTGCCCGACAATTGACCAACAAAACTGTGTCTTTCAAAAGTTTTAGCTGTTTTAACGCAGAGAATAGTTGTTCCTTGCACTCTTAAAGTTTAACTGCGTGTCAAAAACAAACCAATATTCCCCGACACAGTTTCTTAGAAAAATGTGTGAAGAACACATAGCAATGCTAATTGCTTTTTCCCACTCAAATTTGTCCGGAAACGAACCCGATTTATGAGCCTCTGTACTTTTGGAAATAACACGCTCTTTTTGGATAACATTAATATTTTTACTTAAAGTAAATATATCTCCGTAATCTACATTTCCTAAACTTTCAGAAAATATATACTTTGCTGGGGTTTGCGTTAATTACAAGACGGTAAGGCAGCTCCAACGCATGATGGTCATTTGGGGTACACTGATACCTTAAAAGTACACCAGAATTATCTAGCACTTGGTCAATATGCTGCCCCCAGTTAACACGTGTTCCATATGAACTCACCACCCAAGTAACACAGAATAATCTAACGCGAGGTGAATATGCTGCCCTCAGAAAACGAGAGTTCCATAAGGAACTCACCACCCAAGTATGACATAAGAATCTGGCACGAGGTCAATATGACGCGCCAGATAACGTGAGTTCCGTATGGAACTCATTCCCAAAGTAAGACAAAATACAGAAAATAATCCAGCACGAGGTCAATATGACGCGCCAGATAACGTGAGTTCCGTATGGAACTCATTCCCAAAGTAAGACAAATTACAGAAAATAATCCAGCACGAGGTCAATATGCAGCGCCAGATAACGCGAGTTCCTTAAGGAACTCATTCCCAAAGTTGGACAAAATACAGGAAAATAATCCAGCACGAGGTCAATATGCTGCGCTCAGATAACGCGAGTTCGTTAGGAACTCCTTCCCCAAGTAAGACTGGATAATCTAGCACGAGGTAAAAAATGCTACCCTTAGATAACATGAGTTCAATGGAACTCTCCTAAGTAAGGCCGTGTTTGTTTAGCGTTTTTCAAAAGCGCTCACATATTAGGATCAACAGTCCTTATCGGGCACGGAAACAAAATCAACAAATCAAAACAACACGTCCGTGGCGAAGAAACACGAGTTCAAGAAACTGTTTGGCATTTTGTTGCATTACTTTTTTTTCAAAGCAGTGTTTACCTTTCGCATCTGCTACTATAAAAAAGCTGCTCATCCGAATATTACTATACAAAAAGTAAGATTTTTTCGCTGCTATTTCTATTGGTGGGTGTGGTATATAATAAAACGTTCGTTTCTCCAGCGTTTATTGTGTTGTCTTGCTTTTTTACTCTTTAAAATGGACAATGAATATTGCAATCGCCTAAATTTGTACCTCAAGCAGAAAAAGATCTCTTCTACTTTTATGCCGGTTACAAGTATGCTCAAATATTAGAAACATCATTCCCAGACCATTGTTTGTTTACTGTGCATAGTTGAAAACCTTTTTCACAGAACAATCGTTTATCTTGAGTTTTCTTTTTCGTGTCATCCAAAACGAAAATATAGTAAACAAATATTGCTTTAAACTATCAGAAATACCACCGGGAAGTAGCCTAATGACGAGAGAGAGACGCCGACTAACATTCAGACTAGCAGCTGAAAAGCCATTTTGTTTCCTGGACAACACACAAAAAATTCCAGTAAATGTAAAAGTGATCGTCATCAAATCGCTAATGGCAATCTTTGACCTCATGACGTTGTGTAACTCCTCTTAATTTAGTAATTTACTTTTAACGTTCAATTTATATGACGCGGTCTCTTATTATTTTTAGAAATCATTTAACTCTGCTCGCAGCAACACAATATCCATTTTTAGATGACCTTCCCCGACAGCGACAGAAATTCTCGTTGGATTACGAAAGGTAACGAAAAGTAACCGCTCTTTCACCGACAGAGCCTTTGGTTACAAACGCATTTAAAGCCGTAGTAATATAAATTCGTGTTTTCTTTATTAACCTGAAGGACAGACAGCCCAGACTCACAACAATATACTGACTATACTTGATGGCAAAAAAGAAGGAATTTTATTAGCTTTCTCACTGCAACTGACAGGTATTCGAAAATAATAGTAATAATTATTTTCAAAAGAGATTACATAAACAGGTAAAATTTACATAGTATACATTAATTGTTTTAAATTTCATCTACTCTTTGTGACTGTCTAGCTTCTTACACAGTATCAATTCAGTGATTTTATTCAAAGAAAGTTATAGTGGACAATATTTGCATTGATTTTATTGAATAGTAATAGTAATCAACTTTATTTATAGAGGGTTAACACATAACAGTAAAAAACTGACAAACCAGTGGCCCTCTAATAGAAAATAAGCTGTAAAACCAACGCTTAATGTTTGAATTTTACAAAGAGTTTCCCTTTCTGACTGTGTGTTCCTATATTTACTAACAAGGATTTTGTTTTCTTCAAAAGTGTAAATGGCAGGTGTATTTTTCGGCGCTTTATGTGCAAATCAGTTGTAGACGTTTCGAGTTATTCTGTTTTTACCAATCAAAGCGAGCTGATAAACTACTGCTCGGTATGATACCGAGTCTATCCTAGAATTCAGATAATAGTTACGGCGAATTTAAAGGTGAAGCAGAATTTTCAAGCGTCTGTAAATACTTTTTATTTCCAAAGGAAAGCACTTCATTAGTAGGTAATTAGCATTTTACATTTGTTAGTCTGTGGCTTTTAATCTCTATTTCTTTTAATTTTGCGAGTGGACTTAAGGGTTGGCAATGCCAGTGAATACAATCTCAGTTTTATCATTTTTGGCTTTGCCGTTTTTTTCCTTATTTCCTGCGGGTTTGTCTGTTCTGATTTGGTTACGAAAAAATATACTAAATATATACGGAAGCTAGATATGAATGAGTTTTTGCAGCGTATTTCGATTCCCCATATGCTACAAGGTATGTAAAAGTTTCAAGAATAATAGAACGAGACTGAACACTCGCTTGTTAAGCGAAGCCGAAGGTGCTTCCCAAAGCTTTCTTTGTCGTTAGTAAATCAACTCAGAAGCATATGTTTCTGATCAACTATATAACTTTCTGCTGCAAGTAAGTTAGAAATGACGCAAATGTAGCTAGTTATAACTAAATGTACGTAGACATATTTAGATTCTTCGACCGTGGGAACTGAGAAGAACGCCATAACCCTAATGACGAGGACCAAATAAACATCACGACACAGATAGTTACGAAATTTAACCTTGTGTTCGCTTTAATTAAGTGTGTGCGCTTTAGGTGTCCAAATGACAAAGCAACTATCTTATTTGCCTTTTTTTTCCACGATGTGGGTCAAATGTAGAGAACGATTCAGATTAAATCTCTTTTAAAATTTTTGACTGCATTGTAGCAAGTGTATACAAAGTTTACGGGTGTAAACTCACTCAGACGTCTTTGTAATGGAACCTATACTTTAATGGTCGGCCCCGGTGGCCAAACATAACTTTACAATAGACGATAGATGTCTGATTATATTGGATAACTTTATCTTAGCTGTCAACATCAATGCTAAATCCTTGAATTATTTTGTTGAATTTTGTACTTGTAACTTTTGGGTGTGATTTCCTATATTTTCTAATAAGGGTTTTGTTTTCTTCAAAAGTGTAAATGACAGGTGTATTTTTATTTTTTCGGCGCTTAATGTGTAAATCAATTGTAGACGCTTCAAGTTATTTTGATTTCACCAATCAAATCCAGCTGCTAAGCAGAGCTTTGAATAAAATACAGCTCGGTATGACATCGAGTCTAGCCAAAAACTCAGTTAAAAGCAACGGCGAACTTGAAGGTATGGCAGACGTTCAAGCATCTGTAACTATTTTTTGTTCCCAAAGGAAGGCACTTCACTGTTAGGTAATGAGTATTTTTACATTTGTTGGTCTGTGGCTTTTAATCTCAGTTGCTGTTTGAGACTTGGTGTAAGGGATGGCAATGCTAGTGGTGCAATCAGAATCAATATGATCATAGCATTATTATCATTTTCCTCACCATAAAGTAATTTCTTCAGTGTTAATTTTCTAAGTTTTAAAAAATTATCCAGTGAGGAATTCACCTGTTTAATTAACTGGCATTAATCACCCAGATTTGTCTGTTCTGATACGGAAGATACACCTGTAAATACAAATGAATGAATTTAAGGAGCACGTTTCGATTCACTGTATACTACGAATTTTTTAAAACTTTCAAGGATCGAGACTGTTAGATAAAGGATCCAGTAATGTGAAAGTTTAGCTCGGATTAACATACATAATGACCTGAGTAATCTACAAGAGGAAAATGGAAGGTCACTTGGTGACGCTGGTAATAAGGTTGAATTTCTTTCGAAATTGATGCCAACACTCAGCGTAGTTTACTGTTGTAAACTCACACAGCCGTCTTTGCAGTAGACTCTCAAGTTCATTAAACGGCCCTGTTAGCTTATTGAAATGTTACAACAGTTTACCGACTTCTGATTTTCTTGAATAACCTTACATTAGGTGTTAAATATCAATGCTAAATGCCTGAATCATTTCTTCAATTTGTCGAAGAGTGTACGTTAAATTTTTGAGCGTGGATCTCTATATATGCTAATAGGCTTTTGTTTTCTTTAAAAGTATAAAGGCAGATGCATTTCTTTCGGCGTCAAATAAGCTAAGCTAAAGCTAGCTTCTTTGTGCCTCGTGGCACATAAGGCCTCCACAGAATGCCTCCAATTTTCTCTGTTGGCTGCAGCAGCTCTGCCTCACCCCATGTACGCCATCCCGCACTGTTCCTCTCTCTCTCGACTGTTCTTCGCCAGGTGGTCTTAGGCCTTCCTCTCCTCCTTTTTCCTTCAGGTGTCCATGATAGGGCTATGTTGGTTTGGCTGTTTCTGTTTCGTCGCAGGATATGCCCTATCATCTTCCATCTTCTCATCTTAACCTCTTCACTTAGCAACCTCGTCTCTGCCTTCTCAAGGAGCTCCCTAGTGGTAACGTCCCTGTATACCATGATTTTTTTAAAACTTTCAAGGATTGAGACTGTTAGATAAAGGATCGAGTAAAGTGAAAGTTTAGCTCCGATGAACATACATAATGACCTTAGTAATTTACAAGAGGTAACTTGAAGGTCACTTGATGACACTGGTAACAAGGTCAGTTGAATTTATTTTGAAATTGATGCGAGCACACAGCGTAGTTTACCGTTGTAAACTCACACAGGCGTCTTTGCAAAAGAGTCTCAAGTTCATTGATCGGCCCTGTCAGCTTATTGAAATGTTACCACAGACAAAAGACTTCTGATTTTTTGAATAACCTTATATTAGGTGTTAAATATCAATTCTAAATGCCTGAATCATATGTTTAATTTGTCGATGTGTATACGTTAAATTTTTGAGTGTGGGTCCCTACATATGCTAATAGGCTCTTGTTTACATTAAGTTTAAAGGCAGATGCATTTCTTTCGGCGTCAAATGCGTAAATCAAATGTAGACGCTTCAAGTTACCTTATTCTCACTTAATTTCGCGAGTACTAAATTTCGCGAAATATAGGACACGCGAAGTTTAAAATCGCGAAATTTAATATCGTACTGATAATTTAAAAAAATAATGAAACTCGATGTGTTTTATCATGGTTATTCTAACATGTCTGAGCTTCATGTTTAGTGTTTTTTGTTTAATTTTGTCCATTAGTTATCTCCCACTCTTTCAGTCGCACTGTTCGAACTGTTCTCTGCCGCCAAGTTCCTCAAAATCTCGCACTTGCAGTCGTAGAGCAACCTATTAGGGATTTAGACTGTTGAATACCTTATGTTTTGTTCTGTGTATATTGTTTTGTTTACTGTTTTTACGATGACTTTCATATTAATTATGTTGTTACAGTTTCGAGGTCAGAGCTTCATATTGAAGAATAGATAAAAATCGCGAAATTTAATACACTCCAATTGCACCTTCCTCTCAAAATCGCGAAATTAAGTACTCGCGAAATATGGCTCTTGAATTTTCGCGAAATTAAGTACTCGCGAAATTTAGTGAGAATAAGGTATTCTGTTATCACCAATCAAAGCGAGCTGCTAACAGAGCTTTGTAAAAACTGCCCTGCATGATATCAAAGGACTCAGTTAAAAGCGACGGTGAACTCGAAGGTGTTGTGAAAGTTTCAAGCATCTGCAATTACTCTCTATTCCAAAAGGAAGACACTTCACTCTTAGGTAATAAGTATTTTTTTGTTAGATTCTGGCCTTCAATCTTTGTTTATTTTTGCGAGCGGGTCTAAGGGTTGCAATGCCAGTAGTGCGACCAGAAGCAATTTCAGATATTGAATATCATTAGTGGCATTATCATTTTTGGCTTCGCCATAAAAACATTTCGTTAATTCTCTAAGATTTCTTTTCGAATTTTAACTCAAGGGTTTACTGCCGTTACTCAATTAGATTTGTCTGTTCTGATGTGCTAATGGGAAAATTAACTGAATATATACGGAAGCTAGATAAAAATTAATTTTAGCAACATATTTTGACTCACCACATACCATAAATTATGTAAAAGTTTCAAGGACAATTCATGTAGAGAACGAGACTGACAAGATTGTATTCATAATAAATGTCGGGGGTTAGACGGAGCATGCTTGGACTTTTCCGATAATTTAGTTCGAGGTTTTTGAGAAATGCCCGGCTAAAGATAATTTACATTTAACATTCCTTTACCTTTCACCGAAATCGCAACTAAGGACAAAAGCAGGAATCTCGCTGGAGCTATTTTAAACGGTTAACCTTGAGCAACCTTTAATCACTCAATCGACACGATGGTCAAAAATTATTGACTATTTCTTTTCATACAATGTGGAATCGGCAATGTTCAACTTTGTTCAATTTCACAATTTTTTAGCCGAGAGCTTCCTATAGAGCAAATTTCTCCTTTGATAGATGTCCAAAAGCTTTTAAGCGCATACCGTATCGCCAAGGTACCGTGATGACAAAGAAAGGTGAGTTTTTATTCCGTCTAACCGGTGAGCGGGAAGATCATCAAGGCAACTTTTGGGCAACTTTTCTTATTTCGAGCAACTTTTTTTCTTTCCAGCACCTTTTTGTATCCTGAGCCAATTCTGGACCGCCGAAGATTTCCGACTGAGAATGTCCGACTGTTGTTTGAAGATCATACGAACGTTTCTGATTTCTGAGCGTTATTTAAGCTTTTCTGAAGATAACGAAGTTTGCCGAAGATTTCCAAGGAAGTTCCAAAGATGTTTCCACTTTCATTTCTTTCTCATTTAGCATAAAAGCTCGTAAATGAATTAAACATGACATCATCCAGGGGCGTAGCCAGCTTTTTGAAGAGTTGTAGGCCTGTTAAATCGGCCTGTGAGGGCCGCTTTTTTGTGGAGAAGGAAGTTTATTTTTGGATCAAGACTCTCCAAAAAACGGGGGGGGGGGGGGGTTATAATATTTTTCATATGAAGGCCTCCAATGATGTAATAGGCGACGGTAACCTCAAAATGGGCCCAAGGGGGGGCGGGGGGGGGGTTCGGGGACATGCCCCCCAGAAAAAAATTGAAATGCAGTTGCTCGAAAATGCAGTTTCCAGGAAAAAAAGCGCTGTTGATGATTATTTTTATCGACCGGCGCAAAACAGTATTTTTGCACAAACATTTTTTTCAGATACAAATGCTATAAAGGAAATCTCAACAGACGTCAGTAAAAGACCCTATAGGCATCGGTAGACTGCCGGTGACCGGCTTTTATTGAAATCCCTGCTGAAAAAAGCTTTCTCCTTCGTTTTCTGCTGATGTTATGTGGATTTCACAGCACCTAAATTGGAACATTTCATAGGAGGGAATAGCGCCAGTTTTCACTCATTCCAAAATAACACTCTTGTCTTTTACGGCGCATGCCATTGTGCGGCTGTCTGTCATCTTGCCAGTCTAAAAGGCTCCAACGTTTGCACTTGCTAGATGAGCCTTGATCTCATCGCGAGAGAGTAGTTGTGAAATATATAATGAGCCTCTCTCTGGGTACCCACGGTCTTTGTTTTCTTCGCAATTTTTTTTGCAAATCTTCGTTTTTTTAAAAGCAGATCTTCGGTTTACGGATTGAAACGGTTTGAACGTTTACTCAGTGTAATTCGAGTTTTGACACTTTTGTATCTGAGTGTTCAATTTGATCACGTGAATTTTGGTCAATTTCAGATCTTCGCTTAAATCTTGAGATCTTCGTTTTTTCTGCTGCAATCTTCGCGTCTTCGATTTCTTAGGAAATACCCATAGAGAGGCTTTATAATGCTATGGTACCTTATAAATTGCTTTCAATTTATCTTGAAAGAGTTCATGAGAGTTTCAGTATGAATTTTTCGTCATCACACATTTTGAAAATACGGCTTGGTTGAAAAATTTGTAGGCCCGGGCCTACGGGCCTATAGGTTGGCTACGCCCCTGTCATCAGCATCTTCACGTTTGTTCTCAGTGCCAGAAATCATTGTTATTAAACAAATTTTGCATTTGAATTGCTATTTAGATACTTTTGTTGCAGTGAAACTAGAAAAAAATGCTTAGAAATCTTACTCTTAGAGACAATTTCATAATAAAATCAACACTGTGAATTTTTGAAGCAACTTCCGAGTAATTTCAGGATTTTTGGAGCAACGTTCGAGCAACGCATCTTTGGGACAGCCTTAGCTTGAGTCTCGTTGGGGAGTTTGTTCTTTGTTCTTTGCTAAACAGAGCTTTGTAAATATCACTCAGTATGATATCGAGTCTAGCCAAGAACTCAGAAAATAGCGGTGGCGAATTCGAAGGTGTGGAGGAATTTTCAAGCATCTGTAAAATACTTTTTATTTCCAAAGGAAAGCACTCTCACTGCTAGGTAATTCGTATTTTTACATTTGTTAATCTGCGGCTTTGCAATATTGGTTTCTTTTTGCGTAGGGTGTATGGGTTGGTAATGCCAGTATGGCGATCAGAAACAATTAGGGCCAAAAATATGATCATAGTTTTATCACTTTGGCTTCACCGTAAAAACATTTTCGTTTATTCTTCAGTTTAATAAAAACAGTAAGTTCTGATGTTCCAATGGAAAGAAAACAACTCAATATATACAGAAGCTCTGACGGCAGAAACCAAAACACACCAACAGGGCTAAGACAAATAAATAACGAGGATCCAATGAACATCAAGAGGAAGATAGTTTTCTTCAAACTTTAACCATGTGTTTACCTTGTATTAATTAAGTGTGCGCGCCTAAGGTGTCCAAATGACAAAGCCACTACCGGTTTTCTTAATTTTTCTTTTTTCCACGATTTGGGTTAAATGTAGAGCACGATTCACTTAAATCTCTTTCTAATTTTTAACTTCATTGTAGCAAGTGTATATACAGATTACGGGTGTTTACTCACTCAGGCGTCTTTCTAACGGAGCCTCTAGTTTATTGGTCGGCCCCGTTGGCTAAGTGTAACTTTACAATAGACGATAGATGTCTGATAATATTGGATAACTTTATCTTAACTGTCAATATCAATGCTAAATCCTTGAATCATTTTGTTGAATTTTGTACTTGTAACTTTTCAGTGTGTTTTCCTATATTTTCTAATAAGGGTTTTGTTTTCTTTAAAAGTGTAAATGAGAGGTGTACTTTTATTTTTTTGGCGCTTAATGTATAAATCAATTGTAGACATCTCGAATTATTCTGTTTTCGACAATCAAATCCAGCTGCTAAGCAGGGCTTTGTTAATACTGCTCGGTATGATATCGAGTCTAGCCAAGAACTCAGTTAAGAGCAACGGCAAATTTGAAGGTGTGGCGGACGTTTCAGTTTCAAGCATCTGTACCTATTTTTGTTCCCAAAGGAAGGAACTTCACTGTTAGGTAATTAGTATTTTTACATTTGTTAGTTTGTGGCTTTTAATCTCTATTGCTGTTTGGGACTTGGTTTACCGTCTGGCAATGCTAGTGGTGTGACCAGAAGCAATATGATCATAGCATTATTATTTTCCTCGCCATAAAGTAATTTCTTGAGTGTCAATTTTCTGAGTTTTTAAAAAAATTTCAGTGAGGAATTCCCCTGTTTAATTAACTGGCGTTACTCACCCAGATTTGTCTGCTCTGATAAGGAAACTACATATAAATGAGTGAATTTTAGCAGCATATTTCGATTCACTGCATTCTATGAATTATGTAAAACTTTCAAAGATCAAGTTCATGCAAAGAACGAGAGAACGAGACTGTTAAGATAAAGGATCAAGTTAAGTGACAGTTAAGCTCGGGTGAACATACATAATGACCTGAGTAATCTACAAGAGGTAACTGGAAGGTCACTTCGTGACACTGGTAACAAGGTTAATTTTCTTTCGAAATTGATGCCAACACTCAGCGTAGTTTACCGTTGTAAACTCACACAGGCGTCTTTGCAATAGAGTCTCAAGTTCATTGATCGGCCCTGTCAGCTTATTGAAATGATACAACAGATAAAAGACTTCTGATTTTTTTGAATAACCTTTTATTAGGAGTTAAATATCAATTCTAAATGCCTGAATCATTTGTTTCATTTTTCGAAGAGTATAGGTTAAATTTTTTTAGCGTAGGTCTCTTTATATAGTATATATGCTTATAGGTTTTTGTTTTCATTAAAATTGTGAAGGCAGATCCATTTTTTCGGCGTCAAATGTGTAAACCAATACAGACAAGTGGAGTTATTCTTTTTCCACCAATCAAAGCGAGGTGCTAAACAGAGCGTTGTAAAAACTTCCCTGTATGATATCGAAGAACTCAGTTTAAAGTGACGGTGAACTCGAAGGTGTTGAGAAAGTTTCAAGCATCTGCAAATACTCTTTATTCCCAAAGGAAGACACTTCACTGTTCGGTAATAAGTGTTTACTTTTTGTTAGTTTATGGCTTTTAATCTCTGTTTATTTTTGCGAGTGGGTCTAAGGGTTGCAATGCCAGTAGTGCGACCAGAATCAATTTCAGATATTGAATATCATTAGTGGCATTATCATTTTTGGCTTCGCCATGAAAACATTTTGTTAATTCTCTAAGGTTTTTTTTTTCGTTTTTTAACTTAAGGGTTTACTGACGTTACTCATCTAGATTTGTCTGTTCTGATGTGATAATGGGAAAATTAACTGAATATATACGGAAGCTAAATAAAAATGAATTTTAGCAGCATATCTTGATTCACCACATACTATAAATTATGTAAAAGTTTCAAAGACTATTCATTGTGAGAACGAGACTGTCAAGATTGTATGCATAATTAATGCCGGGGGTTAGACGGAGCATGCGTGGACTTTTCCTATAAATTAGTTCGGGGTTTTTGAGAAATTTCTGTAGTGTATAAAATATTGTTGACAGACAAAATCGTAACATAGCTGTGGCTAAACCCCCACCAGGCTAACACGAGCGAAAAAACAATCGCTTTGTAAAACTAACCCGAAGTTTACTTAAACATGAATCACTTAGGTTTAATTCTAGAGAGGTAAAGTCGGTCGTCTAAGCGGTCACACCAATGCAGTTAACTATAGTAAGTTCTGATTTTTTGACTAATTTCGAATTTAAATTAGTTAATGACAGCCCTTGTTGTTGATCTGTGTCTAGTTGTTCCTCTTTTTTTTCTATTTTTGCACGGCATCTCGGCGTTGAAGAAAATAAAATGCAGTGAGGATGTTAGAAGCTGAAGAGTTCAAGCTTTATATATATGTAATTTCTTGGCATGTTGTTTTTCTTTTTTTTCCTTCCCTTTACGCTTTGTTTTGCATATTAATGTTCATCTTGCACGTGCGAAAAGAATTGTCGCATTCTGATTGGTTTTTCGTTTGTAAACTGAAGACTAACCCATGAACCTTGCTTGGGTATAAATATAGTTAGTCTCATTAAGAATGCTCTAGAGACTTTTGTTGCACTCGGAAGTTCATTTAGTTTTCACACATTCGTTACATATTTTAACAGAACGCCGTTGAACATTTGCATTTTTATTTTGCTGAAGAAGGCAACAGTAGTTTCCGAAACGTCCAAAAACAATATTTTTAGCCAGTGTCCACTTTTTTCATTCGTTTTTTACAAAATTTTTAACATGCCTGGCTACAACCCGAACATTTAGAGTTAGTCTGTATTGTTTTGGATCAGCGAGGCGTAAACTATAGTTAGGGTGAACAGAGAAGCGGTCACATTAACGAAATAGCTAACTATAGTTAACGTCGTCTTTACTATAGTTAAAAGTCTAGACCGCAGCCATTGTAAGGTTTAATATACTGTTATGTGAACAAAGGCATATTTTTGACGTGTCGCGGGTGCAGTAATAATTTAAAACTTGCAAAATTAAAAACACACTAACGGCTGCTAAGCGAAGGCGGTGTCAAAGGCTTTTTTGCTTCCAAAGCCCTTATTTTTTCCGTAAATGAACTATAAAAGTTATTCAACATAAGCTAAGTTCGAGCTGATGCAAATGTACCTGTTAAATAACTACATTGCACACATATTGGGTTCTTGGACCGTGGGAACTAAGAAGACCTCACTACTCAGTGCACTTAAAAACAATTTTACCAGAGCATTAACAGGGCTAAGACAAATAAATGACTAGGAGCCAATGAAAATCACGAGAAAGATAATTAACATGAGATTAACATTCTTTTACCTTTTGGCAGAAATGTGAACTTAGGAAAAAAAACAGGACTCTCGCGAGAGATATTTTAAACGGTTAACCTTAAGCGACCTTCGATTACTTGAGCGACACAAAGGTAAAAAATGATTGACTATTTCATTTAATAAACCCTTTGCATGAATGGTGCCCAAATTTGAATAACAATACTATGTAAATCCTTAGCCTCGGAGGATGTTTATAGCCAAAAATTTTTACGTGAATGCGAGGCTAAGGATTTATAAGTATTCTTATTCAAATGAAGACGCCATTCATACGAAGGGTCTATACAATGCGAATTTGGTAATATTCAATATTGTTCAACTTCATAATTTTTTTAGCCGAGGGCTCCCTATATAAGGTATACAGGTAACGGTGATTATTTATACCAGAGTCATCATTTGATAGGTGTCCAAAAGCGTTTAAGGCCATACCGTAACACCAAGGTACCATGATGACAAAGCTAGACAACTTTTGGGCAACTTTTCTTATTTCGAGCAACTTTTTTCCTTTCGAGCACCTTTTTGTATTCTGAGCAATTGCTAGACCGAGGATTTCCGAATATTGTCCGATTGTTGTTTGAAGGTCATACGAACGTTTCTGAGCGTTATTTGAACTTTTCTGAAGATAACAAAGTTTGCCAAAGATTTCCGAGGAAGTTCCGAAGATGTTTCCACTTTCGGCTCATTTAGTATTAAAAACTCGTCAGTGAACATGGCGGCTCATTCAGTATTAAAACCTCGTGAAATGAATTAAACATGACATCATCAGCATATTTACGATTGTTCTCAGTGCCAGAAATCATTGTTATTAAATAAATGTTGCAATTAAAAATGTTATTTAGATACTTTTGTTGCAGTGAAATTACAAATAAATGCTTGGAAATCTTACTCTTGGAGACAATTTCGTAGTAAAAAAACAACGCTGTGGAATTTTTGGAGCAACTTCAGAGCAACTTGCGGATTTTGGGAGCAACGCATCTTTGGACAGCCTTAGTTTGAGTCCCGTTGGGTAGTTTGTTCTTTGTCGCATGCTCATGGCATCTACCTAGTACATGCAATCATAAGATATGCATGATCTTAGGCCCCGAGAAATAATTAAGATACTGCTTTTAAACACCAGAAAATGTAAGTGAGGCCACCTCCTACACCCAGCCTTACCTCCAACACCTTAGCGTATGACATCTATCTTTAAGTGAATGAAGATCTACTCTTACGATTCACCTACAACTGAATAACACAGTCTCTTTCATTTAGCAGGATCCAGCTGGTAATCAACTCGCTACCTGTTGTAGTATTACTTCCCACTCAGTGAGTTAAAGTATAAGTGCTGCATTGATTAGTACTACGTGGAATGATCGGGTAAGCCAGTTATCAACATTTATCATCTTTGGTAAATACGCATTTGCATTTCCATTTCAAGATATTTATCTCTCATACATTTCTTCTTCTTTTAGGTAAAATATTTAGCATGGCTTCAGCTGCAGCACATGCATTTTAGAGAACATTGTCTTCATGGCCTCTACAACACCATCATTTCCTTCAACTAAAGAAACAACCAATTACGCACGGTTGTGTCGCCTTCTAGTTGATGTTGGATCGCAGGTTCTAAGAGAGACCTTTGACAGGGTACGTCCTCCTGGAAGCCTTCACACAGTTTTGTCTGATCCTGCAGTTCATGCTAAACTACAATCACTTCGAAAGAAGAAAGTCCTAAATCCGTCACAATGGGGCAAACTGTACCCTGCCATCAAATCTTCAGTTTCATCAAGGGACTTTGACACCACGCTATTGGTAGTTCTTCTTAGGAACATTTGCAGCCTGGTTCCTCCTGCCACTGGCTGGGATAACCTTCCTCTGGTAACAGACGTAACCCCCGAGGCTGACATTGCTCGCATCAAGTTCCACAGGAACACAGTTTACGGTCATGCAACTGAAGCTTCAGTTGATGATGCAACATTTGGTGTCTACTGGAATGACATCAAAGTCACCTTGGTGCGACTGGGAGGTGCAAACTACCAAGATGCTATAAATGACCTTGAAAAAGAATGTATGGACCCTGATTTTGAGGAACACTACCGAGATCTTCTTAAACAGTGGGTGAAGGATGAGGCGAGCATCAAGGACAAATTAGATGAGCTCAGTAGAAAGCTGGAAGACTTCATGAGCAATACTGAAAATAGATCAACGTTAGAAGGTCAGTGTATGATATAACAACATACATGTATAGGTAGAGTAATAAACTAATAGCTCTGAAGGTGGCTTAACTAGATTTTTAGGGGCAATGCTGCTCTCAAATTTGGGAATTACATTGTGTAACTATGTTGTTTGGAAACTAACTATTCTTCTGGTGCCAAAAAATATGATAAAAAACCTAATGAAATCATGTACAAAACGTTGCTATGGCAACCTCAATATCAAAATAACACCAATCATGACAATTTTTTCTCTTTAATATGCATGTAATTGACCACTCCCTGAATGGGGCTTTTCAGGGCCAATGTAAACTAACTCTGAAACAAATATTGTAAATGAACGAAACATGATTAAGAATCCCAACTGGCAGGAGGCAGACCAGTTGGCTATTTACAAGCGTAGCCGAGGAGTTGAATTCGGGGCTACCGAAAACAACAACAGCTAGTGGTCAGAACGGGACTTGAACCCGCGACCTCCGCATTTCAAGTCCGGCGCTCTTACCACTCGGCCACGCTGCCTCCCTCTTTATCTAATACAGATATGGTGATGATTTTGCAATAGCATTGTTAATGGCAACATAGTTAATTCCCAAACTTGAGCAGTTTTGCCACTAAAAAATTCCAGTCAATCCACCTTAAGGTCTGGGCAGAGATTTCCTGTAGTTTTTTGCCTGTGTTAATCTCTTTTTTGAGGTGCAAAAACTGTGAGGTGCAAAAATTGCTAGTTGTACATTAATAAGCTAGGGGTTGTGACTAGAATTTACATATGGTATATAAAGCAAAAAGAATTATATTATTTTCCTGAATCCAGTGGTTGACAATTGAAACTGTGAGCATCTGGAAACCAAGCAATAATAAAGGCAGAAATCAGCTGTAAACAATGCTCGTCACAAAAAAAAAAAAAAACACTGGCACCAGTCACACTGAACCAAAATGTATATCTTGTGGCTCAGGCTACGTTTACACGGGACCGGTCTGGAACGGATCCGGTCCGATTTTCGTACCGGATAGGCCTTCTGTTTACATGGGACCCTTCTGGAACCGGTCCGGAATGGATCCAAAACTGGACCAGTTATTTTGCACTTCCAGTTAAGGATCCGTTCCGGACCGGTTCCAGAACGGTCCCGTGTAAACACCTGGATCGGTTCCAAATGGTTCCATGTAAACAGGTCCGGTTCGGTTCGGAACGGTTTCGGACCGGTCCCGTGTAAACGTAGCCTCAATTATACCCTTGGTACTTAACAATAATTGTTAATTAATTATTATTCCACGAGTGCACTTTGGATATGAGATGGTAGATAGCGATCAGTAAGGAGAAGATGTGTTTCAATCTTGGGACTTAGACATGTTGACATAACAAACAGCCTGCTGTTGCAGTAAATGTTAGAAAATACCCAAACTCCTCTTTGGGAAGCTACAGGGATGACGCAGTGGTGAGAGCGCTCGCTTTCCTTTCCTTTTCCGCTCTGCTTATATGCAAGACAAAAGCAAGCGCAAATTACTTTCGACACAAGTGAAAAATGCTCAAGAGTAGGGCAGTTTTTACAGTGAGAATACTCGAACCGGGACAAAGAGAGAAGGGTTTCCTGAGAGGTCCGCATCTATTTGCAACGTTGCTGAGTTTTCAAATTTTGTTGTAAACTTATTGTTTCAATTCTTAAACGTCATTGGTCCGCTAACGAAAATGGTCGCCATCCATTGTTATCAATTATCGCTGCGATTGGTTAACTTTGTTCAAACTGTCCCGGTTCGAGTATTCGCACTGTAATTGAGTGTCGTAAAGCCAAAACCAAAGTTATCACTTTGGCCAATCACAAAGGACACAGACAATCCAGAGATCCAATGAAAACTCAAAGCAAATAAATGTAGACGACACAAAGCACGGGAAAACGTGCGCCAGAGAAACACGATTGGTTTTGGTTTTACTTATGATTGACAGAGAAAGTGGTGCGTTTTTTAGCCAATCACTAAGTGTACCAATGCAAAACTAAAGCAAAGGAGAATTACTTTTGATACTCAAGTGAAAAGCCCAGCTCTATCACAAGTCTTAATAGTTGCCCAGCAAATTGCAAGGGTACCACTCGGCTGACTAAATTTACTCAGCAATGCAACAATATTATTTTTTTGCCTGAAACCTTAGCTACCATGGGATATAATAATTATTTGCTATAACCGGCAACAATTCTTGGTCCCTAAGCACAAAATTGTATAGGAAGAACAGTTGTGAACCAGTTAAAAGCACTTAAAGCAAGTACATTTTACAAAAGAAGAGGTTATGCTTTACTTGAGTGAGCCTTCTTTATACAGCTTTACGTCTTGCAAGCCTTCATAAAATATTTATTTTTTCTTTTCCTTTTTTCAGCTGTGAATGGCTACACAAGTGCTCTGAAAGCATCTATTAAAAGCCAAACAGAATTCCAGCCCAAGCTGATGGCCTCCCCAACCATTTCTCACCCGAGAACAGATGATATATTCACTAATCTTCTGATACAGAATGGTAGAAAGGCCCTCTTTAAAAACGATATGACATCAGCAAGAGGTGAATTGCTGCATTATTATGGGCAAGTCATCGGGACCCAGGTCAAAAGTTGTGAAGAGATATTTGTTTGCGGTACTGAGGGTGAGCCAAATCCCAAATCTATTCTTGTCACTGGAAAAGCAGGGATTGGAAAGACTCTGTTTAGTCAAAAGCTTGTTCGGGATTGGGCTGATGGTAAACTTTTTCAATCAAAAGCAAATTTGAAGACACCAGATATCAAGTTTGCCTACTTGTTGACATTCCGTCAATTGAATTTGCTTGAAAATGGCAGGTTTTCTTTGCTAGAGCTTTTAAATTGTTCTTCATTACTGAATGAAAACTCCAACATTGATGACTCATTGTTTGAATACCTTGTTAATCACCCTGAGGAGGTTTTGATTATCTTGGACGGGTATGACGAGTATTCACAACAAGATTACATCGCTAGTAACTTGGAAGTACAGTATCCAAACAATGCTAGAGAGGAAATGCCAGTAGCCGCACTGTGTGCTAAACTTATCAAAGGCAAGATGATGAGAGAGTCTGTTGTTATGATCACATCAAGACCCGACGAATCCGATAAAATGGGTGGAGTTCACTTCGACCAATACGTGGAAATTACAGGGTTTTCTCCGGAGCAGGTAGAAGAGTACATTGAAAAGTATTTCAAAGAAAACGAAACCATGAAGAACACTGTACTTGAACATGTCATGAACAATGAGAATCTTGTTAGCTTTGCACATATTCCAGTCCTTTGTTTTCTGATGTGTTTCTATCTGGAATATACTCTTCAAGAATCCAAGAGCACAGATCTTCCTGTGTCAGCAACTGACATTTATTCAGACGTTGTCAACATTTTTGAACTAAAACATAATGCCGAGTCAGAATATAAGACGAAAGAAATTCCTGAGAAACTCAAGGCTTCAGACGTCGTCAAAACCACATTGAATAAACTATCAGAGTTAGCAGCTCAACTGCTTCTGGAACGCAGGCCAGTTTTTGACGAAACAGACATGAAAGAAAAGTTTAAAACGGAAGAAATCGAAAAACTGAAAGGAAGCGGTCTTCTTCATTGTGGTCCTCCTTTCAGGAAATCTGCTTTTGAAACCACAAAACAGTTAAGTTTTACTCATCTGACCATTCAAGAGTTCTTGGCTGCTCGTTGGTTTGTAATGAGAAATGAAATTCCAAAAGGAAATGTGTCGGAAATGGTCTTGCAGTTTATTGCTGGTATTTTATCAAAGAAAAGAGATGACAAACAAATGAAAAGATTACTAAAGAGTATTTCATTTTCAAACACAATGCAACCCCACCTCCTGAGAGCGAAGTGCCTCAGCGAATATCAAGACAAGGAATTTGCCAAAAATGCGATAAAGAATCATCCCCGTCGCTACTCTAATCAGTATGGCAGCATGATTTTTTCAAATTTAAATGATGTGGACTGTATTGCAATTTCTTTTTTCTTAGATATAATTGGTGAAGTAAATGAAGAGAAAGCTGCCACAGCACAACATGAACGGTCTGAACAGTCCTTTAATGTAAATAGTTTGGTAGTCCAAAATTCAACTCTAACACTTTCTGGAATAAAACGTATCTGTGAATCACTGGAGAAAGAACACTGTGCCATTACCGAACTGTTTCTACGGCTGGCTTATAGTCATGACAGTGATACCGTAATTAGCAGACTGTGTGAAGCATTACAGCATCCGAGCTGTAAAGTAAACACACTAGGTCTGAGTACCATTCGGATCACTGATACCAGTGTTGCCAGGTTGTGTGAAGCATTACAGCGTTCGCGCTGTAAAGTAACCACACTTAATCTGAGTCATATTTCGATCACTAACACCGGTGTTGCCAGGTTGTGTAAAGCTTTACAGCATTCAAGCTTTAAAGTAACCACATTAGATCTGGGTGATAATCAAATCAAAAATATCTGGTTCAGGTTGTGGTCAGACATGAAAAGATTTTAAAATATTTTATTGAACGTTGACACTGGCTTAAAAGATAGAGTGCAGGACGTTTCAGCTGCTGCTGTAGCCTTCTTCAGCAATATATAAATTTTAAAAAGGCGTCCCTGGTGTTATTGTAATAAAAACTAAAAAATGCAGAAAAAAGTGATAAAGAATGTACTGAATTAAAAAGGGGGCTTGGAATTCTAAAACAAAAATAAAAAAGGATAAAAATAGGGAGTGGCATGTAATTAACAATTGTTAAGGTTCTTATAAATGTCCGGAAATGCAACGTGTTCATTAATAGAGTTGACATCTCGGACTGAATGCCACGCTTCGAGGAAGAGTCTTTGTCGCCATGTAGACGAACGGTCTATAATGTCAACATTTTACAGAAAATGCTGAGGGATTAACGCCTGGCAAAACTCGTACCCATGCTCTTTTCACGTTCATGCGCAAGCTTGAAAAATTCTAGCCCCAATCTCGTCCCCAGAGGTCGCGATCCTTCTGGTCTGTGCCAGGGATAAGGACCTCTGGACTAATCTGAAAGCCCGCCAACAAAGGCGACTGAATCTGATTGGCTGTTGAAACTTGTTCGTTAATTGTTCATTTCACCACTATCTCTGGCGCATGCGCACAATCACACCAGAACCAGGATTTCCTGGTTCCAGTTTTGATTAGTCCAGTACATCATGCGAGTAGAGTATATGAAGGACGTAGAGTACATCAAGCGTATATCAAATAGATAGAGCAAGTAGAGTATAGAGTTTATTACTATATTGGGGACATAATAGTTCCCCATACATAACGTATCTACCCAGAGCCCTTGAGTTTCCTGACCCGCTGGTCAAGGGGAACGCAGGCTCTGGGGACGATTATTCACAGGTTAAACTCCTTCTTGGCTGACCAAAAGAAACGATGACTCTTGAAAGATGGCGATAACTAGCATCCCCAATACGGCCAGTAGATCAGTGTGATGTTTGCCTATATAAAAAAGAAAACGAAAAAAATCTGTTAGTAACTAGCAGCCGTAGTACCGAGGCTTTATGTAGGCTAGAATAAAGTTTGTTTGGTCTAACACTATATTTTACTGTTCATCTTTACCTTCATAAGTGGGATCCTGTATCAACACTTGTGTTATACGCCTCTGACGAGACCTACCAGTGGTTGATAGCTCTCCGCAGGTACTTTCTGTGGAGACATTTTTTATGGACAATCAGCTCTTACCGACTGGACTGAGATGACTAGCAAACCTTTTGGCTGCAAATTCTCCGCCTAGCGAGGCTACGCAAGAAAAAAGTTTAAAAAGGGGATGCAATATCTCTACTCTAGGTATGAGAAAGAGGAACCATTTCCATGGAAGGTCCATAAAAGGGTTTCCTTTTTCTGTCAAAACTGGTATGTAAAGAGTAAGGGTTTCCACATCCAAGCGGAGTTTTGCACTTCTGTGTAAAACTTTGCCGAGTACACCCTCTGAGTTCTGTAATGTCTTAGAGGGTGACTAGCCCTCTGTAGACTTGCTATAGCCTATATTTACTGTATGTCAGTTTGTTCAACAATATTGAAGCGTTGAGTGATTCTTTCTGTAGCCTTCGGGACTAGCTAATTGCTGATGTAGAGGGCGGAACTCAGGTACACCCCGTCAGGGTGGATAGATGACTTGTCTCCTATATAGGGCTTTCCACAAGTTGCTCGAGATTTCCCAAAAAGTTGCCCGTAATTCCTCAAAAAGTTGCTTAAAAGTTGCTCCAAAAATCCAAAAAAGTTGCTTCTGGTAATAAAAGTTGCTTGAAAGTTGCTCCAAAAAATCCAAAGCCCTGCTTCTAATCAAGATAATTTCTTTAAATATATGCTAATTTTCCTTTGAGGGTTAAATTTCTAAACAAAAAATATATTTCTAAGCAGTTTTATGCAATTTTACAGCAAAAGAAGTCTCTAAATAACATATCAAGGGGAAAACTTGTAAAATGATGACGTCATGTTTGCCGAGGAGTTTTGTAATGTTTTAGTGCAGAATGAGCCGAAAGTTGAAACGTCTTCAGACGTTTCTCGAAAACCTTCGCCAAACTTCGTAAATCTTCGGAAACGTTCGTATGGCCTTTGAACAACACTCGGATAATCTTCGGAGATCTTCGGTCTGGAGATTGCTCAAAATGCAACAAGTTGCTCGAGAGGAAAAAAGTTGCTCGAAGGGGAAAAAGTTGCTCGAAACATGAAAAGTTGCCAAAAAGTTGCCGAGCAACTTGTGGAAAGCCCTACTCCTATATCGGGAGCTCTAACTGTGGATCAAACCTGTTTATCAAGATTATCTTGTTGATCGTGCTAGATTTGATCTTTTTCTACAATAGCTACGTCACGGATAGCCTGCGGACAGGTTCCTGAGTGGTGTTTGAGTGTGGTTACGCGAGCGAAGCGATCGGTAGAGCGGGGCCCATACTCCCCCTCAGGCCCCGCTCTAACGCTAGCTTCGCTCGCGTAACCACAAAGCCTGTTCGCAGGCGACGTCACGGATGGTACATCTTAGAACTTTAAGTTTGTCAACCTCGTTCCCAGGTCCTATTTCCGTTTCCTCCCTTGTCAAGGGAGAAAAAGGAGAGAGTACCTGGAATCGAGGTTGTGATTGTGGTAGCAAGGAATAGCGTAACAAAACAGAAGCTCCGAATCATAATGGCGGATCTAATCAGCGAAAAAAGGTTATAAATCAACGAAAAAAGCAAGTCTAGTTACCGGTAAGGGAATATAATTAAAATACCTTACTGTTAAATCAGCCTTGCTCTTTTTCGTTGATTGAAAAATTTAGTCTACTTTTTTAAAACAAACATTAGCTCGCAATCTGTCTTAATTTTACCAAATATCAAACATTCTTGTCTCTTTTCGTTTTTTATCACTTCTTTGATGTTTTTGTACTTTAGTAAACAAATTTTATTGTGATCATGAGGTCCCCTTCGATTTAAAGTAATTTTAAATTAATCCGCACTTGATTTATGGAACACGGATCAAATCACTACTAGACGAGATCGTTTAGCCAGATGATATATTGAACTTTGAAGCCTGTCCTGCAAGATTCAAGTACCTCAGCACTGGGTTGAGTCATTTTTGAAACAGTTAGAGGAACGATTATGTTGCAGATCTGCGCGAAGTTTATAGATGTAAGTCAGAAAAAAGGATCAATAAAAGTAGAAGATTTCCTTACAACAGACAAGGAGGAAAGGAAAAGGGGGACAATGAAAAATGGGTGTGTTGGAAAGGAGTAACAGAGAGAGACTGTATTGCTAGAGGAGTCATTGTCAGCGATTTTATATTAATAACTTCGCCTTACCAGGCTAGTTAAAAAATTTATCCGTTACACATTCGTAGCCAAGGGGAAAAGAATGCTTGCATTTTTTGCAATTGCGGCATTTAAAATCCCACAAGATATAAAGGGGGGAAGCCAGACTATGAATCCGCAGGCCCGGGTCTACAATTTTTTTTTTAGTCTATTCGTATTTTCAAAACGTACATTAGAAAACATTCAAGCTAGAGCACTTTTAAAATGAAATAAAAAGCAGTTTTTCACATATCTTTGTATTAAAATATTATAAATCTCTCAACTACCCATTCGCGATGAGATTAAGGCTTATCTAGAAAGTGAAACTCGGGAACGCACAACGGCATTCGCCAATAAAGAATAAGAATGAGTGAAAATGGCCACAATTCCTTGTTATGAAATGTTAGAGTTTATAAGCTATGGAAATACAAGAAGGTCATCAAAAGGTGAGGGAGAAAAATTTTCGAGAGTCTTGATCTGACAAACTTCTCTGATGGACCCTCACCCCCCTCCCCCTCTCCCACCCCCTCGGAAAGCCTTTGGCTATGCCTACAACTCTTCATAATCCTGCATGGCTGGGAATTGATTGTCCCGCTATCAGGTCGTCTCGTCCGATAGCCCGTTCCGGCCCGGAGACGAGGCGTTGCGCTCGCTTTGGTCCGGATCAAATTTGCACGCAATTCAACGCAAGTTTTCACCGTTTGGCTACCCAACGCAAGTCAACGCAAGTCTTGCTTTTACTTCAAAAATGTTTCAAATACTGAATTGCAGCGCGCGCGCAGCAGCAATGGCTTTTTTGACAACTTGCGAGTAAATTTGCGAGACCCTTTGGCCAGACAACGTAACTCTGTGCGCGAAGTGCAACTAGCGATTACTTGCGTCCACTTGTGTTATCATTTAGCCAGGGCATAAGACAATAATATTTACTACAGTCAGTAAAAAGGGAATACAAATATTATAACGGATCCTTTATAGGCAGCGTTTGTTTACAAGAAACGCGTGATAAATTGAACTCGTATCGCCAAAGAAAAGGAAACGTTAAATGCTGCGTGTTTGTGTAAGCTAAGTCACCAAAACATTCTGAGTAACCAAGATATTTTTAGTCCGGGCGAATCACAACTGATGTTTGGATCGTAAACGAGACAAGGGCGGCCGGGAGTAAGTGAGGTCGGACTTCCAGTCGATATTCCTAAGATCTTGCCTGTTTTACTGAGTTGTGGTGTTGGCTGAAGCAGAGTTTCAGTTATTTTTCTTCAAAGACTGTCAAGCAAAACAAGGTCACCAATGTTTGATTTGGTATATGAAGTCTGTTTATTGACCGGTTACCATTGGTTCGCGAATTAATTAGACTGCGAACAAACAACATTCAGATCACAACAGAAACTTGCAAAAACATAACACACAAAATAGATATAAAGACAAAGTTAGGAGTTTTATTAAAAAGTTCTACGTGTTTGGAAACAGGAAAATGAGGACTTGTCGGATCCCTTTCTCAAAGCAATACTGTTCGGACGCGGGGCCTAAAAATGATTGCTGCATTATATTGACGGCTAGTTGGGATAAAATATATTCCGTATTGGGCAGAGTCGCAGTAAAAGTTGTTAGAACTATGCAAACGGCAAGAGAAAGATTACTTGACGCGTTCGCCGTGTGAGCGGAACCCAATTTCGATCCGTGCGCAGCTTTAACAGTCTGGGTTCCCTGTGTACATGGCTTCTGTTTTCGACCAATCAGACGCGAGCTGTGAAAAATTCTTTTCGGCGCTTTGGGGAGGACTAAGTTCCAGAGTTGACAAAAACTAGCAAAAACTAGCGTCTTTAACTACATTTTATTCCCAAAGGAAGGCACTTTACTCACAGGTAATTAGTGTTTTACTTTTGTTAGGCTGTGTTGCAGCGTCAGTAATGATACTAGGGAGTATTTCGGCGATCGGACACGTGAAAGTGAAACTGCACAGTGCCTGCACTTTTGCGTAGCGTAATGTACATAAGCTTAAAATTAATTTCTATTAACCTGAATTTCAGACGTCTCTCTCTCTCTCTGGTCGTTTTACTGCCGAGAGGAGATCTCTTCTCAGGAGTAAAGCGGCCAGAGGAAGACTTCTGAAATTCAGCAATAAGGCTATCGGTATCTTTCTATAATGTGCATGTCAATTCCAAGCGAGATCATGCAGGACGTAACAAGTCGATCAAAGTCGATCATCGAAAACGTATTCGATAAGTCGATAGTACTCGATATTTGTCGATAACTGTCAATCGACAAGTTTAATTTGTCGATAAAAGTCGATAATCACAAGATTTTTAACTGATTATCGATTTTATTAATTGACAAAATGCAGACACGTTTTTCAATCGGCCATGAAATTCAAGTAAGTGTGCGCGGCAACTGTAGTCTTGTCTCCCGCCATATATTGCTTTTTGGATTTCCGATCAAATTCGATCAAAATCGAACAAGTCGATAATCACAAGAAATTGTTTGATCGACTTTTATCGACTTCCATATCTGTTGATTGATTAGTATTGAATTCGATCGACAATGAGCGAATTTTATCGACTATAGAAACTATCGACATGTTACGTCCTGGATCAAAATGTCTGATCAAATTCCTTACTATGTGGGCCAGTTGCAAGGCCAAATGCCCCGCGGTTGGGGCTGAAATGTCATTGTGAGTTGTGATTTCTTGTCTCGTTTTCTCATCATTCAAGGGGAGTGTATCACAAAATGTAGTTGTCCGGAATATAAATTTCCACCTAAGGTGTTCACTGACACCTCTTCCCCCCTCCCACCCCTAAAAAGTCTCCCCAGCCATTTTTAATACAGTCAACTCCTGCCTTGTGGAAACCTCACTATTTCAGACACTCTGTTATTACAGACAGGAGTTGAAGTCCCAGCAATAAGAATAGCGAAGCGCACTAATGACGTCACGGAATTTGACCCCCCGGTATGAGTCAGACAAAATTCGGACAAACAAACCGCTCTCGGTAAGAGCAATGTATGGCTGGCGGGCACTTCGGAGGCATATTTAGCGATTGTTTCACGAAACTATGGCCAGATTGGCTTGGAATTTCAAGAGAAAGCCTTACCTGTGCAACGTAGAAAGCTCAAACCTCGGTTTGAAACAAAAGGTTTGTCAAACAGAGCGATTATTCAATAAATGTAATGTTTTACTCTCAGTTTAAAATTGAATTGATTATAAAGGCCCGATTTGCTGAAAGAAAGCATTCATTTGTATGAGAAATACAGAAGGTTTCCCCTGTTCTAAGTGGCACATTGTGCAACACAACAGAGCTAATCTCAGATTTATGCCACCACAAAATTTCACAAAGAAACGCTCGTACGATCGGTCTCCTTGCCTGACCCAAATATTAAAAGAGGTCAATTTCGTTACTCAATTGTCGCGGCAAATACAATTTATAGACTGATCGAGCTCGGCAGCTATAGCTGCAGTCTGTAATAGTAATGGGGATAAATAACAGCTTTATTAAAATCAAAGCCGCCTTCAATTCCATTAGAAAGGCGTTTGAATAGCATAATATTTTCGCCATCTATCTATCTTGTGTCGAAACAGATCGGATGGCCGGCAATCAGTGCCGTCAAATTCGGGAAGAATTCTGAATTTCTCACAATCAACGTTCTCTCCGGGGCCTAAATGAGGCAAACATACAAGTGGAATCCTTCGCAATTCTATACTTCGAAAGTAATTCGCTATCCGCCGCTTAAATTTCGCGGCATCCTGAATAATTTTGCAGTGGGAATCAAGGTGACATTGCCGGATCTTCGACTAAAAAATTCAATTTTGGGCCATTTTTTGGATACCTTGAATCTGTTTTTCACAAACTAAAGCAAAAATGTTTGTAATCTATCATTTTTCGAGCTTTTCGGGAATCTCAGCCTCCAATTGCGCCTTTCTCGCCTTTTTTTCTTGTCAAGAATGCGTCCCCTCCATACAAAGCCTTTGCCCAAACTCAAATTGTTGTCTGACTCATGTGGGGGGTCTTATGCAGCGAAATCTATTTTTAGTAATAGTGCGCTTCGCTATTGCTGAAAATAACTCCTGTTACTATGGACTTTCACTATTGCGGACACCAATCTGTGGTCCCAAAGGTATCTGTTATAGTGAGAGTGGACTGTATTTGATAACTACTGGAATCTTTTTCAACACTGAAAGGCTTTTAATAAGTGCTACAAAAGTTAATAGAAAAATTTATTATTTTTAGTTTCTCTTCACATCAGTTATTTAACAGATCTTCTAGCACCATTCCCTCTGGTTCTTGTTTTCTTATATACCACTGAATCGCTGGTAGCTTTTGGGGTTTTATCATTCTTTTTATCATCAACAGCTTTAAAAACTGATTTAATTCCAGACAGATAATTAATTTATTTCACATTTTGACCCAGCCCTCCAAGTTAAGACCATTTTAGTCGCCATGGCAACTAGAATTGACAGGAAGGATTGAAAGCATCAGCTTAAATATTAATTTTGGTGACTAAAATTTTTCACTGACGACCAAACTTGAGTAAACTTTAAGTTTGCTGAGTGAGCATGCATTGATCAGCGTTCCGTGAGTTAAAACAATGCACTAGCAATGTTGTTAGGCACCTGGCAGACCAATGAAAAATTCGAGCAAAGACCTTAAAACCCTGAGAAGACATGATGGAGACTCTTACTTTATACTTTAAATAACCTTTTAATTGATTAATCTTTTTGACATCCCTGTAGATTGTAAGCAAACATCTCTGTTGTTGAAAGGAGTGGTCCTCAGGCTCCAAGTCTACCTGAACACCAGTGGCTCGATCATGACCAGCAGTGTCACTTTGCACAAGTGAGTGCATTATGTAATTGTCACTAAAAGGAACCATATAATGATATTTATGAGGCCCTGCCAGCGGGTTCCCGTGTCGCTTGTCTAAATTTAAAAATGTGCCGTGTCGCTGTTTCATTGCTCTTGATGTTGCTGTCGGTAATTAAATTGAAGGGAAATTGCTTTTCCTTGTCGGAATTTAAGTTTTTTCAAAAGGGTTGTCGTTTGTCCGGATTTTATTAGTATGCTGTCGCTACTTTTTGGGCCATGTCGCTTGTCGGAATACCCTGGCAGGACCTCATTTATGAGCTACGATGTTGGGTCTGAGCACCAGTTTGTTTAACATCTTGAAATGTACTGTAAAAATATGTAAAACAGAACTAGTAAAAAAATTTAATGCTTCTAAAGGGTTTATAGCTGGAAAAGGGAACATAAGAAACAGCATTAATTTAAATAATTTCTTGGCGATGAAAATAAAATTATTATTGCACTCACGAAACAGGCAAGTGATGTATGATTTGCACTTACCTGTGGCAAGTGGGTTCTAGTGCTAATTTCCAACCCTGTCAGCATTTATAATGAAACATATTAAATACCTTTATAGGTTATTTTAACCGTGATACCTGTCACAAACACACACACAATCATCATAGCTGATGGGTTCTTGCTATAATAAAATTGAATTTAAAACATATATACATGCTAATCGTATCTATAACAAAATTCTCGATTTTGATTGGTTCTGCGCGCGCCTATTTGTCGCGTAATCGGTGCGCGATCACGTGGGTGTCCAATTACAGGTATCCAATTTGAGCAACTTCAAATTGGATACCTGTAATTGGACACCTACGCCATCCGCGCGTGAATCACGCGCATTTGAATGGGTTTTTTTCTTGCTGTTTTCTAACTTTGTGTGCGACCAATTGAATTTACCTTTGACTTTTTCTTACAGAAAATGTTCCTAAAGACTTCCTAACCTCGAATTTTGTTATTGACACGATTAATTAGTAATTGAACCTCGTGTCGTACAATTCAGAGAGTAATCGTGCTCGCAATTTCAAATCGGCCTCGCGCTGCGCGCTCGGCCGATTTCGAAATGACTCGCCCGATTACTCCCTGAATTGTACTCCACTCAGTCCAATTACTATTACTAAAAGTAAAAATTTGAAAACTATATATATAAAATATAAAACTTACTAGGGCGAGCAGGGATGGCGCAGTGGCGAGAGTGCTCGCCTCCCACCAATGTGGCCCGGGTTCGATTCCGCCCCAGTAATATATGTGGGTTGAGTTTGTTGTTGGTTCTCGTCCTTGCTCCGAGGGTTTTTCTCTGGGGTCTCCGGTTTTCCTCCCTCCATAAAAACCAACACTTCCAAATTCTAATTCGGCCTGGAATCAGTGGGATCAAGAGGAGCCACCTATTGGAAGATCCCACTGTAAATTCCCATTTATTCATTTATTTATTTTTTATTTAAACTTACTTAAACTTAAAACTTTTAAAACTTGTTTTAAAAAAAGAATTGCTATATTAGAGCACTGAAACTGTTAACAAGTGTCATTGGCTGCGGATGGCTAGGATGGAAATGAATTAAGGCTAAACTTTTCAAGTTGTTTCCCCGCATCTTCAAAAAATCACTTTTTATAGCTGAAGTTTGAATTTTATCCACAAATTAAGGTTACAACTATCTTCCTTTAGATGTTCAAAGAGAATGTTTCTCATGGGATAAGTTGCCTACTGGCACTAATTTTAGAACAGTTTAGACCAAAATCTGTGACATCGCTGTGACATAGCTTCTTTTACAATTAACTACAGGATATTTTGTCTGTTTACCATTGAAGAAATTTCTTTATTTTTTAATGTTGTTAAAAGTTACTTAACAATTGGCCATTGTTTTTAATTAATAATATACATTTTTCAAGAGGGGTTGGGGTATGCGAAATAATTTTGGAAATTCCGGAGGAGAAATATAATTGCGGCGTAAACAAATCGTTACACTCAAGCTGCGTTTTGTCTAGGCTCTGCGAGGGTCGGATATCAAGACTCAGGATTAAACAAAAGCCATATATACAGTGAATGCTTTCGAATTATATTTGAAGATGAAATACGAAAGAATTTTGCTGTCTTTGACTGAAATTCCACTCGAACTGCGTAGATACGATCGCATGTTGTAAAGCCGATTCATGCAACATTTCTGTCAACGCGAGGTCTCGTCCCTAACGACCTAGGCTGATGTAGCGACCAAATTTGGCCTAATTTTTAACCGCTTCTAAGCTAAAAGAAGCCCCCATCTCTTGCATTTGTTTTAACTTCAATAATATCTTTGAAAAGAGCGAGTTTTTTGGTATGGTTTATTTTTGACGTTTGTAATTTTTAAACGATGTAAGTGCTAGTGATTATTTATTCGTGTTTTAGTTACGCAATCCATTGTTTGTGCGACGCTTTATATAGATCGCCTTTCAGACACACGTGCGTTGAGATAAGAAAGCTGACATGTCACTTTTAAAATTGTTATATAACGTTTGTAAATGTGACAAGTCACGTTTTTTCCATGAGATCGCAAGTGATCACCCACAGCGGAAAGTAATCCCTTGAGAAATTAAAACAGTCCCTTGAGAGTTTACAAATATGTGGTCCAAATTTTGTCCACATAACCCCTATTCTACGTTTTTAGCTTGTAAACAAGCAAAAACGTCGAAAAAAGGGGGCTCCCTATACTCATTCAGGAACAACGGCACCTTGTTTATACACGATAATTCCTTATGATATTATCATGATTACATTAACGAGTGCTCGCTAAATTCACTTTTCTGACGATTGTGATTTGTTCTACGCTAGTAATTGAGCCATGTTTATTTTACAGAAAGAAAGTCATTACCATTTTAAAACAGGAAAAAAGGGGATCGATCATTATATTCGTTTATGAGAAATTGACGATTTACTTCTCCGGTGACTCAAGAAAAAAGCTGCCACTTTTAATGCGCACACTAATCACGCATGAAATTAAGCGCAGAAAGGATGCGTTACGGTTCTGTACTGCCGATTTTTCCTTTTTAAGGGACAGTGGCACTGTAAGCACATGTGCGAAATTACGTTTTACAACGGCTTGAAAAATTTCTTGACTCCTTCTTTATAGGAGATTTCTAACCGTCTTATGTTGTGTTATTAAGCTAAGAGAAAGTAGATTTTTTACAACTACATTTTGAGGTCAGTGTACGTCAAATAGCTTACAGTACAATGCGATCCAAACAACATCATAATTTGGCAGAACCAATCTAATGTAAATGAATAATTGAAGAAATTCTGGCAGAGCGATTCAGAGCCACCTAAATATTTTGAAAATTTTAAGGTGGCTCTGACAATTTATTTATTTATTTTTTTTAATTCTGCCAAAAGCTGTTTCATGACATGCTGATCATACATGTAATTCAAAAAATAAAAAAATGGGAGTCACCGACCTCATTTTCAAGTTATTAGCACTGAAAGCTAACAGGCTTTACAGGTTATACTGTTACTATAGTACCCAATAATGTCACGAAAATGATGACAACTTGTCAAATGATTGAGCTTTTGTTTCATACCATAAGTGTAATAGGAACTTATAAAGAATTGTAGTAATGACCTATCAAAGCAGAAGGACTGGAAAATGCCTAAAATCGTTATCAGCCAACTTAAAATCCATATACAGTTTACCATGCTGTGTTATGCTTTCAATACCAGTGACAACCAGACACCTTAGACAGCCGGCAAAAAAGAAACTTTTAAGGGTTAATATTGTTATCTCTTTTTTCTTCCTTTTTCCAGCTGTGAGTGCCTACACAACAGCTTTGAAAGCATCTATTAAAAGCCAAACAGAGTTCCAGCCCAAACTGATGGCCTCCCCAACCATTTCTAACCTGAGAACAGATGATATATTCACCAATCTTCTGATACAGCACGGTAGAAAGGCGCTCTATAAGAAGGATATGACATCCACAAGACGGAAATTGTTGGATCATTATGGGCAAGTGAGTGGAACCCGGGTCAGAAGCTGGAAGAGATATTCGTTTGCAGTACTGAGGGTGAGCCTAATCCCAAATCTATACTTGTCACTGGGAAAGCAGGGATTGGAAAGACTCTCTTTAGTCAAAAGCTTGTTCGGGATTGGGCTGATGATAAACTTTTCAATCACAAGAAAATTTGAAGACAGCAGATATCAAGTTTGCGTACTTGTTGACATTCCGTCAACTGAACTTGCTTGCTTGCGAGAGCTTTTAAACTGTTCTTCACTATTACATGATGACTCAAACCTTGATAGCTCATTGTTTGAATACCTTGTTAATCACCCTGAGGAGGTTTTGATTATCTTGGATGGGTATGACGAGTATTCACAACAGGATTACATCGCTGGTAACTCTGAAGAACAGTATCCAAACAGTGCTAGAGAGGAAATGCCAGTAGCCGCACTGTGTGCCAAACTCATCAAAGGCAAGTTGTTAACAGACTCTGTTGTTATGATTACGTCAAGGCCTGATGAATCTGATAAAATGGGAGGAATTCGCTTCGACCGATACGTTGAAATTACGGGGTTTTCTCCACAGCAGGTGAAAGAGTACATTAAAAAGTATTTCACAGAAAACGAAATCACGAAGAACACTGTGCTTGAACATGTCATGAACAATGAGAATCTTGTTAGCTTCGCTCATATTCCAGTCCTTTGTTTTCTGATGTGTTTCTATTTGGAATATACTCTTTGCGAATCCAAGAGCACTGATCTTCCTGTGTCAGCAACTGACATTTATTCTGACCTTGTCAACATTTTTGAACTAAAACATAATGCCGAGTCAGAATATAAGACGAAAGAAATTCCTGAGAAACACATGCAAGGCTACAGACGTCATCGAAAGAACATTGGATAAATTATCAAAGTTAGCAGCTCAACTGCTTTTGCAGCAAAGTGCAATTTTTGACGAAAGGGACATGAAAGAAAAGTTTGAATTGGAAGAAATCGAAAAACTGAAAGGAAGCGGTCTCCTTCATTGTGGTCCTCCTTTCAGGAAATCTGCATTTGAAACCACAAAACAGTTGAGTTTTACTCATCTTACCATTCAAGAGTTCTTGGCTGCTCGTTGGTTTGTAATGAGAAATGAAATACCGAAAGAAACTGTATCTGAAATGGTTATGCTGTTTTTTGCTGGTATTCTATCAAAGAAAAGAGATGAGAAACTAATGGAAAGATTACTAGAAAGTATTTCAATCACAAGGCAACCACATCTCATGAGAGTTAAGTGCCTCGGCGAATATCAAGACAAGGAATTTGCCAAAAATGTCATAAAGAATCATCATGATCACTACTCCGATGAGGATGGCCAAATGGGTTTTGATTATTTAAATGATGTGGACTGTATTGCAATTTCATTTTTGTTAGATGTAATTAGTGAACTGAATGAAGAGGAAGCTGCCACAGCACAACGTGAACGGTCTGAACAGTCCTTTAATGTAAACAGTTTGACAATCGCTGAGTCAGCTCTGACACTGTCTGGAATAAAACAAATCTGTGAATCACTGGAGAAAAAACACTGTCACATTACCAAACTGTTACTATGGATGGCTGTTAGTCATTTCAGTGATACCGTTATTATCAGACTGTGTGAAGCATTACAGCATCCAAGCTGTAAAGTGACTACACTAGATCTGCATGTTAATGAGGTCACTGATACCGGTGTTTCCAGGTTGTGTGAAGCATTACAGCATTCAAGCTGTAAAGTTACCACACTAGATCTGAGTGGAAATGACATCACTGATACCGGTGTTTCCAGGTTGTGTAAAGCATTACAGCATTCAAACTGTAAAGTTACCAAGCTTAATCTGGGTAAAAGTCAGATCACTGATACCGGTGTTGCCAGGTTGTGTGAAGAATTACAGCATTCAAGCTGTAAATTAACCACACTAAAGCTGGGTGGTAATCAGATCACTGATACCGGTGTTGCCAGGTTGTGTGAAGCATTACAGCATCCAAGCTGTAAAGTGACCACACTAGCACTAGATCTGATTGGTAATCAGATCACCAATACCGGTGTTACCAGGCTGTGTGAAGCTTTAAGGCATTCTAGCTGTAAAGTAACCACACTAAATCTGGGTGATAGTAAGATCACTGATACCGGTGTTGCCAGGTTGTGTGAAGCATTACAGCATTCAAGCTGTAAAGTAAACACACTAAATCTGAGTTTTAATCAGATCACTGATACCGGTGTTGCCAGATTGTGTGAAGCATTACAGCATCCAAGCTGTAAAGTAACCACACTACTTCTGAGAAATAATCAGATCACCGATACCGGTGTTGCCAGGTTCTGTGAAGCATTACAGCATTCAAGCTGTAAAGTAAACACACTAAATCTGAGTTTTAATCAGATCACTGATACCGGTGTTGCCAGATTGTGTGAAGCATTACAGCATCCAAGCTGTAAAGTAACCACACTACTTCTGAGAAATAATCAGATCACCGATACCGGTGTTGCCAGGTTCTGTGAAGCATTACAGCATCCAAGCTGTAAATTAACCACACTAAATCTGAAAGATAATCAGATCACTGATACCGGTTTTGCCAGGTTATGTAAAGCATTACAGCATTCAAGCTGTAAAATAACCACACTTTTCCTGAGTCGTAATCAGATCACCGACACTGGTGTTGTCAGGTTGTGTGAAGCATTACAGCATTCAAGCTGCAAAGTAACCACACTACATCTGGTTGGTAATGGCATCACTGATACCGGTGTTACCAGGCTATGTAAAGCACTTAAACATTCAAATTGTAAACTAACCTCACTAAACCTGTCGTTCAATCCTATCAGTAAGGAAAGTAAGAAATCTCTAAGAACTCTTGTTCAACAGCACAAGCCAGGTTTTAAACTTAATATCTAAATAGTTATAAGAAAGCATAAGAAATATCAACAGAATTCACATGTACCTAATGAACATTACATAAAATATAAAAGAAAACGATTTTTATTCAATTTTAAAATTTGTGTTAATAGTTATAAGGTTGACAAGGAACTGTAAATATATTAATTAGCGTTAGATAATGAAGTTTGTTATTAAGGAACTTAATGCCCTGCTCGTTGTAATTTAGCAATAAAGAAAAGGGCAGCACTGAGTATTGTTACGTTTTGCAAATAAAAGTTTTGGAATGGATGAAGACTGGTATTGTTTGTTTTACAATTTAAGGGGGGAGGGATGAGGAAAAGAGTTTGTTAAAGGTTTGACGCGGACTGTGTTTTAATGTTATTTTTCAAGACGTTTCGGCTATTGCCAAAGGTTTCATAGGTTTCAAAGGTGGGGAAAAGAGTTAGAGGAGGCCTGAAAGAAAAAGTAAGTTCCGGTTAACTAATGTGCGAGTCTGTAAGGCGGAGCTTATTTATGCGAGCCACTACTTTTTGCGTCATTTCCGACTGTTTCCAATTTATAAAATAAGCGCCACGGCGCTTAATTTTTTCGCGCCTCAAATGTGGCGCTTATTTAAGGTCGGCGCCTACGGTATTTAAAATTTGGACGCCATAAAGAATCAAATCAGAGAGAAGTAGCGATAGCTGTCCTGGCAATACCTAGTTTTACAAAACTAGGTATTGTAAGAATGTTGGATAGAAAACAAATGAACGAGCGGTGAAACAATCACTTTGAACTGCAAAACATCGCTTTTGATGGAAAAAAAAGTCTATGTTATGTGTAAGAGTTGCTTTGTAGTGCTGTTTTTAGTTAAACGGAGTTCTTTGAATAAGCTCGGCATCGGGACTGCTTCACTTATTCGGTGCGGCGCTTATTAACTTTTTTGTCCCAAATGCGCTGCTTATTTGAGGGAGCGCTTATTCGAGTAAGAAATCCAAGTTAATATCCTACAAGTTATGAACTCTTTCAAATTGGAGGTACGATCCTATTATTTCCATTCTGCAACTATATAGTAAAGATCCTCAGCGTATTAAAATTGGAATAAAGGTACGGACCATTATTTTCCTGGAGGGGGTATGAAAAATATTGAAAAAAAATGTTTGCAGGGACTAAAAAGACTAAATTTCTTACAAACACGATATGAACAGTAATAACAGTTTGCATTTCTAAAAAAATGTTTGCAGAAGTGCATGAATTGATTCGTTCGTTCATTCATTCATTAAATTGTGAAATCCCTCTCCTTTCATATCCTTCCAGCAAGGTAAAATTAAAGCACCTTTTTCGGGCGTAGGTTTCCAGTGCAGTCCACTAAGGGAGTACCCTCTCTCCTCAAGGAGTGTTGTCTTCTCTTTCCTCGGTGAAGTCCTAACAAGGTCATTTATTCATTTCGGTTTTTCAAACTCAAATTAACGCCAGAAATAAAAGGATGAAAACTACAGGACTGTCATTGGTTCAAATTATCTTCTCCTATATATCCCATTGACAATTGAATCACGTTAAAATTTTTGGCCTTCTTTAAGTGTCACGAATAACGACCTAAATGTTTTCACGTTCACGTAAAAATCAAGGCGATCACTGTTTAGACTATTACGCTAGCGCTCAGAAAGCGTAAAACCGCCGAATTTTAAACGGCGTGATACACGTCTGTTTTAATAGGCCCCGATCTCGAATAACCGCTGCGGCGCTAATTTGGGTATTTGCAAAGAGACTGTGAAACTGTGTTCATGTCACGCTCGTGTATTTAAACAGCAATACTTCACACAAAGAGACTGTGAAACTGTGTTCATGCTACCTGTTGTATTTATTTAGAAATAAGGACCATTTGTAAGAACCATTTCTATGAGAACGTTGAGGCTTAGATTTGCCCCGAAATTTAAGAAAATTAATGCATGGGCTAAAATTAGAACATCCTCAGGCTCAGCCAAATTCTACGCGTTCTTATAAAAAAAAGAGTGTATTCCCCGCAGTGTCTTAGCGGCAGTCGAAATAAGCGCTGCTCTCAAATAGGCGCCGCAGCTTTAACAGCGAACATTTAATAAGCGCCGCGGCGCTTAATCGATCATTTACGGTACACGCGACAAAATAGCTCACAAACGTCCTATCCAAAAATCCTAAACAGACTCGCCGGGCGCTTGTTTTACCCGAGTGTTTTAAGGGATTACTACAAGGTGATGTAATATTTCTACTGTAATGTACGTATGAGAACGGGGTATCTTTTTTTATGGACGCTATATAAAAAGGATTACCTTTTCTGTCAAAAATGGTATGTAAAAGGATAAAAGTAAGGTTTTGAATCTCCATAAAACTTTGTTAATTGTTCCCTCCCCGCTGAGATCTGTAATGTCTTAGAGGGTGACTAGCCCTCTGCAGACTTGCCATAGCCCCTATTTATCAGTTTGTTAAGGGTTTCTGCCAGACCTTCACAGAATTCTAAACAGCCTCAGTACATGTAGGGGTATCGAATGGTCAAGCACTGCGTTTTTCTCTGAGCGCACGGGCTTTGACAAAAGTTAGGCAGGCACGAGCACTTTTCAACACAAATACCTTTACTAAAATCCGAGCATGGGAGCACAAGTAAAGTAGCACCCACTTATTAAAATGTTTGGAGCATTTCGAACAGAAGCCTAATTTTGCAAATTGCAAGTACTGCAAAATTTTGAGGACCATTCATGATCGCTACATGTAGGCCCTCTTTTTCTTTACCCTGACAGCCTCGTGTTTTGAACCGGATACACCGCTGTTATTCGCTGTTTTCACCGTTCCCATAATACATCTTGTGTACCCCCCAAAATTTTTGCATAAGCATTGTTTTCAATTTCTCTTGGGATTTACAGTGACGTGCAATCGTCCCCAGAAAAATTGAAAACAATGCTTATGCAAAAACTTTGGGGGGTTATTTAAATAAAACAAGATGTATTATGGGATCGTGAAAAAAGCGAATTATCGGGTTTTTTAAGCTTTCTTCAATTCGTAGACCCGGGGATATATATGCCTTGGAGAAAGCAAACCTTGGCCGATAGCCCTAGACTAGCTGGAGGACCTTAATATTGGAGCGTTGACTGAATTTTTTTTTGCAGCCTTCGGGACTTGCTAATTATTGGTGATGTAGCGAGCGAAAATCAGGTACACGTCATCCGAATGGGAAAAGGACGAGTCTCCCATATCTAGAGCTCCGACTGTCGTTAAAACCTGTTTATCGAGATTGACTTGTTTATCGCGCTAAATTTGTTCTTCCTCTACAGGAGCTACGTCACAGATGATACATCTTGAAAACTTAATTTAAGTTTGTCAATCTCATTTCCAGGAACTATCTCTTAATTTTTCTCTCAATTTTCCCGAATCTTAACCATGCTTGTTTGTATATATTTTTATCACTTTTTGGTGCTTTTGCACTTTAGAAAACAAATGTTTTTTTGTGATCTTGAGTTTCCCGTCGATTTAAGGAGGCTCATAACGGTTTCCAGCACTATCCAGCTCTTATAAATTGATGGGTCAGTACACAAATATTTTACAAATGCTGGAGCAATTATAATATCAAACAAATGTCCAATCATTGCTGAACAAGTTGTGGTCATTTTCATTACGTCACTGGTAACTTTAGCAACAGTAGAATATGATAAAAACACCCTTAATTGTAAGTGCCCCCCATTCGTATGACGGAATAATGATCAGCTTTTTAAGATACAACTTTTGGCAAAGTTTGTATTGTGGGTTCAGAGCTAAAAGAAAAACTGTTATAAGCCACCTTTAGGTAATTTTTATCTGCACCTGATTTATGGAACACGGATCAAATACGCATGTGAGTATAGAATACGGATCAAAACATCACCAGACGAGATCGTTTATCCAGATGATATGTTGAGTGCTAAAGCCTGTTCTGCAAGATTCAAGTACCTCAGTACAAAGTTGAGTCATTTTTGAAACAGTTAAAGGAACGGTTGCACATCTGCGCGAATTTTATAGAGCTAAGTCAGAAGAAAGGCCAGTCAGTAAGTAGAAGATTTCCTCACAACAGGCAAGGAGGAAAGGAAAAAGGGGGATTGTAAGATGGGAGTGGTGGAAAGTCTACAGTGCAAATAGTTAGAGGAACGGTTTTCTTGCAGATTTGTGCGAATTTTATAAATGTTAGTCAGAAAAAAGGAAGTAGAAGATGTAATAGCAACAGACAAAGAGGAAAAGAAATGGGAAGTGAAAAATGGGAGCGGTGGAAAGTCTAGTAACACGGAGAGATGGTGTCGCTAGAGGAGTCATTGTCAGAGTTTTTAATTACTTACAAAGGGAAAAATGGTTCGCCTAACCAGGCTAGTTAAAACAAAATAACCGTTAGACATTTTGTAGCGAAAGGAATCAACAATGCTTGCAAATGCTTGCAGTTGCGAATCCCAGAAGAAATTACCAGGGACGTAAAGCTAGCCTATAGATCCGTAGGCGCAGGTCTACATACATCCTTGTACATATAGTGTGCTGGACTGCGGATCTAGCCAGTGGCGGATCTAGGGGAGAGACCCGGGGGCCCGTGGCCCCCACCCTATTTCCAGGCCAAACTAAGGCCCAAAAGCCAAAAAAAAAATATTTTTGAGAGCTTCCCCCCTCTTTTTCCAGGGTTAAGATGATCAGGCCCCCCGCTTACCTGAAGGTCTGGATCCGCCACTGCTAGCGGTCCGGGGTTGGAGAATGCATTATGTTATTGGGCAAGATATTTAGGAATAATCGAGTGAAAATTGGTACTGAATTCCTTGTTATGAAATATTAAAAATAGAAGCTGTTGAAATACACACAAAATCGTCAAAAGGTGAAGGAGAAAGCCTTTTTAAGAGTCTCAATCTGACAAACTTTCCTGGGTAGGCCCTCCACCCCTTCCCCCGCTAAAAGCCTCGTGTCAGGTCCGCAACTCCTCGTAAACCTGGCTACGCCTGGGAATTGATTGTCTCTTGTCGAAATGCGGCTCTAGATCCCAGGTGGAGGTCACAACTGATGTTTGAATCGTTGACAAGAAAAGGAAGCGAGCGTAGTCGGACTTCCAGTCGATATTCCTTAGATCTTGCCTGTTTTACTGAGTTATGGTGTTGGTCAAGAACCCGTATAAGCAGAGTTTCAGCAAACCGCTTCAAAGACTGTCAAGCAAAACAAGGTCGACAACGTTTGATTTGGTACCTGTCCGATATATGAAATCTGTTTATTGTCATTTACCATTGGTTCGCAAATTGGACCGCGGTCAAACAACAGAAACCTGCAAAACAAAGGCAAAAACAAACAAACAAACAAAATAGATATAAAGAAAAAGTTCTTACTCTCACTATTAAAAGTTCGATACTAATATTCTGATGATTTAACAATTTTTTTGGAGCTTTTAGGCATGTGAGGTTTGAAAACAGGGAAAAGCGGACTTTCTCAAAGCAATCTTGTTCTTGACGACTGAGTTGGGAGAAAATATATTCCGTATTGGGAGGAGTCGCAGTAAAAGTTGTTAAAACAGTGCAAATGGCAAGAGAAAATATTACCGCCGACTTATTGCAGAAAAGTTTTGAATTTTGATTGGAAAGTTGGGTGTAGACCTGTGCCCAACTTCAGAAGTCTGGGTGCCCTGTGACCGTGGCTTCGGTTTTCGACCAATCAGACGCGAGCTTTAAAAAAGTCTTTTCGGCTCTTTGGGGAGGACTAAGTTCCAGTGTTGACAAAAATGGCGGCTGCGAAGGTTGGGCGGAAGTAACAAGCGTCTTTTTAAAACTACATTTTATTCCCAAAGGAAGGCACTTTACTATAAGGTAATTAGTGTTTTACTTTTGTTAGGCTGTGTTGCAGCGTCAGTAATGATACTAGGGAGTATTTCGGCGATCGGACACGTAAAGGTGAAACTGAACTTTTTGCGTGGCGTAATGTCGAATTACAACGATTTCGTCTTTTTATTAGCCTGAATTTCAGACGTCCGTCTCTCTTTGGTCGCTTTTATATACTGCCGATCTCTTCTCAGTACTGAGTAAAGCGGCCAGAGGAAGACCTCTGAAATTCAGCAATCAGGCTATCGGTATCTTTCTATAATGTATAAGTCAATACCAAGCGAGATCATGGCTCCCTTGTAAACACCCGGGCATTTGACTTTTATCAAAATGTCTGATTAAATTCCTTACTATGTGAGCCAGTTGGAAGGCCAAATGCCCCGCCGGTCGGAGCTGAATGTCATTGTGAGTTGTGATTTCTTGTCTCGTGATCTCGTCATTCAAGGGGAGTGTATCACAAAATGTAGTTGTCTGGGCTAATTTCCACTCACCTAAAAGTTCACTGATAACTCTACTCCCACCCCCTCCTTCCCTAAAAAAGTCTCTCCGACCATTTTTAATACAGTCAACTCCTGCCTTGCGGACACCTCGCTAATTTAGACACTTCGTTATTACGGACAGGAGTTGAAGTCCCAGCAAATAAGGATTATACTGAAAATAACTCCAGCCTGTTACTATGGACTTTCACTATTGCAGACACCAATTTGTGGTCCCAAAGGTATCCGTTATATCTAGTGAGAGTTGACTGTATTTGATAACTACTGGAATCTGTTTCAACACTGAAAGGCTTTTAATAAGTGCTACATCAGTTATTTTGCAGTTCTTCTAGCACCATTTCCTCTGGTTCCTGTTTTTTTATATACCACTGAATTGCAGGTAGCTTTTGGGGTCTTATCATTCTTTTATCATCAACAGCTTTAAAAACTGATTCAATTCCAGACAGATATTTCACATTGTGACCAAACCCTCCAAGATAAGACCATTTTAGTTACCATGGCAGCTTAAATTGAGACGAAGGATTGAAAGCATCAGCTTAATTTGGTGACTAAAATTTCTCACTGGCGACAAAACTTGAATGAGTAGTTGGTGGCCAAATGGCCACTAAGGAAAAAAAAATTAACTTGGAAGGTTGTGAATGCAAAAATTTCACATCATAATTTAAGTTTGCCGAGTGAGCATGCGTTGATCAGCATTCTGTGAGTGAAAACAATGCACTAGCAATGTTGTTAGGCACCTGGCAGATCAATGAAAAATTCTAGCAAAGACCTTAAACCCTTAGAAAACGTGATGGAGACTGACTGACTTTTATGTTTATATTTTAAATAGCCTTTTAATTGATAAATCTTTCTGACATTCCTGCAGATTGCAAGCAAACATCTCTGTTGTTGAGAGGAGTGGTCCTCAGGCACCAAGTCTACCTGAACACCAGTGGCTCGATCATGACCAGCAGTGTCACTTTGTACAAGTGAGTGCATTATGTTATTGTCACTAAAAGGAACCTGAGTGATATAATGATATTTATGAGCTACGATGTTGGGTCTGAGCACCAGTTTGTTTGACATCTTGAAATGTACTGTAAAAATATGTAAAACAGAACTAGTAAAAAAAAATTAAATGCTTCTAAAGGGTTTATAGCTGGAAAAGGGAACATAAGAAACAGCATTAATTTAAATAATTTCTTGGCGATGAAAATTGCACTCAGGAAACAGGCAAGTGATGGATGATTTGCACCTACCTGTGGCAAGTTGGTTCTAGTGCTAATTTCCAACCCTGTCAGCATTTGAAATGAAACATATTAAATACCTTTATAGGTTATTTTAACCGTGATACCTGTCACAAACACACACACAATCATCATAGCTGATGGGTTCTTGCTATAATAAAATTGAATTTAAAACACATAATTATACATGCTAAAAATAAAAATTTTAAAACTATATATTACCTTAGTAGAAACTCAGCTGTGTTCTATTGGAAATCCGCGAATCTGATTGGTTCTCCCACTGTTTTCTATTCGCCAATAGAAAACAGTCGCGCGCACGGGTAGCTTTTTAAGTGGTAAATTTTCTTGATTTTTGTCTTCAAAGTGCACAATATTGTAGGTTTTGGACTACAATCCTTTAGAGTTTCTACTAAAACAATTAGACTACTCGCCCTTGTTTTCTATGAGCGATAGTCAACTCGGCTGCGCCTCATTGACTATTTGCTCATAGAAAACTCGGGCTCATAGTCTAATTGTTAATTATTATGTGAAATATAAAACTTACTAGGGGGAGCAGGGATGGCGCAGTGGTGAGAGCGCTCGCCTCCCACCAATGTGGCCCGGGCTCGATTCCGGCCCTGTACCATATGTGGGTTGAGTTTGTTGTTGGTTCTCGTCCTTGCTCCGAGGGTTTTTCTCCGGGTTCTCCGGTTTTCCTCCCTCCACAAAAACCAACACTTCCAAATTCCAATTCGATCTGGAATCAGTGGGATCAAGAAGAGCCACCTAGTGGAGGATCCCACTGTAAATTCTCATTTATTCATTTATTTATTTTTTATTTATAAACTTACTTAAACTTAAAATTTTTAAAACTTGTTTTTTAAAAAATAATTGCTATATTAGAGCACTGAAACTGTTAACAAGTGTCGTTGGCTGCAGATGGCTAGGATAGAAATGAATTAAGGCTAAACTTTTCAAGTTGTTTCCCCACATCTTCAAAAAATCACTTTTAATAGCTGTGACGTAGCTTCTTTTACAATTAACTACAGGATATTTTGTCTGTTTACCATTGAAGAAATTTCTCTATTTTTTAATGTCGTTAAAAGTTACTTAACAATTTGCCAGTGTTTTTAATTAATAATATATATTTTTCAAGAGGGGTTGGGGTATGCGAAATAATTTTGGAAATTCCGGAGGAGATGAGATTTATTTTCCTGTTGGGTGAGGGGGGAGGGGGTATACTCATCTGGAATCCCCCATAGTAGGAGTTTAAAGATTTTCTGGAACCACACATTGAAAGTGGGCTGGGTATTGTGATAGTGACTGCCAATAACCATTGCACTTCAGCCTGGTTTACAAGTCAAAAGAGCGACGCAAATGCAAGTGTAAATGCAAGTGATGCTGACAGGTACAATGTAAAGGCAAGGATTGTAAGATACTCAGACCCGGTTGAAGCATTTTTCCATGGTGGCAGACAAGTCATGCTTTGCTTGCTTGTGTTTGTGCTTCCATTTGCATTAGCTATGTTCAGACGTGAAGCAAGTGCAAATTAATGCAAGTGCAGGCAAATTCCAAGAAAATAGGCAATTCTCCATTCCTTGTGCTTGCATTTGTATTTGTGTTTCAGTTTGCATTTTAATTGTTTGCTATGTTTTTCTTTGCATTTTTGCTTTCATTTGCCTTTGCGTTCGCATCGCGTGTGAAACTAGCCCTTCAAGTTATTAATCTTGCTTCATTTTTTTTCCTTTTAGAGAACATTGTCTTCATGGCCTCTGCAGCACCATTTGTTCCTTCAACCAAAGAAGCCACTAATTATGAGCGGCTGTGTCGTCTTCTGGTTGATGTTGGATCACAGGTTCTAAGAGATACCTTTGACAGGGTACGTCCACCTGGAAGCCTTCATTCAGTTTTGGCTGATCCTGCAGTTCATGCTAAACTACAATCACTCCGAAAGAAAAGAGTTCTCAGTACCCCACAATGGAGGAAACTATATCCTGTAATCAAGTCTTCAGTTTCATCGAGGGACTTTGACCCCACCCTACTGGTTGTTCTTCTGAGGAATATTTGCAGCCTGGTTCCTCCTGCCACTGGCTGGGGTAACCTTCCTCCGTTAACGGACACAACTCTTGAGGCTGACATTGCCCGCATCAAGTTCTACCGAGATACAATTTACTACAGTCATGGCAGCGATGCTTCAGTTGATGTTACAACATTTGGTGTCTACTGGAAGGAAATCAAAGACCCTTTGGTGCGACTAGGTGGAGCATGCTATTGTGATGTCATTGATGATCTTGAAAATGACAGCATGGACCCTGATTTTGAGGAGCACTACCAAGAACTACTGAAACAGTGGGTGGAGGGCGAGGACAGCATTAAGGACAAATTAGATGAAGATGAGAGGAGAAATAAGCTCAGCAAGCTAGATGACTTGGAGGAATCGAATGTCAATTCTGAAAGGAAAACAGGGATGAAAGGTGCGTGTTGTGCATTTTTTTAAATAAGGATTTTGTATTTAAACAATTGTTTTTATCCACTTTATTATTGGCCCAATTTTACATGGGCTGCAATTCCTGTCTCCAGTACCTGCTTCAATCCTTTCTCTCTCTCCCCCACTTCCCCACTTGCACCTCGACAATTCTAAAACAGACATGAGCCATCTTAGAATGTCTGTTGTTCAAGTAAGGTGATTTTGCCTCCACAACAGAACAGAAAAAAAAAACAGACACCTTTTAGGCTCAGTGTTCTGTCTATTCGGGGGCTTAAAAGCAACCTGCTTTCATCAGGAGCCCTGAGCACTAATTAAAATTACATATACAACAAAAAAAAAATAAAAGATGTACAGAACTATTAAATCTACGGTATTTGAGTGAACACATTTTTTCCCTCGTTGCCCTCCCATGATTGGTTAGCATGACTGGTCCATTGTGAAGGTGCCTGGTCGCATGGTGACCATGCAGTCAAACAAAAAATTATGGTGTCAGGGAAAACTGACGTATACTTTTTAATAACGTTTTTAATTCAGCACATTTGCTCTGAATACATATGTACTAAGTAAACTTTTATTTGCTTACACACTATATTTATTCTCCTTCTAAACACAGAAAGAAAAAGTTTGGAATTCCCACCACGACTCAATATTAAGATTCCAACGATGAGTGATCTTCCTAACACCAGTTGCTCTTGGAACATTGTTGATCTCCCAATCGACATTCTGATTATGACGGTGGAATATTGTGAGTTCTTAAGCTGTTTTTTCTATTTGGATAAACCCTTCAAGAGTTACCACAAAGGCATTGGCTATGTATACTTTGGGTCCGTGGGTAGTGATCGTAGGAAGAAAAGGAAAATTGCATTAATGAAGTGTTCTAAAGGTTCCGCTGATCCAGGAAGTTCTTTATCTGTTGTGAAAGATGCAGTCAGGGTACTGAGACCCAGGGCTGTATTTTCCATTGGCGCCTGCAGTGGTTTGAATCCTGGAAAAACCAAACTAGGAGATGTGGTTGTGTCTTCAAAGTTAATAACACCTTCCTACAAAACTCCCCCGGGCAGAGATATTTGCAACCTCATCAAGCATATAGCTGATGGATGGACAGCGCCTTTGGAAAACCCAGATGAGCAGGAAGTGAGAGTACACTGTGATGGGGTGGTACTGAGCATCCAGAAGGATGACAGTGGTGGATGGCAGTATGAAGAGATTATTCAACGATATCCTGAAGCAACAGCAGTTGAGATGGAAGGCAGGGGTAAGATGTCTTCATTGTTTGTCTGTGGTGACAATATAAGATATAATCTGTTTATACTGTCTTTGTAACATGTATTAGTAAAAAGTGAATCCTGATTTGCTTGGTAAGGATAAGGAGGTTATAAAGGCCGGGACACAATAGGCAACAAGTTGCAGCGACAGGCCTTGTCGACAAGTCGCCCATGTACTGCTTCCAAAACAAGGCGCTAGTTTGGTACACAAGCAGAGTAGCTTTTTCCAATAGTCTTTGTGATTTTTATCCCACAGTATTCATTTTCTTTGTAGAACTGGATTTGCATTTTAGTTGTGGTTACATTCCATGCTGAAGATGAAAAATCCTCGGATTGCTCAGATTGTGTATCTGCCACATGTTCAGTCACCACCTTGAATGGGTCTCTTTGGTATCATGGGAAATTATATGACGCTCTCTCTTTGTTAATTTTATATTTTGTCGCAGCTACTTGTCGCAGAAGTGTACACACGCTGCAACAACGCTGTTTTCCCTCATTTTGTTACTGTGATTGGTCGCTAAATTTAAACCAGTTTGAATTTGTGCAACTGATCGCAGCGAGAAAGATTTTCACAAAAATGTACCATGTCACAAGAGGTGTCATGTTGCAGCGTATTTCGGTATCGGATTGAAGTCTTCATAAAACACGTGGAAAAGGCATGGGACAGGGGCCTAATTTGTCAATATTGTCACCAGAGAGAGTAACCCTTTCTACAAGGTCTGTGCTAATCAAATGTTCTCATTTTTCAGGTCTTTTTGCAGCATCTCACGATCTCAAGACAGAATGGGTTGTGGTGAAAGGCATCAAAGACTATGCAGATGGCAGTCAATCTTCAAATGATCAGACAGGAGCTTTTGCATGTGTAATGGCGGCATCTGTTGTGGCCCACATTTTGAGTGATCCTGTCGTATTCGAAGAATGGCCCCATTATAATCCAGGTAATGCCTTTCACCCTATGCATATTCTTTCCCCATTATTTCTTGTAAGGCAAAAAAAAATATTTGGATTGTTGTTTGGAAATGCTTGCTGTTTGCTGTTTGGTATCCAACCACTCATTAAAGTATAAGCTAAGTATGCTGAACTCTGGGATCTCACCAACATGGCCAAAAATACATGAAGTTATGGAAACCGATTCCAACTCTTTAGTTGTACTTTGCCTGTAAAATGTTCGAAGAGGTACTTTACCTTTGCAAGCTTTAACTTTCAGTTCACTCAAACTTATCTGCATGGACACTATTATACATATTGAAAGGAGGACAGTTAATTCAGTCCTTAAGAAACAAGAATTTATAGAGTCTCTACCTCAACAATACAGACTTCTCTTCGCCGTCGTTGAAGCCCATATTTCACTGATCTTTAAGTGTTTAATGACGTGCAGTAGTTCTTAGTAACTTATTAGTGAAATAAGATATCATTTGGTTACAATTATCATTGGTTTTGATTATTTGTTGCAGATGCAAATGGATCACTTATGCCAGGTAAGAACAAAATAAGGGACATGCTGTAATGTGAAAGGATAAAGCTATTTTCATGTGGCCACTTATTTTATGCAGTTATGTATTAATTAAGAATTGGTTCATGCTCTAAGGGTGCGTATATTGAGTTATGGATGCACATGGAAAGTTTGGAGAGGGCAAAGTATGTGTAAAAGTTGCTCGAGGTAACTCTAGCTTCTTGAGTGCTGTGCAAACTTTCCAAGTGCATCTATAACTCGATATACACACAGCTAAAGCATGAACCAATTCTTTTAAAACATAGCAGCTCAAAGTTGTGTGTGAAAACAGGTTTTTGGGCTTTCTCGGATGCTTATGTCTATGTTATCAGGAAGCGCGGCTGTTCTGTTTAGTTTTCCTGGGTGCTTTGGCAAAAGCGAAAAATATGCCAAATTGCAGAAAAGACTATCAGAAAGTAAGCAATGGGAACTCACAGCTATAAAACTTGACAGAGCTAAATGCAACTGCACACCTGAATCTGATATATGCACGGCCATGTGTATGTTGCATTAAACTTTGCTTAAAGAAAATCAATTTTTGTTAGAATCAAAGTCTCTTCGAGATATCAACGTTTTTGCATGAAGTATAAGTCGAAGGTTTATCCTGTGCATTGTTCTTCGAACTTATCATTACAGTTTCTTTGTAGCTTAGTTTAACAATTTCCTATCTTCGAGGAGGAAATGCAGCCATATAATTTTGTCAAAAATGGCTCGTTCGCGCCGGGTATTTATACACATATTCCTTAACATTACACAAATAAACAGTGCAATAAAAATATAATTGCGGCGTAAACAAATCGTTACACTCAAGCTGCGTTTCAGGATTAAACAAAAGCCATATATACAGTGAATGCTTTCGAATTATATTTGAAGATGAAATACGAAAGAATTTTGCTGTCTTTGACTGAAATTCCACTCGAACTGCGTAGATACGATCGCATGTTGTAAAGCCGATTCATGCAACATTTCTGTCAACGCGAGGTCTCGTCCCTAACGACCTAGGCTGATGTAGCGACCAAATTTGGCCTAATTTTTAACCGCTTCTAAGCTAAAAGAAGCCCCCATCTCTTGCATTTGTTTTAACTTCAATAATATCTTTGAAAAGAGCGAGTTTTTTGGTATGGTTTATTTTTGACGTTTGTAATTTTTAAACGATGTAAGTGCTAGTGATTATTTATTCGTGTTTTAGTTACGCAATCCATTGTTTGTGCGACGCTTTTTATAGATCGCCTTTCAGACACACGTGCGTTGAGATAAGAAAGCTGACATGTCACTTTTAAAATTGTTATATAACGTTTGTAAATGTGACAAGTCACGTTTTTTCCATGAGATCGCAAGTGATCACCCACAGCGGAAAGTAATCCCTTGAGAAATTAAAAAAGTCCCTTGAGAGTTTACAAATATGTGGTCCAAATTTTGTCCACATAACCCCTATTCTACGTTTTTAGCTTGTAAACAAGCAAAAACGTCGAAAAAAGGGGGCTCCCTATACTCATTCAGGAACAACGGCACCTTGTTTATACACGATAATTCCTTATGATATTATCATGATTACATTAACGAGTGCTCGCTAAATTCACTTTTCTGACGATTGTGATTTGTTCTACGCTAGTAATTGAGCCATGTTTATTTTACAGAAAGAAAGTCATTACCATTTTAAAACAGGAAAAAAGGGGATCGATCATTATATTCGTTTATGAGAAATTGACGATTTACTTCTCCGGTGACTCAAGAAAAAAGCTGCCACTTTTAATGCGCACACTAATCACGCATGAAATTAAGCGCAGAAAGGATGCGTTATGGTTCTGTACTGCCGATTTTTCCTTTTTAAGGGACAGTGGCACTGTAAGCACATGTGCGAAATTACGTTTTACAACGGCTTGAAAAATTTCTTGACTCCTTCTTTATAGGAGATTTCTAACCGTCTTATGTTGTGTTATTAAGCTAAGAGAAAGTAGATTTTTTACAACTACATTTTGAGGTCAGTGTACGTCAAATAGCTTACAGTACAATGCGATCCAAACAACATCATAATTTGGCAGAGCCAATCTCATGTAAATGAATAATTGAAGAAATTCTGGCAGAGCGATTCAGAGCCACCTAAATATTTTGAAAATTTTAAGGTGGCTCTGACAATTTTTTTATTTATTTTTTTTTAATTCTGCCAAAAGCTGTTTCATGACATGCTGATCATACATGTAATTCAAAAAATAAAAAAATGGGAGTCACCGACCTCATTTTCAAGTTATTAGCACTGAAAGCTAACAGGCTTTAACAGGTTATACTGTTACTATAGTACCCAATAATGTCACGAAAATGATGACAACTTGTCAAATGATTGAGCTTTTGTTTCATACCATAAGTGTAATAGGAACTTATAAAGAATTGTAGTAATGACCTATCAAAGCATAAGGACTGGAAAATGCCTAAAATCGTTATCAGCCAACTTAAAATCCATATACAGTTTACCATGCTGTGTTATGCTTTCAATACCAGTGACAACCAGACACCTTAGACAGCCGGCAAAAAAAAAAACTTTTAAGGGTTAATATTGTTATCTCTTTTTTCTTCCTTTTTCTAGCCGTGAGTGCCTACACAACAGCTTTGAAAGCATCTATTAAAAGCCAAACAGAGTTCCAGCCCAAACTGATGGCCTCCCCAACCATTTCTAACCTGAGAACAGATGATATATTCACCAATCTTCTGATACAGCACGGTAGAAAGGCGCTCTATAAGAAGGATATGACTTCAACAAGACGGAAATTGTTGGATCATTATGGGCAAGTGAGTGGAACCCGGGTCAGAAGCTGTGAAGAGATATTCGTTTGCAGTACTGAGGGTGAGCCTAATCCCAAATCTATACTTGTCACTGGGAAAGCAGGGATTGGAAAGACTCTGTTTAGTCAAAAGCTTGTTCGGGATTGGGCTGATGATAAACTTTTTCAATCACAAGAAAATTTGAAGACAGCAGATATCAAGTTTGCGTACTTGTTGACATTCCGTCAACTGAACTTGCTTGCAAATGACCGGTTTTCTTTGCGAGAGCTTTTAAATTGTTCTTCACTATTACATGATGACTCAAACCTTGATAACTCATTGTTTGAATACATTGTTAACCACCCAGAGGAGGTTTTGATTATCTTGGATGGGTATGACGAGTATTCACAACAGGATTACATCGCTGGTAACTCGGAAGAACAGTATCCAAATAATGCAAGAGAAAAGATGCCGGTAGCCGCACTGTGTGCCAAACTCATCAAAGGCAAGTTGTTAACAGACTCTGTTGTTATGATTACATCAAGGCCTGATGAATCTGATAAAATGGGAGGAATTCGCTTCGACCGATACGTTGAAATTACGGGATTTTCTCCACAGCAGGTGAAAGAGTACATTGAAAAGTATTTCACAGAAAACGAAACCACGAAGAACATTGTGCTTGAACATGTCATGAACAATGAGGATCTTGTTAGCTTTGCCCATATTCCAGTCCTTTGTTTCCTGATGTGTTTCTATTTGGAATATACTCTTCAAGAATCCAAGAGCACTGATCTTCCTGTGTCAGCAACTGAAATTTATTCTGACGTTGTCAACATTTTTGAACTAAAACATAATGCCGAGTCAGAATATAAGACGAAAGAAATTCCTGAGAAACACAAGGCTTCAGACGTCATCGAAAGCACATTGGATAAATTATCAGAGTTAGCAGCTCAACTGCTTCTGCAGCAAAGGCCAATTTTTGACGAAAGGGACATGAAAGAAAACTTTAAATTGGAAGAAATAGAAAAACTGAAAGGAAGCGGTCTTCTTCATTGTGGTCCTCCTTTCAGGAAATCTGCTTTTGAAACCACAAAACAGTTAAGTTTTACCCACCTGACCATTCAAGAGTTCTTGGCTGCTCGTTGGTTTGTAATGATCAATGAAATTCCAGAAGGAAATGTGTCTGAAATGGTTATGCTGTTCATTGCTGGTATTTTATCAAAGAAAAAAGATGACAAACTGATGGAAAGATTACTAGAAAGTATTTCATCTTCAATCAGAAGGGAGCCCCTCCGCGTAAGAGCAAAGTTACTCAGCGAATATCATGACAAGGAATTTGCCAAAAATGTCATCATAAATCATCCCCAACACTACTCCGATATGACTTTTGCGAATTTAAATGATGTGGACTGTATTGCAGTTTCATTTTTGTTAGATGTAATTAGTGAACTGAATGAAGAGGAAGCTGCTACAGTACAACATGAACGGTCTGAACAGTCCTTTAATGTAAATAGTTTGATAATCCTTGAGTCAGCTCTAACACTGTCTGGAATAAAACGTATTTGTGAAACACTGGAGAAAGAACACTGTGCCGTTACCAAACTGTTTATACGGCTGACTTACAGTCATTACAGTGATACCGTTGTTATCAGACTGTGTGAAGCATTACAGCATTCAAGCTGTAAAGTGACCACACTAGATCTGACTAATAATAAGATCACTGATACCAGTGTTGCCAGGTTGTGTGAAGCATTACAGCATTCAAGCTGTAAAGTGACCACACTAGCTCTGAGGTATAATAAGATCACCGATACCAGTGTTGCCAGGTTGTGTGAAGCATTACAGCATTCAAGCTGTAAAGTAACCATGTTATATCTGAGTGAAAATCAGATCACTGATACCGGTGTTACCAGGTTGTGTGAAGCATTGCAGCATTCAAGCTGTAAAGTAACCACACTAGATCTGAGTTGTAATAGGATCACTGATACCGGTGTTGGCAGGTTGTGTGAAGCATTACAGCATTCAAGCTGTAAAGTAACCACACTACATCTGAGTGGTAATCAGATCACTGATACTGCTGTTACCAGGTTGTGTCAAGCATTACAGCATTCAAGCTGTAAAGTAACCACACTACATCTGAGTGGTAATCAGATCACTGATACTGCTGTTACCAGTCTATGCAAAGCACTCAAACATTCAAATTGTAAACTGACCTCACTAATCCTGTGGGACATACCTATCAGTGAGGAAAGTAAGGAATCTCTAAGAACTGTAGTTCAACAGCACAGACCAGGTTTTAAACTCGATATCTAAATAGTTATAAGAAAGCGTTACAAATATCAACAGAATTCACATGTACATTATGATGAACATAATATAATTTATAAAAGAAAACGCTTTTTATTCAATTTTAAAATTTGTGTTAATAGTTTTAAGGTTTACAAGGAACTGTAAATATATTAATTAGCGTTGGATAATGAAATTTGTTATTAAGGAACTTAATGCCCTGCTCGTTGTAATTTAGCAATGAAGAAAAAGGCCGCACCGTGTATTGTTACGTTTAGTAAATAAAAGTTTTGGAATGGATGAAGACTAATATTGTTTGTTTTACAATTGTAAGGGGGGAGAGGTGGATAAAAGAGATCATTAGAGAAGGCTTGTAAGAAAAAAGTTAGTTCTGAATGACTAATGTGCGAGGCTGTAAGACGGAGCTTATTTTTGCGAGCACTACTTTTTGCGTCATTTCCGACTGTTTCCTGTCTAAATAACCGTATTTACTGGAATAATCGCCGTAGCGCTTAATGTTTTCGCGCCTCAAGTGTGGAGCTTATTTAAAATTTGGACGCCACATAGAATCTTATCTTTTAGAGTAATTAAATTTAGCGTCTTTTGATTGTTAGTATTCGTCGCTTGCTGAAGATCAGAGAGAACTGGCGATAGCTGTCCTCGCAAAGCTCGCGGCCCAGGCCGTAGGCTGGGGGAAGTCGGGAGGTTCGGACGAAACCCCCCTCCCCCCCCCCCCCTATAGTCCGCTTGCAAATGATTTTGACATATGTTACTTGTATTTATTTTCAACACAAAAGACAAAAATACTTATAAACCTTTCACCTGTATTCTTCTCTTTTTCGGTTTTCAGACCAGTACCAAAGGCAGAGCGTAACCCAAATGTATCCAAATTGATTCCCCCGATTAAATATCGCGGCCCGTAAAGTTATGAAGCCTAAGCGCTCATTATAATTAAAATCCAATTCGTGTACGCAAAATCATGTTTAAAGCCGTCAGCATGCGAGCATCGATGGGGAAAGCCGCCTGTCTAACTTGCGCTTCTTCACATCCATTATGATACCCTTGTGTACCTCGACGCGGTATACTTAGTAGACTGTTGAGCTCGCTTACACTCCCGTAGACTACAATGATAGACAACGGTTGTAGCAGCATACTACAGGCTAGTTTGCTCGGGCCTACCATTTTTTCAACATCGTATTTTTGTCTCGTTTTTTTTAAAATGTGGAATAAAACAAGTCAGGCTGGAGTAATCTCAAGATGAAATGGAAACGTATCATGTATAGCGCAACTACCCTTTCCCGGTAAGATGAAAACTTGGAAAGTGAAAACTCGGGAGCCTTCTGGTCTTGCCTGCTTTCAGCTCCCCCCCCCCGCCCCCGTGGGGCATAGGGCGAAAAGAAAGCGAACCGAGTTCCCTTTGCCCCATTCTGGACCAGAGAGCCTGTTCACAGGCTTCTTCTGGTCTAGCCAAGTAACTGGCAAACGCACAATGGTATGTGACGTTAAATTGTCAAAAAATAAAGGAAAAGGTTTTTTTTTTAAGGTTTTTAGCAAAACTTCCCCAAGGCATGTTCCTGGATTCCCAAAAAGTGTTCCTTACGGGCCAGTTGACCAGGACTACAACTCTTCAAAAAGCTGATTTTTAACCCACTGATAGCATTTTGTGTGCTACTAGTAACATGAATAAAGACAACATTAATAAGCAATTGTTTGATCTACAGCTCTTTGGTCCGTCTTAAGAGAAAACGAACCTACCCGGGCAAAAACCAGCCACGGGCCTGCGGCCTTCACAACATTTACAGAACTAGGTATTGTAAGAATGTTGCGTAGAAAACAAATGGACGAGCGGTAAAACAATCACATTGAACTGCAAAACATCGCTTTCTGATGGAGAGAAATGTCCAAGTTTGTTTTAGAGTTGCTTTGTTGTGCTGGTTTTAGAGGGCGGCGCTTATTCGAGTAAAACATCGCGTCATGAACTCTTTCAAACTGTCCAAACTGGAGATGCGATCCTATTATTTCGATTTCGTGACTAAAGAAAAGATCCTCAGCGTATTAGAATTGGAACTAAGGGACGGGTCATTATTTTCCTGGAGGGGGGGGGGGGAGGGCATTAAAAATATTGAAAAAAATGTATGCAGGGCCTGAAAAGACAAAATAAATTGCTTTCAAACACGATTTGTATAAAAAATATAGTTTGCATTTCAAAAAAAAATGTTTGCTGAGGTGCATGAATGAAAAAAAAAGTTTGCAGAGGAAAATTTTTCATATTTTTTATTGTGAATAATCGATTAAGCGCCGCTACGGTATTTACAAAAAGACTGTGAAGCTTTGTTCATGTCACCTCTTGTATTTTGAAGGGCAATACTTTTACAAAGACACTGAGAAACTGTGTTATACCATGCCATAGAAAATCCAACCAATCAGAATACAGGAAAGCCGTTGTATATTCGACGGTATTCAACCCAACCTTCCCATAGTGCGCTGCGACTGTATTCTCGACGAAATTTAGTAAGCGTATTTTCTATGGCATGGTATAAAATAGTTACACAACACTTTCTCGTGGTATACTATGGAATATGCCACTCGTCACTTGTATTTTCTTAGAATACACACTCGCCTAAAGGCTCGTGTGTATACCGAGAAAATACAAGTGACTCGTGGGATATTCCATAGTATACCACTCGAAAGCGTTGCATAACTTGTATTTAATTCAAAATTAATTTGGTATTAAATTGTGCATACCTAGTAGACGCCTAACTTAATTCTCCCAATATTCCCCTCAGTGTTTTACCGGTAGTTGAAAAAAAGCGCTGCTATCGAATAAGCGCCGCACCTTTAACAGGGAAAATTAAATAAGCGCCGCGGCGCTTAATCGATCATTTACGGTACAAGCGACAAAATAACAGACAAAAGTCCTATCCAATGGTAATGGAAACAGGATCTGTATTTAGTATTATTTTTCTTTTTAGTATTATTTTTTCGTTTTTCGTCCATGTGGATAATCCATGCACTTAGGGTCATTGTCTTGTCCACATCCCATTGGGTCTCACCCGTAATCTCCGGGCCCAGTCCCCCCCCCCCCCTGGCCGGGCCATTTCTTTGTTTTGCATCAATACGTAGCTCGCGTAACTTTGTTGAATTATGTCTCGAAACGTGGCTACAAAAATCAAAGTTTTTTACTTGATTCTCTAAAAATAGCGAAATTTGTCAAAATCAACTATATAGTTTTTCATCTAGCGCCTAAATTTCCTAAAGAAATGTAGTCATTCCGGGCTTTAGGATTCCGGGCCTTGGTTTCCGGGTTTCCGGCTTTTAGAACAACTCCTTGGGTTTGCATGAAAATGAACGTGGAGGTGAAACTGGAGTCCCTGGAGTCCCAGGAGCCTGGAGGACCATTGCTTGGAGCCCTTTCAGTCCTTTGGTGCAGAACGTGGATCCTTGAGAATATTTTCCAATGTTTTCCTGAGAATGTTTGGATCTTCATGGCTTACACTCTTTACTATTTCTATATGGTTTACACTCTTTACTATTTCTATATGGTTTACACTCTTTACTATTTCTATATGGTTTACACTCTTTACTATTTCTATATGGTTTACACTCTTTACTATTTCTATATGGCTTACACTCTTTACTATTTCTATAAGGTTTACACTCTTTACTATTTCTATATGGTTTACACTCTTTACTATTTCTATATGGTTTACACTCTTTACTATTTCTATATGGTTTACACTCTTTACTATTTCTATATGGTTTACACTCTTTACTATTTCTATATGGTTTACATTCTTTACTATTTCTATATGGCTTACACTCTTTACTATTTCTATAAGGTTTACACTCTTTACTATTTCTATATGGTTTACACTCTTTACTATTTCTATATGGTTTACACTCTTTACTATTTCTATATGGTTTACACTCTTTACTATTTCTATATGGTTTACACTCTTTACTATTTCTATATGGTTTACACTCTTTACTATTTCTATATGGCTTACACTCTTTACTATTTCTATATGGTTTACACTCTTTACTATTTCTATATGGTTTACACTCTTTACTATTTCTATATGGTTTACACTCTTTACTATTTCTATATGGTTTACACTCTTTACTATTTCTATATGGTTTACACTCTTTACTATTTCTATATGGTTTACACTCTTTACTATTTCTATATGGTTTACACTCTTTACTATTTCTATATGGTTTACACTCTTTACTATTTCTATATGGCTTACACTCTTTACTATTTCTATATGGCTTACACTCTTTACTATTTCTATATGGTTTACACTCTTTACTATTTCTATATGGCTTACACTCTTTACTATTTCTATATGGTTTACACTCTTTACTATTTCTATATGGTTTACACTCTTTACTATTTCTATAAGGTTTACACTCTTTACTATTTCTATATGGTTTACACTCTTTACTTTTTCTATATGGTTTACACTCTTTACTATTTCTATATGGTTTACACTCTTTACTATTTCTATATGGTTTACACTCTTTACTATTTCTATATGGTTTACACTCTTTACTATTTCTATATGGTTTACACTCTTTACTATTTCTATATGGTTTACACTCTTTACTATTTCTATATGGTTTACACTCTTTACTATTTCTATATGGTTTACACTCTTTACTATTTCTATATGGTTTACACTCTTTACTATTTCTATATGGTTTACACTCTTTACTATTTCTATATGGTTTACACTCTTTACTATTTCTATATGGCTTACACTCTTTACTATTTCTATATGGTTTACACTCTTTACTATTTCTATATGGTTTACACTCTTTACTATTTCTATATGGTTTACACTCTTTACTATTTCTATATGGTTTACACTCTTTACTATTTCTATATGGTTTACACTCTTTACTATTTCTATATGGTTTACACTCTTTACTATTTCTATATGGTTTACACTCTTTACTATTTCTATATGGTTTACACTCTTTACTATTTCTATATGGTTTACACTTTTTACTATTTCTATATGGTTTACACTCTTTACTATTTCTATATGGTTTACACTCTTTACTATTTCTATATGGTTTACACTCTTTACTATTTCTATATGGTTTACACTCTTTACTATTTCTATATGGTTTACACTCTTTACTATTTTTATATGGTTTACACTCTTTACTATTTCTATAAGGTTTACACTCTTTACTATTTCTATATGGTTTACACTCTTTACTATTTCTATATGGTTTACACTCTTTACTATTTCTATATGGTTTACACTCTTTACTATTTCTATATGGTTTACACTCTTTACTATTTCTATATGGTTTACACTCTTTACTATTTCTATATGGTTTACACTCTTTACTATTTCTATATGGCTTACACTCTTTACTATTTCTATATGGTTTACACTCTTTACTATTTCTATATGGTTTACACTCTTTACTATTTCTATATGGTTTACACTCTTTACTATTTCTATATGGTTTACACTCTACTATTTCTATATGGTTTACACTCTTTACTATTTCTATATGGTTTACACTCTTTACTATTTCTATATGGTTTACACTCTTTACTATTTCTATATGGTTTACACTCTTTACTATTTCTATATGGTTTACACTCTTTACTATTTCTATATGGTTTACACTCTTTACTATTTCTATATGGTTTACACTCTTTACTATTTCTATATGGTTTACACTCTTTACTATTTCTATATGGTTTACACTCTTTACTATTTCTATATGGCTTACACTCTTTACTATTTCTATATGGTTTACACTCTTTACTATTTCTATATGGTTTACACTCTTTACTATTTCTATATGGTTTACACTCTTTACTATTTCTATATGGTTTACACTCTTTACTATTTCTATATGGTTTACACTCTTTACTATTTCTATATGGTTTACACTCTTTACTATTTCTATATGGTTTACACTCTTTACTATTTCTATATGGTTTACACTCTTTACTATTTCTATATGGTTTACACTCTTTACTATTTCTATATGGTTTACACTCTTTACTATTTCTATATGGTTTACACTCTTTACTATTTCTATATGGTTTACACTCTTTACTATTTCTATATGGTTTACACTCTTTACTATTTCTATATGGTTTACACTCTTTACTATTTCTATATGGCTTACACTCTTTACTATTTCTATATGGTTTACACTCTTTACTATTTCTATATGGTTTACACTCTTTACTATTTCTATATGGTTTACACTCTTTACTATTTCTATATGGTTTACACTCTACTATTTCTATATGGTTTACACTCTTTACTATTTCTATATGGTTTACACTCTTTACTATTTCTATATGGTTTACACTCTTTACTATTTCTATATGGTTTACACTCTTTACTATTTCTATATGGTTTACACTCTTTACTATTTCTATATGGTTTACACTCTTTACTATTTCTATATGGTTTACACTCTTTACTATTTCTATATGGTTTACACTCTTTACTATTTCTATATGGTTTACACTCTTTACTATTTCTATATGGTTTACACTCTTTACTATTTCTATATGGCTTACACTCTTTACTATTTCTATATGGTTTACACTCTTTACTATTTCTATATGGTTTACACTCTTTACTATTTCTATATGGTTTACACTCTTTACTATTTCTATATGGTTTACACTCTTTACTATTTCTATATGGTTTACACTCTTTACTATTTCTATATGGTTTACACTCTTTACTATTTCTATATGGTTTACACTCTTTACTATTTCTATATGGTTTACACTCTTTACTATTTCTATATGGTTTACACTCTTTACTATTTCTATATGGTTTACACTCTTTACTATTTCTATATGGTTTACACTCTTTACTATTTCTATATGGTTTACACTCTTTACTATTTCTATATGGTTTACACTCTTTACTATTTCTATATGGTTTACACTCTTTACTATTTTTATATGGTTTACACTCTTTACTATTTCTATATGGTTTACACTCTTTACTATTTCTATATGGTTTACACTCTTTACTATTTCTATATGGTTTACACTCTTTACTATTTCTATATGGTTTACACTCTTTACTATTTCTATATGATTTACACTCTTTCCGTTCTTACATTTCATTGTTTACACTCATTTAACTTGCAGTCACCTGCGTAACGGCTCGTGGTTCCACTTGAGTTTTGAACATTTTGTGACGTCATTTCTATCGTTTGTAGACGGGCGTAGACCATGAAAAAAAGTGATCGATTTGTAAAATGTACCGATAACCCGTGTTTTAGGGCGAGAAAATTGTTTCGAGTTCAGCCAGCAAACTTCCATTATAAAAGTGCATACTATGTGCAGTCCTGTTCTTGCGATTTAAGGAAGCATTTGGATCGGGTGCTAGTCCTTCACAGAGCTAGCCCTGCCCAAGTTTATAAATGCATTTAAAACCCTGGGAAGAGGTTTAGGAACTGTCAGCTGGTCCAAGCCTGAGAACACAGTACAATGATCTCGCCGCAATTTTCGAACCCGCCGCTCAAACCAGAGTCGAGCGTACTAACCTTTAGGGCGCTGTGCATCCCTAGCAAATAACCTGAGCTCAAATAAGAATTGACTCGTTAAAAATAGACGGACACTGTTTAAAGGCCGAGTGATTAGTTCGAGCGTGGAAGGGGCGTATGCTTTCACACGGGCGTTACTTGCGTACATTTAGCAGGCCGGAGAATAAATAAATATTTTATTTTAATATTTTCTTTTCTTACAAAGGTACCGTAATGATTCGATTTAGCGCCCTCCTTCCAATAAGCGCCCTCTTCCGAATAAGCGCCCCCCTTCGAATGTGTTTTTGCTAATAAGCGCCCCTATTCCAATAAGCGCCCCCATTCTAATAAACGTCTCCATTCTTATAAGCGCCCCTACTCTAATAAACTTCCTTATGGTGGGTAACTGTCCCTACTGAAGTCATTGACGTTGAATAGATAAACTCATGAACTCAAATAAGAATTGACTCGTTAAAAATAGACGGACACTGTTTAAAGGAGTGATTAGTTCGAGCGTGGAAGGGGCGTATGCTTTCACACGGGCGTTACTTGCGTACATTTAGCAGGCCGGAGAATAAATAAATATTTTATTTTAATATTTTCTTTTCTTACAAAGGTACCGTAATGATTCGATTTAGCGCCCTCCTTCCAATAAGCGCCCTCTTCCGAATAAGCGCCCCCCTTCGAATGTGTTTTTGCTAATAAGCGCCCCTATTCCAATAAGCGCCCCCATTCTAATAAACGTCTCCATTCTTATAAGCGCCCCTACTCTAATAAACTTCCTTATGGTGGGTAACTGTCCCTACTGAAGTCATTGACGTTGAATAGATAAACTCATGAACATTCACCCTTCCCTACAGGTATATGTTTACTGCTAAAATGAACAATTCTTTTAAAAGTAACTGAATTTTCAACAATTTTTTACTGTTATAGTTTCTGTTATTGTTAATGTTGTTTAATATTTATTTAAGTTTTGTTTTGAACATTTGGTTGTTTTTCAAAAAATCAAATAAGCGCCCTGTCCCGAATAAGCGCCCTGTCTCGAATAAGCGCCCTCTCTTGAGGTGCCAAAAGTAAATAAGCGCCCCGGGCGCTAAATCGAATCATTACGGTATTTCATGAGTTACGTGCTGCAGTTCCAGTTCCACAAGGCCGCATGTGACGCAGCTGGTTATACAGGACCTTTGCACACTTGTTCCATTTATCAGTCGAAGGAGGCAGGAAAAAAGATCGGGTAAGTTAGTAGAAATTGCAAGCGAGCAATGTGCTTTCTTACATATAGCGGCTTTTCTTCACTAACTGTCAGCAGAGTAATTTAAGTCTAGGAATTGCTGAGGCGTTCACTATAGTTGTTAGCTAAGTGGAACTTAGAAGAGCCTTAGGATCAGAGTCACCTACACCTTTGATTAGAATCACGTGTAGACTCGGCACTGGATCACGTTTCGCACGAGCAGTTTCCACTAGGTCACGTGTCATATGCACCACAGGCCATTTCAGAGGTGCCTTTCTACTCTGCTTCAAAATGAATCCTGGTACCGAATATATGGAAATGATTTTTACTTGGACGTTCACTCTCTTGCAAGCCAAACTTTATGAAAGGCGTGTTGTGCACTAGAACTCATTTCGAAACAGAGTAAACCGCAACTAGGAGATGGCTTTATTGGATTACTTGTCATACACGCGCACTGAATCGCGTGCCGATCGCGTGTCATTAGCGCCAAAGCACGTGCAGAAAGGGAAAGACAAAACCCAGTTAATATCTACTCTAAAGCTCAAAACGCGAATATTTATATAGAAAAATTGCACATTTGTAATTAAATGCGTTTTCATTGCCAGGAACGGCTATTTCATGCCTCAATAATGATCAATAATACCATTTCTTCTTGTAGCGATATGCCGAAGATGGATAAGAGCAAACCTTGGCCCCAGGCCCTCAAGAAGCTGACCGGAAGTGAAACAGTGGAAGTTGGAGCACTGACTGACTATTTCGAGCCACTTCGTAAATGGATGGTGAATGAACGACAGACACTAAGATATGCCTTACCCGGGTGGGATGAGGAGGACATCTCTCCTACCGCTAGAGTCACAACTCTTGTTCCACTCAGCTCCTGCTTAACACGTATGCAAGCGTGTTAGTGACCCTGGTTGTGTTTTTTCGTTAAAGCCGTTCGTTACCTATGACTTTCAGTAAATCACATTGCAAACTGTAACATTCTGATTTTTGGTTTATTGGGAAAGGTCTATGTTGCCTTATTTCCAAAAATATTTTTCTTGTGTTCCCGTGTTCCCAACAAGTATTTGGTCGATCTTGGCGGTATCCCTGCTTTTTGGTGGTCCCTTTTCCCTGAGTGTTCATGTGTTCCCAGTTTTATTTTACTTTTGTTTCCATGTTCCCAAAAGTTAATGGCCATATTCTCTTGTTTCCTGAAACGCCTGAGAAGCTTTAATATTCACGTAAGTTTAAAAATTTTCTCCCGAAATCTGAACTAAGCAGAATGAAAACTAGATACGGCACACTGTGGGCTAGTTTCGGCGGGAAAACCGGAGGTCTTGATAAACGCCGGGAAACTTCGTGAATAAATTGACTTTGCCAAGTGTTTGATTATTCTGATAACATAATTCGTCCCTGAAGGTTTATAAGGTCACACTCAAAACGCATCAGGTTGTTTTGATAAAGTGTCTCGGTTTCACCAAACCTCTCTCTAAATCTGTCCCTCGGACTTCCCTTTGGATAGCTACTGAATACTATAGATGGAAAACAAAATCGCTGTGCTAATTCGCGAAAAGATCGAGCATTTCCTAGCTGCATTCTCGCTAAGACGCTGACTGCTAAGCCACAGTGTCGAAGTCACTTATGAGGTTTACAAACGGGGCCTTCTGAGTTCTGTTTATTCAAGATAAGAACAGTGTACTTCATTTTAGGTAAGCGATTTGATTTCTCCGCTTTGGAATATTCTTGAGGGCCTGAACCAAAAGGAGTGGAGGTCCGAGGATATCTTTAAATTACCTTACAAGCTGCGCTGGGATAATGAACTCCATAAGCCATTGATATTTATTACAATGGCAACCGGATAAGGTCGCTTAAAACAAGGTTTTTCGAGGAATGGTAGAGCATGGAATTCAAGCCAAAGGTTTTTACTGAATATAGCACCGGTACACTTTCAAACCATACATTTCTTACTGAAGCCTGGATTATATATTAAGGATTCACAGAGCAACTTAATTACTAGTTTAACGGTAGTTAGTTGCCGTAAGTTTCTACATGTAGTCGCTATTAGTTATTTTTATTGCTCGAAAGCTAGCGATTGTATAATTAGGTTTCCATTCATCAGTTTACTGACAGGCTAAGGCAAAAAGCTGTAATGCACTTGTGAAATAGTTCGATAATATGATAAAATGAAAATGTCGAAACGCTGAAAAAATCGTGATAATCTATCGAGCATTCAGCGCGCGGTGATCACGCCACAGCCTCTAACTGGTTCAACCGGATATTCAAGTTTTGTCTGAGGGGAAGTTCCCTGATGTGTCGAGTCAGAGATTGATTTTTCTTATGAAATAAAACATTTATTGGACACAATAAATAGGCATGTGCTAAAATAGATAAGCAACAAGTGGTACTAAAATGTAATTAAAAATATTAACGTTCCAAAGATTCTTGAGTGCTGGCCAGCATTCAGCAAATGTATTGACCCGTGATTGATCCAAGGTCATCCAATTAAAGCTTGGATGTGGAAATGTTTAAAAGTTATTTTGTTTTTTCTTCTGCAGTTATTTCATCAAAACTTTCTTTTTTTCAGTTCACTTTTTGTCTTCAACCACATGGGAAATGTGGCATGCATAACGCTGAGAAGAATGTTTCTCCTCTGAGGTAATTCATCCTTGAAGATTTTTAAGATCCGTAATGAGTATTGATATTTATCTGTTCTTCGATTTTGTTTACTACAGGAGAACAAAAAATATTGAATATTGACAAGCGATATTCATGCTGAGACGCAGAGCACGCTGACTGGTAGATTACAGTTTCAAAGACAAGAACTTTTTGGAATGGGGACTTTCCGAGTGCTGTTCACTTAAGGTGAGAACATTTTACGTAATTTTGGGTAAGCTAGCCTGCGTTGCAGCCAGACGTGTCACAAAATTCGATACCCGGGTTTAGCTCGTCTGCAACGCAGGTTACGGTAAGCAAAATTTATTGTTTTTCCTGCTTATGATTTAAATGGGCGCCGGCTATGTCACGCAATTTAAAGCAATTTCGGCACTGATTAACTGTTCATAGAATAAACTGGAATAATTAAAAGAAAGGCCCAAAAAGGGCATGGATGGGGAAAATTCGAGAAGAATAAAACGGATTTCGTTTGGGAAAACTTTAAAAACGTCGGCCCGACGTTTTTCAAGTTTATCACAATTTGTATGAAAGTGTCATTTGCAATGCTCTAAATTCATTCTTGTCTGCCATGTGGACATGTCTGAATTTATCAAAACCGGGTCAAAGAAAAGTGACGTCAGTATTCTTGAACAAGTACGTTACAGCGCGAATTGGCTTAAAACGCCACAAGAAAGGGGGAAGAAAAAGAAATACAGCGCTGAAAGGTAGAGAAGAGAGAGGAGAAGAGAAAAAAGACTGACATTCCCTTTAGTTTTTATATCATCGAGTTTGGAGATAGTTTCTGGCGAGAAAAAAAACGCGTTTACAGCGATTTGCGTTTAAGACGGTGAAAATTTCCTTGACCTGGTTTTGATAAATTCAGACATATATACAGTCAACTCTTTTATTTTCAGTAATTGTTATTCCCCGGGACTTCAACTCTTGTCCGTAATAGCAGGTGTCCGTAAAAGTGAGGTGTCTGCAAGGTGGGAGTTGACCAGGGCTGCAAATAACAGTTGGACATCTGGTGGACCACAATTTGTCAATGTTCAATGAAATTCCAACTGTGATCGGAGAGAATGTCCGGACAACTTTTTTTTTGCTTTCCAGTGCAAACACTTAATATGTTCTGCGTTGACAACGCATTAGATTATCAGTTTCACATATGGAGCAGTGCCGACTGCAGTACTGTAATATGATGTCCGACCTTACTTTCGGTTGTCCGATTACATGACAACCAGGCCAGCCCGGCTAGCCGAGATCCCCGTTTTGCGATGCCGGGATCTCGGCTAGCCGGGCTGAAAATTTGCCATGTAATCGCGTTCACCGGGCCAGCCCGGCTAATCGGGCCAGCATTAAATTTCTCTTCCGAGCACAATATCCGACGAAAAAATCAATGTTACTGCTTCTAAATAGGATGTAGAGGTAAGGTAACCCATTCAGCTGCATAAGTGCAAAAAATTAACCACCAAATTGCGGGAAAAAGGCGATCAAGATCATTCGTGCTCTGATCATTCATGCTTAAACCGGGCTGAAAATCATCTCGGCAAACCGGGCCAGCCCGGCTAACCGGGCTCATGTAATACCGAGCTGAAAGTCATCTCGGCAAACCGAGCCAGCCCATGTAATCAGGCCTTTAGTCGGACGCATGTCCTTTCAAGGGAAAAAATTACTTGCAGCCCTGGTTGACTGTAATATTTATTAGGTGAACCATAAAACTTACTAAAACTTAAAATTTTTTTATTAACAATTGCTATATTAGAGCACTGAAACTGTAAACAAGTGTCTTTGGCTGCAAATGGCTAGGGTGGAAATGATCGAGGCTAAACTTTTCAAGTTGTTTCCACGTATCCTCAAAAATCACTATTTATAGCTGAAGTTTGAACTCTATCCTTTAGATCCTTTAGATGTTCAGAGAAAATGTTTTTCATGGGTTAAGTTGCCTACCATTAATATATTTTAGAATAGTTTAGACCAAAAATCTGTGAAATCCCTGTTACGCAAACAACAATAGGAAATCAACAGCAACAACAATAGGATATCTAAAAAAAATATAAGATTCCTGTAAGATCAAATTAAAATTCCTAAAATTCTAGCGAGTAAGTCAAATCCGTGGCACCGGCACGCTTCACAAGTTGTCAGCTACTTTAAAAACATATTAGAGAGGCGCTAGTTAAACGTCATCACTTCTGCATGCATTGCGTGCCGTTCTTTTCTTAATTGTTTTCATGATAAAGCACCTTCCAATAATGTTATGGCCGAGGTAAACTTTTAAATAAAGCAATTATTAATTTAATGTGTAATTTCTTCGAATTGTGCTGGGTCTTATTATAAATTCTGTAATTTGAGATTGCTTATGCACTGTCGTGTGTAATATCAGGTAATAATTATCAGAAGCCCTGACTGTCGTGCGTCGATCGCACGCATTGGTACGAAAAAGCTTGCGTCCTTTCAGAATTTTGTGTGTAACTTACGCACACCTGTGGGTTAATGGGAACCCTGGACTTCTGCTTGGTTTACAAGTCAGAAGTGCGACGCAAATGCAAGTATAAATGAAAGTGATGTTGACATGTTCAATGCAGAGGCAAGGAACGTAAGATACGCAGACAAAGTTTGAGCATTTTTCAAGGTGGCAGACAAAGACTTCATACTTTGCTTGCTTGTGTTTGCGTTTTCTTTTGCGTTTAGCAATGTTCAGAAGCACAAAGAAGTGCGAGAAAATATCGACAATTCTCCGTCCCTTGTGCTTGCATTTGTAATTGCATTTCTGTTTGCATTGTAATTGTTTGCTACGTTTTTCTTTGCATGTGTGCTTGCATTTGCCTTTGCGTTTGCATCGCTTGCGAACTAGCCCTTCAAGTTATTAATGTTTCTTCAATTTTTTTCTTTAATTTAGAGAACATTGTCGTCATGGCCTCTGCAGCACCATCCTTTCCTTCCACTAAAGAAGCAGCAAATTATGAACAGTTGTGTCGTCTTTTGGTTGATGTTGGATCACAGGTTTTAAGAGAGACCTTTGACAGGGTACGTCCACCTGGAAGTCTTCACACAGTTTTGACTGATTCTGCAGTTCATGCTAAATTACAATTACTCCGAAAGAAAAGAGTTCTAAGTACCCCACAATGGAGGAAACTATATCCTGTCATCAAATCTTCAGTTTCATCAAGGGACTTTGACCCCACCCTTCTGGTTATTCTTCTGAGGAATACTTGCAGCCTGGTTCCTCCTGCCACTGGGTGGGATAACCTCCCTCTGGTAACAGACACAACTCTTGAGGCTAACATTGCCCGCATCAAGTTCTACCGAGACACAATTTACCACAGTCATGGCAGCGATGCTTCAGTTGATGATGCAACATTTGGTGTCTACTGGAAGGAAATCAAAGACACTTTGGTGCGGCTGGGAGGAGCATGCTACCATGATGCTATTGATGTTTTTGAAAGTGAAAACATGGACCCTGATTTTGATGAACACTACCAGGAACTACTGAAACAGTGGGTGGAGGGCGAGGACAGCATTAAGGACAAATTAGATGAAGATGAGAGGAGAAATAAGCTCAGCATGCTAGATGACTTTGAGGAATCGAATGTCAATTCTGAAAGGAAAACAGGGACAAAACGTTGGTGCATTTTTTAAAGAAGGATTTTGTATTTAAATAATTGTTTTTATCCACTTTATTATTGGCCCAATTTTACATGGGCTGCAATTCCTGTCTCCAGTACCTGCTTCAATCCTTTCTCTCTCTCCCCCACTTCCCCACTTGCACCTCGACAATTCTAAAACAGACATGAGCCATCTTAGAATGTCTGTTGTTCAAGTAAGGCGATTTTGCCTCCACAACAGAACTGAAAAAACAGACACCTTTTAGGCTCAGTGTTCTGTCCATTCAGGGGCTTAAAAGCAACCTGCTTTCATCAGGAGCCCTGAGCACTAAATTACATATACAACAAAAAAATTAAAAGATGTACAGAACTATTAAATCTACGGTATTTGAGTGAACACATTTTTTCCCTCGTTGCCCTCCCATGATTGTGAAGGTGCCTAGTCGCATGGTGACCATGCAGTCAAACAAAAAATTATGGTGTCAAGGAAAACTGACGTATACTTTTTAATAACGTTTTTAATTCAGCACATTTGCTCTGAATACATATGTACTAAGTAAACTTTTATTTGCTTACACACTATATTTATTCTCCTTCTTAACACAGAAAGAAAAAGTTTGGAATTCCCACCACGACTCAATATTAAGATTCCAACGATGAGTGATCTTCCTAACACTAGTTGCTCTTGGAACATTGTTGACCTCCCAATCGACATTCTGATTATGACGGTGGAAGATTGTGAGTTCTTAAGCTGTTTTTTCTATTTGGATAAACCCTTCAAGAGTTACCACAAAGGCATTGGCTATGTATACTTTGGGTCCGTGGGTAGTGATCATAGAAAGAAAAGGAAAATTGCATTAATGAAGTGTTCTAAAGGTTCCGCTGATCCTGGAAGTTCTTTATCTGTTGTGAAAGATGCAGTCAGGGTACTGAGACCCAGAGCTGTATTTTCTGTTGGCGCCTGCAGTGGTTTGAGTCCTGGAAAAACCAAACTAGGAGATGTGGTTGTGTCTTCAAAGCTAATAACACCTTCCTACAAAACTCCCCCGGGCAGAGATATTGGCAACCTCATCAAGCATATAGCTGATGGATGGACAGCACCTTTGGAAAACCCAGATGAGCAGGAAGTGAGAGTACACTGCGATGGGGTGGTTCTGAGTATCCAGAAGGATGACAGTGGTGGATGGCAGTATGAAGAGATTATTCAACGATATCCTGAAGCAACAGCAGTTGAGATGGAAGGCAGGGGTAAGATGTTTTCATTGTCTTCATTAATCTTTGGATGTTGTCCTTCAGTAGCATGTTCAATAAAAGTGTTAAAAGTTCAACTGAGGCCTTACACTACTGCGCTAAAAAGTTTTAAAAAGTTTTAAGATCCAAGCTTTCGCCGATCTACGGCATCATCAGGGATAATAAGAAATATTCCGCGCGAGGCTTATTTGTCTGTGGTGATAATATAATATACATGTATAATCTGTTTTTACTGTCTTTGTAACAGGTATTAGTAAAAAGTGAATTCTGATTTGCTTGGTAAAGATAAGGTAATCTGCGATCAGGCGTTTATTTTTCTCGCGGCGGTGCAGTCAACGAAAAAATGAACGCCTGATACAATTACTTGTCAAGTCGTCTGCCGCCCCCTAATTAAAGTGTCTGTCAACGTCGGAATGTCGGCGATGCCATCAGATAAGAGATAAGCGTGAGCTTGCAGCAAAGGTTGTTTTATTTTGGTAGACGTAGTGGCAGTTATGCGAAAACGTTGAAGAAAAATTACTACCTCTGTGAGAGTAGTGTCTCGGTTGGTGAAGGTACTGATCCGCTTTGTGAAAATAAAGTTGAAGACAGGCCTGCACGAAATCCCCGTGAACCTTTTGTGGTCGTGTCGCATTATTCAAACGCCTTCAAATTATATTTTTACTGATTGGCGGGTTTTAAAAATTTGTTTTCAGCAAAGGCTGATTTTGTGCAAGGCTCCAACGCTCTGGACAAAATTGTCAGATCAGACATTTCAAGGTCGTAGTTTTCGTCACTGGCACGATCGTCTGGCGTGTGGTGCGATGTTGCCCGGGAATGTTGTGATAATCTTCGACACCATTGGCGATAGATTACGCCCTTGTCCCGTCGAAAGCACCGCCAAAACATCTTTTCTTTCACAAACTATTCGTCGAATACACTCCCTTTGTTCATCTTTAAGTGTTTTGTTAATACAACTTTTGAGGGATTTTCTTAAAGCTAGAAAACTCGCTCTCTACTTCATTCTGCTCAACACAAATAAAATCCTCTATGCGCGATAGTTTTGGACCGGAAGTTACACTCGAACTTAATTAGCCAATCAGGATAGAGTTTAATGTTCCCTTTTGTTTCCTGACCAATCAGAAAAAAGTCCAGATTCTGGACTTTTTACAGACGACTTGACAAGTAATTGTATCAGGCGTTCATTTTTCCGTTGACTACACCGCCGCGAGAAAAATAACGCCTGATCGCAGGTTAAAGATAAGGAGGTTATAAAGGCCGGGACACAATAGGCAACAAGATGCAGCGACAGGCCTCGCTGACACGTCGCCCATGTACTGCTTCCAAAACAAGGCGCTAGTTTGGTACACAAGCAGAGTAGCTGTTTCCAATAGTCTTTGTGGTTTTTATCCCACAGTACTAGTATTCATTTTCTTTGTAGAACTGGATTTGCATTTTAGTTGTGGTTACATTCCATGCTGAAGATGAAAAATCCTCGGATTGCTCAGATTGTTTATCTGCCACATGTTCAGTCACCACCTTGAATGGGTTACTTTGGTATTACGGGAAATGATATGATGCTCTCTCTTTGTTAATATTAAATCTTGTCACAGCGACCTGTCGCAGAAGTGTACACATGCTGCAACAACGCTGTTTTCCCCCATTTTGTTGCTGCGATTGGTTGCTCAAATTCAAACCTGCAGTTTGAATTTGTGCAACTGATCGCAGCGACAAAGATTTTCACAAAAATGTACCATGTCACAAGAGGCGTAATGTTGCAGCGATTTGTTGTCTGGTTTGTCTCGGCCTTAAGAATCACTTAATAGTCCAATGCAAAATTTGACGGCATCAAGCTAGTATTTCGGTATCGGATTGAAGTCTTCATAAAATATGTGGAAAAGGCGTGGGACAGGGGCCTTTTGTCAATATTGTCACCAGCGAGAGTAACCCTTTCTACAAGGTCTGTGCTAATCAAATGTTCTCATTTTCCAGGTCTTTTTGCAGCATCTCATGATCTCAAGACAGAATGGGTTGTGGTGAAAGGCATCAAAGACTATGCAGATGGCAGTCAATCTTCAAATGATCAGACAGGAGCTTTTGCATGTGTAATGGCAGCTTCTGTTGTGGCCCACATTTTGAGTGATCCTGTCGTATTCGAAGAATGGCCCCATTATAATCCAGGTAATGCCTTTCACCCTATACATATTCCTTCCCCATTATTTCTTGTAAGGCTGCTGTTGCTGTTCGCTGTTTGGTATCAAACCACTCAGTAAAGTATAGGCTAAGTATGAACTCTGGAATCTCCCCAACATGGCCAAAAATACATGTAGTTATGGAAACCGATTCCAACTCTTTAGTTGTACTTTGCCTGTAAAATGTTCGAAGAGGTACTTTACCTTTGCAAGCTTTAACTTTCAGTACACTCAAACTTATCTGCATGGACACTATTATACATATTGAAAGGAGGATAGTTAATTCAGTCCTTAAGAAACAAGAATTGATAGAGTCTCTACCTCTTCAATACAGACTCCTCTTCGCCGTCATTGAAGCGCATATTTCACTGATCTTTAAGTGTTTAGTAATGTACAGTAGTTCGTAGTAACTTATTAGTGAAATAGGATATTATTTGGTTATAATCAATTTTCATTTGTTTTGATTATTTGTTGCAGATGCAAATGGATCACTTATGCCAGGTAAGAACAAAATAAAATGGAAAAATGTAGCAGAATTGAGACATGCTGTAATATGAAAGGATAAAGCTATTTTCATGTGGCCACTTATTTTATGCAGAATTGGTTCACGCTCTAAGGGTGCGTATATTGAGTTATGGATGCACATGGAAAGTTTGGAGAGCACAAAGTATGTGTAAAAGTTGCTCGAGGTAACTCTAGCTTCTTGAGTGCTGTGCAAACTTTCCAAGTGCATCCATAAATCGATATACACACAGCTAAAGCATGAACCAATTCTTTTAAAACATAGCAGTTCAAAGTTGTGCATGAAAACAGGTTTTTGGGCTTTCTTGGATGCTTATGTCTATGTTATCAGGAAGCGCCTGTTCTGTTTAGTTTTCCTGGGTGCTTTGCAAAAGCGAAAATGCCAAATTGCAGTTAAGACTATCAGAAAGTAAGCGATGGAAGCTCACAGCTATTAAACTTGACGGAGCTAAATGCAACTGCACACCTCATCTGATATACGCACGGCCGTGTGTATGTTGCGTTAAACTTTGCTAATTGGCTGTTTATCTTATAGAAAATCAAATTGTGTTAGAAAATTCAGGAACAACAGCACCTTGTTTATACGCAAAAATTCCTTTTGAAATTATCATGATTACATTCACGAGTGCTTGCTAAATTCACTTTTCTGACGATTGTGATTTGCTCTACGCTAGTAATTGAGCCATGTTTATTTTACAGAAAGAAAGTCATTACCATTTCAAAACAGGAAAAAAGGGATCGATCATTATATTCGTTTATGAGAAATTGACGATTTACTTCTCCGGTGACTAAAAAAAAAAAGCTGCCATTTTTAATGCGCACACTAAGTACGCCTGAAATTAAGCGCAGAAAGGATGTGTTAAGGTTCTGTACTGCCGATTTCTCATTTTAAAGAGACAGTGTCACTGTAAGCACATGTGCGAAATTACGTTTTACAACGGCTTGAATTTTTTTTGTCTCCTTCTTTATAGGAGACTTCTAACCGTCTTACGTTGTTTCAAAGCTAAGAGAAAGTAGATTTCTTACAACTAAATTTTGAGGTCAGTTTACGTCAAATAGCCTACAGCGCGATCCAAACAACATAATTTGGCAGAGCCAATCTCATGTAAATGAATAATTGAAGAAATTCTGGGAGAACGGTTCAGAGCCACCTTAATATAATTTTTGAAAATTTTAAGGTGTCTCTGACAATTTTTTTTTTTTTAAATTTTGCCAAAAGTTGTTTCATGACATGCTGATCATAATTCAAAAAATAAAAAAATGGGGGGTCACCGACCTCATTTTCAAGTTATTTGCACTGAAAGCTAAAACAAAGGATATTTTTACTAGGTTATACTGTTACTATAGTAACCAATAATGTCAAGAAAATGATGACAACTTGTCAATCAATGATTGAGCTTTTGTTTCATACCATAAGTGTAATAGGAACTTATAAAGAATTGTAGTAATGACCTATTAAAGCATGAGGACTGGAAAATGCCTAAAATCGTTATCAGCCACCTTAAAACCCATATACAGTTTACCATGCTTCCAATTCTGTGTTACGCCTTCAATACCAGTGACAACCATACACCTTAGACAGCCGACTAAAAAAACAATTTAAGGGTTAATATTGTTATCTCTTTTTTCTTTCTTTTTCCAGCTGTGAGTGCCTACACAAGTGCTTTGAAAGCATCTATTAAAAGCCAAACAGAGTTCCAGCCCAAGCTGATGGCCTCCTCAACCATTTCTAACCTGAGAACAGATGATATATTCACTAATCTTCTGATACAGCACGGTAGAAAGGCGCTCTATAAGAAGGATATGACATCAACAAGACGGAAATTGTTGGATTATTATGGCAAAGTCAGTAAAACCCGGGTCAGAAGCGAAGAGGTATTCATTTGCAGTACTGAGGGTCAGCCTAATCCCAAATCTATTCTTGTCACTGGAAAAGCAGGGATTGGAAAGACTCTGTTTAGTCAAAAGCTTGTTCGGGATTGGGCTGATGATAAACTTTTTCAATCACAAGCAAATTTGAAGACAGCAGATATCAAGTTTGCGTACTTGTTGACATTCCGTCAACTGAACTTGCTTGCAAATGACCGGTTTTCTTTGCGAGAGCTTTTAAATTGTTCTTCATTATTGAATGAAATCTCCAACCTTGATAGCTCATTGTTTGAAGACCTTGTTAATCACCCTGAGGAGGTTTTGATTATCTTGGATGGGTATGACGAGTATTCACAACAAGATTACATCGCTAGTAACTCGGAAGAACAGTATCCAAATAATGCAAGAGAAAAGGTGCCGGTAGCCGCACTGTGTGCCAAACTCATCAAAGGCAAGTTGTTAACAGACTCTGTTGTTATGATTACATCAAGGCCCTGATGAATCTGATAAAATGGGAGGAATTCGCTTCGACCGATACGTTGAAATTACGGGGTTTTCTCCACAGCAGGTGAAAGAGTACATTGAAAAGTATTTCACAGAAAACGAAACCACGAAGAACACTGTGATTGAGTACATTATGGAAAACATTCTTTACGATATTTCGGGCCTTATCTATGGAGCAAACTAGACCACAGTGATAGAGAAAAACATAATGTCACGAGTTTTAAAAACAGTATTTTAAAAAAAGACCTCACCCGTCTTATACAAACTGAGTGTCAATGTGACATATGCAGCTAGCCGATATACATTTTTAAATTTTTAATTTTTAACTCTTAACTGCAATTTTTATCTTTCACCTACTTTTATGATAAAATTTTATATTCTATTGTAATTTATTGATTTATTTATTTATTAATGTATGTAGTACGATTCTTCAGTTTTTCTTCTTCTTAGAATTTAAGTGTAAATATTTTAACTTTAAATAGCTTAGATATATAATAATGTAAATAGTGTCCACAATTAGTTTTTTTAAGCTAAATACTTCAGACACTTTAATAAAGTATTTCATTCATTCATTCAAAGTTGAGGGTTTTTGTATCTCGTATTTCGCCGCCTTAAGTAAAAACTGAAAGTGAGCAATGTCCTGTCTTACATATAGCAGCTTTTCTTCACTAACTGTCAGCAGAGTAATTTAAGTCTAGGAATTACTGAGGCGTTCAGTATAGTTGTTTAACTAAGTGGAACTTAGAAGAGCCTTAGGATCAGAGTCACCTACACTTTTGATTAGAATCACGTGTCAGACTCGGCTCTGGGTCACGTTTCGCACGTGCAGTTTCCACTAAGTCACTTGCATATGCACCACAGGCCATTTCAGAGGTGCCTTTCTACTCTGCTTCAAAATGAATCCTGGTACCGAATATATGGAAATGACTTTTACTTGGACGTTCACTGTCTCGCAAGCCAATCTTTATGAAAGGCGTGTTGTGCACTAGAACTCACTTCGAAACAGAGTAAACCGCAACTAGGAAATGGCGTATTGGATTACTTGTCATACATGCAGAAAGGGAAAGGCAAAACCCTGTTAATTTCTACTCCTAAAGCTCGAAACGCGAATATTTAAAGAGAAAAATTGCACATTTGTAATTAAATACGTTGTCATTGCCTAAACGGCTATTTCATGCCTCAATAATGGTCCAAAATACCATTTCTTCTTGTGGCACTGACTGACTACTTCGAGCCACTTCGTAAATGGATAGTGGATCAGCGACAGACACTAGGATATGCCTCACCCGGGTGGGATGAGGAGGACATCTCTCCTACCGCTAGAGTCTCGACTTTTGCTCCTGTCTTGTTAAACACGATTGCAAGCGTGTTGTTGACACTGGTTGTGTTCTTTGGTTAAAGCCGTTCGTTAGCTATGAATTTATTTCAGTAATTCACATTGCAAACTGTAACATTCTGATTTTTGGTTTATTGGAAAAGGTCCAGCCTAGTCCCTAGGCGTTCTCCTCCTATCTCGAGCGAGCGCGAGGTCCACGTAAGGGCCTGGGAAGGGAACGACTGGGTACTAGGCTGGGAAAGGTCTATGTTGCCTTATTTCCAAAAATATTTCCCTTGTGTACGTTCCCGTGTTCCCAACAAGTATTTGGTCGATCTTGGCGGTATCCCTGCTTTTTGGTGGTCTCTTTTCCCTGAGTGTTCACGTGTTCCCAGTTTACTAGAAAGTATTTCAATCACAACGAAGCCCGTCCGCGTAAGAGCAAAGTTACTCAGCGAATATCAAGACAAGGACTTTGCTAAAAATGTCATCATAAATCATCCCCAACACTACTCCGATATGAATTTTACGAATTTAAATGATGTGGACTGTATTGCAATTTCATTTTTGTTAGACGTAATTAGTGAACTGAATGAAGAGGAAGCTGCTACAGCACAACATGAACGGTCTAAACAGTCCTTTAACGTAAATAGTTTGGCAATCATTGTGTCAGCTCTAACACTGTCTGGAATAAAACGTATTTGTAAATCACTGGAGAAAGAACACTGTGACATTACCAAACTGTTACTATGGATGGCTTTTAATCATTTCAGTGATACCGTTATTATCAGACTGTGTGAAGCATTGCAGCATCCAAGCTGTAAAGTGACCACACTAGATCTGATTGGTAATCAGATCACTGATACCGGTGTTCCCAGGTTGTGTGAAGCATTACAGCATCCAAGCTGTAAAGTAACCACACTATATCTGAGTGGTAATCAGATCACTGATACCGTTGTTCCCAGGGTGTGTGAAGCATTACAGCATCCAAGCTGTAAAGTAACCACATTATATCTGAGTGGTAATCAGATCACCGATACCGGTGCAACCAGTCTATGTGAAGCACTTACGCATTCAAATTGTAAACTGACCTCACTAGACCTGTCGATCAATCATATCGGTGAGGAAAGTAAGGAATCTCTAAGAACTCTTGTTCAACAGCACAGGCCAGGTTTTGAACTCAATATCTAAATAGTTATAAGAAAGCATAAGAAATATCAACAGAATTCACATGTACCTAATGAACATTATATAAGCTAGTTATAAGGTTGACAAGGAACTGTAAATATATTAATTAGCGTTAGATAATGAAGTTTGTTATTAAGGAACTTAATGCCCTGCTCGTTGTAATTTAGCAATGAAGCAAAAGGCAGCACCGTGTATTGTTACGTTTTGTAAATAAAAGTTTTGGAATGGATGAAGACTGGTATTGTTTGTTTTACAATTGTAAGGGGGGAGGGGTGGGTAAAAGAGATGATTAGAGAAGGCTTGTAAGAAAAAAGTTAGTTCTGAATGACTAATGTGCGAGGCTGTAAGACGGAGCTTATTTTTGCGAGCACTACTTTTTGCGTCATTTCCGACTGTTTCCTGTCTAAATAACCGTATTTACTGGAATAATCGCCGTAGCGCTTAACTTTTTCGCGCCTCAAGTGTGGCGCTTATTTAAAATTTGGACGCCAGAAAGAATCTTATCTTTTAGAGTAATTGAAAATAGCGTCTTTTGATTGTTAGTGTTCGTCGTTTTAAAGGTGGAATAAAACAAGTCAGGCTGGAGTAATCTCAAGATGAAATGGAAACGTATCATGTATAGCGCAACTACCCTTTCCCGGTAAGATGAAAACTTGGAAAGTGAAAACTCGGGAGCCTTCTGGTCTTGCCTGCTTTCAGCTCCCACCGCCCCCCCCCCCCCCGCCCCCGTGGGGCATAGGGCGAAAAGAAAGCGAACCGAGTTCCCTTTGCCCCATTCTGGACCAGAAAGCCTGTTCACAGGCTTCTTCTGGTCTAGCCAAGTAACTGGCAAACGCACAATGGTATGTGACGTTAAATTGTCAAAAAATAAAGGAAAAGGTGTTTTTTAAGGTTTTTAGCAAAACTTCCCCAAGGCATGTTCCTGAATTCCCGAAAAGTGGTCCTTACGGGCCAGTTGACCAGGACTACAACTCTTCAAAAAGCTGATTTTTAACCCACTGATAGCATTTTGTGTGCTACTGGTAACATGAATAAAGACAAAATTAATAAGCAATTGTTTGATCTACAGCTCTTTGGTTCGTCTTAAGAGAAAACGAACCTACCCGGGCAAAAACCAGCCACGGGCCTGCGGCCTTCACAACATTTACAGAACTAGGTATTGTAAGAATGTTGGGTAAAAAACAAATGGACGAGCGGTAAAACAATCACATTGAACTGCAAAACATCGCTTTCTGATGGAGAGAAATGTCCAAGTTTGTTTTAGAGTTGCTTTGTTGTGCTGGTTTTAGAGGGCGGCGCTTATTCGAGTAAAACATCGCGTCATGAACTCTTTCAAACTGTCCAAACCGGAGATGCGATTCTATTATTTCGATTTCGTGACTAAAGAAAAGATTCTCAGCGTATTAGAATTGGAACTAAGGGACGGGCCATTATTTTCCTGGAGGGGGGGGGGGGGAGGGCATTAAAAATATTGAAAAAATGTATGCAGGGCCTGAAAAGACAAAATAAATTGCTTTCAAACACGATATGTATAAAAATTATAGTTTGCATTTCAAAAAAAAAATGTTTGCTGAGGTGCATGAATGAAAAAAAAAAAGTTTGCAGAGGAAAATTTTTCATACCCCCACCCCCCCCCCCCCACCCCCCACTCAAGAGAAATAATGGTCCGTCCCTAAGTCATAATGAATCGTTCGGTGGCTCTTCAAGATATTTTGTAAATTTTTTTGAAATTACCTAAAGTAAAGTTTTCGTTATCCTCATGTGTCGGGAAATTCCTCTCCTTTCAAAACTCTCCAGCTTTAAAAAAGCACCCCTTTTGGGCGGAGCCTCCCAGTGCAGTCTACAAAGGGAGTACCCTCCCCCCTCTCCGCTCGAGGAGCGTTGCCTTCTATTTCTTCGGTGAAGTCCTAAGAAACTTATCCAACTCAAGTTAACCCAGAAATCAAAGGATGAATACAACAGGACTGTCATTGGTTCGAATTATCTGAGCAAAGTGGTTCTCGTATACCCCATTGTAAAATTGAATCATATAAAAATATATTTTTCCTTTTTTACGCGTCACGAATAACGACCAAAATGTTTTTAACGTTCACGGAAAAATCAAGGCGACCACTGTTAAGACTATTTAAACCGCGAAATACACGGCTGTTAAGATCATATATTTTGTGAATAATCGATTAAGCGCCGCTACGGTATTTACAAAAAGACTGTGAAGCTTTGTTCATGTCACCTCTTGTATTTTGAAGGGCAATACTTTTACAAAGACACTGAGAAACTGTGTTATACCATGCCATAGAAAATACAGCCAATCAGAATACAGGAAAGCCGTTGTATATTCGACGGTATTCAACCCAGCCTTCCCATAGTGCGCTGCGACTGTATTCTCGACGAAATTTAGTAAGCGTATTTTCTATGGCATGGTATAAAATAGTTACACAACACTTTCTCGTGGTATACTATGGAATATCCCACTCGTCACTTGTATTTTCTTAGAATACACACTCGCCTAAAGGCTCGTGTGTATACCGAGAAAATACAAGTGACTCGTGGGATATTCCATATTATTATTCAACAGATGCGCGCGCTGCCCATATATGGTCAAAATGTTAACGTTATCTGTCATCCGTACATAACAGATATCCTGCGATATATGTAGGTTGCGAAAATTCGTCCGAAATCTTGTAAAGCGCTGCATAATTACAGTTTTTCAAACTACGAAAAGTCTTTCGTTGACAATTTGTTGAATAATAAAACAATTATCCTGCTCAATCTTGCGGAATATCGTCTGATTTTAGCCAACTCGGCCTACGGCCTCGTCGGCTAAGTATCAGGCGATATTCCGCGCGATTTCGCAGGATAATTGTTAAGTATACCACTCGAAAGCGTTGCATAACTAGTATTTAATTCAAAATTAATTTGGTATTAAATTGTGCATACCTAGAACACGCCTAACTTAATTCTCCCAATATTCCCCTCAGTGTTTTACCGGTAGTTGAAAAAAAGCGCTGCTATCGAATAAGCGCCGCACCTTTAACAGGGAAAATTAAATAAGCGCCGCCGCGCTTAATCGATCATTTACGGTACAAGCGACAAAATAACAGACAAAAGTCCTATCCAATGGTAATGGAAACAGGATCTGTATTTAGTATTTTTTTTCTTTTTAGTATTATTTTTTCGTTTTTCGTCCATGTGGATAATCCATGGACTTAGTGTCATTGTCTTGTCCACATCCCATGGGGTCTCACCCGTAATCTCCGGGCCCAGTCCCCCCCCCCTGGCCGGGCCATTTCTTTGTTTTGCATCAATGCGTAGCCCGCGTAACTTTGTTGAATTATGTCTCGAAACGTGGCTACAAAAATCAAAGTTTTTTACTCGATTCTCTAAAAATAGCGAAATTTGTCAAAATCAACTATATAGTTTTTCATCTAGCGCCTTAATTTCCTAAACAAATGTAGTCATTCCGGGCTTTAGGATTCCGGGCCTTGGTTTCCGGGTTTCCGGCTTTTAGAACAACTCCTTGGGTTTGCATGAAAATGAACGTGCAGGTGAAACTGGAGTCCCTGGAGTCCCAGGAGCCTGGAGGACCATTGCTTGGAGCCCTTTCAGTCCTTTGGTGCAGAACGTGGATCCTTGAGAATATTTTCCAATGTTTTCCTGAGAATGTTTGGATCTTCATGGCTTACACTCTTTACTATTTCTATATGGTTTACACTCTTTACTATTTCTATATGGTTTACACTCTTTACTATTTCTATATGGTTTACACTCTTTACTATTTCTATATGGTTTACACTCTTTACTATTTCTATATGGTTTACACTCTTTACTATTTCTATATGGTTTACACTCTTTACTATTTCTATATGGTTTACACTCTTTACTATTTCTATATGGTTTACACTCTTTACTATTTCTATATGGTTTACACTCTTTACTATTTCTATATGGTTTACACTCTTTACTATTTCTATATGGTTTACACTCTTTACTATTTCTATATGGTTTACACTCTTTACTATTTCTATATGGTTTACACTCTTTACTATTTCTATATGGTTTACACTCTTTACTATTTCTATATGGTTTACACTCTTTACTATTTCTATATGGTTTACACTCTTTACTATTTCTATATGGTTTACACTCTTTACTATTTCTATATGGTTTACACTCTTTACTATTTCTATATGGTTTACACTCTTTACTATTTCTGTATGGTTTACACTCTTTACTATTTCTGTATGGTTTACACTCTTTACTATTTCTATATGGTTTACACTCTTTACTATTTCTATATGGTTTACACTCTTTACTATTTCTATATGGTTTACACTCTTTACTATTTCTATATGGTTTACACTCTTTACTATTTCTATATGGTTTACACTCTTTACTATTTCTATATGGTTTACACTCTTTACTATTTCTATATGGTTTACACTCTTTACTATTTCTATATGGTTTACACTCTTTACTATTTCTATATGGTTTACACTCTTTACTATTTCTGTATGGTTTACACTCTTTACTATTTCTATATGGTTTACACTCTTTACTATTTCTATATGGTTTACACTCTTTACTATTTCTATATGGTTTACACTCTTTACTATTTCTATATGGTTTACACTCTTTACTATTTCTATATGGTTTACACTCTTTACTATTTCTATATGGTTTACACTCTTTACTATTTCTATATGGTTTACACTCTTTACTATTTCTATATGGTTTACACTCTTTACTATTTCTATATGGCTTACACTCTTTACTATTTCTATATGGCTTACACTCTTTACTATTTCTATATGGTTTACACTCTTTACTATTTCTATATGGTTTACACTCTTTACTATTTCTATATGGTTTACACTCTTTACTATTTCTATATGGTTTACACTCTTTACTATTTCTATATGGTTTACACTCTTTACTATTTCTATATGGCTTACACTCTTTACTATTTCTATATGGCTTACACTCTTTACTATTTCTATATGGTTTACACTCTTTACTATTTCTATATGGTTTACACTCTTTACTATTTCTATATGGTTTACACTCTTTACTATTTCTATATGGTTTACACTCTTTACTTTTTCTATATGGTTTACACTCTTTACTATTTCTATATGGTTTACACTCTTTACTATTTCTATATGGTTTACACTCTTTACTATTTCTATATGGTTTACACTCTTTACTATTTCTATATGGTTTACACTCTTTACTATTTCTATATGGTTTACACTCTTTACTATTTCTATATGGCTTACACTCTTTACTATTTCTATATGGCTTACACTCTTTACTATTTCTATATGGTTTACACTCTTTACTATTTCTATATGGTTTACACTCTTTACTATTTCTATATGGTTTACACTCTTTACTATTTCTATATGGTTTACACTCTTTACTATTTCTATATGGTTTACACTCTTTACTATTTCTATATGGTTTACACTCTTTACTATTTCTATATGGTTTACACTCTTTACTATTTCTATATGGCTTACACTCTTTACTATTTCTATATGGCTTACACTCTTTACTATTTCTATATGGTTTACACTCTTTACTATTTCTATATGGTTTACACTCTTTACTATTTCTATATGGTTTACACTCTTTACTATTTCTATATGGTTTACACTCTTTACTTTTTCTATATGGTTTACACTCTTTACTATTTCTATATGGTTTACACTCTTTACTATTTCTATATGGTTTACACTCTTTACTATTTCTATATGGTTTACACTCTTTACTATTTCTATATGGTTTACACTCTTTACTATTTCTATATGGTTTACACTCTTTACTATTTCTATATGGTTTACACTCTTTACTATTTCTATATGGCTTACACTCTTTACTATTTCTATATGGTTTACACTCTTTACTATTTCTATATGGTTTACACTCTTTACTATTTCTATATGGTTTACACTCTTTACTATTTCTATATGGTTTACACTCTTTACTATTTCTATATGGTTTACACTCTTTACTATTTCTATATGGTTTACACTCTTTACTATTTCTATATGGCTTACACTCTTTACTATTTCTATATGGTTTACACTCTTTACTATTTCTATATGGTTTACACTCTTTACTATTTCTATATGGTTTACACTCTTTACTATTTCTATATGGTTTACACTCTTTACTATTTCTATATGGTTTACACTCTTTACTATTTCTATATGATTTACACTCTTTCCGTTCTTACATTTCATTGTTTACACTCATTTAACTTGCAGTCACCTGCGTAACGGCTCGTGGTTCCACTTGAGTTTTGAACATTTTGTGACGTCATTTCTATGGTCTGTAGACGGGCGTAGACCATGAAAAAAAGTGATCCATTTGTAAAATGTACCGATAAGCCGTGTTTTAGGGCGAGAAAATTGTTTCGAGTCCAGCCAGCAAACTTCCAGTATAAAAGTGCATACTATGCGAAGTCCTGTTCTTGAGATTTAAGGAAGCATTTGGATCGGGTGCTAGTCCTTCAATGAGCTAACCCTGCCCAAGTTTATAAATGAATTTAAAACCCTGGGCAGAGGTAAAAGAACTGTCAGCTGGTCCAAGCCTGAGAACACAGTACAATGATCCCGACGCAATTTTCGAACCCGCCGCTCAAACCAGAGTCGAGCGTACTAACCTTTAGGGCGCTGCGCATCCCTAGCAAATAACCTGAGCTCAAATAAGAATTGACTCGTTAAAAATAAGAGGAAAATGTTTAAAGGAGTGATTAATTCGAGCGTGGAAGGGACGTATGCTTTCACACGGGCGTTAGCTGCGTACATTTTTAGCAGGCCGGAGTATAATATTTTTTATTTTCTTCTGAATATTTTATTTTATTTTCTTCCAAACCCTGGTTACGTGCTGCAGTTCCAGTTCCACAAGGCTGCATGTGACGCAGCTGGTTATAAAGGTCCTTTGAACACTTGTTCCATTTATCAGTCGAAGGAGGCAGGAAAGAAGATCGGGTAAGTTAGTAGAAATTGCAAGCGAGCAATGTGCTGTCTTACAAATAGCAGCTTTTCTTCACTAACTGTCAGCAGAAAAATTTAAGTCTAGGAATTACTGAGGCATTCACTATAGTTGTTAGCTAAGTGGACCTACAAAGAGCCTTAAAAGAGGGGACTTTTCCCCTCAGCTAAAGAATTTAGACACATAAATAAAGTCATTCATTCATTCACGAGTCACCTATACCTTTGATTAGAATCACGTGTCAGACTCGGCACTGGGTCACGTCTCACACGTGCAGTATTCACTAGGGGCGCGTTCGTTTGGGATCAATCCAGAATAAGAATAATTGGGATAATGCGCGTAAACGTTCGTTTGGCTGCTCTTCGGCCTATTCCGGAATACTTGGATTTCTATTCCGGCTATTCTGCTCCCAGGAGCAAAATAGCCGGAATATATTCTTATTCCAGAATATTCCCAAACTAGGTCACGTGCCTATGTACCACAGGCCATTTCAGAGCTGCCTTTCTATTCTGCTTTAAAATGAGTCCTGGTACCTTATATATGGAAATGAGTTTTACATGGACGTTCACTGTCTCGCAAGCCAATCTTTATGAAAGGCGTGTTGGGCACTAGAACTCACTTCGAAACAGAGTAAACCGCAACTAGGAAATGGCGTATTGAATTACTTGTCATACACGCGCACTGAATCGCGTGCCGATCGCGTGTCATTAGCGCCAAAAGCACGTGCAGAAAGGGAAAGACAAAACCCAGTTAATTTCTACTCCTAAAGCTCGAAACGCCAATATTTAAAGAGAATAATTGCACATTTGTAATTAAATACGTTGTCATTGCCAGGAACGGCTATTTCATGCCTCAATAATGATCAATAATACCATTTCTTCTTGTGGCGATATGGTAAAGATGGGTAAGAGCAAACCTGGATGTTGAGCACTGACTGACTATTTCGAGCCACTTCGTAAATGGATGGTGGATCAGCGACAGACACTTGGATATGCCTCACCCGGGTGGGATGAAGAGGACATCTCTCCTACCGCTAGAGTCTCGACTCTTGCTCCTGTCCTGCAACCGTGTTGTTGACACTGGTTGTGGTCTTTGGTTAAAGCCGTTCGTTAGCTATGACTTTCAGTAATTCACATTGCAAACTGTAACATTCTGATTTTTGGTTTATTGGGAAAGGTCCAGCCTAGTCCCTAGGCGTTCTCCTCCTATCTCGGGCGAGTGCGAGGTCCACGTGAGGGCCTGGGAAGGGAACGACTGGGTACTAGGCTGGGAAAGGTCTATGTTGCCTTATTTCCAAAAATATTTCCCTTGTGTACGTTCCCGTGTTCCCAACAAGTATTTGGTCGATCTTGGCGGTATCCCTGCTTTTTGGTGGTCTCTGTCCCTGAGTGTTCACGTGTTCCCAGTTTTATTTCACTTTTGTTTCCATGTTTCCAAAAGTTAATTGCCGTATTCTCTTGTTCCCTGAAACGCCTGAGAAGCTTTATTATTTACGTAAGATTAAAAATTTTCTCACGAAATCTGAACTAAGCAGAATGAAAACTAGATACGGCACACTGCGAGCTAGTTTCGGCGGGAAAACCGGAGGTCTTGATGAACGCCGGGAAACTTCGTGAATAAATTGACTTTGCCAAGTGTTTGATTATTCTGATAACATATAAATTCGTCCCTAAAGGTTTATAAGGTCACACTCTAAACGCATCAGGTTGTTTTGATTAAGTGTCTCGGTTTCACCACCCCTCTCTCTAAATCTGTCCCTCGGACTTCCCTTTGGATAGCTACTGAATACTACAGATGGAAAACAAAATCGCGGTGCTAATTCGCGAAAAGATCGAGCATTTCTTAGCTGTATTCTCGCTAAGACGCTGACTGCTAAGCCACAGTGTCGAAGACACTTAAGAGTTTTACAAACGGGGCCTTCTGAGTTCTGGTAGGAACATTGCGAAATGTTTCTACGCCAGATGGCGTCTGCATAAAAATTAACCAATGAGCGCGCCAGAAGGTTGACAGTTATAAAAGAAAAACATTGTTGAAAGCGGCGTGCTAAAGGATTCTTTTTCTTCTGAGGTAATTTATCCGTGAAGGTTTAAAAGGTCACAATCTTATTTCATCCTGTTGTCTCGTTGTACATGTCTATCTGTCGCCTCGACTCTTTCTTTCAGAGAATACAAAACTCGCTGTGCTAAAAGTTTTGAACATTGCCTAGCTGTATTAGCGACTTTTGGGTCGACTTTGGGTGGTACGCCACAGTGACGAGCACAAGAGTTTTACAAACGTGTCCTTCTGAGTTTTTATTCAAGATAGGAACAGAGTACTTCATTTTAGGTAAGCGATTTGATTTCTCCGCTTTGGAATATTCTTGAGTGCCTGAACCAAAAGGAGTGGAGGATATATATCTTTTAATTACCTAACAAGCTGCGCTGGGATAATGAACTCCATTGCCATTGTTACAATGGCAACCGGATGAGGTCGCTTAAAAACAAGGTTTTCGAGAATGGTAGAGCATGGAATTCAAGCCAAAGGTTTTTACTGAATATGCACCGGTTCACTTTCCAACCATACATTCCTTACTAAAGCCTGGATAATATATTAAGGAATTATAGAGCAACTTAATTACTAGTTTAACGGTAGTTAGTTGCCATAGGTTTCAACATGTAGTCGCTATTAGTTATTTTTATTGCTCGAAAGCTAGTGATTGTATACTTAGGTTTCCATTCATCAGTTGACTGACGGGCTAAGGCGAAAAGCTGTAATACACTTGTGAAAAAGTTCGACAATAAATATATGTCTTTTTTTATAAAACCAAGGAAAAAATGAAAATGTCGAAACGCGGAAAAAACCGTGATAATCAATCGAGCATTCAGCGCGCGGTGATCACGCCACAGCCTCTAACTGGTTCAACCGGATATTCAAGTTTTGTCTGAGGGGAAGTTCCCTGATGTGTCGAGTCAGAGACTGAAATTATCACTGACTAGCGGCCACGCGTAACCTCTCATGTCAATTATAATAAAATATTTTTCTTATGAAATATAACATTTATTGGACACAATAAATAAGAGATAAGCAACAAGTGGTACTAAAATGTAATTATAAATATTAACGTTCCAAAGATTCTTGAGTGCTGGCCAGCATTCAGCAAATGTATCGACCCGTGATTGATCCAAGGTTATCCAATTAAAGCTTGGATGTGGAAATGTTTAAAGATTATTGTTCTTTCTTCTTCAGTTGTTTCATCAAAACTTTCTTTTTTTCAGTTCACTTTTTGTCTTCAAACGCATGGGAAATGTGGCATGCAGAACGCTGAGAAGGATGTTTCTCCTCAGAGGTAATTCATCCTTGAAGATTTATAAGATCCATAATGAGTATCGATATTTATCTGTTCTTCGATTTTGTTTACTACAGAAGAACAAAAAGATTGAATATTGACTAGCGATATTCATGCTGAGACACGGGGCACGCTGACTGGTAAATTACAGTTTCAAAGACAAGACGTTTTTCGAATAGGGACTTTCCGAGTGCTGTTCACTTAAGGTGAAAACATTTTACGTAATTTTGGGTAAGCTAGCCTGCGTTGCAGCCGGACGTGTCACAAAATCCGATACCCGGGTTTAGTTCGTCTGCAACGCAGGCTAGGCTAAGCGAAATTTATTGTTTTTCCTGCTTATGATTTAAATGGGCTATGTCACGCAATTTTAGGCAATTTCGGCACCGACCAACTGTTTATAGAATAATCTGAAATATCACAATAAAGGCTTAAAACTGTAGAAGAACTCAAACAAACCACGGAAAGGCCAAAAAAGGGCATGGATGGGCTAAATTAGAGAAGATTAAAACGGATTTTGTTCGAGTAAACTCGAAAAACGTCTACCCGGCTTTTTTCAAGTTTATCTCAATTTGTATGAGAGTGTCATTTACAATGCTCGAAAATCATCCTTGCTTGTTATGTGGCCGTGATTTTGCCAAGAAAGACTTTTGCTCTGCCAATTTGAAGTTTAGATAATTAACGAAAATAAATAGAATTACCTAAAATACCGTGACCTAGCACTTTAACCACAGGCAGACCACCCTATGTGTTCGTGGTTAATTATTGTTGTTGACATGAGACGAACAAAAGAAATTTTGAAATCTATAAGGGCTACTGAAATAAAGCTCTGGAAATTACATATCTAAACTACATTTCGCTCTAAATATCTCAATAAAGTTTAATGAAACGTTTATCGACTCAATTGTTGTATTTCTTCGCCTGCGCGGGCCGTTTTAAGCGCCTTTTTAACTGCTTTAGCCGTAATTACTTGTACAAAGAACTGTAAGAACTGAAAGAAAAAATTCTCATGAATATTTCGTTTGTTTTCGGCTTCAGTCGTCGCTGTTCGTGCATACTCTTTAAATAAATACATACATAATGACTGCAAGGGTCCTGCGCGACCTTAAAGCCTGGTTTTCACTAGCGACGTAAGCACAAGCGCAAGCACAAGCGCGATCACGCAAAACGGACAAATTTTGACCCCACAAGCACAAGGGCCAAAATACAATGTGCTTGAGCTTTTGCTTGAATCGAAGCCTTTTTTCACGGTGAAATAAGCTGCTGTTGTCCTTGCGCTTGTGCTTGCGCTTGTGCTTGCGTCGCTAGTGAAAACCAGGCTTTAATGTAAATCGCTGACGGTCGCTGGGTTTTGCAGAATCATATGCAGAAGAATAATCGACAGGTATGCAGGCCGAATATGCAGGCCATATCATTCCTGACTATGCTTGCTTCTCGTTTTGCCGACCATGTGACGAAAAAGACAGTGCCCAACTGCGAGCAATTGACTTTGGATAGCTTTTGTTTGTTTATTTGAAAAAAAAAACTCGATTTTGCTGAACAGCAAGAGATAAAGTTCTAATCGTGAAGTGATACGCCTTCTCTTTCATACGCTTATGTTTTTTCGTTTTTTTCTGGTCGAAATCTTGGCGGAGATTGGGAAGTTTGAGGGCTTTAGGAATCAGTTGTTTTCTTTTATGACATTGTAGCTGCAAAAGAAGGGCCTGCAAAAGCTTTAAAGTTAAATTCGTTTCATGTATATCCAATTTGCACTTACATCATACACCAAAAAGAAATACACTTCCGTTACTGATCATTATTTTTCCATTTATGTCCCGGGAGTAGGGGAATTTGATCGCAAAATGGGACTGTTATGTGGGGCATTTGAACACTATTTTTCGCGTGAGGGATGGGAATTTAAACAACCAAAAAATCAATAGTTTAAATTCCCCGGGTTTGCCTGGGGGGCCATGTTAAAGTTTCGATTTGATTTGATCGATACATTATAGAACTGGACCTCTCAGAAAAGAAAGGTTTCTTCCGTTGATTGTGACTGGCGGATTTAGATCCACTTTGTTCATATTTAAGCGAAGTCGAGAAAGACTAGTAAAACAACTGCTCCTGCATTCCCGCACTCTTGAAGTCGAAGAATAAATACTCATTTATCAACTTATCCTTCGCGGTTCCTGCGCATTGTATTTGTCCCTGCGACATATTTTGTGACGTTTGTTCAGTTGTTGTACAGCTGTTATGTAAATTATTTATCACGAATTGTACAAGAAGGTTGTGCGATTTCCTATAGTAACTAGTAATAGTTCTCACTAAGCTACCCCCGCCTCTAGGGCCTGTTTACATGGAGTAGAGTTGTCCCTGGTAGGAGAGTTACCCTCTCCCCCGCGCTATCTTTTACCGAGCGTTTATATGAGAAGTTTGTCCCTGTTGACCGAGCCAAAACTTGGCCCTCTCGGTTCAAAACACTGGCGAGAGTTATTTTGAAATATCTATTTTGGCGGCTTTTCTAAAATCAAACTTCGACGAAGACCATTTTGGACAAATTTACCGCCGGCTTCGACGTTGTTTTGGCTGATTGCAGCATTTGCACATGCTCCGTATGTGTCACCTTTTCCCTGGTAGGCGAGGCAAAATTGTTTATATAGAAAAAAGTTGGCTCCCTCCCCAGGGTCACCTTACCTTCAAAGCGAGTGACCCTCCATCCAGGGTCACCCTGCCCCTGAGCCAACTTTGCAATTTCTCATATAAACAGTTCGCAGCTATTTATAAAGAAACATATGAAAAGCTCTCTCGTCCGGGGTGGCTCGGTATGGAGCGTAATCCTCCTACCAGGGACAACTCTCCTCCATATAAACAGGCCCTAAGATAAGTGGAGTCTTTTTGCCGCCTTTAATTATTGATGCCGATGGACTTCACAATTAGGCTTCTTTTTTATTTTGCCATGTATGTCACGACATTGCTTGCTGCGGAATTTCTAGTTGTGTGATACCGTTACGTCCTAAAAAAATTACAAGTTCAAGTAGTATATATTACTTTGCTTCTACTCAGATTGCAAGGTTTATCTTCTCCTTTTCGAGCGTTAGCTTTCCATTTCTGCTTCGTCTCGATCCATTACGAGTGATCGTGGGCACAAGATTTGAAATCATTGGCTTAGTAACCGCTCCATCGTGACAAAGTAGCCCTTTAAGTAGCCAAATACATTTTTTAAAATGTATTTGGCCAGCCATCCTGATGCTGATTGATCTTTCCTGATAATCATAATTTTCACTTTACGTTATCGATGTCCATTATTTTTTCTTCTAGAGAGCATTGCCTTCATGGCTTCTGCAGCACCATCATTTCCTTCCACTAAAGAAACAACCAATTACGCACGGTTGTGTCGTCTTCTGGTTGATGTTGGATCACAGGTTCTAAGAGAAACCTTTGACAGGTTACGTCCACCTGGAAGCCTTCACACAGTTTTGGCTGATCCTGCGGTTCATGCTAAACTACAATCACTTCGAAAGAAGAAAGTCCTAAATCCATCACAATGGGGCAAACTCTATCTTGCCATCAAATCTTTAGTTTCATCAAGGGACTTTGACCCCACCCTACTTGTACTGCTTCTGAGGAATATTTGCAGCCTGGTTCCTCCTGCCACAGGCTGGGATAACCTTCCTCTGGTAACAGACGTAACCCCCGAGGCTGACATTGCTCGCATCAAGTTCCACAGGAACACAGTTTACGGTCATGCAACTGATGCTTCAATTGATGATGCAACATTTGGTGTCTACTGGAACGACATCAAAGACACCTTAGTGCGACTGGGAGGAGCATGCTACCAAGATGCTATTGATGACCTTGAAAAAGAATGTATGGACCCTGATTTTGAGGAACACTACCGAGATCTTCTTAGACAGTGGGTGAAGGATGAGGCAAGCATCAAGGACAAATTAGATGAGCTCAATAGAAAGCTAGAAGACTTCATAAGCAATGCCAAAAAAAGACCATCGTTAGAAGGTCAGTGATTGTATTATTAAACAACATACATGTAGAGTTTAAAATTATACCTGGGTAGAAATTTCCTGTTTGTTACACATTGCTGACTTTACATGTAGTTCATACTAACTTTGCTCGTATTGATTTGCACGTCTTGCATACCTTCCTGTATAATTATGTCACATGGCAAAAATACACTTCATACACCTGGGCCGAAGACGATTAACGCTAACCCAGGATTAAAAGATGATGGCGATTTTAATTTCTCTTGTTTTAAAGGGTTTTCCATCGCTAATGTTTTGTTAAGTTTGAGATTGGTCCACGTCAAAACTGGGGGACGGAAATATTAACAAAACCTCAATTAAATGATAAAATTGAAATCAAATTTCACGCTAACCCTGGATTAGCTTAATCATGCTTTGAACAACCGGGTTGGTGTTTTTCCTTTAATTAACTTTGATAAATTCCAAAACAGAGCATTCCGCTTTGTTTTCCTAAAAGAGGTTACACCGGTTACAAGAATGTTGGAAACTTAGCTTTTGATGGGAAATTGTGGAAAAGGATTAGCAGCTTTATTGATGGCCAATTAGTGGATCTTCTTCCACCTATGCGATCTAGATTGCTGTGGAACAGAGGCCGTCCCTTTACCGTTGAACTGGCCATCAGAGCTGAAGGTTTAATCCATTGACTCGCGAAGGCTTTAGCGCGCACCCACCCCCAAATTCCTGGCTCTTTTTTGGCATTAAACACAAACGTGAGAGTGGAAAAAATAAACCATATGCGCAGTAAATTCAGAAAAATTTGTTTCTGAAGTAAACTTTTATTAAAACTAGACATGTTGAGAGACCAATTTATGACTAAAAGAGATTATCAGCCTTGACAAATTGAAGACGGCGATAAAATTTTATTCACCTCCTTGCGTCATTTTGGAGCTTGCAAAAACACAGAGACTTTATACAAATTAAAAAATCGAAAATAGTCTGGTTTTCAATCTGTACATTCGACTGACACTGTCATTAATTTAATAACACTGAGCTTTTTTCTTGGTGCAGAAAAGCAATTATTGGAGGTGATAAAATTGTCTTCAAATCACGGCGGCATGAAAAAGCATAAAAACCGCTTGTAACAAAATTACAGAATTCTGACCACTAAATAAACACTAGCACCGCTTTCCAAGCGTTCCTTCACACTATGAATGTTACTAAAACATACTCCTGTATGTTCCTTATTGAAGAAATTTTGACCCAGTGGAAGCATAAACCATGAACGATAAGACCGAAGGAATTCTGGGTAGACAATATTGGCAACCTGAGTAATATTCCATTTATTAATAAACACGATAATTTCTTCTTTTGGAGCCTTAAGAAGGTGATTTTTGCGGGGTTTGCAGGCCCCGCGGCTCGGCGGCCCGCAGCTTAACAGATTCTTGGTTGACCAGTGGTATATTAAATCGCATATTCAGATGTGTATCTTCGAGTGTGGTCTACAATGGACGATGGTAAACTTTTTTTTGAAATTTCAATCATTCCAATTGTCTGCAATCCTTGGATCTGTTTGTTGCTTTATGCTAAAAAAACAAACATTTGATTCTTAATATATTGTCCGTCTGTTTACAGAAACCGATGGCACAAACAATGGAAGTTTGAGCACACTTGAAATGCTTGTTTCTTTCTTTATAATCTTCAGGAGTTCATAAGCTAATGAACTTCTGTAATTTTTCAAATTACCCACTTCTCAAATTTTTTTTTCTCTCCGGCAGACGTGTACAGAGGATTGAAATGATTAAAATTGCAAAGAAACCAAAAACTCGCCATCGTCCATTGTAGACCACATGTACACTCGATGATGCACATCTGAGTATGCGCTTTAATATACCACTGACCAAAAAGCTGTTAAGCTGCCAATCTCGTCCCAAGAGGGTGCGATGCTTCTGGTCTGCGCCAGGGATCAGGACCTCTGGGCTATTCTGAAAGCCTGCCATAAAGGCGTCTGAATCTGATTGGCCGTTGAAAACTTGTTTGTTTCACCACAATCTCTGGCGCACGCGCTCAATCAAACCGGAACCAGGATTTCCTGGCTCCGGTTGTGGATTCGTCCAGAGCCCTTGAGTTTCCCGACCCGCTGTTCAAGGGGAACGCGGGCTCTGTGGACGAGATTGTTAAGGTGCAGGCCGCCGGGCCACGGGCCGTGGGCCCGCCAAGCCACTGGCCTGCTTTTAGCAAAACCCTGATTTATGCAACCTGTCGTATCAAAATGTTTATACTGCCACAGACGGGGATAAATTTTTTCCGATTTCCCAGTGAACATTTGGGTAGCATCGTTCATGGATTATGCTTTTCACGGTTCAACGTTTCTTCAATCACGTTTATTCTGAAGCACTGTTGTAATTTTCTAAGGGCCCGATAACATGGCGAATTTCAGCCCAGGCTTCAAAAGGGCTTCAAAAGCCTAAAGTTCCAAACTCAAGATGGATAAATGAATGAACCTTGAAAGAAACTTTGTTTAGAATTTATTTTCAGTTAGGATATAGCCAAGATATGTGTTTACAAGCGTAAACATATCGAAATTTTTCGAGCCGTGCTGCTGTTCTGCATGGCAGAATTAATTATCCACATGTCATGTTGAAGGTGAAGTCAGTTTTAATTTTAGCAGACTGCTTTTGGAGTCAATTGTACACTAAATGGATTTAGCAATCCTTCAAAACATTACATCCAAATTCGAAGCAATAACAGTACATTACCATTTCGTTCTCGAAGTCTTGAAAAGCAGCATTAATGATTTAGACCGTGTTCAAGTCCGTGATTTGAATTCAAAACGCACTTGTAAGCGCCATGGTACGAGGTCTTCGCGGTGGAAGGACAAATGGATCCTTCCTCAACAAGGTTTTAGCACCCTGTACTTCATGGTTTTTCGTTTTAGGGCCACTTAAAAATTCTACTATAGTGTTTCTCCTTTCCTTTCAAGTCCAAAAGATCGTATGTTTCGTGTTCAGAATCAAAAGGCCTTGGAAGTTTGTAAATACATACCGCACGACGCCATGATTTTCTTGTAAATTTTCAACGTACGCAATTAGAACAAACCTTCATTCTAGGACCCCAAGAGTTCCCTAAAAATATGCGCAGAAAACAGATTCTGATTGGTTTATTTGCCCAAATTATCTATAGAACAATAGGAGAACCAAAAAGGAGGGAGGGAAAGGACATTTGTCAACGTGTGCTTTTTACGGTCGGCCGAGGCCTGCACGGGAATTTAGGGGGTGGTTTTTCGCGCGGCCGGTTACGGCCGGCCCGGGAGCCAATAGGTTAAATGTAGCTTCATAAACAGACGTCTTTTCAATTTTATTTAATCATTTTATAAAATGGATACATACGTAATTGTTGTTGTTGTTGTTGCAGTTAGTATAAAATTAAATGTAAAACACCTCCTAACCTCCCCCCACCCCCACCCCCCACCATCCTTCAGATTCGAGTCTGCTGACTGCGAAGCGGAGGATTTTACAAAATATGGGGCGAGGTAAAGCTATACCCGAATGATTCATCTCTGATGTTTGCAGCTGTACATGTGTACGTATCTTAACCCTGCACAAAATATTTGTGTTTTTCCTCTTTTCAGCTGTGAGTGCCTACACAAGTGCTTTGAAAGCGTCTATTAAAAGCCAAACGGAATTCCAGCCCAAACTGATGGCCTCCCCAACCATATCTAACCCAAGAACAGATGATATATTCACTAATCTTCTGATACAGCATGGTAGAAAGACCCTCTTTAGGAAGGATGCGACATCAACAAGACAGGAATGGCTGAATTATTATGACATGACATCAGCAAGAGGTGAATTGCTGGAATATTATGGGCAAGTCAGCGGAACCCAGGTCAAAAGCAGTGAAGAGATATTCCTTTGCAGTACTGAGGGTGAGCCTAATCCCAAATCTATTCTTGTCACTGGAAAAGCAGGGATTGGAAAGAGTCTGTTTAGTCAAAAGCTTGTTCGCGATTGGGCCGATGATAAACTTTTTCAATCACAAGCAAATTTGAAGACACATCGTATCAAGTTTGCATATTTGTTGACATTCCGTCAACTGAATTTGCTTGGAAATGACAGGTTTTCTTTGCGAGAGCTTTTAAACTGTTGTTCAGTACTGGAAGAAAACTCGAACATTGATGACTCATTATTTGAATACCTTGTTAATCACCCTGAGGAGGTTTTGATTATCTTGGATGGGTATGACGAGTATTCACAACGAGATTACATCGCTGGTAACTCAGAAAAACGGTATCCAAACAGTGCTAGTGATGAAATGCCAGTAGCCGCACTGTGTGCCAAGCTAATCAAAGGCAAGATGATGAGGGAGTCTGTTGTTATGATCACATCAAGACCCGACGAGTCTGATGAATTGGGAGGAATTCGCTTTGACCAATACGTGGAAATTACAGGATTTTCTGCACAGCAGGTGAAAGAGTACATTGAAAAGTATTTCAGAGAAAATGAAACCATGAAGAACACTGTTCTTGAACATGTCATGAACAATGAGAATCTTGTTAGCTTTGCTCATATTCCAGTCCTTTGTTTTCTGATGTGTTTCTATTTGGAATATTCTATTCAAGAATCCAAGAGCACTGATCTTCCCGTGTCAGCAACTGACATTTATTCAGAAGTTGTCAACATTTTTGAACTAAAACATAATGCCGAGTCAGAATATAAGTCGAAAGAAATTCCTGAGAAACACAAGGCTTCAGACGTCGTTGAAAGCACACTGGATAAATTATCAGAGTTAGCAGCTCAACTGCTTCTGCAGCAAAGGCAGATTTTTGACGAAAGAGACATGAAAGAAAAGTTTAAATCAGAAGAAATCGATAAACTGAAAGGGAGTGGTCTTCTTCATTGTGGTCCTCTTTTCAGGACATCTGCTTTTGAAACCACAAAGCAGTTAAGTTTTACCCACCTGACCATTCAAGAGTTCTTGGCTGCTCGTTGGTTTGTAATGAGAAATGAAATTCCTGAAGAAAATGTGTCTGAAATGGTCTTGCAGTTCTTTGCCGGTATTCTATCAAAGAAAAGAGATGTCAAACTAATGGACAGATTACTAGAGAGTATTTCTTTTTCAATCACAACGCAACCCCATCTCCTGAGAGCAAAGTGCCTCAGTGAATATCGAGACAAGGAATTTGCTAAAAATGTCGTAAAGAATCATCCCCGTCACTTCTCTGATCAGTTTGGCCGAATGTGGTTTAAGAAGTTAAATGATGTTGACTGCATTGCAGTTTCATTTTTGTTAGATGTAATTAGTGAACTAAATGAAGAGGAAGCTACTACAGCACAGCATGAACGATCTAAACAGTCCTTTATTGTGAATAGTTTGATCTTTCAGTCAGCTCTCACACTGTCTGGATTAAAACGTATCTGTGAATCACTGGAGAAAGAACACTGTGCCATTGACGATTTGTTACTACATCTAGCTTATAGTCATAGTGATACCGGTGTTACCAGGTTGAGTGAAGCTTTACAGCATCCAAGCTGTAAATTGACTACACTAGATCTGAGTCGTAATCAGATCACTGATACCAGTGTTGCCAGGTTGTGTGAAGCGTTACAGCATTCAAGATGCAAAGTGACCACACTAGATCTGAGTAATAATCAGATCACTGATACCGGTGTTGTCAGGTTGTGTGAAGCGTTACAGCATTCATGCTGTAAAGTAACCACACTAGTTCTTGGGGATAATCGGATCACTGATACCGGTGTTGCCAGGCTTCGTGAGGCATTACAGCATTCAAGCTGTAAAATAACCACACTGGATCTTAATTGTAATCGGATCACCGATACCGGTGTTACCAGGTTGTGTGAAGCGTTACAGCATTCAAGCTGTGAAGTAACTTCACTAGTTCTGGAGGTTAATCAGATCACTGATACCGGTGTTGCAAGGTTGTGTGAGGTATTGCAGCATTCAAGCTGTAAAGTAACCACATTAAATCTGAGAAGTAATTTGATCACTGATACCGGTGTTACCAGTCTATTCGAAACACTTAAGCATTCAAACTGTAAACTGACCTCACTAGTTCTGTGGGACAATCCTATCAGTGAGGAAAGTAAGGAATCTCTAACGACTCTTGTTCGACAGCACAGATCAGGTTTTAAACTCCATATCTAAATAGTTATAAGAAAGCATAAGAAATATGAATAGATTTCACATGAACATAATAAACATTTTATGATTTAAAAATGAAAACGTTTTTTTTATTCAATGGTTAAATTTCTGTTTATAATTATAAGGTTTATAAGGATTTGTAAAAATATAGATAAACGAATGAAGTTTGTTAGTAAGAAATTCAATGCACCACTTGCTGTAATTTACCACTGAAGAAAAGGGCAACACTAAGATTTGTTACGTTTGTAAATAAAAGTTTTGGAAAGAATGAAGACTAGTAGTAGTTTGCTTTGTTTTTTTTAGGGAGAGAAATATGCTGCCCTCAAATAAAGATGAGTTCCATAAGGAACTCACCACCCAAGTAAGACAGAATAATCCAGCACGAAGTCAACATTCTGCCTTAGATATCATGGAACACCTCCCAAGTAAGACATCAAGCAGGAAGTTAATATGCTTCCCTCAGATAATATGAGTTCCATAAGGAGCTCACCGAGGTCAACGTGCGGCCCTCGCATAACAATAAGTAAGACAATAATCAAGCACGAGGTCAATAAGCTGCCCTGTCTCTTCCCACAGATAACAAGATTTCCATAAACACTCACCTCCCAAGCAATACAGAATAATCTAGCACGAGGTTAATATGGTGCTCTCAGATAACGTGATGTCTGTTAGCAACTCAACACTCAAGTACGTAAGGCAGAATAATCTAACACGAGTTCAATAAGATACCCTTAGATAACATGATTTCCATAGGGAACTCACCACCCAAGTAAGACAGCATAATCTAGCAAGGGGTCAATATGGTGTCCTCAGATAACAAGAGTTCCATAATGAACTCACTACCAAGAGAAAGACAGAAAAATCTGGCGGGAGGTCAATATTATGCCCTCAGATGACATGAGTTCCATAGGGAACTCACCACCCAAGTTAGACAGAATAATCTGGCAGGAGGGCAATAAAGAACTCGCCACCCAATTAAGACGGAATAACTCTAGCACGAGGTCAAACTTCTGCCCTCAGATAACAGGAGTTCAATGAGGAACCCATGTAAGGTCGTCTTTTATATCTTTTTAGAAAAGCGATTACATATTAGGAACAAAACTCCTTATCGGGCACGGACACAAAATCAACAAATCGAAACAAAACGTTTGTGGCGAAGAAACACGTGTTCGAGAAATTGTTTGGCATTGGTATTTATTTAGAGTAATTTTTTTAAAGCAGTGTTTACCTCTCACGATCTGCTACTATAAAAAAGTCGCTCTTACGAATATTACTATAAGAAAGTAAGATTTTTTCGCTGCTATTTTCTACTGGTGGGTGTGGTGTATGATAAAACGTACGTTTCTCCAGCGTTTTCCTGTTTTGTTTTGCTTTGACTGCAATCGCCTAAATTTGTACCTCAAGCAGAAAAAAATTCTGCTTCTTTGATGCCGGTTACAAGTATGCTCAAATCTATTTATAAATAATATGCTTTCCATAAAATTGAATAAATAAATTAGAAACATAGCACCAGGCTATTCTCGTTCCCAGACCGTTGTTTGTTTACTGTGCAATCATCTTCTTCGTGTCATCCAAAACGAAAATACAAGAAAAAACTGTTGCTTTAAACTATCATAAATAACCCCGGGAGTTAGCCTAATGACGAGAGAGAAACCCCGACTGACATCACAGACTAGCGGCTGAAAAGCCATTTTGTTTCCCGGACAACACACAAAAAATTCCAGTAAATGTAGAAGTGATCGTCATCAAATCCCTAATGGCAATCTTTGACCTCATGACGTTGTGTAACTCCCCCTATTTCAGTAATAACAAGAAACTTGAGAAGCTTGAGAAGCTTAAAATCGGGCGCTTTGCCTTGAAAGGCAGGGTTCAGTACAGCAGAAACCACGAAGCAGTTACTTAAGTAGCACACAGTCCGACTGTGTTTGTGTAAGTCACAGGGCTTGCATGAGCTGTATTAGTGTGCATAATATAATATCTAGAACGTTGTCGAGATTGCATTATTACTTAATGACATGATGGTTTCAATTTATAAATGTATCTCACACAATACAAATAAACGATTGAAGTAGACGACTAGACAATGTACAGTTTTAAGACTTAGCAAAGTGCAGTGTATTGGTAATACTGTAAGGTGCGGTTTCACCTGAAGGTCGTGTGCTTTTCGGTATTTTCCAGGCATTGCACTTTGATGGGACAGTACTACAACTGTTTACCGGGGAACTACTATTGTCAAGAAAATGATCACAACTTGTTGATGAATGATTGAACATTTGTTTCATACCATTACTGTAATAGCAATTGATGAAGGCTTTTAGTCCTGAACCAAAGTATAAGGACTGGGAAATACTGAAACCCATTATCAGCCACCTTAAACGGAAATATCTTGTTGGTGTTTCAAGGAATCCAAGGAAACTTCACTCATCCCATGTATCTATGTATTGCGGTATTTTGTAATTTTTTGAGTGATTTTTGGGGATGTTTGGCAGGTGATAGTTTTTTTAAAAGAATTAGTAAAATTTAGACAACTAAGAAATATTGAAAATTTAATGTGAATTTAACATTGGAATTTGAAGTTAGAAATTGGCAGACGGACACCAAACAGTCCCGTGACATCCTGGAGTGTTTTTGCATGGGGGTCAACTGTGTGATGATGTTTCCATTTTTTTCTTCAATCCCCACTGATAAAGAACTGTTGTTGGTGTTATGTTGGTGTTATCACATGTCAAGCCTTTAACAAGGTATGAAAGAACACAAGGATTTAAATTATTCTGGTGCTCAATTTTTGCGTAACTAAAATTAATGTTACTCAAATTCCTGATGGATTCTGTCTTAAACTGTTACGAGCTTAGTATTTCCAAATTATTGCATGTCAATGTAAGGCAAGACAAGACATGCCTTGGTTCTTATGTAATTCTCATAAAAGACACATAAGATATTGACTATAATTTTGTCTGTGCTATGGCAATTCACAGTGGGGTGGTCTTGATGTGTCTTTAACTTGTAGACTGGACTGGACTAGTAAAACGCGGACTTGTAAAACGCCTCTAGACACTTCGAATTCCTTGGCCACAATCATCTTACGGCTCTCTTCAATACATAATGTCTCAAAAAAACAGTAACCTCAGAAAGAAGTCAGAAGCAAATAAGGTCGAAAGACCGAATTTGAACATATAACGGCAAATGTTCTAATGTCGCGAACGTAGGAGTCGTGTAGGCCCGTCACCTTTATTTACCACATACTGCCCCCAAATTAAAACAGTACCCTCAGAAAGAAGTCAGAAGCAAATAAGGTCGAAAGACCGAATTTAAACATTTAACGGCAAATATTCTAATGTCACGAACGTAGGAGTCGTGTAGGCCCGTCACCTTTATTTACGATTGACTGTTGATTTCTGGACGGGCCCCGTTCTACCTCGTGCGAGCAATACAAACGACTGCACTCAACAGACGTCAAGTAGTGGAAAGAAAGAAACATATGCACACAACTCATAGCATCAATCCCGTTGTTTTAGTAGGGGTTTGCAGAACGAACATGTGCTATACTGCAAAAACATCTCCACGCTAAAACAGACCATAGAGTGCTCAAAAAAGCTAGAAATATGCCGTCGAAGAAACACACAAGAGCTTCAAACACAAATTGTTTCGCTCGCTAAACCGTTTAGTTTTATCCGATTTACAAGCGCTTGTTTTACAAGTCCGCGTTCTACAAGTCCGTGCTTAACAAGCCCTCGCTTTACAAGTCCGCGTTTTACAAGTCCGCGTTTTACCAGTCCTCGTTTTACAAGTCCGCGTTTTACTAGTCCGCGTTTTACTAGTCCGCCTTTTACAAGTCCGCGTTTTACCTGAGTCCGCGTTTTACTAGTGCGCGTTTTACAAGTCCGCGTTTTACTAGTCCGCGTTATACTAGTCCGCGTTTTACAAGTCCGCGTTTTACTAGTCCGCGTTTTACTAGTCCAGTCCAGTCCTCGAAATACAGTATGCCAAAACTCCCCGCCCTCTAAAGATAAGTCCTTGACGGTTCTTGTCGTTTTTCGGTGCCTATTCATCTTCGGCATCTTTCTCATCCACCTCTCGTTCTGTCCTGTGTCTGTCATCACACGAAAGAAAAGCTGATTCTCAAAAAATCTGCCACAAAAGGAAATTGACAAAAACAATATGAAAACCATATATCGAAAGTTTCTTATTCTAAAATTTTATCATACGTCTTAATTCAGAGCTACAAAGAAGTTCCTCCTTTTGAGTTATTGATACTGTTCTTACAGTACCTCTTTCCACTAGCGAAATTTTACAAAATTCCTTCGCGGCGAAAAGGTAGCGCGAATCCAGAACAGACTCCAATCGAGAGTGGGTTAATTCTAGATTACTATTAATTAACTATTACAACATTCATTTTTAAAATAGTTTCCCAAGCCGACTAAGCTTACTAAACGTCGAGTGTATCTTTCAGTAAACAAAACATGCCGTTATGACGCCGGAAATCCAGCTCACGCATACTATACCCCGTGACTCACGCAAACCTCCGACTTACGTGCTACTACAGTCATTCCTTTCTAAACATTTTTTTTTGACCACCACCGTACCTTTCTACCCAAAAAACTCATGAAACCGCCCGGTTTTAACCTGTTTTAACCTTTCAAAAATTAGAGCGTTCGAAACTAAATAAGATCCGTAATCACAAACAACATACAGCCGTTTACCAGCACTCTTTAAAACTCCTGAAACCCTTCAAAATCAGGCAAAATAAATCTTTGAAATAACCTTTATCAATGTTTCTTATTTTTTATTCAGTTCTATAAAATGCCTTTCATACACTACTGTCAAACAAAAATTTCAATTTCCTCAAAGTTTCAAGACAAAAGAATAACAAATATTTCGTGCACAATGTAATTTGATTAAGCCAATATTATCACGTCTAAAAATACTTCAAGCAATTCAGTGAAAACCCGTTTTTTTTCGTATCAACGAAAACCGCTTTCGAATAATCAATACATGAAAATAACAATAAGATCAAAAGGAAGAAAGGAACCTTTCTAATTATTTGAAGACTTTCAAAGCCGTGATATTATGCATCCAATCCGCGATAAAATTTAATTACAACAAAATCCAAGTTCTCATTTTGAATTCCATTTTTTTCAGTTGATACCTTTATCCAACTTGTGAAAAATTCCATTCAAGTTCCTATTAATACTGTACATTCCCAATGTTTTGCTCAGGTCTTCAGAAGCGTCTTACTAACCAAATCTAAAATAATTCCAAAACATGCTGTACAAACATTCTACTCTTTGTGACAAACGACTTGACGACCAATTGTTCAGAAATGAAAATCGACACAGTTCTTGCTAAATAAAAAAAAAGTTTTACGGCGGAGTCAGGCTCAAAAAATATACCGCAAGATCACACCCCCATTCATAGTCAGAAACCAGCAAACCATCTAGTTTGCTACAAAAAAACACTGCGTTAGCTTTTTCATTTACAAAAATAACTTTAACTTGTCAAAGTAAGTGCAATTTCACAATGGTGAATATCAGTACAGTATGGGGCCCAGTTCTCGGCCGGGTCCAGTTCTCGGCCACTTTGTGTTTAACGCGTTTTTTCACACTCCAGTTGAATCAAAAGAAAAAGGTATTTCCTTCAAACGATAGACTGATTCATGTGCTTTAAGTATCTTGAGTTTGATCGTTCAATTCGATATAGAAAGCTCACACGTCGAGTTTACGCGGAGGTAGGTGAATTTGCATTCCCGAAAAAGTTGTTTGTTTACGGCTCCAAATTCATGGATGTAGTTAAATTCGTATTTTATCCAAAAGCCCCCACCATACGAGCTAATTTTTGGCATGTGAAACGTAAAATAATTCAGCTTTCTGCTTTAGTTAACTTTTCGTTGAACCGTTGTATTTTTTGGTCTTAATTTACTTCGAAATTTTTTCTTGCGACGTTTGCGTATTTGCCAGTTCTCGGCCACCCTGCTCGCTATCACAGCTTAGCGCTTGGTTTTTAATATAATTTCATCTGCTGCTGCCAGAATGAAAGAAATAAATGTTTTAAAAATAAAGTTCAATCTTATCTCTAAGTTTTGAGCTGACTCTTGTCTTGTCTATTATTTCTACAACACCTAAATCTTTCAAGACCTTTTCACTGCAAAATAAACCATCTAAATGCACGGGTCACACAATGCGGTTTTGCCAGAACCTGCACATAGGCAACTAGGCGCGTTAAAATCCTTCTGTTCTAAAGTAAAACAAAGCATCATAAAAATAATTTGGGATCGATATAGTATAAATAGGTTTACAGAGTGATTTTATGACTGTGAACAGGTGAAAATTAATTGAGCATTTTTTTACAGATGATTACGCACAAGCTTTTTAGTGGCCGAGAACTGGGCCAAGGTGGCCGAGAACTGGGCCCACAAATGGAGCTTTTATTTTTATTATTGCTCGGGCAAATTAATTTTTGACCGGTCGATAGCTTTACACCAAAAAGCTGAATAATGTAGCTAGCTCTGGGAGAAATTTCAAGTTCCTGCGGTTCTTCTGAGGTAAGAAATACAAGTTTACGTCAAAAGTGGCCGAGAACTGGGCCAAGGTGGCCGAGAACTGGGCCCACAAATGGAGCTTTTATTTTTATTATTGCTCGGGCAAATTAATTTTTGACCGGTCGATAGCTTTACACCAAAAAGCTGAATAATGTAGCTAGCTCTGGGAGAAATTTCAAGTTCCTGCGGTTCTTCTGAGGTAAGGAATACAAGTTTACGTCAAAAGTGGCCGAGAACTGGGCCCCATACTGTACTTTGCCCCGTAAGCTTTTTTCTCTGTCCTTCCGCCGAAGCAAAAAAACACAACCTGACTACACATTAACCCAAAAGTCGACCAAGTGTGCCTGCAACGATTTCCTGTCAAAACTAAAATGAAAACCATTGCGGTATGCGTCACCCGTAGCGGTTTTGTAGCAACCCCAAGCTATCCCCGTCTTTTTGGCCGCGCCAGGAGACTACGCTCTAGGACGACCAAAGGGTAAACTATAAATCGGCCACGCCCGATTAATAATTCACTTTTAATGTTCACTTTATATGATGCGGTCTCCGATTTTTTAGAAATAATTTTATTCGGCTCGCGACCACACAAAATCCATATTTAGATTGCCTTCCCCGACAGCGACAGAAATTCTCGTTGGACTACGAAAGGTAACGAAAAGTAACCGCTCTTTCATCGACATAGCCTTTGGTTACAAACGCATTTAAAGCCGTAGTAATATAAATTCGTGTTTTCTTTATTAACCTGAAGGACAGACAGCCCAGACTCACAACAATATACTTGATGGCAAAAAAGAAGGAATTTTATTAGCTTTCTCACTGCAACTGACAGGTTTTCGAAAAAAATAGTAATAATAATTTTCAAGAGAGATTACATAAGCAGGTAAAATTTACAAAGTATACATTAATTGTTTTAACTTTCATCTACTCTTTGTGACTGTCTAGCTTCTTACACAGTATCAATTCAGTGATTTTATTCAAAGAAAGTTATAGTGGACAATATTTGATTTTATTGAATAACTTTTTTTAAGCTGTAAAACCAACGCTTAATTTTTGAATTTTACAAAGAGTTTCCCTTTCTGACTGTGTGTTCCTATATTTACTAATAAGGATTTTGTTTTCTTCAAAAGTGTAAATGGCAGGTGTCTTTTTCAGCGCTTTATGTGTAAATCAGTTGTAGAATTTTCGAGTTATTCTGTTTTCACCAATCAAAGCGAGCTGATAAACAGAGCTTTGTAAATACTGCTCGGTATGATATCGAGTCTATTCTAAAATTCAGATAATAGTTACGTCGAATTTCAAGGTAAAGCGGAATTTTCAAACATCTCTAAATACTTTTTTCAAAGGAAAGAACTGTTAGGTAATTAGTATTTTTACATTTGTTAATCTGTGGCTATCAATATTTTGTCTTGTTTTAATTGGTTGTAAGGGTTGACAATGCCAGTGGTACGATCAGTAAAACAAATTAGGCGAAGAAATACGATCTCAGTTTTATCATTTTTGGCTTCATCGTTTTTTCCTCATTTGCTGTGAGGAATTTACCTAAGTAGCGTTATTCATCTGGATTTGTCTGTTCTGATGTGCCAATGGAAAAAACAACTCGATATATACCGACGTTAAATATGAATGAATTTTTGCAGCGTTTTTCGATTCGCCGTATGCTATAAAGTATAAAAGTCAAAAGTTTAAAAATTATAGAACGAGACTGTAAAGATTAAGTAGGGAGTTAAGTGAAATTTGAGCTCGGATGGACTATATTACCTGAGTCATCTACACTTAAGTGTGTTGAGATGCAACACTCGCTTGTTAAGCGAAGCAGAAGGTGCTTCCAAAGCCTTTCTTTGCAAGTAAGTTAGAAATGACGCAAATGTAGCTAGTTAAATAACTAAATTGTAGACATATTTGGGTTCTTGGACCGTGGGAATTGAGAAGAACGCCATAATGCTCTAACGGCAGAAACCAAAGCACACCAACAGGGCAAAACAAATAAATGACGAGGATCCAATGAACATCAAGAGGAGAATAGTTTTCTTGGAAATTTAACCATGTGTTTACCTTGTTTTAATTAAGTTTGTGTGCGCCTAAGGTGTCCAAATGACAAAGCCACTATCGGTTTTCTTAATTTTTCTTCTTTCTACGATGTGTGTTAACTGTAGAGCACGATTCAGATTAAATCTCTTTTTATTTTTTTTTAAATTTTTTTGACTGCATTGTAGCAAGTGTATATATAGTTCACGGTCGTAGACTCACTCAGGCGTCTTTGTAATGAAACCTATACTTCATTGGTCGGCCCCGTTGGCTAACTGTAACTTTACAATAGACGATAGATGTCTGATTATATTGGATAACTTTTTCTTAACTGTCAATGTCAATGCTAGATCCTTGAATCATTTTGTTGAATTTTGTACTTGTAACTTTTCAGTGTGATTTCCTATATTTTCTAATAAGGGTTTTGTTTTCTTTAAAAGTGTAAAAGGCAGGTGTAATTCTATTTTTGGGCGCTTAATGTATCAATCAATTGTAGACGCTTCAAGTTATTCTGTTTTCACCAATCAGATCCAGCTGCTAAACGGCAGAGCTTTGTAAATACTGCTCGGTATGATATCGAGTCTAGCCAAGAACTCAGTTAAAGGCAACGGCGAACTTGAAGGTTTGGCGGACGTTTCAAGCATTTGTAACTATTTTTTGTTCCCAAAGGAAGGAACTTCACTGTTAGGTAATTAGTATTTTTACATTTTTTAGTCTGTGGCTTTACATCTCTATTGCTGTTTGGGACTTGGTGTAAGGGATGGCAATGCTAGTGGTGTGACCAGAGGCAATATGATCATAGCATTATTATTATTTTCCTTATCATAAAGAAATTCTTCAGGTTTAGTTTTCTAAGTTTTAAAAAATTTTCCAGTGAGGAATTCACCTGTTTAATTAACTGGCATTACTCACCCAGATTTGTCTGTTCTGATACGGAAGATACACCTGTAAATACAAATGAATGAATTTAAGGAGCACGTTTCGATTCACTGTATACTACGAATTTTTTAAAACTTTCAAGGATCCAGACTGTTAGATAAAGGATCCAGTAAAGTGAAAGTTTAGCTCGGATTAACATACATAATGATCTGAGTAATCTACAAGAGGAAAATGGAAGGTCACTTGGTGACGCTGGTAACAAGGTTGAATTTCGTTTGAAATTGATGCCAACACTCAGCGTAGTTTACCATTGTAAACTCACACAGGCGTCTTTGCAATAGAGTCTCAAGTTCATTGATCGGCCCTGTTAGCTTATTGAAATGTTACAACAGATAAAAGACTTCTGCTTTTTTTGAATAACCTTATATTATGTGTTAAATATCAATGCTAAATGCCTGAATCATTTCTTCAATTTGTCGAAGAGTGTACGTTAAATTTTTGAGCGTGGATCTCTATATATGCTAATAGGCTTTTGTTTTCTTTAAAAGTATAAAGGAAGATGCATTTCTTTTGGCGTCAAATGCGTGAATCAATTATAGACGCTTCAAGTTATTCTGTTTTCACCAATGAAAGCGAGCTGCTAAACAGAGCTTTGTAAAAACTGCTCTGCATGATATCGAATAACTCAGTTTAAAACGACGGTGAGCTCGAAGGTGTTACGGAAGTTTCAAGCATCTGCAAATACTCTCTATTCCCAAAGGACGACATTTCACTGTTCGGTAATTAGTGTTTACTTTTTGTTAGTTTGTGGCTTTTAATCTCTGTTTATTTTTGCGATTGGGTCTAAGGGTTGCAATACCAGTAGTGCGACCAGAAGCAATTTCAGCTATTGAATATCATTATGGCATTATCATGTTTGGCTTCGCCATAAAAACATTTCGTTAATTCTCTAAGATTTCTTTTCGAATTTTAACTCAAGGGTTTACTGCCGTTACTCAATTAGATTTGTCGACTGTTCTGATGTGCTGATGGGAAAATTAACTGAATATATACAGAACCTAAATAAAAATGAATTTTAGCAGCATATCTTGATTCACCACATACTATAAATTATGTAACAGTTTCAAAGACTATTCATTGTGAGAACGAGACTGTCAAGATTGTATGCATAATTAATGCCGGGGGTTAGACGGAGCATGCGTGCACTTTTCCTATAAATTAGTTCGGGGTTTTTGAGAAATTTCTGTAGTGTATAAAATATTGTTGACAGACAAAATCGTAACATAGCTGTGGCTAAACCCCCACAAGGCTAACACGAGCGAAAAAACAATCGCTTTGTAAAACTAACCCGAAGTTTACTGATTTATTAAACATGAATCACTTAGGTTTAATTCTAGAGAAGTAAAGTCGGTCGTCTAAGCGGTCACACCAATGCACTTAACTATAGTTAGTTCTGATGTTTTGACTAATTTCGAATTTAAATTAATTAATGACAGCCCTTGTTGTTGATCTGTGTCCAGTTGTTCCTCTATTTTTTTCTACTTTTGCACGGCATCTCGGCGTTGAAGAAAATAAAATGCAGTAAGGATGCTAGAAGCTGAAGAGTTCAAGCTTTATGTAATTTCTTGGCATGTTGTTTTTCTTTTTTCCCTTCCCTTCACGCTTTGTTTTGCATATTAATTCAACTTGCACGTGCGAAAAGAATTGTCGCATTCTGATTGGTTTTTCGTTTGTAAACTGAAGACTAACCCATGAACCTTGCTTGGGTATATATATAGTTAGTCTCATTAAGAATGCTCTAGAGACTTTTGTTGCACTCGGAAGTTCATTTAGTTTTCACACATTCGTTACATATTTTAACGAGGGTCCTGAAGGGGTAAAATGGGAACTGGGATTTGCCTATTTTGACTGGGATTTGCGTTTATTTTCACTGGGAAAATGGGATTTAGGTAACTGGGACTGGGATTCGGAAACAAAAAATGGGAATGGGAAGCATGTCAGTACATGACGAAACCTGCATATTTTACGCTCTATAATATTCTCAAAGTCCGGCATAGACAGTTAAAACGCTGAAAATTAACTCTGAAACGAAACCACTACACTGCACGAGTGTCCATCAAGCGTCGATCAATTTTCGTGTAAGTGATTAAGCTACTCAGCGGAACTGCTATGACTGAGCATGGGCACAAATGGAATATTTAAAAGAAGTGATAGTAAGTTTTGCAGGGTAGTGGTTAGTAGGGGATAAAAACTTGATAGCTTTAGTTAAAGCTACTGAAAATTTCTATCATCCTCTACAAGACAAACGAACAAATGAAAAGTGATGTTCTCAACAGTATTGGTGATAATATAACTAGCAGAACATGATTTTGGATAGTCCATTCCCTGAACTATTCCTTCTGCGACCCAGGTGCAAAACAGGGAGAGTCTAGGATAACTTGCATGTGCATGCTTAAAACAAACTAATGAAAAACCACAGAGACGTGTGGCATTTCTTACATGCAACGTGTGCGCTAGGGTAAAAATAGTTTGCTAAAATGAAAAATTCAACTACGCAACAAATTAGCGCGACATCTACAAGAAAATTTGTCATAACCTTTGTCTAAAGCCGTAATATATAGATTTAGGCAAGCCTAAAAGCGGAGCTCCCTGGTTATTTGCCCTTTAAACCTTTTAGACTGATTCATGTTATTTTCTTTATATACATATATAGTTGTATCCTTTTTAACCATGAACAGCACCATATTTTGAAAAGTTTGGTCCTATTCCTCACTTTGTAGATGCCCCACCTGTTAAGGATTTCAAACAGGGTCAAATCCTCCTCCCCCCCCCCCCCCCACACACACACACACACTTTCCAGATTTTACAAAAGATGAAAGAAAGAAAACGCCGATGTTGCTTTTGTTTTTTGTAGCTAAGTGATAAACAAACATTAGGATAAAATCTCTTCTGACAAGGAATCCACACTTACATGTAACTTGTTCCTCCCCCGCTCCCTCTCTCCTCCCCCGCCCCCTCCCCCACCCCCTCACCCCAAATGGCAGCTTTTTTTTGATGGAAATGGTGGACCAATACGAAAAATAACAGCTTTCTGCTAGCAAACTGGAGTTAAACAAGCAAGCAAGCCCCAGGCAAAAATAGTGACATTTTGTCATAGTGCCAAATACAGTCTGTAGGGTCCCCCAAAAGGATTAAGCACATTTTTCCCTTCATATCAGTTCTGTTAACTACATGTAAACTAAGCAAAAATTAATTTTGCACAAGCGGAAATACTGTTTGTTAGTCATAAACTCAGGTATAGATTGTTTGGCAAAAATTTAACCATTTATTTGCCTGCATATCAAACCATGCAAGTGTAATATATTTAGACTACTGTTACATAACCGGAAGTTGTGTTAAGCTATTGCACCATATGTACCCAGGATGCTTAGTGAATAAAGTGTTGTGTTGTTCAGCCATATTGAAGCTGTGTTGTTTCCTTGTTTAGAAGCTATCTTTATTGATATGCTACAGCAAGCATGAGCAACAAATATAACATAATAATTAACTGTACTGAAACAGAAGACTTTTCAACAAATAACTGATCTGTGAGACACAACTGAGACACACCCACAAACCAAAATAGCTGTGTTCAATGTTTATCATTTAATGACTGAGTTTGGTTTCGGTGAAGTAAAAATTTGGCTGGCTACAAACAGTATTGCAACATGTGATATTTGTTAATAGAGATTGATGAACTGCAGCCTATCCCATTATCATGATTACTGTTCTTTGCAGTGTGAGCACTGGGAATTAAATGTTTGGGTAGCAATAAATGAATAATATTTTTATATTGTGTTACCAGAGATCCTTTAAGAAATATGTACATGGTTGTATCACCTCTGGCTTTATTTTATTAACTTAAAAATTACACCAGTCCATATACAGTGCAAGTACATAAGTATTAGTTTGTACATGCAATGAAAAAAATAATCTGAATGAATAAATAATAATGTGTTCATTTATCTCTCTGTGTGTCTGCATTTCTCTGTGAAAATTCCACTACTCGTGTACGTTAACCCTGAAAAAGGCAAAAGACATATAATTTTGTTGATGATCATTGGCATCAATATTTTTTAATTTTAAAGTAATTCAGAAGACTCTATAGATAAATAAAAAAGAGATATTTTTCAAAGTTTTGCCTGGGCCGCCCAGGAACTGTGTTCACTTGGGAGATATGTTCAGGACCAAAAAATCCTTAATTCACAGTGAGTGTGACAGCATAATTTTTTCAACCTACTGAAGACATTAATAGTGCTTAATCAATAAGCTTAGGACCTGGCACATGCCGGAGCTTTGGTGAGTTTTTTAAGTTTTGGGGTGAATCAGCAGCTAAAATTAATGAGTTTTCCCTACAAAATAACTTGCTTTAAGACTCTTATCTTAATTGCTTTCTAACAGGTGCTGTTGAAAGCACTGTGATTAATTCCATGAAAGCATGCATATTCTGCCCAAAACTTTAATCAGGGGTGTAGCTAAGCTTTAAAAAACTCTACCCCGGCTCATCAACAAGCTCAGCTGGCTTTTCTGGCCTTAGCAGCTATCAAAGTTAACTCAGTAAGTCTTTCCTTCCATGTGGAATTTCAGCTGAATTTAAGTTCTATGTATACTTATACCTAGTACGACAACAAGATAAGATAGGGCTTGAGCTTAGTTATTAAAGTTAGGTATTAACAATCGGAATTCCAACAGGTCAATTTGCACTTCTCCCACAAAATCATTACAAGTAGTCCAGAAAATTTATCAGGTCAGGTTAAGCAGATCTTGTAGGCCCAGTTTTGTCCTCAATGGGGAGGGGTGGGGGTAAATGACGGGGATGATCGAATGGAGGCAAAACTCAGAACCCCCCAAAAAATCCCTAAGTCTTCTGACATTACCCAAAAAATCCCTGGACCAAATACAACCCCCCCCCCTAAAAAAAAAAACCCTTGTCAAATTACCCCTAATTTGCCAGGAGGGGCAATAACATATAACAAAGAACGCCCATTTTGTTTATTTGTCATACCATAAAATACGCTAAGGCCCATGGACAAAGGCACTTAAGTTCGTTTTTAATACCCCGAAAAATCCGGGATCCCCTATCTAAATACAGACACCCAAAAAAAATACTTGCCAAATTTTCCAACCCAAAAAAATCTCGGAATTGAAAATTTCAAACCCAAAAAATTCTTCGCTCATCCCCGTCAGTAACCCTGGGCCTCAACCGTCCCCACCCCCTCTTTTCTTAAACAATGAAAACATTATATTTACTATGCTGTTACATGTTAATTGTGCATATTTAATTCCTCAAGAACCAGGATAATTTTTAGGGAAAAACAAATTTTCCAAGGGGTTAAAACAAATAAAATGACATATAATTAATTAGCGATAGATTGATATTTTTCTGTTCCTAAAATCAAAGGAACTATTTACATGTACCAAGATCTCAATGCAGTAATTCTGTGCAAACAAAAAGTCAAAGTCATGTTTTGGACTAGCAAATATCTTTTTTATTGTACTTGAATGGCAATAAAAGAAATTCAATTCACACAAAGTATATACGTATAGTACAAGTACAAGTCTTATAAAAGAAAAGTATTTTAAAATTTATAAATTGACTGCCTTTTTGTTTACTGAGCTACTTGATAGATGAATTTGCTGTGTAATGACCTTTTTTGTTCACGGTGGAAGATAAGGAAAATTCTTATGCCCAAAAGATATTTAATTAGTTGCACTTGTAGAAATTAAGTAACTTTCAGCCCTGGAAGTTAGTGGGGAAAGGGGACTCCCATATCGAACAGGCAGAGATGCTCGTCAGAAAATTTGAATTAAACCGTCCCTTAAAGGGGACCAATCTGGGCATTGATTACACTTTTTGACCCCTAAAAGATACCATTTTGGTACATTTTAAAATTGATATTTTTCTATATTTTTTCTTGTGCAACCCTAAACGAGACCTTGAAGGCAAAAAATACCCTCCTTTTTCCCAGAACACACAAAGAGAGACCAAAATCTGAAATAATTTAAATCATGTATACCTCTAAGCAAAACAATAAAAACATCCCTGTCTCTTCCATTGGATTCCCCCCCCCCCCCCAGGGCTTTCAGCCAATTTCTTCGTAAACAATTTTCATGATCAATTTTACTTATAAAGTCTATAGAAAGAGTAACAAAGTAAATCAGAATACATTAATAATATGTTCCAACGAAATATTGTACCCAGACGTGTGTTTTCAAAACCCCTAAAAACTGTTTAGAAAAAGACAGAGAACGACAAAGAGCAAAAAGAGTCGAAGAAAGAGAAACAAAGAGCAGCATGAAGCAGAGATGGAAAGGCGAAGGTAAAAAGCAAGGAACAAAAACGGAAGAGCAGCGTAAAGTCAAGCGAGAAAGACAACGGGAAAAATGAGGGAACAGTACCAAAGTGCATGACATGAAAAGGACACAAGTCAATCTAAAACAAAGTTGGGCACTCAAGCAAGAAGTAGCTCCTTTGCATTTTAAAGCCTGTGTGATCAATCAACAAATAAGGCAGTGAAATTAAAAACAAAATCGCACTTGTGAGAAAATGCTTTAAGGGGAAATCCGCCAGGACTTCGAGTAGTTATTGGACAAAATTATGTACCTTATTGCAAACTTTTTTGTTACTGCTTCAAATATCTTATCAAAAGAAATCTTTTCTAACAACACCAAACATCAAAAACAAATTTCGAAGTTCCGCTAAATTCCACTGAATCGCTTAAGGTATCAGCCACCGTTAAAAGGTGCAGTTTTTCTAAATTTGAGATTTTGTGATGTTCAGATAAAGCTCTTCAAGGGCGTTCTTTTACAAAAAAGTTCACAAAAAAATCTTATTTCTGCGCGAAGTTATTGCGCGATAAAGTTTTTGCAAGGTTAATTATGTTAATTGCCCGTTGAGATGTCCTGTCAACGCGTCACGAAATCCCAGATCCATTGTTCACGCAAGAACATATTTGCAAGAACAAGGTAAAGCGCCGAATGCGGGCAGTCGGTTTCCGCGCCAACAAATGAAAGCCGATCGTAAATTCATGTTGAAGAACCGGTTGAAGATCAAGAAAGTGGTCACACTGAATAGAAGACGCGCTACTGTTCAATGGAAACAGACACGCATACCGGTAAATATTGAAATAAAACGACAGTGACGGTGGATACGGCCTGCCTTGTGAAACATTTAGGGTTTACAATCGACGATATTTGTTGTCTGAAATTATGTAAGCCTTAAATCAAATTTATTCTTACCCAGCTAGAACTACTAGTCTCATTTCGGCAAGCCTGTTTTCTTTTGTGTTGACCGAACGTTATTTCGAGGCTTCACTTTCACTTTCAGCAGCAATCGCCGTTTGTTAGCGGCTTTGTCGCGCTTTCGATGAATTAGCACACAACCAAACTCGAAGCATGTCAAATTATATAACATAAATGCGGCTCCGTATGTGGAGCGAAAATTTTGAATTTTCTATAAACTGTATAAACCTCGATTTGTATCCGGTCAGAAGATAAAAATATATCGCCACGTTCCGCGTAAATGTTTTGCCTGTTGAATGTAACCTGTCAAGCATCTATTGTTAGAGAAGGATGACCCTTCCTGGTAAGCATCAACCTTGACGTTCCAGGCGTTATAATCCCATTATGGGTAAGACTCCGCAAAAAAATATATTTCGCTTTTTTCTCGGAAAGAAAATTTCGACAAGTTGAACGTACGTTTTTAACTCCAAGTCGGCAGCCCCTGAACCGATTTGGCTGAAATTTGGCCAGCTTATTGCCAGATAGTTTTTCTCCAAAACCGTGTCTGCGATTTTTGTTTTCTTTTCTCGTTTTCGAATAATTTATATTTTTCCACAGGAAGTGGCGATGATTCGTCTCCCCTAACTTCATCTGCGCATTACAAAAGAACAAACGCACTTGTCAAAAATCTGAGACACGGTTTTTTAGAGAAAGGTGTTAAGAGGCAAACGCGATGTTTATCGTTTTCTTCCGCTTATTTTCGGCGGGCCTGGAGCTTCATTTACACAGACATATACTTTCGCAAAAACGTCTCAATTTTGCGTTTATTTTAAGTTTTCGTCATTTTTAAAGGAATAATTCATAATCTGGAACTATTAAGCTTTCAGAAAATGTGTGGTTTGTAGGGGTTTGTATTAAAAACAAAAGCGCTGGAGCGATCCGGGCGCGGACGGTCCTGAAGGGTGGCTGATACCTTAAGACGAATTTACAAAACTGAATGGCTGCACGTGAGATGTTGCCTATACCTTGTGAACTTTGAAATTCATTTTCTCAGACTCTGATAAGAAATTATTGTTGGTGTTATCACGGATAATTACTTACATCTTTACCTTTTATTAAGGGTAGGAAATAACGCAATAAGGAATAGGATATTTTAAATTATTCTGGTACTTGACTTTTGTCCAACTTTAATAAATATTAATTACTCGACTTCCTAGTGGATTCCATCTTAAACACTAAAATCAAGTCTTTTTTTTATAAATTATGGAATAATGAATGTTAGTAGTTTTTACTAACAAAATTACAATGTCACTTGAAACACTATCAATGACTTACCAAGTTGTAATTTTCCTTTAGGAATTGCACCAAATTCACTCTCACTTCTTCATGTGAAATTTCTATTCCTTTCACATTATTTGAAGTTGCTCCACCAGTGCATAGAACATACAATTGCCCAAACCATGATTTTCAGAAATTAAGAATCCTTTATGTGATGCAATCCTTTCCAAATCTTCAGGCCTCTGCGACTCGTCTGCACCATAATAGTACATTCCTACCAAAACGTGCAAAAATATGTCAATTATCATTATTATCTGGATGATGACAATAACTGATCAGAAATATTTATCTCTCAGTGTTGATACTTAGTGATTCACTGAAAGAGAGGGGCACACAGGTAATGAATAGGCTCAGCTAAAATGTATGACATAAATCAACAACTCTATTGCATTCAGAAAGAATCAAACTGTCGTCATTCTAAAGTTGTTCTGATAAAAGGACTCAGTCTGATATTTCCTTGTAATGTGTTAGGACTGCTAAAATTCAATGTCATTTATTAGATCGATAATTGATAATTACTGTGTTGTCTGCTATTTAAGGATAAAATTTAAAATGGCCGATGATATTGGATAACAACAAAGGCTTATGCATTCAATATTGTTTATCAATTATCAATATTGTTATTGAATTATTTGGATTGTCACCTCTTCAGTCATATCGATTGCAATGCAATATCATGCATTTTGACCATTTCATAGATCGTTCATTGCCTTCAGTTTTCATCAAATGAAAACGGAATGTAAAAAGAAGCCCTGGTATCTTAGTCGTTTAACCGTGAATAAAAAGAAGACAGTAGTAAATCACACAATGAAATACAGTAGTCCAAGAACTGCGTTAAACATTCAGGCAAACGTTAGCTATAAATGACATCAATTTGATTGCACAGTTTCGGAAAAGCGGTAATTCGAGATGATAAAAATATTTGCAAATCACAGCAGCATAAAACAGCACGAAATGTCTATAAATCAATCTACAGAATTTCTAAACTAATACTCAATTCAACAGTGCTGTCAGATCAGCTGTCAGTAAGGGCCGGTAGTATTTTGATTATCAATATCAACCGACTGATTGAGTTTAATAAGCTTATTCATTTTCGATAATTTGCAATACTGATTGATCATGAGCTGTCATGGCTTTCATCGATTGCTCATAGCCTTCGGTTTCGATTTATTCACAACGTAACACGCATAACTAAGAAAAGAATTATAATACAAAATAAACGTCAGGTTACTGTACCGTCAATTCCGGGAAAGTGCTAGACAAATTCCGAGAAACGTCAAAACTACAGCGCCAGCATAAACCAGATCAAAAGGTCCGAAAATCCATGGTGGGCAATTTATGCAGAATTTCTTCTCTATTAGCGCAGCAGATTCTGTTTTTAGGCACACAGCTTTCTCTGGGATTTTTTAAGTCCGTTGCTACATTTAAGATGGGCTCTTGTCCTTCCAAAAAGGGGAAGATTTACATTATCTGGCATCAGCAGCCATTTTGTCCGCATTAGTATTGTGAAATGATGTCACAAAACTCACTCTCTACTACTCCCTAAGTTTTGATAAGTTCACAACGCGCCGGGTATACCGGTATTACAGTAAATTCAAAATTTTTAATATAAAACAAACTGAGCTATCGGCTTTTATGCGAACCCGGAGAACGCATTAAACGAGAGAAAAAAATCAAAAATTCGTGACAGCTAGTATGAAAGAAAACATATCGAACATACTGGAAAATGAAATGTTGTTTTTCAGTGTTTTTACTCCTTCTGACACTGAACCGGAATGCTTTTAGCCCGGTTTTCATCGAGCATTTGCTTTCCAGTCTCGAAGACATTTTTATCACAGAATCAAACTCTCAGGCTCCTATTTATAAAACTGAATTTCAACGAATAGTAATATTTTTTTAGTGGCAAAACTAAGGAATAACATAAGCTTTAAGCAAGTAAAATACGGTATAAATGTAACACTGCAGTTTCGTACTCACCTTCACCAAAACACTGTTCGTTTTGTCTCCGTTGCCTTTCCTGTTGTTCTTCCCTACATCTTTGCCTTCTTTGCCGTCCTCTTTGTCGTTCTCTTTCTCGCTGTTCTTCGCTATTTCTTTGCCTGTTCTGTCGGCACCTTTCTTGCTCTTTTTGTCGCTGTTCTTCGCTACGTTTTCGTCTGTTCTCTCTTGATATTTCTCGCTCTCTTTCCCGTTGCAGTTCGCTTAACTGCCCTGTCTCCTCGAAGTTAAGTTTCCTCCACTCTCGTTTGTCGACATTGACATAACAAGAGACCGAAATAAATACGTTTTTCTCAAGTTCTAACCTTCAGACTCGCTGAATAGAATTTGACAATAGCCCGAGTCGTTTTGAAAAATTTCTTTGCCAAGAGAATTTAACGCTGAGATTTCGCGCCAAAAAAACGCGGGTTGCCACAGTAATTCATCCCCAGTCCTTTTCCGTGCGTACTGTCGGACGGTCACGTGACAACCAAAATTTTCCGGCTCGATGGTTTCCCAAAAATTCTAAGGTATGGGGCTACGCATGCGCGCGCCCGCTAATACTTTTTTACTTACTTACTTACTTATCCTCATCGGGCCCATGAGGACTCTTGAGGCCGGCCAGAGACTAAAACTGCGCCATCCATCCCGGTCCGCCGTCGATGCGACAGCAGCCCCCCATGAACACCAACCCAGCCGGTTTCTTTCTGTCTCAACGGTAATGAATCTCCGTAATGAATAGGTATTAAACCCACAAGTACTAAATTTTTGAATTTAACATCTGTGCGTGCGTTTCCAAAGGTGCTGTCGATTATGGTTTGGTTTCTTTAGCTTCCCCCTCATTCTCGTCCCTATAGCCCTTTCGTTTCTCTTAGCCGGCTGAGCCTTGGCACGAGAAAACGAAGGGCTCTGGGGACAGAGAATTTCCAGTCCTAGATTCTAGGACTTCCGGTCTTCATGTATGCAGTCATGACGTTTCAAAAGAATGTATGAGAGAGTCGTTATGTTTTTGACTTCCGTTTAGGAATTCTTTGTTCCAAACAGCCAATCAAAAAAATTCGAATTAATTCAAAAATCCTATTTCCCCAGAGCCCTCCGTTTTCTCGTGCCAAGCCGGCTAAGAGAAACGAAAGGGCTATGGGGACGAGAATGCTTCCCCCTTTTTTTGGGAGGGGGTGGAGCTGACAGATTTCTGAGAATGCGCATGCAGGTCAATATTTCTGGACTAGCTCAACGACGCCTGTACCTGGGTTCACCGAAGGGAGAGCTCAGGGAGTGGACTACATTTAGGACAATCAAAACAACAAATATATTATGCTTAAGTCCGGTTTTCCATACACTGGGAATTTTACTACTGGGAATGGGATTTGGACAAAAAATAGGCTGGGAAATGGGATTTGGGCAACATTTGGGCTGGGAAATGGGATTTGGTACCCCCCCCTTCAGGACCCTCTTTAACAGGACGCCGTTGAACAATTGCATTTTTATCTTGCTGAAGAAGGCAACAGTAGTGGCCGAAACGTCCAAAAACAATATTTTTAGCCAGTGTCCACTTTTTTCATTCGTTTTTTACAAAATTTTTAACATGCCTGGCTACAACCCGAACATTTATAGTTAGTCTGTATTGTTTTGGATCAGCGAGGCGTAAACTATAGTTAGGGTGAACAGAGAAGCGGTCACATTACCGAAATAGCTAACTATAATTAACGTCGTCTTTACTATAGTTAAAAGTCTAGACCGCAGCCATTGTAAGGTTTAATATACTGTTATGTGAACAAAGGCATATTTTTGACGTGTCGCGGGTGCAGTAATAATTTAAAACTTGCAAAATTAAAAACACACTAACGGCTGCTAAGCGAAGGCGTTGTCAAAGGCTTTTTTGCTTCCAAAGCCCCTATTTTTTCAGTAAATGAACTATAAAAGTTATTCAACATAAGCTAAGTTCGAGCTGATGCAAATGTACCTGTTAAATAACTACATTGCACACATATTGGGTTCTTGGACCGTGGGAACTAAGAAGACGTCACTACTGCACTTAAAAACAATTGTACCAGAGCATTAACAGGGCTAAGACAAATAAATGACTAGGAGCCAATGAAAATCACGAGAAAGATAATTAACATGAGATTAACATTCTTTTACCTTTTGGCAGAAATGTGAACTCTCGCGAGAGATATTTTAAACGGTTAACCTTAAGCGACCTTCGATTACTTGAGCGACACAAAGGTAAAAAATGATTGACTATTTCATTTAATAAACCCTTTGCATGAATGGTGCCCAAATTTGAATAACAATACTATGTAAATCCTTAGCCTCGGAGGATGTTTATAGCCAAAACGTTTTACGTGAATGCGAGGCTAAGGATGTATAAGTATTCTTATTCAAATGAAGACGCCATTCATGCAAAGGGTCTATACAATGCGAATTTGGTAATGTTCAATATTGTTCAACTTCATAATTTTTTTAGCCGAGGGCTCCCTATATAAGGTATACAGGTAACGGTGATTATTTATACCAGAGTCATCATTTGATAGTGTCCAAAAGCGTTTAAGGCCATACCGTAACACCAAGGTACCATGATGACAAAGCTAGGCAACGTTTGGGCAACTTTTCTTATTTCGAGCAACTTTCTTCCTTTCGAGCACCTTTTTGTATTCTGAGCAATTGCTAGACCGAAGATTTTCGAAAATTGTCCGATTGTTGTTTGAAGGTCATACGAACGTTTCTGAGCGTTATTTGAGCTTTTCTGAAGATAACAAAGTTTGCCAAAGATTTCCGAGGAAGTTCCGAAGATGTTTCCACTTTCGGTTCATTCAGTATTAAAAACTCGTCAGTAAACATGGCGGCTTATTCAATATTAAAACCTCGTGAAATGAATTAAACATGACACCATCAGCATCTTCACGATTGTTCTTAGTGCCAGAAATCATTGTTATTAAATAAATGTTGCAATTAAAAATGTTATTTAGATACTTTTGTTGCAGTGAAATTACAAATAAATGCTTAGAAATCTTACTCTTGGAGACAATTTCGTAGTAAAAAACAACGCTGTGGAATTTTTGGAGCAACTTCAGAGCAACTTGCGGATTTTGGGAGCAACGCATCTTTGGACAGCTTTAGTTTGAGTCCCGTTGGGTAGTTTGTTCTTTGTCCCATGCTCATGGCATCTACCTACATGCAATCATAAGATATGCATGACCTTAGTGGAGTGTAGGCCCCGAGAAATATTTAAGATACTGCTTTTAAACACCAGAAAATGTAGGTGAGGCCACCTCCTACGCCCAACCTTACCCCAACACCTTAGCGTATGACATCTATCTTTAAGTGAATGCAGATCTACTCTTACGATTCACCAACAACTGAATAACACAGTCTCTTTCATTCAGCAGAATCCAGCTGATAATCATCTCGCTATCTGTTGTAATATTACTTCCCACTCAGTGAGTTAAAGTATAAGTGCTGCATTGATTAGTACTACGTGGAATGGCCGGGTAAGCTGTTTATCACCATGTATCATCTTTAGTTAATACGCATCGGCATTTGAAGGTATTAATTTCTCATAAATTTCTTCTTCTTTTAGGTAAGAGCTTCACCTGCAGCACAAGCATTTTAGAGAACCTTGTCTTCATGGCCTCTAAAACACCATCCTTTCCTTCAACTAAAGAAACAACCAATTACGCACGGTTGTGTCGTCTTCTGGTTGATGTTGGATCGCAGGTTCTAAGAGAGACCTTTGACAGGGTACGTCCACCTCGCAGCCTCTACACAGTTTGTCTGATCCTGCAGTTCATGCTAAACTACAATCACTTCGAAAGAAGAAAGTCCTAAATCCATCACAATGGGGCAAACTGTATCCTGCCATCAAATCTTCAGTTTCATCAAGGGACTTTGACACCACGCTACTGGTACTTCTTTTGAGGAATATTTGCAGCCTGGTTCCTCCTGCCACTGGCTGGGATAACCTTCCTCTGGTAACAGATGTAACCCCTGAGGCTGACATTGCTTGCATCAAGTTCCACAGGAACACAGTTTACGGTCATGCAACTGACGCTTCAGTTGATGATGCAACATTTGGTGTCTACTGGAATGACATCAAAGACACCTTGGTGCGGCTGGGAGGCGCAAACTACCAAGATGCTATTGAAAACCTTGAAATAGAATGTATGGACCCTGATTTTGAAGAACACAACCGTGATCTTCTTAGACAGTGGGTGAAGGATGAGGAAAGCACCAAGGACAAATTAGATGAGCTCAATAGAAGGCTAGAATACTTCATGAGCAATACTGAAAATAGACCAACGTTAGAAGGTCAGTGTATGATTTAACAACATATATGTAGAGTTTAAAACTAATGTCCCTGTATTAAGGTGACTCAAATGGATTTTGTAGGGGCAATGCTGCTCTTAAGTTTGGGAATTAACTTTGTTGTTTGGGAATTAACTATTCTCCTGGTGCCAAAAAATACAAACAAATGAAAAAAAAACGTAGTAATGAAATCATGTACATTATGTTGCTATGGCAACCCAATTATAAAATAACACCAGTCATAACAAATTTTCATCTTTATCTTATACAGCTACCATGATCAGTTAATTTTAAATGGCATTGTGAATGGTGACATAGTCAATTCCCTAACTTGAGCAGTGTTGCCCCAACAAATTCCAGTCAAACCACCTTAAGGTGTTGGCAGAGATTGCCTGTTTTTTTTTTGTTTTTTTTGTTTTTTGTTTTTTGCCTGTGGTAATCTGTTATTCTGAACCCAGTGGTTGACAATTAAACCATGTTGATATGAGCAACTCGGAATTTGAAATCAGTGGTAAATAATTCTCATCACAGTTGGAAGTCAGGTGCTCTGGGAATGCAAGAGCCGGCCTGTCCTACAGCTCAGCCTGTTCTCAATGGAACCATGCACCCACTTGCATGGCAGTGTCTGCAACCCAGCCATGAGCCCTTAGACATGAACCTACAAAAGAACCCACAAAAACCTGGTTCCAGTGACACTGAACAAAAATGTATACCAGTGTGTTGTGGCTCAATTTTCCCTTGGTATACTTGGTATACCAAGTTAGTCTTGGTTTTACTCTTGGTATATTATTATTCCACAAGGACATTGGATATGAGATGGTAGATAGCCAACTAGGCTCGTAGCACTGAGTTTGCTACAACTACAGTGCATCTCATATCCAACAAGCACGAGGGGAATAACTGTTTTATTAAAAACAACCAAAGAACTTCTTGCTGATGCGTACACCAACCATATGAGCTCATATACCATGGCCTGTAAACCAATCAAAACTCAGAAATATACCATGGTTAGTTTGTTTTTAAAGCAATTGATATTTTCTTTTGTTTTATATTCAATATCATGTAATTTTAATTATTACCATGCACCAACTTAATGTAATGCGCAACATCATAATTGCATACAAAATGCTGACGCTGCTTATTAATTGGTCTTTATAATCAAAACAAAATCCAAAATTACAATCTATATTCAATGAGCTTTCAGAAAATTATACTTTATTGGGGTTACCATTGATGCTTTGTACACAATTTCACTTGGAACGAAAACGCCAATTTTTCTTCTGTGATACCTTAAATTCCTGGTTGACATTGTTCTCTTTTCTTTCTTTTCTCTTTCTTAAGCTGAACTGAGAGAGTATCAAACAGCATTGAAAGCATCCATTGGAAAAGAAACAGAGTTCCTGCCCAGGCTGATGGCCTCAGGAATTTCCTACCCGAAAACAGATGATATATTCACCAATCTTCAGATACAGCTCCGTAGCACGAAGGAGAATGATAACACATCAACAAGAGATGAATTGGCCCTCCACGAGAATGATGACACATCAACAAGAACAGAATTGCTGGATTATGAAAGCAAATGTCGTTGGACCCAGGTCAAAAATTGTGACGATATATTTGTTGGCAGTACCGATGATAAAGACAACCCCAAATACATAAAATCTGTCCTTCTCATTGGGAAAGCAGGGATTGGTAAAACCCTGTTTTGTCGAAAGCTCATTCGGGACTGGGCTGATGATAAACTATTCAAACAGTCACAAGCAAACCCAGATATAAGCTCTGCGTACTTGTTGACATTCAGTCAACTGAATTTGCTTGCACATGAAGAGCTTTCCTTGCAAGAGCTCTTAAACCGTTGCACAGTTTTAGATGACAAGTCAATCATTGAAAACAATGTGTTTGAACACCTTGAGGAGGTTTTGATCATATTGGACGGGTATGATGAGTATCCGGAACCTGATAAGATCGCTGGAAACTCGGAAGAAGGGTATTCGAATGATGTAAAGGCAAAAATGCCGGTAGCCGCACTGTGTGCCAAACTCATCAAAGGAAAGATATGGAAAGACTGTGTTGTTATGGTAACAACAAGACCCGAGAAATCTGAAAGGCTGAGAGGAAAACCATTCGACCAACGTGTGAAAATTTCGGGGTTTTCTCCAGAGCAGGTGAAAGATTACATTGAAAAGTATTTCAGAGAAAACGAAGCCACGAAGAACACTGTTCTTGAACATGTCATGAACAATGAGAATCTTGTTAGCTTTGCTCATATTCCAGTCCTTTGTTTTCTGATGTGTTATTGTTTGGAATTTCAACTTCAAAATTCCAACAGTACCGGTAATCTCCCTGTTCTTCCTGTGTCAGCAATTGACATTTATTCTGAGGTCGTCAACACTTTTGAACTGAAACATAATGCTGAGTTCGGATGTAAGACGAAAGAAATTCCTGATAGCCTCGACCCCTCAAATGTTGTCAGAAGCACATTGGATAAATTATCAGAGTTAGCAGTTCAGCTACTTCAAAGGCCAATTTTTGACGAAAGAGACTTGGACGAAAAGTTTGAATCAGAAGATGAAATCGAAAAACTGACAAAAAGCGGCCTTCTTCATTGTGGTCCTCCTTTTCGGGAATCTGCTTTTAAAACCACAAAACAGTTAAGTTTTACTCACTTCACTATTCAGGAGTATTTGGCCGCTCGTTGGTTTGTAATGAGTAATGAAATTCCAAAACGAAATGTGTCTGAAATGGTTATGCAGTTCTTTGCCGGTATTCTGTCAAAGAAAAGAGATGACAAACTAATGGACAGATTACTCAAAAGTATTTCAATCACAAGGAAACCCCGTCTCCTGAGTGCAAAGTTACTCAGCGAATATCAAGACAAGGAATTTGCTAAAGATGTCATAAAAAATCATCCCCATCACTACTCTGATCAGGATGGCCAAATAAGTTTTGCTAATTTAAATGATGTGGACTGTATTGCAATTTCTTTTTTGTTAGATGTAATTAGTGATCTGAATGAAGAGGAAGCTGCTACAGCACATTATGAACGGTCTGAACAGTTCTTTAATGTAAATAGTTTGACAATCTCTCGTTCAGCTATAACACTTTCTGGAATAAAACGAATCTGTGAATCACTGGAGAACGAACACTGTGCCATTACCAAACTGTTACTACGGAAGGGTTATAATGATTTCGATGATACCGTTATTATCAGACTGTGTGAAGCATTACAGCATTCAAGCTGTAAAGTGACCACACTACATCTGTTTTTCAATCAGATTACCGATACCGGTGTTGCCAGTTTGTGTGAAGCATTACAGCGTTCAAGCTGTGAAGTAACCACACTAGCTCTGCATAATAATCAGATCACTGATACCAGTGTTGCCAGGTTGTGTGAAGCATTACAGCATTCATGTTGTAAATTAACCACACTACATCTGATTGGAAATGAGATCACTGACACCGGTGTTGCCAGGGTGTGTGAAGCATTACAGCATTCAAGCTGTAAAGTAACCACACTAGATCTGTGTGGAAATGAGATCACTGATACTGGTGTTACCAGGTTGTGTAAAGCATTACAGCATTCAAGCTGTAAAGTAACCACACTTGATCTGAGTCGTAATCAGATCACTTATACTGGTGGTACCAGTCTATGCAAAGCACTTAAGCATTCAAATTGTAAACTGACCTCACTAAACCTGTTGATCAATCATATCAGTGAGGAAAGTAAGAAATCTCTAAGAACTCTAGTTCAACAACACAGATCAGGTTTTAAACTCGATATCTAAATAGTTGTAAGAAAGCGTAAGAAATATCAGCAAAATTCACATGTACATTATAATGAACATAATATAATTATAAAAGAAAACGCTTTTTATTCAATTTTAAAATTTGTGTAAATAGTTTTAAGGTTAACAAGGAACTGTAAATATATTACTGATCAGCGTTAGATAATGAAGTTTGTTATTAAGGAACTTAATGTTCTGCTCGTTGTAATTTAGCAATAAAGAAAAGGGCAGCACTGCGTATTGTTACGTTTTGTAAATAAAAGTTTTGGAATGGATGAAGACTGGTATTGTTTGTTTTACAATTTAAAGGGGGAGGGGTGAGGAAAAGAGTTTGTTAAAGGTTTAACGCGGACTGTGTTTTAATGTTATTTTTCAAGACGTTTCGGCTATTGCCAAAGGTTTCATAGGTTTCAAAGGTGGGGAAAAGAGTTAGAGAAGGCCTGAAAGAAAAAGTAAGTTCCGAATGACTAATGTGCGAGCCCGTAAGGCGGCGCTTATTTATGCGAGCCACTACTTTTTGCGTAATTTCCGACTGTTTCCAATTTATTAAATAAGCGCCGCGGCGCTTAATTTTTTCGCGCCTCAAGTGTGGTGCTTATTTGAGGGCGGCCCTTATTTAAATTTGGACACCACATAGAATCTAATCTTTTACAGTAATTGAAAATAGCTTCTTTTGATTGTTAGTATTCGTCTCTTGCTGAAGATCAGGGAGAAGTGGCGATAGATGTCCTGGCAAAGTTCGCGGCCTTCACAACATTTAACAGAACTTGGTATTGTAAGAATGTTGGATAGAAAACAAATGGGCGAGCGGTAAAACAATCACTTTGAACTGCAAAACATCGCTTTTGATGGAAAGAAATGTCCAATGACTCCTCTAGAGATGCGATCCCATTATTTCTATTCTGTGACTATAGAAAAGATCCTCAGCGTATTAAAATTGGAAAAAAGGTACGGGGGGGGGGGGGGGGGTTGTGTATGAAAAATATTGAAAAAATGTTTACAGGGACTAAAAAGACAGTAAATTTCTTGCAAACACGATATGAACAGTTATAATAGTTTGATTTTTTTTTTTAAATGTTTGCAGAAGTGCATGAATTGATTCGTTCGTTCGTTAGTGAAATCCCTCTCTTTTCATACCCTTCCAGCAAGGTAAAATTAAAGCACCCTTTTCGGGGGTAGGTTTTAGTGCAGTCCACTAAGAGAGTACCCTCCCCCTCTCTCCTCAAGGATTGTTGTCGTCCCTTTCCTCGGTAAAGTCCTAACAAGTTTATTCATTAATTTTCGGGGTTTTTTAAATTCAAGGTAACGCCAGAGATAAACTTTCATTGGTTCAAACTATCTGAGCAAAAAGGTTCTCCTCTATCCCATTGCAAAATTGAATCACGTAAAAAATATTTGGCCTTTTTTAAGTGTCATGAATAACGACCAAAATGTTTTCACGTTCACGTAAAAATAAAGGCGATCACTGTTTAGACTGTTACGATAGCGTTCAATAGGCGTAAAACCGCCGAATTTTAAACGGCGTAATACACGTCTGTTTTAATAGGCCCCGATCTCGAATAAGCGCTGCGGTGCTAATTTGGGTATTTAGAAAGAGACTGTAAAACTGTGGGAGCAATTTAGGTTTCTGGGAAACTGCTGTGGGATCAATTTAGGTTTCTGGGAAACTGCTCACCTACCCCCTCCCCAAACCTAACATTTTGCCCAAAGCGATAAGTAAGGGTTAATGTTAGGTTTGGGGAGGGGTAGGTGAGCAGTTTCCCAGAAACCTAAATTGATCCAAACTGTGTTCATGTTACCTCTTGTATTTGAACAGCAATACTTTTACAAAGAGACTGTGAAACTGTGTTCATGCAACCTGTTGTATTTGTTTCGTTATAAGAACCATTTATAAGAACCATTTCTATGAGAACGTTGAGGCTTAGATTTTCCCCGAAATTTAAGAAAATTAATGCATGGGCTAAAATTAGAACATCCGCAGGCTCAACAAATTCTACGCGTTCTTATAAAAAAAGAGTGTATTCCCCTCAGTGTTTTACCGGTAGCTGAAATAAGCACCGCTATCAAATAAGCGCTGCAGCTTTAACAGCGAAAATGAAATAAGCGCTGTGGCGCTTAATCGATCATTTACGGTACACGTGACAAAATAGCTGACAAAAGTCCTATCCAAAAATCTCAAACAGACGCGCCGGGCGCTTGTTTTACCCGAGTATTTCTACAAGGTGCTTACTACAAGGTGATGTAATATTTCTACTGTACGTATGAGAACGGGGTACCATTTTGCATGGAAGCTTTATAAAAGGGTTACCATTTCCGTCAAAAATGGCATGTAAAAGGGTAAGGTTTTGAATCTCCATAAAACTTTGTTGAGTGTTCACTCCTCCCCCCCTCCCCCCCCCCCCCCCTTGAGATCTGCAATGTCCTAGCGGGTGACTGCTTAGCTCTCTGCAAATTTGCAAAAGCCCCTATTTATCAGTTATTAAAGGGTTCCTGCGAGGCATTCACAGATTTCTAAACAGCCTCAGGACATGAATGTAGGGGTATCGAATGTTCTTTGCGAGAATGCAAGCACTGCGTTTTTCTCTGTGAGCAGGGGCTTTGAAAAAAGCTAGGCGAGCAACGAGTACTTTTCAAAACAACTACCTTTACTAAAAACCGAGAATGCGAGCACGAGTAAAGGAGTACCCACTAAACTTTTGCGAGCATTTCGAGCAGAAGCCTAATTTTGCAAGTTCTGCAAAATTTTGAGGACCCTTTTATAATCCCTACATGTAGGTTCTCTTTTTCTTCATCCTGAAAGGATCGTGTTTTTAACCGGTTAAACCGCTGTTATTATCGGTTTTTTGAAGCCTTCTTTAATTCGTAGGGATATATATGTACCTGGGGGAAAGCAAACCTTGGCCGATAGCCCTAGACTATCTGGAAGACCTTTTAAAATATTGGAGCGTTGAATGAATTTTTTCTGCAGCCTTCAGGACTTGCTAATTATTGGTGATGTAGCGAGCGAAAAACAGGTACACGTCACATTTATCCTGCGTTGCAAACGAACAAAACTCAGGTATAGGGGTTTTGTTCGTCTGCAACGCAGGCTAGTCACGGCCGGATGGGAAAAGGACAAGTCTGCAATATCTAGAGCTCCGACTATCGTTTAAACCTGTTTATCGAGATTGATTTGTTGATGGCGATAAATGTATTCTTTCTCTACAAAAGCTACGTCACAGATGATACATCTTGAAAACTTTATGTGTGTCAACCTCGTTTTCAGGGACTATCTCCTTTTCCTCTCAATTTGGAAAGTCTAGTAACAGGGAGAGATGTTATAGCTAGAGGAGTCATTGTCAAATTTTTTTGCCTACAAAGGAAAAAATGGTTCGCCTTACCAGGCTAGTTAAAAAAATTTAACCGTTGGACATTTGTAGCGAAGGGATCAAGGATGCTTGCAAATGCTTGCAATTACGAATCCCAGAAGGAATAATCAAGGACGTAAAGCTAGCCTATAAATCCGTAGTCCCGGGCCTGAAATGTGTTTTTTTTGGGGGGGAGGGGGTGGGGGCTGATCCCTTTACCAAATTTTTGTTTGGGGGCTATAGCCCTCCCCCCTTCCTTGCCCTCCTGCTCCGACCCATTTGTAACTTGTTGGGTGGCCAGGGAAGGGCATTTTAAGTCACTCGTCAGGAGCGTTCTATCCTGAGTAGTGTAAAGCTTTTCTAAACGAGATGGAGAAGGCAGGATACTTAGGAAGGCCGGTACTCAGGCTTGGGGCGTACAGGCGTTAGTTAGCAAACTAAGTTTCATCGCTAGAAATGGGACGACTGCGCTGATCGTTTTAGATCATGTCGATCATGCCAAGACAACTGAGAAAGCTTTTTCTTAACTACTAATTCAGTCACAATTCATCCAGAAGTTTATGAGCAAACAAGATAAGATAAGAAGAGCTAGCTGACATACACCATCTGCAATTGATCTGCGGAACACGGATCAAAATATCGCCGGATGAGTTTGTTTAGCCAGATGAGATGATATGTTAAATTTTGAAGCCTGCAAGATTCAAGTACCTCAGCACTAGGTTGAGACAATTTTGAAACCGGTAGAGGAAGAAGTATCTTTGCTAGACCTACGCAAATTCCATAAATGTTAGTCAGAAATAAAAGAGCAACGGAAATAGAAAATGTAGTTACAAGAGACAAGGAGGAAAGAAAAAGGGAGAGTAAAAAATGGGAGTGGTGAGAAGCCTTGTAAGAGGGAAATATGGTGTCACTAGAGAGGCTAATATCAGCGTTATTACAACAAGGAAAACGACCTTGGCCTCTCCAGAACAGTGCAAAACTCTAAATCCATTAGAGATTCGGAGCCAAAAAAAAAAACGGACAAATGTTTGCAATCGTGGGATAGAAAATCCTTTAAAGAATGTCCCTTGTCAAAATGCGGCTCTAGATATTAGATGGAGGTCGGAACTAATGTTTCAATCGTAAACGAGTCAAGGAGGGGAGTGTAGTTGGACTTCCAGTCGACATTACTTAGATCTGTTGCCTGTTTTACTGAGTTGTAGTGTTGGTTGTGTGAGAACCCGTATAAGCCGAATTTAGCTAACTTGCTTCAAAGATTGTCAAGCAAAACAAGGCCGAAAACATCCGATTGGTATTCCTGCGTAGAAGAGTCTGGGTTGCCTGTGTAAATGGTTCTTTAGGGAAGACTAAGCTCTAGTGTTGACAAAAATGGAGGCAGCGAAGGTGTGGCGGAAGTAACAAGCGTCTTTAACTTCATTTTATTCCCAAAAAAAGGCACTTCACTATAAGGTAATTAGTTTTTTACCTTTGTTAGTCTGTGGCTCTTAATCTCTGTTGCTTTTTACGAGTTGTAATGGTTTACAGCGCCAGTAGTGCGACCAGACAGTTTTTCTGCACTCTAGCGTAAATTGAACACTTCAGTCCACCATTTATTTTTTCCAGAAACGTTTTGGAAATTTTTCCAGCGGGGATTTGGATAGGCTAAGAAATAATTTGACGTTTTCCTTTAGTTCTGTTTTAGGAAAGATTTCCGCAAAGCCCCATACATTAATTATGTATGCAACACTGTATTTCATACTATCACTATACACAACCAGCAATCATGAAAAGAACGAATCAGTCACAAAATTGCATGCATAATTAAAAATATCATAATCACGCATAAATTACCTTCAGCCATGCAGAACAAGACTGTCAAAATGTTTGCATAATTAAGCGTGGTTTTGTGAAATTATCCTCCCTATTAAGTATTATATGTGTATTAAACTTACTTCAAATGCTGGCCACCCAATTCTAGATGTTTCAGAAATGTAGCTCAACAAAGTCTGCTGTTATTTTATGAATCTCCATGTGTTGCACACTAGAGATGTCACACCTGACCACTTTTCAAATAATTTTAATTATCAAGGATTGTTTATTAAAATTGCATACATGTAAAGCTATGTAAGAGCGAAGTTTGTGCCATCTGTGGCAGTTTAACACAAGCCGCGAGGCCTTTATAATTTTGCTTTCCTGCAAAATCCGAACATGAATATTACAATATAGTTATTGCAAGTGCAAAGTGCAACTTGATCCCAAGTGCAGACAGGTGGTTCAATGAGGTAGAGCACAAGAGACAAGAGCAGCAGACACCTCATTAATACTCACGTTCTTCTGCCCCCTTGAAATAATTGACATAAAAATATTAGCATACTCACTCACTTACAATACATTAGGTGACAAATGGCGTTTCTATACTGAGCTCTACAAATTTCAGTCGAACGTTTCGGCAAATATGGTAACTCAACAACAGAATACAAGAGAAACCTGAGTGGTCTAAGCTAAAAATAAATACACGAAACAATACACGATGCACAAAACCTTCGAGTGAAATAAAAAGTGTCAGTCCGAGTCAAGCATCAGTTTATTGACTTAATACTATTTTTATCATCCAATTACAGGTTGGTGCCATCCCTGTATTTAGCCGCTGCTAAGGTGCGGCGGAAGTAACCGGCATCTGTAACTACTTTTTGTTCCCACAGGAAGGCACTTTACTGTCAGGTAAATAGTGTTTTGCTTTTGCAAGACAGTGCTTTTTAATCAATGTTGTCGTTTGTGAAGGTGTAATGGTTTGCAATGCCAGTAGTGATACTAAACAGTATTTCGGCGGTCAGGTGATGTGAAAGTGAAACTGCACTGTAGCATTAACTAAACATTTAACTATTCCTCTTTCCATAAATTGTTCTTTAGAACTTTTTTAGTGATGGAATTCATATGTTTTTTCAAGAGGGGCTGGGAGTATGCAAAATAATTTTGGAAATTCCAGAGTGGAGGTTTATTTTTTCTTAATTGTTTTCATGATAAAGCACCTTCCAATAATGTTATGGCCAAGGTAAACTTTTGAATAAAGCAATTATTAATTTAATGTGTAATTTCTTCGAATTGTGCTGGGTCTTATTATAAATTATGCTATTTGAGATTGCTTATGCAGAATCACACTGTCCAGTGTGTAATATAAAATATCAGGTAATAGTTATCAGAAGCCCTGACTGTCGTGTGTCGATCCCACGCGTAGGTACGAAAAAGCTTGCGTCCTTTCAGAATTTTGTGTGTAAATTACGCACACCTGTGGGTAAATGGGAACTCTGGTCTGTAGCCTGGTTTACAAGCCAGAAGTGCGACACAAATGCAATTACAAATGAAAGTGATGTTTCACATACAATGCGGAGGCAAGGAACTTAAGATACGCAGACAAAGTTTAAGCATTTTCCAAGGTGGCAGACAAGTCTTACTTTGCTTGCTTGTGTTTGTGTTTTCATTTGTGTTTAGCACTGTTCAGATGTGAAGCAAGTGCAAATTAATGCAAGCACAAGTGAAGTGCAAGAAAATATGGACAATACTCCATTCCTTGTGCTTTCATTTGTATTTGCATTTCAGTTTGCATTGTAATTTTTGCTATGTTTTTCTTTGCATTTGCCTAGTTGCATTTGCATCGCTCGTGAAACCAGCCCTTTAAGTTATTAAGACGGATTCCGCTGAAAGTTCGAGCAATGAGTGCGAAAATTAAGTACCAAAAATCTACTCATTGCACGGCAACATTTTGTATACTATTTAAAAGATCTCATCGAAATTCATTTGTCTTAGTGACCCCGCAATTAAATTCTAAAGCATTCTCGAGAAAATTAAAGTCAAACCTCGAAAAAATTTATTAAACGCGTGCCATTTTGTTTTGAACTGGGGCAAGACGTTTGTTTTAACTGAAATAAAGACAACTTCAAATCCATTTTTCTTTCGCGGGGTCAGCTTGAGTGCTACATTTTTGGCAGGTTTTTGTTAGCTGTACTAAAAACTGTTGCCATGCTATGAGGTCTTTTTGGTAACTTTATTTTTGCCTGTATTGCTCGACAGTGGTGCAGAAACCATCTTCATTTTTCTTCATTTTTTTGTTTCAGAGAACATTGTCTTCATGGCTTCTGCAGCACCTTCCTTTCCTTCCACTAAAGAAACTACTAATTATGCACGGTTGTGTCGCCTTCTGGTTGATGTTGGATCACAGGTTCTAAGGGAGACCTTTGACAGGGTACGTTCACCTGGAAGCCTTCACGCAGTTTTGTCTGATCCTGCAGTTCATGCTAAACTACAATCACTTCGAAAGAAGAAAGTCCTAAATCCGTCACAATGGGGCAAACTGTATCCTGCCATGAAATCTTCAGTTTCATCAAGGGACTTCGACACCACCCTACTTGTTCTTCTTCTGAGGAATATTTGCAGCCTGGTTCCTCCTGCCACTGGCTGGGATAACCTTCCTCTGTTAACAGACGTAACCCCCGAGGCTGACATTGCTCGCATCAAGTTCCACAGGAACACAGTTTACGGTCACGCTACTGACGCTTCAGTTGATGATGCAACATTTGGTGTTTACTGGAATGATATCAAAGACACCCTGGTGCGACTTGGAGGAGCATGCTACCAAGACGCTATTGACGACCTTGAAAAAGAATGTATGGACCCTGATTTTGAGGAACACTACCGAGATCTTCTTAAACAGTGGGTGAAGGATGAGGCGAGCATCAAGGACAAATTAGATGAGCTCAATAGAAAGCTAGAAGACTTCATAAGCAATACTGAAAATAGACCAACGTTAGAAGGTCAGTGGTATGATTTAACAACATACATGTGTACATGTAGAGTAATAAAGGAAAGAAATTTTTATAGCCAACCCAGCTCTCAAGTTTGGGAATTAACTATTCTCCTCCTGGTGCCAATGAATATGATAAAAAAACCTTATGACATCATGTGTGAAACATTTCTATGGTAACCCCAATATCAAAATAACACCAGTCATGGTGATGATTTTTCAAGAGCATTGTTAATGGCAACATAGTTAATTCCCAAACTTGGGCAGTATTGCCGCTAAAAAAAATCAGTCAAGCCCCCTTAAGGTCTGGGCAGATACAACCTGTTTTTTTGGTTGTTTTTGTTAATCTCCTTTTTGAGGTGCAAAATTGCTAGTGGTGCATTTATTAGCTAGGGGATGTGACTAGAATTTACATATGGTATATAAAGCAAAAAGAAGTATATTGTTTTTCTGAATTCAGTTGTTGACAATTAAAACTATAAAACAAAACCACATTGCTCGTCATAGTTCTCACCATGTTGATGCTCTTTCCTTGCTGATGTCGCACAAAATATAAGGTAATCAGTAAGGAGAAGATGTGTTTAATCTTGGAACTGAGACATGATGACAACAGCTGCTCGACAAAAGCAAGACAAAAGCAAGTGCAAATTACTTTCGACACAAGTGAAAAATGCTTAAGGGTAGGGCAGTTTTCAATTGAGTGTCGTAAAGCCAAAACCAAAGTAATCACTCTGACCAATCACAAAGGACACAGGCAATCCAGAGATCCAATGAATACTCGAAGCAAATACATATAGACAACACGAAACGCGGAAAAATGTGCGCGAGCGAATCACAATTGGTTTGGGTTTTACTTCTGATTGACTGAGAAAGTGGCACGAGTTTTTTTTTTTTGCCAATCACTAAATGTACCAATGCAAAACCAAAGCAAAGGAGAATTACTTTTGGCACTCAAGTGACACTCTATCACAAATATTGATAGTTGCCCAGAAAAGGTACCACCTGACCAAATTTACACAGCGATGCAACAATATAAATCTTTAGCTGAAAGCTATTGCCATGGGATATAATAATTATTTACTATCAAGAATTCTTGGTCCCAAAGCACAAAATTGTATTGGAAGAACACTTGTAAACCAGTTAAAAGCAGTTAAAGCAAGCACATTTTACATTAGAAGAGGTTAAGCTTTATTTGAGTGAGTCATCTCTATACAGCTTTACATATGCAACCCTTCATAAAATATTTATTTTTTCTTTTCTTTTTTCAGCTGTGAGTGACTACACAAGTGCTTTGAAAGCATCTATTAAAAGCCAAACAGAGTTCCAGCCCAAGCTGATGGCCTCCTCAACCATTTCTAACCTGAGAACAGATGATATATTCACCAATCTTCTGATACAGCATGGTAGAAAGGCGCTCTATAAGAAGGATATGACATCAACAAGACGGAAATTGTTGGATTATTATGGGCAAGTGAGTGGAACCCGGGTCAGAAGCTGTGAAGAGATATTCGTTTGCAGTACTGAGGGTGAGCCTAATCCCAAATCTATTCTTCTCACTGGGAAAGCAGGGATTGGAAAGACTCTGTTTAGTCAAAAGCTTGTTCGGGATTGGGCTGATGATAAACTTTTTCAATCACAAGCAAATTTGAAGACAGCAGATATCAAGTTTGCGTACTTGTTGACATTCCGTCAACTGAACTTGCTTGCAAATGACCGGTTTTCTTTGCGAGAGCTTTTAAACTGTTCTTCACTATTACATGATGACTCAAACCTTGATAACTCATTGTTTGAATACATTGTTAACCACCCAGAGGAGGTTTTGATTATCTTGGATGGGTATGACGAGTATTCACAACAGGATTACATCGCTGGTAACTCGGAAGAACAGTATCCAAATAATGCAAGAGAAAAGATGCCGGTAGCCGCACTGTGTGCCAAACTCATCAAAGGCAAGTTGTTAACAGACTCTGTTGTTATGATTACATCAAGGCCTGATGAATCTGATAAAATGGGAGGAATTCGCTTCGACCGATACGTTGAAATTACGGGATTTTCTCCACAGCAGGTGAAAGAGTACATTGAAAAGTATTTCACAGAAAACGAAACCACGAAGAACATTGTGCTTGAACATGTCATGAACAATGAGGAACTTGTTAGCTTTGCCCATATTCCAGTCCTTTGTTTCCTGATGTGTTTCTATTTGGAATATACTCTTCAAGAATTCAAGAGCACTGATCTTCCTGTGTCAGCAACTGAAATTTATTCTGACGTTGTCAACATTTTTGAACTAAAACATAATGCCGAATCAGAATATAAGACGAAAGAAATTCCTGAGAAACACAAGGCTTCAGACATCATCGAAAGCACATTGGATAAATTATCAGAGTTAGCAGCTCAACTGCTTCTGCAGCAAAGGCCAATTTTTGACGAAAGGGACATGAAAGAAAACTTTAAATTGGAAGAAATAGAAAAACTGAAAGGAAGCGGTCTTCTTCATTGTGGTCCTCCTTTCAGGAAATCTGCATTTGAAACCACAAAACAGTTGAGTTTTACTCATCTTACCATTCAGGAGTTCTTGGCTGCTCGTTGGTTTGTAATGAGAAATGAAATTCCGACAGAAACTGTGTCTGAAATGGTTATGCTGTTCATTGCTGGTATCTTATCAAAGAAAAAAGATGACAAACTAATGGAAAGATTACTAGAAAATATTTCAATCACAACAAAGCCCGTCCTCGTAAGAGCAAAGTTACTCAGCGAATATCAAGACAAGGAATTTGCTAAAAATGTCATCATAAATCATCCCCAACACTACTCCGATATGAATTTTACGAATTTAAATGATGTGGACTGTATTGCAGCTTCATTCTTGTTAGACGTAATTAGTGAACTGAATGAAGAGGAAGCTGCTACAGCACAACATGAACGGTCTGAACAGTCCTTTAATGTAAATAGTTTGAAAATAGTTAATTCAGCTCTAACACTGTCTGGAATAAAACGAATCTGTGGATCACTGGAGAAAGAACACTGTGACATTACCAAACTGTTACTATGGATGGCTTTTAATCATTCCAGTGATACCGTTATTATCAGACTGTGTGAAGCATTACAGCATCCAAGCTGTAAAGTAACCGCACTAAATCTGAGTAATAACCAGATCACTGAGACCGGTGTTACCAGGTTGTGTGAAGCATTACAGCATCCAAGCTGTAAAGTAACCACACTATATCTGCTCAATAATCAGGTCACTGATACCGGTGTTACCAGGTTGTGTGAAGCATTACAGCATTCCAGCTGTAAAGTAACCGCACTACATCTGAGTGGTAATCAGATCACTGATACCGGTGTTACCAGATTGTGTGAAGCATTACAGCATTCAAACTGTAAAGTAAACACACTAAATCTGATTGTTAATCAGATCACTGATACCGGTGTTGCCAGATTGTGTGAAGCATTACAGCATCCAAGCTGTAAAGTAAACACACTTGCTCTGAGTTATAACCAGATCACCGATACCGGTGTTGCCTCGTTGTGTGAAGCATTACAGCATTCCAGCTGTAAAGTAACCACACTAGATGTGAGTAATAACCTGATCACCGAAGCCGGTGTTGCCTGGTTGTGCGGTGAAGCATTACAGCATTCAAGCTGTAAAGTAACCACACTAGATCTGAGTGCTAATCAAATCACTGATACCGGTGTTGCCAGGTTGTGTGGAGCATTACAGCATTCCAGCTGTAAAGTAACCGCACTACATCTGAGTGATAATCAGATCACTGATACCGGTGTTACCAGATTGTGCGAAGCATTACAGCATTCAAGCTGTAAAGTAACCACACTAAATCTGAGTAATAACCAGATCACTGAGACCGGTGTTACCAGATTGTGTGAAGCATTACAGCATTCCAGCTGTAAAGTAACCACACTATATCTGAGTAATAACCAGATCACTGATACAGGTGTTGCCAGATTGTGTGAAGCATTACAGCATTCAAGCTGTAAGGTAACCACACTTAATCTGATTTATAATGAGATCACTGATACCGATGTTGCCAGGTTGTGTGAAGCATTACAGCATTCAAGCTGTAAAGTAACCACACTTTATCTGAGTGATAATCAAATCACTGATACCGGTGTCACCAGTCTATGCAAAGCACTCAAACATTCAAATTGTAAACTGACCTCACTATATCTGTGGAACAATCCTATCAGTGAGAAAAGTAAGGAATCTGTAAGAACTCTAGTTCAACAGCACAGACCAGGTTTTAAACTCACTATCTAAATAGTTATAAGAAAGCATTAGAAATGGCAATAGAATTCACATGTACGTTATGAACATTATATAAGTTATAAAAGAAAACGCTTTTTATTCAATGGTAAAATTTGTGTAAATAATTATAAGGTTAATAAGAAATTGTAAATAGATTAGCATTAGAAAATGAAATTTGTTAGTAAAAACCGCTTGTTGTAATTTAATTAGCAATGAAGAAAAGGCCAACACTGAGTTTTGTTACGTTCTGTAAATAAACGTTTTGGAACGAATGAAGACTGGTCTTGTTTGTTTTGTCATTTTTTTTTTTTTTGGGGGGGGGGGGGGTGGAAGAGAGCGTGGATACAGGCTTATATAAGACAAATTTGTCTGTCTATTTGGTGAACCCGAGATCAACTCTTTCAGCGCCCGGCTCAGTGTTCGCGATTTCACAAGAGGATGAGAATTTGCCAGGGGTTTCGGCAAACAAGGGAACATAGCCATTATCGTTTTGGGAACATGGAACAAAAAGAAAATAAAACAGGGAGCACAGAAACACGAGCACATTTTATGGAACAGGGAACAGCAAACTCGAAGAAATACTTTTAGGGAACACGGGAACAAAACGAAAATTTATTGGAAGCAAGGAAACATGGACACCCCCCCCCCCCCCCTTGAGGAAATAACGCCCGGCTTAATCGAAACTGAAATCAGACTGTGCTTCCCACAGCGCAAGTTTGATAAAACTGTTTCAAGCCTATGCGAAGGCCCCCAAAGGAGGACATAAAAGTGGTTTACTTTGAGATTACAAAACAATTTAGCAAAACTGTGCGTACACTGGAGAAATTGGTATAGAAAAAAGTTTTTAACAATTTTTTTTGAAAACTATTTTTCGAGTGACAAATAAAGCGTGGAACATGACAACGCTTCACTGGTCTTTCTTGGAGAGGGTCGTAAGGCCGCCAAATACCAAAATACGTTTGCTTGAGGTGTGAAATAGGCCATAATTTAACTTAATATCTGTTCAAACATGAGTATTTCGCTCGTTGGCACTTACCGAAAGGTACAACTAGTAGTAACTGTTGTCCATAAAATTAATCCAATTGCTGCCAGGCAGCTAATCTAGTTATTTGTAACCGGGAATTGGAACCATTAGCCTTCAATATCTTGAACCCTATTAATTATAACTGAACGTCTCTCAGTGTTGCGTGGAATGTGACTGGTGATGTGACAGTGTACACTGGTAGCACGGACTCTGAACAACTGATTCTGAAAACGCGTTTGTTTGAAGTGCTTGATAATTTCTTGGAAATTTCTTGAATATGGCTTTACGGTAACGATGAAACATATAGTCACACAAATAAATTAAACGACCTCTGTGAAAAACTACAAGCTCTTTTATGTGACTTGCTTGCTACAGTTGTTACATTAAAACATACAATTTTTCGAAAAATACCAAAATTACAGTCAGGAGTTGACATTAATACTCTTTATAAATTCTGACGCTGACTTATTTGAGCGTAAACAACGCTCATAATGTGCTCAAGACGTTTCGACCGAGAATCTTCGGTCTTCTTCGGTTGTTATCATGGCATAAAACGGCTTTTTAACGGTTTCACATTGTACGCGCGTGCGAGTGACTAATACAAATACACGCGAACGCTGCGCGAGACTATGAACATTATGTAAGTGACTTATATACATCAGGGATGTCTATGTGTTCATTTCCCGCATTCTGGTCCCTCTGCGAATGCCACGCTTCTAGGAAAAGCCTCTTGTGGTAATCGCCTGACTTGTCCACCACCGCTGCATGATTGAAATCCATATTATGGCCAAACGTGTTCAAAGTTGGCTTTAAACCACTTAACACGTTACGCACACGCTTCCCCAGACCGAAGGACAAACTCACAGCATTCCAGTCTAGATGTGTAGTTTACAGAGTTAACTGCTTTGACTGCAATTTTACCTATTATGGACAAACGGACAGAGCGTTAGCTACTCGAATTAAAGAACATCAAAGAGCAGTCCGTGTTTGCGACAAAAACTCTAAGATCGCGCAACACGCGAACACGTTTGGCCATAATATGGATTTCAATCATGCAGCGGTGGTGGACAAGTCAGGCGATTACCACAAGAGGCTTTTCCTAGAAGCGTGGCATTCGCAGAGGGACCAGAATGCGGGAAATGAACACATAGACATCCCTGATGTATATAAGTCACTTACATAATGTTCATAGTCTCGCGCAGCGTTCGCGTGTATTTGTATTAGTCACTCGCACGCGCGTACAATGTGAAACCGTTAAAAAGCCGTTTTATGCCATGATAACAACCGAAGAAGACTGAAGATTCTCGGTCGAAACGTCTTGAGCACATTATGAGCGTTGTTTACGCTCAAATAAGTCAGCGTCAGAATTTATAAAGAGTATTAATACAATTTTTCTTTTAATTGGAATCTACCGTTTAACAAAAATATCCACTATTAAAAAGTTAGAATTACCAAAGTAAGCTACGGCAACACATTCTTGACCAACTGATTTTATTTCACTGACCACGTGATTTACAGAAGTGTAACTACTAGATTGTGATCAGTTACATTGCTAGTGTTAAGCCAATCCGGGTCCACATCACTGTGTCTCGCACCAACCAGACCGGTACCTAGATGACTCATACCACTCCGGCTTGTAATTCCATCCATAACAATGGCACGTGCCTCCACCGCTCTCCACCTTAGATGAGAAAGCTTTACAACCAGGCCAGGGAGTAAAGCTTGGTCCACCCGTCCGTGCATCGACGCAGGCCTCTTCACACTTATTTCTACAATCTCGTTTCCGGTCCTCCTCATTCGTACTATTTGGCACTGAAGTTGTGTACTCCCAGGTGTTAGAAGAGGCAGTTTTAAAGGGGAGTAGTGTGCTGCATGCTGGACTCCAGATCTAGCCAGTGGTGGATCTAGCAGAGGGACCCGGGGGATTGGAAGGGGGGGGGGGGTGCTTTTGGTACTGAATTCCTTGTTATGAAATGTTAGAAATAGAAGTTGTCGAAATACACACAAATTAACAAAAGGTGAAGGAGAGAAGCATTTTCGAAAGCCTCGATCTGACAAACTTTCCCGGGTAGACCTCCACCCCCTCCCCCGCGAAAAGCCTCTTGTCAGGCCTGCAACTCCTCGTAAACCTGGCTACGCCTGGAAATTGTCGAAATGCGGCTCTAGATCCCAGGTGGAGGTCACAACTGATGTTTGAATCGTTGACAAGAAAAGGAAGCGAGCGTAGTCGGACTTCCAGTCGATATTCCTTACATCTTGACCAACCTCGTTCCCAAATCGCCAAGGGAAAAGCCCTGGGAACGAGGTTGCATCTTGACTGTTTTACTGAGTTATGGTGTTGGTCAAGAACCCGTATAAGCAGAGTTTCAGCAAACCGCTTCAAAGACTGTCAAGCAAAACAAGGTCGACAACGTTTGATTTGGTACCTGTCCGATATATGAAATCTGTTTATTGTCATTTACCATTGGTTCGCGAATTGGACCGCGGTCAAACAACAGAAACCTGCAAAAACAAAGGCAAAAACAAACAAACAAACAAAATAGATATAAAGAAAAAGTTCTTACTTTCACTATTAAAAGTTCGATACTGATATTCTGATGATTTAGCAAGTTTTTTGGAGCTTTTAGACGTTTGAAAACAGGGAAAAGCGGACTTCCTCAAAGCAATCTTGTTCTTGACGACTGAGTTGGGAGAAAATATATTCCGTATTGGGAGGAGTCGCAGTAAAAGTTGTTAAAACAGTGCAAATGGCAAGAGAAAAGATTACCGCCGATTTATTGCAGAAAAGTTTTGAATTTTGATTGGAAAGTTGGATGTATACCTGTGCCCAATTTCAGAAGTCTGGGTGCCCTGTGTCCGTGGCTTCGGTTTTCGACCAATCAGACGCGAGCTTTAAAAAATTCTTTTCGGCTCTTTGGGGAGGACTAAGTTCCAGTGTTGACAAAAATGGCGGCTGCGAGGGTTGGGCGGAAGTAACAAGCGTCTTTTTAAAACTACATTTTGTTCCCAAAGGAAGGCACTTAACTGTAAGGTAATTAGTGTTTTACTTTTGTTAGGCTGTGTTGCAGCGTCAGTAATGATACTAGGGAGTATTTCGGCGATCGGACACGTAAAGGTGAAACTGAACTTTTTGCGTGCGTAGCGTAATGTCGAATTACAACGATTTCGTCTTTTTATTAGCCTGAATTTTAGACATCTCTCTCTCTCTGGTCGCTTTACTGCCGAAAAAAGATCTCGGAAAGATTTCCGCAGAGCACCCTACGTTAATTATGCATACAAATATTCCATATAATCCTTCACACACGAACGGCAGTCATAAACAGAACGAGAGTTACAAAATTATATGCATAATTAATGTAGGGTACTCTGCGGAAATCTTGCCAAGATCTCTTCTCAGGAGTAAAGCGGCCAGAGGAAGACCTCTGAACTTCAGCAATCAGGCTATCGGTATCTTTCTATAATGTATAAGTCAATACCAAGCGAGATCATGGCTCCCTCCCCAGGCATTTGACTTTTATCAAAATGTCTGATTAAATTCCTTACTATGTGAGCCAGTTGGAAGGCCAAATGCCCTGCCGGTAGGGGCTGAAATGTCGTTGTGAGTTCTCATTTCTTGTCTCGTTTTCTCGTCATTCAAGGGGAGTGTATCACAACATGTAGTTGCCTGGATTAATTTCCACCCAGCAAATAAGAATAACTGAAAATAACTCCTGTTACTATGGACTTTCACTATTGCGGACACCAATATCTGTGGTCCCAAAGGTATCTGTTATAGTGAGAGTTGACTGTATTTGATAACTACTGGAATCTATTTCAACATTGAAAGGCTTTTAATAAGTGCTACAAAAGCTAATAGAAAAATTTATTATTTTAAATTTCTCTTCACAGCAGTTATTTTGCAATTATTCTAGCACCATTCCCTCTGGTTCTTGTTTTCTTATATACCACTGAATTGTGTAGCTTTTGGGGTTTTATCATTCTTTTCATCATCAACAGCTTTAAAAATGGATTGAATTCCAGACAGATATTTCACATTGTGACCAAACCCTCCAAGATAAGACCATTTTAGTTACCATGGCAACTAAAATTGAGACGGAGGATTGAAAGCATCAGCTTAATTTGGTGACTAAAATTTATCACTGGTGACCAAACTTGAGTAGTTGGTGGCCAAATGGCCACTAAGGAAAAAAATAACTTGGAGGGTTGAGACCACCATACCATATTTATTTGATTAAACGCCGCTCTCGATTAAACGCCGCCTTCCAATAAACGCCGCATTTTAGAGGAAAAATATTAATAAATGCTGCCTTCAAATAAACACCGCATCAAAATGCGGCCTTTATTCAAATAATAGACTCAATAAGCAAATCTAGTAATTATCAAGCTTAAGCAAGCCTGCAATAATTATTTTCCTTGATTGTAACAATGTTTTAAAGATATTGAAAATGACTTTTGAGACAAGCACTACCACATGTTCCTGTTTTTTAAAAGTTCAAATGTTCAGTTACCATATGCAATTATTTCCAAGAAATGAATTGAATTTTTAATAAACGTCACCCTCGTTTAAACGCTGCCTTTGAATCACAAAGAAAATAATAAACGCCACGGCGTTAATTCGAATAAATATGGTAATTTCAAATCATAATTTAAGTTTGCTGAGTGAGCATGCATTGATCAGCATTCTGTGAGTGAAAACAATGCACTAGCAATGTTGTTAGGCACCTGGCAGACCAATAAAAAATTTTAGCAAAGACCTTAAATCCTTAGAAAACGTGATGGAGACTCTTACTTTACTTGCATATTTTAAATAGCTTTTTTATTGATAAATCTTTGTGACATCCCTGCAGATTGTAAGCAAACATCTCTTTTGTCGAGAGGAGAAGTCCTCAGGCGCCAAGTCTAGCTGAACACCAGTGGCTCGATCATGACCAGCAGTGTCACTTTGTACAAGTGAGTGCATTATGTTATTGTCACTAAAAGGAACCATATAATGATATTTATGAGCTATGATGTTGGGTCTGAGCACCAGTTTCTTAAACATTTTGAAATGTACTGTAAAAATATTTAGAAAATAGCACAAAGTAAATACGTGCGCTGATTGGTTAAATATTGTGTTTCTATAACTCGATGGAGACACAGACAGTTGTCGTAGACACGGCAATCAATATTCACGGTGCAGAAAAAAGCAATGCAAAAATAACAACTAAGAATTGTGCCAAATTTTAATGTCACAGCTGACAAAAACCAGGTTAAGACTAAACAAATATTTGCACACCTGAAAACAAGCGAGTAAGATGTTTACAGAGCCCGCCACACATTTAAAAATTGTCTGTGAAAGAAATTATCGAAGCGGCTGACCTTTCAAAGAAGTTTATGAGTTGGCGTAACTTCACTCCATTCTAGGCTTTGTAGCACTTCAGAACTATTCACAGCTCTTCAACAGGACAAGTTATTCGTCCAGAATGCCGAGTCAAACTTCTTTTAACAGAAAAATAATGCACTTTCACCTCCAAGGTTCGAGTCGCTCGATCGGCAGTGTCGGTCGTCAAACCATTCGGTTAGTTCGATGAAGCGAAATAAAACCACAATTCTTGACTCCTTCCAGTGCTGGACTTCAGTTAAACCATCGGCTTAGTTATTTCTCATAATTACGTTAACTTTGGGGCCTGTTTTCTTTGTTTGTTTGGCAAAAAAAATCGGTGAATTTTAGCCTTGAAGCAAATGTTGAACAGTTGATTTATTTCTGTTCATCGACTCCCTTACTATGATTGGTTGAATTATGTTCAGGACGTAAAACCGCAGGGTGAAGAGAATCTACGTTTTGATGTTAAATAAAGCGCTAAATATTACTTTGATGTGCGTTATTTTCTTTGTGCTGTTTTCTAAAAGAAATAGAAAACATGTTTTCCGTGTTTCTATCAAGTTATAGAAACACTTGTGAAAGTTTGGGAGAACTCGAAAAAGCTGTGGAAACACTCGTCTATCGACTCGTGTTCCCACAGCATTTCTCGTTCTCCCAAACTTCCACTCGTGTTTCTATAACTCGATAGAAACACGGAACATGTTTTCTATTTCTTAAGTAAAACAGAACTAGTAAAAAAATTAAATGCTTCTAAAGGGTTTATAGCTGGAAAAGGGAACATAGGAAACAGCATTAATTTAAATAATTTCTTGGCGATGAAAATTGCACTCACGAAACAGGCAAGTCATGGATGATTCAGCACTTACCGGTACCTGTGGCAAGTGGGTTCTAGTGCTAATTTCCAACCCTGTCAGCATTTGAAACGAAACATATTAAATACCTTTATAGGTTATTTTAACCGTGATAACAAACACACACACAATCGTCGTAGCTGGGTTCTTGCTATAATAAAATTGAATTTAAAACATATATATATACATGCTAAAAATAAAAAATTTAAAACTATATATATCCTTATTATGTGAAATATAAAACTTACTAGGGGAGCGGGGATGGCGCAGTGGTGCCATGCAGTGGTGCCACGCAGTGGCAGTGGTCCCACCAATGTGGCCTGGGTTCGATTCCGGCCCGGTACCATTATGTGCATGGGTTGAGTTTGTTGTTGGTTCTCGTCCTTGCTCCGAAGGTTTTTCTCCTTGTTCTCCAGTTTTCCTCCCTCCACAAAAACCAACACTTCCAAATTCCAATTTGACCTGGAGTCAGTGGGATCAAGAAGAGCCATCTAGTGGAAGATCCCACTGTAAATTCCCATTTATTCATTTATTTATTTTTTATTTAAACTTACTTAAACTTAAAACTTTTAAAACTTGTTTTTAAAAAAGAATTGCTATATTAGAGCAGTGAAATTGTTAACAAGTGTCATTATTATACACTGGTGTCACCAGCTTGATTTTGATTGGCTATAAGCATGCAGCTAATTCTTGCTTGCTGTTTCTCTTACGTCATACCTACAGACATTAGATTTTACATATGTAGAAGTGACGTCATACCTACAGACAATAGTTTTATGCATTCAGATTTTGCAGATTTTGTGCAGATTTTGTGCGCGCTCTTGTCTTTACAAGTGCAGCTCAGGAATGTGCATAATAAAACAATTATTGGATTCGGTTTTCGCATGATAGCGATAATTATCAAGGCCTCAGTTTCTGTTATCCACCTCAGCCTTCGGCTTCGGCAGATAACAGAAACTTTGGCCTTGATAATTATCGCTATCATGCTCAACCTCATCCAATAATTGTTAATTGGCTGCAGGTGGCTAGGATCTTAACTTTTCATGTTGTTTCCCCACATCTTCAAAAGATCACTTTTAATAGCTGAAGTTTGAATTTTATCCTCAAATTAAGGTTACAACTATCTTCCTTTAGATGTTCAAAGATAATGTTTTTCATGGGATAAGTTGCCTACTGGCACTAATTTTAGACCAGTTACAATTGTTAAGACCAATAATCTGCGAAATTGCTGTGACGTAGCTTCTTTTACAATTAACTACAGAATATTTTGTCTGTTTACCGTTGAAGAATTTTTTTTTTCAATTTTTTAATGTTGTTAACAGTTACATAACAAGTTTTAATATGTTTTTTTTTTGGTTGGGGTCTGCCAAATAATTTTGGAAATTCTTGAGAGGAGGAGATATATTTTTCTTTACAAAAGTAGAAATTCCAAATAGGAGTCAAGAGATTTTCTGACCTGAAGTGGGGGGCTTAAGACTCTTAGGACTCTTCTCTTGTTAAGTCTTATTATTTCTGTAAAAGTGTGTGTGTCCCCCCCCCCCAGCCCCTCCGGCTCTGCCATCCCTGCATTGTGATGGTGACTGTCAAAAGTCAAAAGAGCGACGCAAATGCATGTGCAAATGCAAGTGATGTTGACAGGTACAATGTGAAGGCAAGGAATGTAAGATACTCACACCCGGTTGAAGCATTTTTCCATGGTGGCAGACAAGTCATGCTTGGCTTGCTTGTGTTTGTGCTTCCATTTGCATTAGCAATGTTCAGACGTGAAGCAAGTGCAAATTAGTGCAAGTGCAGGCAAATTTCAAGAAAATAGGCAATTCTCCATTCCAAGATTGTGCTTGCATTTGTATTTGTGTTTCAGTTTGCATTGTGCTTGTTTGCATGTGTTTTTCTTTGCATTTGTGCTTGCATTTACCAGAGTTTGCATTTGCATCGCTTGTGGAACCAGCCATTCAAGTTATTAATCTTGCTTCAATTTTTTTCTTTTAGAGAACATTGTCTTCATGGCCTCTGCAGCACCATCCTTTCCTTCCACCAAAGAAGCAACTAATTATGAACGATTGTGTCGTCTTCTGGTTGATGTGGGATCACAGGTTCTAAGAGAGACCTTTGACAGGGTACGTCCACCTGGCAGCCTTCACACAGTTTTGTCTGATTATGCAGTTCATGCTAAACTACAATCACTTCGAAAGAAAACAGTTCTAAGTACCCCACAATGGAGGAGACTATATCCTGTAATCAAATCTTCAGTTTTATCAGCGAACTTTGACCCCACCCTTCTGGTTATTCTTCTGAGGAATATTTGCAGCCTGGTTCCTCCTGCCAGCGGCTGGGATAACCTTCCTCTGGTAACAGACACAGCTCTTGAGGCTGACATTGCCCGCATCAAGTTCTACCGAAACACAATTTACTACAGTCATGGCAGCGATGCTTCAGTTGATGATGCAACATTTAGTGTCTACTGGAAGGAAATCAAAAACATCTTGGTGCGACTGGGAGGAGCATGCTATCGTGATGCCATTGATGATTTTGAAAATGACAGCATGGACCCTGATTTTGAAGAACACTATCAGGAACTACTTAAACAGTGGGTGGATGGTGAGGACAGGATTAAGGAAAAATTAGATGAAGATGAGAGAATAAATAAGCTCAGCAAGTTAGATGACTTGGAGGAATCGAATGCCAATTCTGAAAGGAGAACAGGGATGGAAGGTTGGTGTATTTTAATTTAAAAATTGGATTGTGTTTAAAAGATTACAGAAAGTGCTACTGTAAAAAGAATTGTTTGCATCCATTCTATTGTCCCAATTTATTCCGAAATCCTAGAATCTCCAGTACCTGCTTCAATTCCCCCAAAATATATAGAACTGAACATGGATTTTCAGCCAAAATTTGCCTTTGCCTACTGGTTGATTATGTTAAGGGAACTTGAATTTTGAAATTAAAAAGGGGGGTTATCATATTCATTTAGCAGCAGGAACACCTTGTACAACTGTGCATGTACATGTATTTACCACATATTATGTGGTTTAAGGAATTATTCCTTAATTAATAATAGTTCCTTTCTGAGTACTGGCAAAGTTGGCACATTTCCATTGATTATTGAATTTTTAAACAGAAATTAGTCTGTATTCATCTAAAAGAATTAGATCGCTACACTCAATATACAAGAAAAACTGATAGGTCATGCACCGTACTGGTTTCTGAGAAAACAATTTATCTCTCTCACAGCACGAGCCGTGTATACACTGTAGAAAAAAGCCAACATTTTGTCCGTTGTGCACGAGCTAATTCTGTGCAGTAAGGTTCGCATTGCAATACAAGGGAATGACCTTAAGGATGTTTGGCATTTAAGGTCATTCCATCAAAATAGAACTGACAACAGATTTTTGTTCAAACTTTGAATATCCCGCATAATTGCTCACAATATCAGCTTTTGGAAACATTATCATTTGAGCCGTTTACTTCACGGGAAAGTAAGGACGGGAAAGTAAGACGCGAAATATAGCTATAGATGTACAGTACCGCTCAAATGTAAGTTACCACCGTCTCGCGAGACGCGTCTCGTTTCTCTCGAGACGCGTCTCATTTCTCTCGAGAAGTTTCTCGTTTCTCACGAGTGCACTGCAAGTACCAAAGTTTCGCCTTCTGTTGTATTTATTTAACTGTCAAGTGAGACTTCACCGACATTTTCTTTTTGTGTGGATAAAGCAGGATAAAATTTTGCGCGTGAATCGGTGGCGGCACGCTCGTCTTTACATGTTTATAGTATTTACTTCTCCCGGACTTCTTCACATCGACTTCAAGGAACCATAAATTTTTTTGTGATTATGGCACACAGTGTCATTCGCCACTGATTCAACTTGCTCTTAGCATGCAGTGATCTCGAGATCACAATTATGTTATCACGAGTACTGGCTAAGTTCACATTTTGGTTGATTACTGTGATTATTGTTTTACTACAATAGAAATTTGTTTATATTCATTTTATAGAAAGAAGGTGATTGCTAGACTCAGAAAAAGAGAAAAAATGATAGGTCCTGCTGTTACTCGTTTACAAGAAAACGTCGATTTATATATCTCTCTTGTGAGTGAAGCCATATAGATAAAGCCACTATTTTCTTAATGTGCGCACGCTAACCACATGTAAAATTGTGGGCAGTACAAGATTCGCAATGCAATACCAGTGAAATGACCTTAAGTAAGGCCTTTTTTGCCTGCTGAGTTAACATGTTTTACCCCTCTCTGGGCCCTCCTTTTGGTTAGTATGAGGTTTGGTCAGTATTCTACTGACTGATTGCTCTGGTGGTGGCTGCTTAGACAAAAACTGGTCTCCAGGAAAAACTAAAGTACTGTTAATTAATATATCAGCACATTTGCTCTAAATATATACATGTATACATGTATGTACTAAGTAAACTTTTATTTGCTTATATATATTTTCCTTCTAAACTCAGAAACTAAATATTTGGAGTTGCCACCACGACTCAATATTAAGATTCCAACGATGAGTGATCTTCCTAACACCAGTTGCACTTGGAACGTTGTTGACCTCCCGATCGATATTCTGATTATGATGGTGGAAGATTGTGAGTTTTTAAGCTGTTTTTTCTATTTGGATAAACCATTCAAGAGTTACCACAGAGGCATTGGCTATGTATACTTTGGGTCCGTGGGTAGTGATCATAGAAAGAAGAGGAAAATTGCATTAATGAAGTGTTCTAAAGGTTCCGCTGATCCTGGAAGTTCTCTATCTGTTGTAAAAGATGCAGTCAGGGTACTGAGACCCAGAGCTGTATTTTCCGTTGGCGCCTGCAGTGGTTTGAGTCCTGGAAAAACCAAACTCGGAGATGTAGTTGTATCTTCAAAGCTTATAACACCTTCATACAAAACACCCCCGGGCAGAGATATTGGCAATCTCATCAGGCATATAGCTGATGGATGGACAGCACCTTTGGAAAACCCAGAAGAGCAGGAAGTGAGAGTACACTGTGATGGGGTGGTTCTGAGTATCCAGAAGGATGACAGTGGTGGATGGCAGTATGAAGAGATTATTCAACGATATCCTGAAGCAACAGCAGTTGAGATGGAAGGCAGGGGTAAGAAAGTTTAATTATTTGTCTGCAAGCAGTTTTTTTATGTTTTGTGTGGTGTGGCAAGGTAGAACTTATTTTTTTTTAAATTTTAATTAATCCATTTTCACTGCACAATATGTAAACTAAAGAGACACAGAAACAATAAAAAGAAAAAAAACATAAATATAAGAAAAAAATGACGCAGCGAGGAAAGAAGACTAGAAGGGAACATATTAGAACCATAAGTGCTAGTCCACCCAAAAATACTTGCAAGCATATAATTAAAAAAAAAAGAAAAAAAAGGGAAAGAAGCTATTAAAAATGTTATTTATCAGACTGTTATGAGGTTCAAGTAACTTGTGGGTGATTAGGATCAAAGCCCTTGCTCTTATAAAACTCTCTGCATAGTTGCTAATGAACCATTACAGGGTGAGATTGTCAGTCCTTAGCCCATCGGGTACGTTATTCCATAAACAAGGAATTTAATTTAAACATGTGTCCTTTAAAAAAGCTCAGTTCAAGATTACTGACAGAATTTAATTTCAGTTTATCACTTGAATAGCACTTGATATTATCTGTTTGTTCACAGCTTTTGCGTTCCTTAATTGCAATGGCTGTAAAATTTCAAAAACATTATTTTTGTTTTACTGATACTACATAAAACTACTCTGTAATTTTATGCACTGTATTAGTAAACATGAATCCTGATTTATTTGGTAAGGATAAGGATTAGAAGAGTTGGCTGTAAATTCTGTTGACGTTCTTGTTAACAATTTGTCTATTATTATTAACATGACTCCAGGATTCAGTATGATACATGTACAAACATTGTCAAATGTTCTCATTTTCCAGGTGTTTTTGCAGCAGCCCATGATCTAAAGACAGAATGGATTGTGGTGAAAGGCATCAAAGACTATGCAGATGGTAGTCAACCTTCAAATGATCAGACAGGAGCTTTTGCATGTGTGATGGCGGCATCTGTTGTGGCCAATATTTTGAGTGATCCTGTCATATTCGAGGAATGGCCCCATTATAGTCCAGGTAGTGCTTTTCGTCCTATTCATATCCTTCCCCATTTTTTTTCTTTTGCAAGGCAAAATATATTTGGATGCAAATGCTTGGTGTTTGCTGTTTGGCATCAAATCACGCAGTAAAGTATAACTAAGTATGATCTCAGGTGATCACCATGTAGTTCATGGAAACCGATCCCAACTCTTTAGTTGTACTTTGCCTGTAGAATGTTCAAAGAAGTACATAACCTTTGCAAGCTTTAAGTTTCTGTACACTCATACAAAAAATTGATAGATTCTCTACCTCTACAATAGACAACTCTTCACCATATCGTTGAAGCCCATGTTTTACTGATCTAAGTGTTTAATAACGTACCTGTAGTAGTTCTAAGTAACTAATTAGTGAAATAGGATATTATTTGGTTCTAACTATCTTTTTTATTTTATTATTTGTTGCAGATGCAAATGGATCATTTATGCCAGGTAAGAAGAAAATAGAGTGGAAACAATGTAGCAGAATTGGGACATGCTGTGATACGTTGAACATGACGTTAAGCAAATGTAAAAACTGTTACTATTTAATGTTGCTACAGAAAAAAATTTGTGGCCTTTTTGGTTGCAGTTCATGTTCGGATAAATTTGGGAAGTGCACCTGTTCTGTTTAATAGTTTTTCTGGGTGCTCTGGCAAAAGTGACAATGCCAAATTGCAGTAAATTAGACTCAGAAAGGAAATGATGGGAACTCGCAGCTATATGTATGCCTCATCTTATATTCACACGGCCGTGCGTTAAGCTTTGCTTATTGGCTGTTTTAATATCTTACAGAAAAGGGGGTCCTTATACTCGTTCAAGAACAAAAGCACCTTGTTTATACGCAATAATTCCTTATGAAATTATCATGATTACATTCACGAGTGCTTGCTAAATTCACATTTCTGGGGATTATGTTTGCTTCTGCGCTGGTAATTGAGCCAAATTTATTTTACAGAAAGAAAGTCATTGCCAATTCAAAACAAGAAAAAACTGGATCGATCACCGTACTCGTTTACACGAAATTGAGGATTTACTTTTCCAGTGATTCAAGAAAAAAGGGACAGTATCACTGTTAGCACATGTGCGAAATTACGTTTCACAACAGCTTACAAATTTTTGTCTCCTTTATAGGAGACTTCTAACCGTCTTATATTGTTTCAAAGCTAAGAGAAAGTAGATTTCTTTCAACTACCGGTAAATTTTGAGGTCAGTTTACATGTACGTCAAATAGCTTACAGCGCGAACCAAATGACATCATTATTTGGCAAAGCCAATCCCATGTAAATGAATAATTGAAGAAATTCTGTCAGAGCAGTTCAGAGAAAATTTAAGGTGGCTGTGACAATTTTTTTTAACTTTGCCAAAATTTTATCATGACACGCTGTCATAATTCAACAATTAAAAATAGGGTCAGTGACCTAATTTTCAAGTTATTAGCACTGAAAGCCAAAACTAAGAGGTTATACTGTTGCTATGGTAACCAATAATGTCACGAAAATGATCACAACTTGTTGACCAATCATTGAGCGTTTGTTTCATACCATAAGTGTAATATTAACTTATAAAAAATTGTATTTATGACCTATCAAAGTACAGTCCGACCTCTATTAAGTGGCCACCCGACTTTAAAAAGTGGCCGCTTAATAGAGGCTGGCCACTTAATAGAGGTACAATATAAATTGGATAGGAACGGCAGTAAACACGATTTTTTTGACTCTATATAATATAGCAAAATGCTTTTAAAAAGTGAACGTATACAAAGATAAATCGAAAATTCATGTAACAAAACATCAAGTGCATTTCCAGCCCATGCATATAAATTATGTAGTTCTAACTCTAGCACTAGCTCGGGTTGATAATGTTTGCATTAAAACTTAGTAGGGTATGTGAAAAAATTTAGCTTAAGATATTTCACGGACGATATGTATCATCTGTCACCATTTCGCTTGGAAAGATAATTCACTGGCCGCTTAATTGAGGTAAAAAATAATATAAATAATACAATTGCGACAGCAAAAAGGTGGCTGCGGCCGCTTAATAGAGGTGGCCGTTGAATAGAGGTATCAAATACAGCAGTTTGGTGACAAATGAATCAGAACTTTGGAAAGTGGCCGCTTAATAGAGGTGGCCGTTGAATAGAGGTATCAAATACAGCAGTTTGGTGACAAATGAATCAGAACTTTGGAAAGTGGCCGCTTAATAGAGGTGGCGGTTGAATAGAGGTATCAAATACAGCAGTTTGGTGACAAATGAATCGGAACTTTGGAAAGTGGCAGCTAAATAGAGGTTGGACTGCATAAGGGCTGGAAAATGCCTAAAACCGTTAGCAGCCACCTTAAAATCATGTACAGTTTACCATGCTTTCAATTCTGTGTTACGCTCTCAATACCAGTGACTTCCAGCCACTTTAGACAGCCGAAAAAAAAGAAACTTTTAAGAGTTAATATTGTTATCTCTTTTTTTTTTTTCAGCTGTGAGTGCCTACACAAAAGCTTTGAAAGCATCTATTAAAAGCCAGACAGAGTTCCAGCCCAAACTGATGGCTTCCCCAACCATATCTAACCCAAGAACAGATGACATATTCACTAATCTTCTGATACAGCATGGTAGAAAGACCCTCTATAAGAAGGATGCGACAGCAACAAGGCAGGAATGGTTGAATTATTATGATATGACTTTAGCAAGAGGTGAATTGCTGGATTATTATGATGTGACTTTAGCAAGAGGTGAACTGCTGGATTATTATGGGCAAGTCAGCGGAACCCGGGTCAAAAGTTGTGAGGAGATATTTGTTTGCGGTACTGAGGGTGAGCCTAATCCCAAATCTATTCTTGTCACTGGAAAAGCAGGGATTGGAAAGAGTCTTTTTAGTCAAAAGCTTGTTCGGGATTGGGCTGATGATAAACTTTTTCAATCACAAGCAAATTTGAAGACACCAGATATCAAGTTTGCATACTTGTTGACATTCCGTCAACTCAACTTGCGTGGAAATGACAGGTTTTCTTTGCGAGAGCTTTTAAACTGTTCTTCAACACTTGACGAAAACTCAAACCTTGATAACTCTTTGTTTGAATACCTTGTTAATCACCCTGAGGAGGTTTTGATTATCTTGGATGGGTATGACGAGTATTCACTACGAGATTACATCGCTAGTAGCTCGGAGGAACAGTATCCAAACAATGCTAGTGAGGAAATGCCAGTAGCCGCACTGTGTGCCAAACTCATAAAAGGCAAGATGATGAGAGAGTCTGTTGTTATGATAACATCGAGACCCGACGAATCAGATAAAATGGGAGGAATTCACTTCGACCGATACGTGGAAATTACAGGGTTCTCTCCGGAGCAGGTAGAAGAGTACATTGTGAAGTATTTCAAAGAAAACGAAACCATGAAGAACAGTGTTCTTGAACATGTCATGAACAATGAGAATCTTGTTAGCTTTGCTCATATTCCAGTCCTTTGTTTTCTGATGTGTTTCTATCTGGAATATACTCTTCGCGAATCCAAGAGCACTGATCTTCCTGTGTCAGCAACTGAAATTTATTCTGACGTTGTCAACATTTTTGAACTAAAACATAATGCCGAATCAGAATATAAGACGAAAGGAATTCCTGAGAAACACAAGGTTTCAGACGTCATCGAAAGCACATTGGATAAATTATCAGAGTTAGCAGCTCAACTGCTTTTGCAGCAGAGGCCAATTTTTGACGAAAGGGACATGAAAGAAAAGTTTAAATTGGAAGAAATCGAAAAACTGAAAGGAAGCGGTCTCCTTCATTGTGGTCCTCCTTTCAGGAAATCTGCTTTTGAAACCACAAAACAGTTAAGTTTTACTCATCTTACCATTCAAGAGTTTTTGGCTGCTCGTTGGTTTGTAATGAGAAATGAAATTCCGACAGAAACTGTGTCTGAAATGGTTATGCTGTTTATTGCTGGTATTTTATCAAAGAAAAAAGATGACAAACTAATGGAAAGATTACTAGAAAGTATTTCAATCACAACGAAGCCCGTCCGCGTAAGAGCAAAGTTACTCAGCGAATATCAAGACAAGGAATTTGCTAAAAACGTCATCATAAATCATCCCCAACACTACTCCGATATGAATTTTACGAATTTAAATGATGTGGACTGTATTGCAGCTTCATTCTTGTTAGACGTAATTAGTGAACTGAATGAAGAGGAAGCTGCTACAGCACAACATGAACGGTCTAAACAGTCCTTTAATGTAAATAGTTTGACAATCTGTGAGTCATTTCTAACACTGTCTGGAATAAAACGTATCTGTGCATCACTGGAGAAAGAACACTGTGCCATTACCACACTGTTACTACGGCTGGCTTTTAATCATTTCAGTGATACCGTTATTATCAGACTGTGTGAAGCATTACAGCATCCAAGCTGTAAAGTGACCACACTAAATCTGAGTGGTAATGACATCACTGATACCGGTGTTGCCAGGTTGTGTGAAGCATTACAGCATTCAAGCTGTAAAGTGACCACACTAGATCTGAGTGATAATCAGATCACTGATACCGGTGTTGCCAGGTTGTGTGAAACTTTACAGCATATAAGCTGTAAAGTGACCACACTAACTCTGATTGGTAATGATATCACTGATACCGGTGTTGCCAGGTTGTGTGAAGCTTTACAGCATATAAGCTGTAAAGTGACCACACTAACTCTGATTGGTAATGATATCACTGATACCGGTGTTGCCAGGTTGTGTGAAGCATTACAGCATCCAAGCTGTAAAGTGACTACACTACATCTGCATGTTAATGAGGTCACTGATACCGGTGTTTCCAGGTTGTGTGAAGCATTACAGCATTCAAGCTGTAAAGTGACCACACTAACTCTGATTGGTAATGATATCACTGATACCGGTGTTGCCAGGTTGTGTGAAACTTTACAGCATATAAGCTGTAAAGTGACCACACTAACTCTGATTGGTAATGATATCACTGATACCGGTGTTGCCAGGTTGTGTGAAACTTTACAGCATATAAGCTGTAAAGTGACCACACTAACTCTGATTGGTAATGATATCACTGATACCGGTGTTGCCAGGTTGTGTGAAGCATTACAGCATTCAAGCTGTAAAGTTACCACACTAGATCTGAGTCATAATCAAATCACTGATACCGGTGTTGCCAGGTTGTGTGAAGCTTTACAGCATATAAGCTGTAAAGTGACCACACTAACTCTGATTGGTAATGATATCACTGATACCGGTGTTGCCAGGTTGTGTGAAGCTTTACAGCATCCAAGCTGCAAAGTAACCACACTAGATCTGAGTTATAATCAGATCACTGATACCGGTGTTACCAGTCTATGTGAAGCACTTAAGCATTCAAATTGTAAACTGACCTCACTAATCCTGTGGGATAATTCTATCAGTGAGGAAAGTAAAGAATCTCTTAGAACTCTTGTTCAACAGCACAGACCAGGTTTTAAACTCTATATCTAATTCAGTCAACTCTCGTTAAAGCGGAAACGCTCGGGGCGTCGTTGAGGGTCCGTAATAGTGGGAGTCCGTAATAGCGGGAGTCATTTCCAGTCAAACCTTATTCGCCGGGGATCTAGATTTTGTCCGTAATAGCGAGTGTCAGCAATAGCGGGGTGTCCGCAAGGCGAAAATTGACTGTAGTTGTAAGAAAGCGTCGAAATATCAGTGCAATCCACATGTACGTAATGAACATAATATAATTTATAAAAGAAAACGTTTTCTATTCAATGGTAATTTTTTGTAAATAAGTATAAGCCGGGTTGATAAAGAATTGTAAAAAATATATAGATTAGCGTTAAATAATGACATTTTTTAGAAAGAAACTAAATGAAGTGCTCGTTGTAATTTTACACTGAAGAAAAGGGCAACACTTAGTTTTGTTACGTTTTGTAAATAAAAGTTTTTGAATGAATGAAGACTTATATTGTTTGCTTTGCCGTTTTAAGGGGGAGGGAGTGGAAGAGAGCGTGGAAAGAAGCTTATTTATCTAATATATTTTTTGTCCGTAGGGTGATTCCGATGTTAAATCTTTCAGCAAGCGACTCAGTGCTCGCGGTTTCTCAGGAGGATGAGGCTCTCCAAGGGGTTTCGGGGAACAAGGAAATACTGTATAGCCATTTACTTTTTGGGAATGTGGAAAAATATAAGTAAAACTGGGAACACGGGAACAAGCACATATCTTACGGAACAGGGAACACCAAAATCATAAACATACATTTAGGGAACACGGAAACACAAAAAATGATTTTTGTTTTATTTTTTGTTGGAAACAAGGAAAGATAGACTCCTCCCTTGGAGTCCCTCGAGGATGTGTAATAGACCTAATCACGGTTTTCGACGACATCTTGACGAGTAAACAAAGCAGGTAGAAATTACAGTGTTTGTGTGTCGGTTCGCGGGAAGAATTATCATTATAGACAAATGTATGGGGAATTTAAAACGTAACTGAACGCTTTTTAGCCCAGCTACATCCTTCAAACTCGGCGAAAAAAGACTTTTACCTTCTATCTTAACTTTACAATTCACGAGTTGTCCAGAATTCAATTTTTTCTAAAAAAAAAAAAATAAGCGTCAGATTCCCATACAAACACTGTAATTTATACACGCTTTGCCTACTCGTCAAGATGGCGTCAAAAACTGTGATAAGGCCTATTGAATTTGAGCTTGAAATATCATTTGTCTTACAAAGAGAAGTCTGCTGAGCAAATAACGCCTGGCCAATCCAAACTAATATAAGACTGCGAATCCCACCGCGCAAGTTTGATAAAGTTCTTTCAAGCCTATGATGAGCAGGCTCCCAAAAGGGAGGGCGGTGAAAAATCCGCGAACAGAGCTAGTGTGGCTCGTGGAATTGACTGGTGCATAAAAGGCCCAGGGGGGGGGGGGGGGGTACTCCAGCTTGTAAATGACGGGGATGATCGAATGGAGGCAAAACTCAGGACCCAAAAAAATCCCTAAGTCTTCCGACATTACCCCAAAAAAATCCCTGGACCAAAAATAACCCCCCCCCCTTGTCAAATTACCCCTAAATTGCCAGGAGGGGCAATAACATAACACAGAGAACGCTCGTTTTGTTTATTCATCATGCCATAAATACGCCAAGGCCGCGCCAAGGCACTTTAGTTCGTTTTTAATACCCAAGAAAATCCCCTATCTAAATCAAGTCATCCAAAAAAAATACTTGCCAAATTTTCCAAATTAACCCAAAAAAATCCCTGAATCGAAAATTTCAAACCCAAAAAAATCCTTCGATCATCCCCGTCAATGACAAGTCGGAGTACCCCCCCCCCCCCCCTGGGATAGAAGGAACTATAGAGTACTGAAATAGACACAGGTTAGCTCAATGTAACTACAAGGAGCCTGCAAACGGAAGCTCTGGTGACTGAACAAAAGAGGTTTTGGCCAATTTAGAAGCTGAAGAAAACAGTAAGCAGAGGAAGGGCGCAGATAGTTGCAGTTCCAAACATGTGAGAATTTTTATTGTTTGATTTTTAATAAGGTATTTATTTCTTGTGTTTTAATTTCGTGCAAAGTAATTTTCGCGCGTATTAGATTTCGCGATTATTTTGAACTCGTCAAAGGCGCGAAAATTAGTAAGAACAAGCTTGCGTGGTCTTGCGTAGCTGGAGGTTTTGTTGTGGGTAATTATAAAGGCGCGCGACAAGCGCGCGCAAGCGAAACCGCCATTACCTGGAACTTGTAACTTCTATACTGTGTCTGTGAAACGGCTTTTTCACAAAAAAGAGTTATTTTTAGATACAAGTGCATAGGATGAAGAAAACAATTAACCAGTATAACATGGTATAAAACGCCCCCGGACCCCCTAGATGTCTTGTGATCATAGCATCGCTTTTGGTGGGCTTTCTCAAGCTGCCACTTTTCCAATTGCTCCAGCCCACCCCCAGTACGTATTGACCATGTTGAAGACCTAAATGTAATAACTGACCTTAAATGTAATAAACTCCTAAATGTAATAACATTTGGCCTTAAATGTAATAAACTCCAAAGTGTGACAACATTTAACCCTATTCAGACGGAGCTCTTTGGACCTTCTCAGACCGGGGGGTTCGGCAGCCCCCCCCCACCAACTCCCCCCCACCAAACCCCCCCCCCCCACACCAACCCCCCCCCCCCCTAGGTAACTTCCAGAATATTTAAGAAATTACAATGAAACTTATTGAAACTTATGTATTGTATGTCCGAAAATCTTTCATTTGGTATACGTCACGTGGGATGGTGACGTCACATCACGTGACAACTACATCCGCCAAAACAGCCGCCATCTTGGATCCGCCATCTTGGATTTCAAAATTTTTCCAAAATGCCGGAAAACCACCCAAAATTACTGCAAAGTACTCAAAATCAATAGAAATGTGCTTTAAACCCGTAAAAATGTAAAATAATTCATTAAAGTTAATTGTTATTGACAGAAACACGCAAAATTACAAATTTGGGAAAACATGCCTGTCAAAATGCCGTTGCCATGGCGATTTCAAGTTCCTGATACATCATCCAACCCTACCAAATTATTGCAAGATAAATGTTAGGAAAACTCAAAAAGTTTGGCAGCATTTGCTTGAATCTTAAAAAAGTTATAAGAGTTCAAAGTCACCGCCCGCGTACCTCAAAAGCCCCCCCCCCCCCCCCCCTGGTCTGGATAGGATTAAACTGAAATGAAACAACGTTACACAAACATCATCATTGAAAACTATGGTGGGTGATTACCGTCATAATTAAACTTTGGATTATGTTACTTGTTATTGCATTTTGTTTTACAATAAGTTGCTTGTGTGTTTGAATTTTATGTTGGTTGTATCAATTTTCTGTCAGAATTAAGAAATTTTCGCCTAATCAAATTTTCGGTAACTCTAAACTTTCTAGTCATTTGAATTTTTCAGGTTGTGCCAGTTTTCGGGAACTATTCCAATTTCAGACTGTTTTCCAATGCTTTGCATCTCCGATTCGTTTTTCGTTTCTGGTGTATTTTTTGCCAGTAGTTCGAATTTTCGGACACATTCAATTTTCTGCTAGTAGTTCGAATTTTCGGACACATTCAATTTTCTGCTTGTTCCCGGCGCCATATTGGAATAGTAACCGCGCAGACATGATAGCGAGGCTACCGGTGACCCGTGGCTGAGCGTGAAGTGAGATTACAGTGAGGATTCGGCAATTAGCCCGTGTTTTTTCGCGCTTTTCGGAACATAAGCGAAAGTTTTGATTCTAATAATACTCCTTCGTCATCTTCTAAGATGAATGGAAAATATTGGGCCGTTTTTGGCTGTAAAAAAGGCGAGTAAACTTCTCAGGGGCTATCAGTAGTTTGCGTAACAAAACACAAGGAGATCCAGTGAAGAAATCGCATCCATGGTGTAATCTGATAAGACGCCAGCATGAGCATGGTGAGGACAATTTTCTTCGTCTTTAAAGCAATTTTTCTTTGTACTAATCATTACAAAAAAGGAAATATACACAGCTCTCCTGAGCAAGTCGTTGGGATCAGAAAGAAAGGTTTTTAACATGCAATGTTTACAGAACTTTTGTTTACTTGCTCTCAATCACTGAAGTTGATGTTTAATAATACTTTACATTACACAATGCCCAATTCTTGAAAGTTTTCAGTAAAATAGTTATCCCAAATCAGGAATTATTCTCAATTTTGCAGACTTCTTTTTTATTTTATTTCTGAGTGTGGCAGTTTATTTTATATTGGTTAGAGCTGCTTTTAGGTAAAGTTATAAGCTTGGTTTAAATAAAGTTTTAATATTATCTCATAGGTAAAGAGAAATCCCAGCAACATAGATTGTGAAACATTCTAAAAGGAGTCTGCCAGTTGAAAGAAGCTCAGAAAATCATCTATTCAAGTCAAGAAATGGAAAATAACACAAGCAGAGGGCAATTTTTTAAGAATAAAAAATGTTTTCAGTTGAAATGACTGCATCAGCTACTAAGTTTTGAAATAAATCATTTGCAGTGTTGAATCAAGGTGTTTCAAAAAGCCATTTAACAGTTCCTGTTACTATAAAAAAGTATTACCAACCCAAACAGTATGGTAAGGATTATTATTATGAGATGCACAAAATGTGGACCATGTGTAACTGACAATAATGCTTGCAAGTCTAAAGTTATATTTACAAAAATTGCCTGAGGGAATGATAAAATCATTGCTATACTTTACATGTCCAGGGACAACTGTATTTGTTCTTTGTCCTTGCCTTATTCTGGCCTTAAAGGAATTTTATTGACTATTTTGGAGAGAAAAGGCTTGCTTTTTCAATTTTTTTTTAACACCACATTCTCAGACAAAACAAATTCCACCCCTACACATTGACCTGGTGTGGGAGACGCGGTGGCCAATGGTTAGCGCACTCAACTCCCAGTCGAACGGCCCGGGTTCGAGTCCTGGTGGGGGAGCTGCGTTGTGTTCTTGGCCAAGACACTTTACTCTCAGTGCCTCTCTCCACCCAGGTGTATAAATGGGTAACAGCGAATTTACTGCTGGCATTCCATCCAGGGGGGAGTAGACCTAGTCGCTTAATGCTACGGAAACCGGGATAAGCTCCAGCTGTATGAGCCACTTGGCTCGGACACAGACTTTACCTTACCTTTTACAGATTGACCTGGAGGTTACAACAAAAGAAATTCCTATTCCCCATTGATGGTAGAGTTTCATATGGACACCGAACTACAGCTAATCTAGCAGAGTTCCATCCAGCTTCATGATGAAGATTTTATTTATTTTTATTTTTTTTACTGTCTTATTTAAACAACACATTCATCTTAAACATTACATAAATATTTTCAATACTACATGCAGGACCTTAAATTTTATAGCTCCCCATTTGAGATAATAAACATTCAGAAAGTGTTTAAAGTATTGACATACTTTCTGGTTTCAGTGTAAAAGATTTATGGGTGGTTAACCCTTTACTGTCAAAGAATGAACAGCCCCAAAACTTTACCAGGTCAATACATACACATGTACACAAAAGGAGATGTAACAGTAATTAAAATTTTTCCCTGAATTTGACCAAATTCTCTCATCTAGAGCTGATAGAAAAGTTGATTTTTAACCTCTTCTGGAGAAATAATACCAAAATGATGGGTTATCACTGATGGACGATTAAACTACCCTGACTGTAATGTGGTTGAGACCAAACTTTGCCTGAAATTCAACCAGTTTAAATTCAATGATGCATTATTCTCTTTGCAGATCAATCAGACTTTTCATCAGGTGATTTAATAGGGTGCAATAATACTCCTGGTTAATGAGAAAAAAGTTTTCCCTTTTCTTTTGCATTTTTATTTCTTGAGTAGATGTTTCTCTGTGCCTTCTTTTAAATAGTGACTTCCTTGTGTGATAATTTCACAATCCATGTTTACTGGGATAGTTTTCACCTATGAGACAATATTGAAAACGGATTTAAACTAAGCTTACAACTTTACCTAAAAGCAACTCTTTGTTATCAATAATCTATTTCTTTTAAATCTTATCAAAATACAATAAGCTTATATCAGACTCAAAATAAATACAGAAATAAAAAAAAACCGTAGGCAAAATTGGGAATAATTTCTGAATTGAGATATATATTTAAATGGAGACTTGTCAACAGAAGGGCTTTCCTAGATATAAAGTATTATCAAACAACTTCAATGATTAGAAGCAAGTATAAAACAAAAGTTCTGTAAACATTGCATGTTAAAAACCTTTTTTCTGATCCCAACGACTTGCTCAGGAGAGCTGTGTATATTTCCTTTTTTGTAATGATTAGTACAAAGAAAAATTGCTTTAAAGACGAAGAAAATTGTCCTCACCATGCTCATGCTGGCGTCTTATCAGATTACACCATGGATGCGATTTCTTCACTGGATCTCCTTGTGTTTTGTTTCGCAAACTAAGCCCCTGAGAAGTTTACTCGCCTTTTTTACAGCCAAAAGCGGCCCAATATTTTCCATTCATCTTAGAAGATGACGAAGGAGTATTATTAGAATCAAAACTTTCGCTTATGTTCCGAAAAGCGCGAAAAAACACGGGCTAATTGCCGAATCCTCACTGTAATCTCTCTTCACGCTCAGCCACGGGTCACCGGTAGCCTCGCTATCATGTCTGCGCGGTTACTATTCCAATATGGCGCCGGGAACTAGCAGAAAATTGAATGTGTCCGAAAATTCGAACTACTAGCAGAAAATTGAATGTGTCCGAAAATTCGAACTACTGGCAAAAAATACACCAGAAACGAAAAACGAATCGGAGATGCAAAGCATTGGAAAACAGTCTGAAATTGGAATAGTTCCCGAAAACTGGCACAACCTGAAAAATTCAAATGACTAGAAAGTTTAGAGTTACCGAAAATTTGATTAGGCGAAAATTTCTTAATTCTGACAGAAAATTGATACAACCAACATAAAATTCAAACACACAAGCAACTTATTGTAAAACAAAATGCAATAACAAGTAACATAATCCAAAGTTTAATTATGACGGTAATCACCCACCATAGAAAACCAACTCGTCCTTTAGTTAAACTGATAATCACGTGAAACTAGACACAATCCCTGCAAGCATGAATCCTTATTTCAGCCTTTAAGGTCATTGCCCTGTATTGCATTGCGCATCCTTACTGCGCAGAATTTTACGCGTATTTAGTGCGCGCGCGCGCGAACGTCAACAAAATGGCGGCTTTTTTTGTATGTGGCCTGGTCCGCGAGAGAAGTAAATTGTCACTTTCTCCTAAACGAGTGTGGTGACCTATCAATTTTTTCTCATATTTTTGGTGTAGCGATCAAATTCTTTCTGTAAAATGAAAACAGATCAATTCATGTGTTTAAAAAATAAATCATCGCTAAAAAAGTGTACTTTGCCAGTACTCGCAGAGGAATTACAAAGGAATTATATGGAATATACATGGTCTTCCTGCTCCTAAACGAATCTGGTGACCCCCCTTTTTTATTTCAAAATTTAAGTTCCCTCAAAGTAATAAACCAGTAGGCGAAGTTTGGATTAAAAATTGTGTTCAGTTCTATTTCAGGGCAATGACCTTAAATTCCTTCTCTAACAAGCCAGTTTCGATAGGTTGGTAATAGCGTGAATTTTTGTTTCTAAATTAAGACGCCAGCGATTTATCAGTCCAAATCGTGACAATTCCAGACAAAACTATCACGGTGGTACCGGATGCCGTGATGACAATGTCACCAGGACACATAAGGTGCATTTGAAATAGCTGTTATCGTATCATGGTTAAAATACCTTTAACACGATTTGGCTATCTTGTGAGACCACACACACTCCTTTTTATATACGTAACTGTGTAAGTTTCATTGTGATTGGTGAAATATTCTGGAAGTTATCTTGAGCTTGGGAGGGGTGGGGGGGACGGGGGGGTTGGCGGGGGGGGGGGGGGCGAACCCCCGGTCTGAGAAGGTCAAAAAAGCTCGGTCTGAATAGGGTTAAATGTTGTCACACTTTGGAGTTTATTACATTTAAGGCCGAATGTTATTACATTTAGGCGTTTATTACATTTAAGGTCAGTTATTACATTTAGGTCTTCTACAGACCAGTCCCTTCAGGACCAAGTCAATGAATAAAAATATTTGGGGGAAATATTTAAACTATTTAGCAAATGACCAAAAGAGCAACAATTGTATAATTAACAATTATTCCACTCGCGCTGGTTCGATATGAGATGGTAGATAGCCAACCAGGCTACCATATTTGTGGTCATTGGTATATGAGCTCATATACTATTGCCTGTTAACCAATCAAATCGCAGGAATTACAATATATCGAAATATACCATTGCTAGTTTTAAATAAAGCATGGTATAAAGTAACAATACTTGGCATCAGGTCTAAAAAACATTAGAGCAGAGGGTTACACCCGCAAAAAAATTCGTGCACAAGCAATGGGCGTGGAAAAAATTCGTGCAAGCCGAAAATCTCCCCCTATCAGTTTTCTAATGGTCCGTCCCTAAATTCAAGTTGACGTCGTGTTGTACTATATCATTATGACTACATTTTAAAATTCAGCTTGATAGCGAGGCATAAACAAAAACAATACAAACAAAAGAAATTAATAAACATGCTTGTAAATTATCTTTGGTTAGTGTTCTCTATGCCTCCCTACCAAGCTGAATTTTAATATATCGAAATAAGCATATTGCTGAGACATTTACTAAAACCTAAAAAGCTAAGTAACGCCACACTGCACACAGTTATTGGAATCACAGCTAGTTGTGTCTCCCCTCCAAGTGTGCATAGAATGCCAAAAAAAGAAACTTTGTAGTATTCATTTGGAGGACTAAACTCTACGGAATCACGTGTCACCCACCCCATCATATCACGTGTCTGACTCCGCACTGGATCACGTTTCGCACGTGCAGTTTCCGCGAGGTCACGTGTTATATGCACCGCGGGGCATTTCCGAGGTGCCTTTCACTCTGTATGAAAACGGGACCTAGTGAACAACATGTCATACGTTCACTGTCTTGCAAGGCAATTTTTATAAAAGCCGAGTGGTGCACAAAACTAGATTTGAAACAGAGATAAAAGGCCCCTTTGAAATGGCATAGTGAATAGACCATATTCGCATTCTCGGTATTGGACTGGAACTAGCTTGCAATGGAGGCCTAATGCGGAGGGATATCATTAAAATAAGCTTCATGTCAATTGCATTTGAAAAGATTACCCGCATTGGCCTCCATTGCAAGCTAGTTCCAGTCCAATACCGAGAATACAAATATTTAACAATTATCCTGCGAAATCGCGCGGGATATCGCCTGATACTTAGCCGACGAGGCCGTTGGCCGAGTTGGCTAAAATCAGACGATATTCCGCAAGATTGAGACGGATAATTGTTTTATTATTCAACAAATGGTCAACGAAACACATTTTGCAGATAGAAAAACTGTAATTATGCAGCGCTTTACAAGATTTCGGACGAATCTTCGCAACCTACGTATATCGCAGTTTATTATCCAACACATGCGCGCGCTGCCCATATATGGTCAAAATGTTAACGTTATCTGTCATCCGTACATAACAGATATCCTGCCATATACGTAGGTTGCGAAGATTCGTCCGAAATCTTGTAAAAGGTTGCATAATTACAGTTTTTCTTTCTGCAAAATGTGTTTCGTTGACAATTTGTTGAATAATAAAACAATTATCCTGCTCAATCTTGCGGAATATCGTCTGATTTTAGCCAACTCGGCCTACGGCCTCGTCGGCTAAGTATCAGGCGATATTCCGTGCGATTTCGCAGGATAATTGTTAAATATCTGTTATGTACGGATGACAGATAACGTTCACATTTTGACCATATATGGGCAGCGCGCGCATGTGTTGAATAATAAGGTCTATTACTTGACATACCTATGCACAAAATAACGTGTCATTAGCGCCAAAACCCGTGCTGAGAGGAAAAGACAGAACCGAGTAAATTTCTACTCCCGAAGCTCAGAAAGCGAAGAGAAATGCAAATTTATAATTACAAACATTATCATTTGCAACAGCGGGTATCTCATGCCTAAAATTGCGTTTTAAACATATGAAAGCAGGAGAAATAATGATCAAGAATACCATTTTGTCTTGTAGCGATATGTTGAAGATGGGTAAGAGCAAACCTTGGCCCGAGGCTCTCGAGAAGCTGACCGGAAGTAAAACACTGGACGTTGGAGCACTGACTGCCTATTTCGAGCCACTTTAATTCGTAAATGGATGGAGGATCAGCGAAAGACACTAGGATATGCCGCACGACCCGGGTGGGATGGGGATGACGATGTCCTGACCACTACCGTGAAGCCCAAGACCACTAGTGTTTTCGCTGGAGTCTCAACTCTTGCTCCAGTCCTGTTTAACACGATTGCAAGCTTGTTGTTTGCGCTGGTTGTGTTCTTTCGCTAAAGCCGTTCGGTAGCTGAGACTTTTAGTAGTTTACTTTAAAAACTGTAGTATTCAGATTTTTTGTTAATTTGAGGTGATCATGTAATCATTGATCGCTTTTGAGGTTGCTGTCGAGATTAGTTTGCAATCGCCTGATTTTTCGTTTCCATTTACCGTGGTTGTAGAAGCTTCCCAAGGTTTTGTCGTATATAGAACGAAATAAATACCATTCTTTCACATTTTGAGTCGTGCGTGTGCATCCTTTAACCAGTTCTCACTAGTGACGCAAGCACAAGAGCGATCATGCAAAAAGGACAGATTTTGATCCTTGTGCTTGTGCTGGTCGCAAGCACAAGCACAAGCACAAGCATCACTAAAAAAAGCAATGCGCTTGTTGTTTTGCTTCAGCCGAAGCCGTTTTCACGGTGAAATAAGAGCTGTTATCCATGTGCTTGTGTTTGCGTCGCTAGTGAAGACCAGGTTTAAATAAATAATGACCTCTTCCATTAACTATGAACATGGGCGATCTAAGCGATCGTGATCGCCCCAATCGCTGCAGACGTTAGCGATCGAAAGTGTAATGTTTTTATATCGCCCCAATCGCAAGAAAACGATGGAGCGATTTTAAGAGAACTTGCCTTTAGAAGCTGGATTTCTCAGTAACAAAATAGAGTTGTGACAATACATAACTAGGCTATTTAGACGATCCTGTTTCATGGTTGTATTTCAGCCCATTAACAATAGTTTTGTTTTATTTTTTGTCATATATACATGCGCTACACACGGGTTTTTCTGATTCCTGTTTCATAGTGCTTTTTAGGTTGTTCTTTAAAGTTAAAGGGGAAAAAATATACGGAAAATGATGCCGCGGACCTCTCCTAGGAGCGTTTTGGGGAGAAGAGTTTAACCCTAACGTTATGCAATCCAGCCATACACGATCCCAGAGTTAGTAGATTTGTGCATTGATAAACCAACTACTGGTACTTCTGGCACTAAAATATATATTTCTTTTTTTTTTGGGGGGGGGGGGGCAGAACCCTTTACCAAATATTTGTTTGGGGGGCTACAGACCTCTCCCCCCCCCCCTCCTCCTTTCCCTCCCGTGACTTGTTGCGTGACCAGGAAAAGACATTTTAAGTCACTCGTCAGGAGCGTTCTTGTCTGGGCAGAACCCTTTACCAAATTTTTGTTTGGGGGGCTACAGACCTTCCCCCCCCCCCTCCTCCTTTCCCTCCCGTGACTTGTTGCGTGACCAGGGAAAGACATTTTAAGTCACTCATCAGGAGCGTTCTAGTCTGAGTAGTATAAAACTTTTCTAAACGAGATGGGGAAGGCAGGATACTTAGGTAGGCTGATACTCAGGCTAGCCTGGCTAGGGGCGTTCAAGTTGGTTAGGAATAGTTTTGTGGGGGAAGAAGTGCTGACACCATCCGCAATTGATCTGCACACGGATCAAAACATCACCAGGCGAGTTCGTTCAGCCAGATAAGATGATATGTTAAATTTAGAAGCCTGCAAGATTCAAGTACCTCAGCACTAGGTTGGGTCAATTTTGAAACCGGTGGAGGAAGAAGTATCTTTGTTAGATCGGCGCAAATTTCATAAATGTTAGTCAAAAAAAGAAAACGATCAAGTGGAAGATGTAGATGCAACAGACGAGAAAGAAAAGAAAAGGGTGGATTGGAAAATGGGAGTGGTGAAAGGCCTAGTACAGTCAACTCCTCTATAACGGACACCTTCGGGACCATCATTTAGTGTCCGTAATAGAGAAAGTCCGTAGTAGCGAGATTTATTTTCAGTAATTCTTATTCGCCGGGACTTCATCTCCTGCCCGTAATAGCGAGGTGTCCGCAAGGCGAGAGTTGACTGTAACAGGGACAGAAGGAATCGCTAGAGCTAATGTCTCTAGAGTGGAAAACTCTATCCGTTTAGCCTACGTAGCTGGCGGTTTTGTTGGGGTTTAAAAATTAAAGCGCGCACAAACAAGCAACAAACCCGCCAGCTACGCAGGCTAAATTCGAAATGAATGGATAAATGAAAAACTTTATTAGTGTCAAAACCACATAGCTAGGGAAGAATCCCTTACTAATTTGGGGACACATGATTAAAAAATACAAAAATGTGACAATTAATAATATTAAAAACTGTGTTAAATATCAATAGTAATATAAAAATCTAATACTACATTAATTCAAAAAATAGTTGGTCTAAAAGTGTACAAATAGAATTATAATCGCTATATAAATGTATAAATGTTAAAAAATGATATGATGCTGAATAAAAAATTATACAGTAAATCGGTTTGAGATTCGGAGCAAAGTTTGAGATTACGAACAAATGTTTGTAATCGCGGTATATAAAATCCTACAAAGAATGTCCCTCATCAAAATGCGGCTCTAGATACCAGATGGAGGTCAGACCCGGGGGGGGGGGGGACTCCGATATGAAAGGGACGGGGATGCTCGTCGTCTCGCTTAGAATGTAAATTTCGGACTTTGGTTCTCGCTTAGGGTGTTCTGGGGAAAATGGCAATAGTTTTTAGCCGTCAGGGTCTCGTTTAGGGTTACACACGAAAAAAAAAAATACAAATATAACTTCTTTTTTCAGAATTTTGGTACCTTTTAGAGTTCTAAAATAGCTTGAATCACGCCCAGATTGGTCTCTTTTAGGGGTTCATTTCAACATTTCCGACAATCATCCCCGTCCATTTAACATGGGAGTACCCCCCCCCCCCCCCGGGAGGTCAGAAGTAATGTTTCAATCGCAGACGAGTCAAGGAGGGGAGTAGTGCAGTTATATTTCCATTCGAGATTACTTTGATCTATTACCCGTTTTACTGAGTTGTAGTGTTGGTTGTCTGAGATCCCGTATTAGCCAAATTTTAGCTAACTTTCTTCAAAGATTGTTAAGTAAAACAAGGCCGAAAACAGGTATTCCTGCGTAGGAGTCTGGGTTGCCTGTGTAAATGGCTCAATCAGTGCAAGCTTTGAAGGCTACCTCTTTGGGAAAGACTAAGTTCCAGTGTTGACAAAAATGGCGGCAGCGAAGGTGTGGCGGAAGTAACAAGCGTCTTTAGCTACGTTTTATTCCCAAAGGAAGGCACTTCACTGTCAGGTAATTAGTGTTTTACTTTTGTTAGTCTGTGGCTTTTGGTCTCTGTTGCTTTTTACGAGTTGTAATGGTTTACAGCGCCAGTAGTGCGACCAGACAGTTTTTCTGCACTCTAGCGTAAATTGAACACTTCAGTCCACGATTTATTTTTTCCAGAAACGTTTTGGAACTTTCCCAGCGGGGATTTGGATAGGCTAAGAAATAATTTGACGTTTTCCTTTAGTTCTGTTTTATCCTTTTGAGATAAGGAGGACTCAACTTCGCAGCAGCATATTTATTTGATTCGCACTGCATAATTATTCATAAAAAGAACCCAAATTCTTTCACACACCCACAAACTTAAGTTATAGTTTAGCCATGCAGAACGAGACTGTCAAGATGTTTGCATAATTAAGCGTGGTTTGTGGAATTATCTTCCCTATTAAATATTATATGTGTATTAAACTTACTTGCCACCCAATTCTCGATGTTTCAGAGATGTAGCTCAACAAAGTCTTCTGTTATTTTATGAATCTTCATGTGTTGCACATCAGAGATGTCACACATGACTACATTTTCAAACAGTTTTAATTATCAATGATTGTTTACAAAAATTGCATACATGTAAGATTGAGTTTCATCAAGCTTAAGGGTTTGTGTTATCTGTGGTGGAATTTGCATAAACTGAGGCTTTGATAATTTCGCTATCCCGCAAAAACAATTATAATATTGTTTTATAGTTATTGCAAGTGCAAAGCGCAAATTAATCTCAAGCAGGCTAACAATTTGTATAAAATTTGTGACACAACCCACGCAAAGTCTAGCCTGCAGAATAGGCGGTTTTAATGAGGCAGAGCGCATCTGTTCTTCTGCCCCCTTAAAATAATTGACATAAAATAATGACATACTCCTTTAATTGGCTGTTCAGGACATTTAATTTTTTGTTATTATTTCGGTTTTTTGGTCTTCTGACTTGTCCTGCCAAATTCTATGCTACAAAATGTCTGCTGTTTTTGCAAACTTCATGTTTGAGTTGCAGCAGTCATGAGCAGTGAAGCAGAAACTGTAAATACAGGAAAGTCTGATTAAATTGTTATCAAAACTAGCATGATATTCCTAATTAATTTTGTTCCAAAAATTTCAATTTTTAACCCCTCTAAAATCCAGAAAGTTCACGCGTCTTAACAGCTTTTTTGTGTTTTTTACTTCTCTTTGGCCAAAAGTTTATTTATTTACAACAGTGACAACTCTGGGTGATTCAGCCTTCACTATGCTTTCTCTATAGATTTCAGGCTGCGTTTACATGCCTTACTTCGTACTTACTTTGCTACCTTCTTTTCTCTGTTCCTACCTACCAACCTGGTCTACTTTCCTAATTTTGACACAATTAATTACCATATAGAGCAAAATAAATCCGATCCTTGAGGGATTGTGAGTAAAAAGTTGTAAAATTTGATTAGGTTGATATTTTTCCTTGTCAACTAATTATTTTCCATCTGATGGTTTTATGCAAACATCTAACTCATCTGACTCATATTTTATCATTTTGTCCTTTCCAGATACTTCATACAATGGATAATTTGTTTAAACTAGCACTCAGTTCACAGACCATTTGTGGCGGCATTCAATTCCTTTTATTTTTCATTTCCTTGGGTGCAGTTATTGGTGCTCTACAGCATTATCATGCCAATGATAGACTGACATTCAACTGTTCTCCCAAGCCAAGTGATTTCTTCAAACAGCTCTGTTATAACAAGTACACCACTTCTGTGAGCCCCTGGCTAATTCCTCGGAATGTTGCTGCTATTACTTATGGCGTTTTATGTGTTTGCTGGATTTGCTTCATGCTATACGGTGCTGTCACTTTACGACAGATAAAAAGAGAGCAAGCTGAACAAAACCAGAGACGACGTCAGTGGAGAAGGTTTCTCTGTGTGTACATTATTCATGTGAGCTTTCGACTTTTGTTCCTCAGTGTCATGACAGGCATCTTTTGCAGTAACCAGACCCTCGATCTGCCTTCAGTGTTTAAATGCAGCACATTTTTCCCTCAGACAAACACAACAAGAGTTGCAGTGAACCAGACAGAAACTCTGATACAATGCAATGACCTTCATTACAAGGAGAAATCAAATATCAACATTGCTATTATTGTCATCCAAGCCTCTATTATAATACTTGGTGTATCTGAACTTATTCACTTGATATTAACCAGAGAGAAATTCCATGAGAAGTTACTTGGAGATGTCTTTGAGGTGGCAAGCAACCTTGACATGGAAAACGTGTTGGAAAATATTGCTGCTACAGAAAACAATTTACAAGGTGAGACTGAGCATTGAAAATTACCGTCCATTAATTAATTCCTAGAAGCCAGTTAATTAAACTAGCAATAATGACCAGCATAGCCTGTGAGCAGGCTCTCCATGTAGAAGGAATGATAAAAAGAAGAAAGGAAAGGAGAGCTAGCCTGTCCATATGGCTTTAAATTGTGAATGCTGCATCCAAATTTGGAATGTAAAATTCACCGTCACCTGATATTTAATACCAGTTGATAAAGGATAAAGGTTGATATGAATAGTGAAAACTTCATGGTGATATTCAAGAGGGTAGCAAAGGGTTTATGTGTGACGTGTGAAAAGGCCAAAAATTAAAATGTTACGCGTGAAAACAGGGCAAAAATAACTAGCCTAGCCGGCTCCTTCGTCACGGTTACGCAAGATTTGATGTTTACGAGCAATCGCTCGTTTAACAATAAAACATTGCTCTCTATTTAGAGTGACATTTATATTTTAGTGTCAATGGAGTGTTTTACCAGAAGAGAGGACTGAATAATGACATAGCAAAACCATGTCCAAGCTATTAACGAGTGCTCCAATCGGAGAGTGTAGTGTTTGAAATACATGTAGCAACTAAGATTGACACCTGTATTAAGCCGAAGCAGTTACCTTTTGACCATAAATAAATGCAACACAACATTGTCCTCCCTTGGACACGACGATAAGTTAATTTTACTGGCTTATCGCATTGCATTACTGTTGATGACAATTTAAATCGTGGTTTTTTCGCAATGTAGTGATTTCAGTTTAATTTTTGTTATAATCACAATATGCGAAATTTTCGCTTATTTCCGTCCTCCAACCATTTGACTGCTTATTTCTCTGCAGTTGAATAACAATAGTTGACAAACCAGTATAAAGTGGACTTGGAAATTTTCGGCCATTAAACTCTTCCAACTGACGAAGCCAAACCTATATAACCGTTAGTTAGTTCACAGTGAAGCCACAATTTCCACGTTAAAAAACAGAAAACCGCGGTAAACGTTTTCTTTTTTCAACAGATGGAATCAGCAGTGAAAGTATTGTTTTTTGCACTGCGAAGATTTTACACGGCACTCTCTCAACGAAAGTTTCATTCATGGAAGAAAATACTTGGGAGATGTACAATTTGCGTGACGGATTGTTGATGTCCGGAAAAGGTCGCGGCCGGTCATGTTGCTTTAAATATCAATTTGGAAACATTCACTTTTATGTTTGACACATCAAAGAAACTTTACTTGCCAACTCGCTTTTTGACATGTTTTTGCTGTTTCTTTTCCGGCAAAAGACAAGAAATTCTTGCAGTTCGTACCTGGAAACGCGAGGATTTAAATCTTGCATATTAATAATTACATACGATCTTTTGAAAGTAGCCTGCGCCGTATATCGAGGATTTGGTGACACGTCCGGCTGCAACAACGCAGGCTATTTGAAAGCCGATCTTTTGAAATGAGTGGAATGCTTGTTCCACTTCAGTGCGCAATTGTTTACAGCTAGCGTTATCTCCGTAGCACTTTTCACCTCACAAACAAACTACAGCATGAGTGTAGTTCAAACACTACACTAAAAACTACTACTACGTCAGACCAATGTCACGCGATCACTCGCCTGTCGCTATAAATAACAATTCACCTATTTTAAATAACATATTTACGAATACTCTGCGCTCTGTTTGTGTGAAATATTTATTTTTGTGTTATTCAAGCGTTTGACTCGGAGCGAGAACAAGTCGTACAATTTACCAGGAACGTGTTGATTATTGCAAAACACCGAATTGTTTTCTGGATATTCTAATTTTTGTTTTGAGTTTATTTTGGGAATCAAAACGAAAACTACAAGCTCAGCAAGAATGTGTCAACGCACGGAATACATGTAATCACGCCAGGAGAATTACCTGCTGAATTACGCAGTCAGGTATGCCCTATTTATACCTGCAAAAGCTCGTCGGACGACGCTAAACGGAGAAATACAACGCAATGGACTTAGTCTACTCTTTATTTTGGCGTGAAATGAACTTCTTTTTAATGCCATTCATGAACTGGTTTGGGTTTATTTTATTGAAAATTCGGAACAAAAGAAATATTTGCATGCGTAAGCAGGAATTTATCCGGACGTGATGAAAGAGTTTTATGTCAGGCACACTCCGTGACTCACGCAAACACGACTTGTGTGTTTCTCAAGTGACTGCTATTCTAAAGATTTTTTACTGTGCGGCGCCGTGCCTTTCTAGCCAAAGAACTGAAAGAGGTGGCAAGCATTAACCGTACGGTTACAAACTGCTTGAAGTTTCTTGTTTACTGATAAAACCATCATCAGGCCAATGACTAAAATAAAGAAAGTAAGTAGTTTTTAAAATAACAAGCTATTTGAACAACAAATTATTTTTACTCATTGATTCCCCTGGGAGTGAATCCCATAGGAAAGGGGTAGGGGGATGCTCGACGGGAATTTTGAAAGGATCCTCTAAAAGATACCAATCTGGGTATAGCTCGCTTTTTTGACGCCTAAAAGATACCAACTGATACTTAAAATAGAATTTAATTAAAAATTGTATATTTCTTCATGTGCAACCCTTGTTCTTTTACTTCCGAGTTCCCACCCGTCAGCTCCCCTCCACTGCATTATTATGGAGTTAAATTCTCTGCATATCCTGTAAGTAAGATTGGCAACTTCTGTTACATGTAACTCAGAATGACATGTTTGTGTTGAGTTAGTTCACAGCCTATAGAAATAAACAGGGACATTAAGGTTACAATTCAGCTTACTGAAAATGATGGCGACTGGTTCATTTACCCTTAATTCTCACGTAGAAATAAAGCATGATGACTTTAGCATTAAATGGAAACTCGGAGAAAAAAATTCCGAGCTCCAGATGGGATTTGAACCCACAACCTTCCGTGATCTAGTCAGATGCTCTACCACTGAGCTACTGGAAACTCTGTGGTGAATGTAAACGTAAATGTAAAAAATGCTCATTAAATTGAGTATGATTTGTCATGATTTATTGGTGTGTCTGTATTGCAAACAAACTGCTCGTGGGGAGAAAAATTCAATTCTGCCAAAAGAAATAGTAAGAGCATTTATTGAAAATAAGTGACAACTACAATCCAAGGGGCAAGAAAATATTAGAAAATTAATTTCCCCGAGGTCTTTTATTAGTTATCAAACTTTTAATATTCTTTTAAAGTGCCTATGAAGTAAAATTTAATTTATGCTTATTTTACAAATAAAGAAGAATGGCATTTAACGTTTTGAAAGATCTTCTTTTGTTTACGAGATATTCAAGTTTTTGTGCTATGCAAAAGAGGAAAGTGATGACGTCATAAATTGTTCCAATAAAAGATAGATCACAAAATCAAGGATATCTCTGAAGATATAAAAGTGATATTTTTGAAAGTTGCCATCAGTAGGGACAGGGGAACTGGCTTGCAACACACATGATGCCCATATTACCCTCACTCTTCTCATTAGCCTGTTAGGGACAGATGAACTTTGGCTAAGCAAAAACTGGGGATGTCAGTATTAATTATAATAGGTATTTGCAGAAAAACTGTTGCCATGATAATGGCGCGACAGGTGTCATTTTGTGTCTTGTAGTGTACATTAATGGTGCCAAGTTTGAAGAGCACAGCTCAAATATTCCAATAGATATTCTTGATTCAGTGCTTCATTTTTTTGTGGAACAATTAATGACGTCATCACTTTCCTCATTTGCATAATACAGAAACGTAAATATCTCTAAAACGAAAAAAAAAAAGATATTGCTAAAAGGAAAACGCCATTATTTTTTATTTTAAAAAGCCTTTAAAATAAACAGCAATTATTTTTTACTTGATAGGCACTTTAATTTTTGTCTTTTGGCAGTCATTTTCTAAACAAACCTTTCATATGAAGTGTCATTTGTGTGTCTTCATTATATAAACCTCCTCCAATATAAATTCAAGGCTGTGCTCTAAGAAAAATTCCAAGGAGCCCAAAGGTTCCGAACTATGAGATCCATGGTGCCCAGCATAAAGCTTATATGAAAGAAATAAGATTATCTGGTCGCCCAAAGTCAAAAGTTAGTCGCCTGAGGCACCCGGGCGCCCTTAGAGCACAACCCTGAAATTATATAACAATTCTAACTTGGCTCCAGTTTACCATATGTCTACCACAACAGGAAAAAATTGTGCTTGATTTAACGGGGAAAAAACTGTGCTACAGTTTGAAATTCCCAGGATCTCTTGAAGAAGCCACAAGATCGACATTAAGTCTACAGTTTGAATTTCTTCTTAATTATGTAATCTATTTCTTTCTTTTTTTCTCAGCTGTGAGCGCCTTCACAACAGCTTTGAAACCATCTATTAGAAGCCAAACGGAGTTCCAACCGAAACTGATGGCCTCCCCAACCATTTCTAACCCGAGAACAGATGATATATTCACTAATCTTCTGATACAGCATGGTAGAAAGGCCCTCTATAAGAAGGATATGACATCAGCAAGAGGTGAATTGCTGAATTATTATGGGCAAGTCAGCGGGACCCGGGTCAGAAGCTGTGAAGAGATATTTGTTTGCAGTACTGAGGGTGAGCCTTATCCCAAATCTATCCTTGTAACTGGAAAAGCAGGGATTGGAAAGACTCTGTTTTGCCAGAAACTTGTTCGGGATTGGGCTGATGATAAACTTTTTCAATCCCAAGCAATTTTGAAGACACCAGATATCAAGTTTGCATACTTGTTGACATTCCGTCAACTGAATTTGCTTGGAAATGACAGGTTTTCTTTGCGAGAGCTTTTAAACTGTTCTTCAATACTGGACGAAAACTCGAACATTGATAACTTATTGTTTGAATACCTTGTTAATCACCCTGAGGAGGTTTTAATTATCTTGGATGGGTATGACGAGTATTCACAACAAGATTACATCGCTGGTAACTGGGAAGAACAGTATCCAAATAACGCTAGTGTGGAAATGGCGGTAGCCGCATTGTGTGCCAAACTCATCAAAGGCAAGATTTTTAGAGATTCCGTTGTAATGATCACATCAAGACCCGACGAATCAGATAAAATGGGAGGAATTCAATTTGACCAATACGTGGAAATTACTGGGTTTTCTCCAGAGCAGGTGAAAGAGTACATTGAAAAGTATTTCAGAGCTAATGAAACCATGAGGAACACAGTTCTTGAACATGTCATGAACAATGAGAATCTTGTTAGCTTTGCTCATATTCCAGTCCTTTGTTTTCTGATGTGTTTCTATTTGGAATATACTCTTCAAGAATCCAAGAGCAGAGATCTTCCTGTGTCGGCAACTGACATTTATTCTAACGTTGTCAACATTTTCGAACTAAAACATAATGCCGAGTCGGAGTATAAGACGAAAGAAATTCCTGAGAAACACAAGGCTTCAGACGTCGTTGAAAGCACATTGGATAAACTATCAGAGTTAGCAGCTCAATTGCTTTTGCAGCAAAGGCCAATTTTTAACGAAAGAGACATAGAAGAAAAGTTTAACTCAGAAGAAATCGAAAAACTGAAAGGAAGTGGTCTTCTTCATTCTGGCCCTCCTTTCAGAAAATCTGCTTTTGAAACCACAAAACAGTTAAGTTTTACTCATCTGACCATTCAAGAGTTCTTGGCTGCTCGTTGGTTTGTAATGAGAAATGAAATTCCAGAAGAAAATGTATCTGAAATGGTTATGCTGTTCATTGCTGGTATTTTATCAAAGAAAAGAGATGACAAACTAATGGAAAGATTACTAGAACGTACAAGGCCACCACTTCTCCTGAAAGCAAAGTTACTCAGCGAATATCAAGACAAGGAGTTTGCCAAAAAAGTCACAAAGAATCATCACGCCAGTCGCTACGTATACTATCGTGGGCGAATGATTTTTGAGGATTTAAATGATGTGGACTGTATTGCAATTTCATTTTTGTTAGATGTAATTAGTGAACTGAATGAAGAGGAAGCTGCTACAGCACAACATGAACGGTCTGAACAGTCGTATTGTGTAAATAGTTTGGAAATGTGTCACTCAGCTTTATCACTTTGTGGAATAAAACGTATTTGTGAATCACTGGAGAAAGAACACTGTGCCATTACCAAACTGTTTCTAAATCTGCGCCGTAGTCATTACAGTGATACCGTAATTATCAGACTGTGTGAAGCATTACAGCATTCGAGCTGTAAAGTGACCACACTAGATCTGAAGTATAATCAGTTCACTGATACCGGTGTTGCCAGGCTGTGTGGAGCATTACAGCATCCAAGCTGTAAAGTAACCACACTAAAACTGACGAGAAATAGGTTCACCGATACCGATGTTGCCAGGTTGTGTGAAGCATTACAGCATTCGAGCTGTAAAGTAACCACACTAGATCTGAGTTCTAATAAGTTAACTGATACAGGTGTTGCCAGGTTGTGTGAAGCATTACAGCATTCAAGCTGTAAAGTAACTGCACTACATCTGAGTCTTAATCAGATCACTGATACCGGTGTTAGCTGGTTGTGTGAAGCATTACAGCATTCAAGCTGTAAAGTAACCACACTAGATCTGAGTCGTAATCAGATCACTGATACCGGTGTTACCTGGTTGTGTGAAGCATTACAGCATTCAAGCTGTAAAGTAACCACACTAGATCTGAGTTATAACCAGATCACCGATACCGGTGTTGCCTCGTTGTGTGAAGCATTACAGCATTCAAGCTGTAAAGTGACCACACTAGATCTGAGTGGTAATCAGATCACTGATACCGGTGTTACCTGGTTGTGTGAAGCATTACAGCATTCAAGCTGTAAAGTAACCACACTTCATCTGAGTGGTAGTCAGATCACTGATACCGGTGTTACCAGGTTGTGTAAAGCATTACAGCATTCAAGCTGTAGAGTAACCACACTTAATCTGAGTTATAATCAGATCACTGATACCGGTGTTGCCAGCCTATGTGAAGCACTCAAACATTCAAATTGTAAACTGACCGCACTACATCTGTTGGGCCGCAATCCTATCACTGAGGAAAGAAAGCAATCTCTAAGAACTCTTGTTCAACAGCACAAACCAGGTTTTAAACTCGATATCTAAATAGTTATAAAAAAGCGTTACAAATATCAACAGAATTCACATGTACATTATGATGAATATAATATAATTTATAAAAGAAAACGCTTTTTATTCAATTTTAAAATTTGTGTTAATAGTTATAAGGTTGACAAGGAACTGTAAATATATTAATAAGCGTTAGATAATGAAGTTTGTAATGAAGGAACTTAATGCCCAGCTCGTTGTAATTTAGCAATAAAGAAAAGGGCGAAACTGAGTATTGTTACGTTTTGTAAATAAAAGTTTTGGAATGGATGAAGGCTGGTATTGTTTGTTTTACAATTTTAAGGGGGGAGGGGTGGGGAAAAGAGTTTGTTAAAGATTTGTCGCTGACTGTGTTTTGATGTTTTTTTTTAAGACGTTTCGGCTATTGCCAAAGGTTTCATAGGTTTCAAAGGTGGGGATTGAGTAAGAGAAGGCTTGTAAGAAAAATTAAGTTCCGAATGACTATTGTGCGAGCCCGTAAGGCGGAGCTTATTTATGCGAGCCACTACTTTTTGCGTCATTTTCGACTGTTTCCAATTTATAAAATAAACGCCACGGCGCTTAAATTTTTCGCGCCTCAAGTGTGGCGCTTATATAAAATTTGGACGCCACAAAGTATCTAATCTTTTACAGTAATTGAAAATAGCTTTCTTTGATTGTTAGTATTCGTCTCTTGCTGAAGATCAGAGAGAAGTGGCGATAGCTGTCCTCGCAATGTTCGTGGTCTCACAACATTTACAGAACTAGGTATTGTAAGAATGTTGGATAGAAAACAAATGAACGAGCGGTAAAACAATCACTCTAAACTGCAAAATATCGCTTTTGAAGGAAAGAAATATCCAAGTTTGTTTCAGTGTTGCTTTGTGGCGCTGTTTTTAGTTAAACGTTATTCCTCGAATAAGCTCCGCATCGGGACTGCGGCGCTTATTGATTTTGTATCCCAAACGCGGCGCTTATTCGAGTAAACTCTCGAAGTTAATATCCTTCATATATACATTTCGCCGATAAAAGGTTAAAAATAAAACTTAAGGTAAAAGCTGTTAAAAAATTGATTCTAAACGTTTTCAATCTGTTCGATCATCATCAGAGTGATGATCGAACAGATGATGATGATCGAACAGATTGAAAACGTTTAGAATCAATTTTTTAACAGCTTTTACCTTAAGTTTTATTTTTAATATCCTTCGCTAATGAACTCTTTCAAACTGGAGATGCGATCCTATTATTTCGATTTCGTGACTATAGAAAAGATCCACAGGGTATTAAAATTGAAACTAAGGTACGGAGTATCCTTTTTCTGGAGGGGGTGGGGTATGAAAAATATTGAAAAAAAAAATGTTTGCAGGGCCTGAAAAGACAATAAATTTCTTGCAAACACGATATGAACAACAATAATAGCTTGCATTCCTAAAAAAATGTTTGCATAGGTGCATGAAATGTTTCATTCGTTCGTTCGTTTATTCATTCATTCATTCATTCATTTGTGAATTCCCTTTTTTTCATACCCCTCCAGCAAGATAAAAGCACCAGGTTGTGTGAAGCATTACAGCATCCAAGCTGTAAAGTAACCACACTAGATCTGAGTGATAATCAGATCACTGATATCGGTGTTGCCAATTTGTGTAAAGCATTGCAGCATCCAAGCTGTAAAGTGACCACACTAAATCTGAGTGGTAATCAGATCACTGATACCGGTGTTGCCAGGTTGTGTGAAGCTTTACAGCATAAAAGCTGTAAAGTGACCACACTAAATCTGAGTGGTAATCAGATCACTGATACCGGTGTTGCCAGGTTGTGTGAAGCTTTACAGCATATAAGCTGTAAAGTGACCACACTAAATCTGAGTGGTAATCAGATCACTGATACCGGTGTTACCAGGTTGTGTGAAACATGACAGCATCCAAGCTGTAAGGTAACCACACTACTTCTGTGGAATAATCAGATCACTGATATCGGTGTTGCCAATTTGTGTGAAGCGTTACAGCATTCAAGCTGTAAAGTAACCAAACTCCAAACTATATCTGGGTTATAATCAGATCACCGATACCGGTGTCACCAGTCTCTGCAAAGCACTCAAACATTCAAATTGTAAACTGACCTCACTAGTCCTGTTGGACAATCATATCATACTCCCCCAGCAAGAAAAAAATAAAGCACCACTTTCGGGCGTAGGTTTCCAGTACAGTCCACTAAGGGAGTACCCCCTCCCCCCCCCCCCCCCCCCGAGGAGCGTTGTCTTGTCTTTCCTCGGTGAAGTCCTGAAAAGCTTATTCATTCATTTCGGGTTTTTCATACTCAGGTTAACTCCATGATATAATCAAAGGATTAATACTACAGGACTGTTATTGGTTCAAATTATCTGTATAGCAAAGACGTTCTTCTATACCCCATTTCAAAATTGAATCACGTTAAAATATTTGACCTTTTTTACGCGTCACGAATAATCAATCAAGGCGATCACTGTTTAGACTGTCACACTCAAAAGGCGTAATACCGTTCTTCCTCTACAGGAGCTTCGTCACAGATGATACATCTTGAAAACTTAATTTAAGTTTGTCAGTCTCATTTCCTAGGACTATCTCCTAATTTTCCTCTCAATTTTTTCTGAATCTTAACCATGCTTGTTTCTTTATGTTTTTATCACTTTTTGGTGCTTTTGCACTTTAGTAAACAAATGTTTTTGTGATCTTGAGTTTCCCGTCGATTTAAGGAAGCTCATAACGGTTTCCAGCACTTTCCAGCTCTTATACATTGGTGGGTCAGTACTACAAATATTTGACAAATGCTGCAGTAATTCAGTATAATATCAAACAAATGTCCAATCATTGCTGAACAAATTGTGGTCATTTTCATTACGTCACTGGTATAACCATAACAACGGTAGAATATGATAAAAACACCCTTAATTTTTGCTATAAGTGCTTATAACTCAAAAATAAGCTAGGTGATCCGTCATTCTTAAGATGGAATAATGATCAGCATTTTAAGATACAACTTTTGACAAAGTTTGTATTGTAGGTTCAAAGCCACCTTAACTTTTCGAATATTCCAGGTCGCTCTGAACCGTTAAAGTTGAGGTGCTAAAAATTGCAGAAAACTGTTTTAAGCAACCTTAAGGTAATCTTCATCCGCACCTGATTTATGGAACACGGATCAAATCCGCACTAGAGTATAACATACGGATCAAAACATCACCAGACGAGATCGTTTAGCCGGATGATATGTTGAGTGCTAAAGCCTGTTCTGCAAGATTCAAGTAATAATAATAATAATAATTATGGTTTATTTGCATTCCAAATAACAACTTTGGCTCTTCTATGCAAATTATAAAAACTAAGATATGAGACTAAGATATATAATAAAATATGATAAAAAGTTATGATATAATGTACAATAATTTGCTAAAAATGTGAAAAAAAAAATTAAGCTATAGTAAAAATATACAATGAGTTAAGATAATATGAAAAATTGTAGAATAAAATGGAATTATAATAAATTGTCTGCGGCTTTTTTCTTGTAGTGAGCTTTTAAGAGGCGGTTGAACTCGTGCAGATTAATGGATTCTCTTATTATTCTCGGGAGACCATTGAAAGTTTACATGCGCTTTGCTTGAATGTTCCTTCTACATAGTTTGTGTTCAATTGAAATTCACTGCTTGAGCGTAGCGTCCTAGTTGGTACATAACGCTCGAGTTTCAAATGTTCTGGGCAGTGAAAAGAGTAAATTGACTTGAAAGCTAATTTAGCTAAGCGAAATTCACGCCTTTCTGACATCGGAAGCCAGCCAGATCTGCAAGTACCTCAGTACAAGATTGAGTCATTTTTGAAACAGTTAGAGGAACGATTATCTTGCAGATCTGCGCAAATTTTATAGAGCTAAGTCAGAAGAAAGGCCAGTCAGGAAGTAAAAGATTTCCTTACAACAGGCAAGGAAGAAACGAAAATGGGGGAATGAAAAATAGGTGTGGTGGAAAGTCTAGTAACAGAGAGAAATGGTAGTGCTAGAGAAGTCGTTGTTGTTTTTTTAACTACTTGCAAAGGGAAAAATGGGTGGCCTTTCCAGGCTAGTTAAAATTACGTTATCCGTTAGATATTTGTGGCGAAGGGATCAAGGATGCTTGCAAATACTTGCAGTTGCGAATCCCAGAAGGAATTACCAGGGACGTAAAGCTAGCCTATAGATCCGTGGGCGCAGGCCTACATAAGGGGCCAGAAGCATATAAGGTTATATGCTTCTGAAGGGGCCCAATGAGTAGTGTGCTGGACTGCAGATCTAGCCAGTGGCGGATCTAGGGGAGGGACCCGGGGCCCTCACCCTATTTTCAGGTCAAACTAAGGCCAAAGGGCCAAGAAAAATTATTTTCGACAGCGCGCCCTTCTCTTTCCAAGGTCTGCATGATCGCCCCCCTCTCCCCCCTTCCCCCCCCCCTTCTCCACTTACCTGAAGGTCTGGATCCGCCACTGCTAGCGCTCCGGGTTCTAGCCCTGATTGCGTTATGTTATTGGACAAGATAAGTCTCTCCACTCAGTGCGTCTATTTAGGAATGATCGAGTGAAAATTGATCCTGTTTTACTTGTTATGAAATATTAGAAATAGAAGCCGTCAAAATACACACAAAATCGTCAAAAGGTGAAGGAGAAAGCCTTTTTAAGAGTCTCGATCTGACAAACTTTCCTGGGTAGGCCCTCCACCCCATCCCCCGCGAAAAGCCTCGTGTCAGGTCTGCAACTCCTCGTAAACCTGGCTACGCCTGGGAATTGAATGTCTCTTGTCGAAATGCGGCTCTAGATCCCAGGTGGAGGTCACAACTAATGTTTGAATCGTTTACGAGACAAGGAAGTGAGTGTAGGTCGGACTTCCAGTCGATATTCTTTAGATCTGTTGCCTGTTTTTAAGTTGTGGTGTTGGTTGAGAACCCGTATAAGCCTAATTTCAAACAAACAAAACAGATATAAAGACAAAGTTCAATACTTAGGCTGCATTCATTATGTACGCTAAAGGGGGGGGGGGGTGGGGGCAGAGGATTTTTTTTCAGCGGCTCGTTTTTTTATAACTCCCCAAGGTCCATACAAATTTTCATAATCCCCCAAGCAATCAGCCGAAAAATGAATACCCCCCTCCTCCCTCACAAGAAATATCAAAATAAATATCTGTTTAATAGTACACTAAACAAAGAAAAATGTAAAAGGTTTCACACAATCGTGGAAGTGCTCGATGCAAATACATGCAGATCGGAGCGTAACACTATTATTAACAATTATTCCTCGAGCCCGCGTTGGATACGAGTTGGCTATAACGACTCGTATCCAACAAAGGCGAATGGAATAATTGTTTTATTAAATTCTTCTCAAGCTTAAATCGACTGGACATTTTATTTTGATGTAAACGAAGTGATAGTACGAGGCGGGAAAATGTCTGGCGCGGTGTTCACTTCTTGAGTTGAATGAAACATACGAGGAAAGCGAGCGAGAGAGTTTTCTTCCCAAAATTTTCCTCGAACAATCTCCTCTAAAGTCGTCTAAATATCCTGGAAATTGTGACAACAGTTAAAGGAGCTAATTGCAAGTTTGTCGATCCGTCTTAATTTTGGTTAGTCGAAACCATCCTTGATTATTTTCGACTTTTTATTTCTCCGCTGCTGTTTTTCTACGTTGTAAAACTATTTTTTTGAGGTTTATTCAGTTTGAAAGAAATCAGAAAAAATAAATTTGTAAAACACCGTGACTTGACTCTTTTTAAGATTTACGAGAAAATCCGAAGTAAAAGCATTTCTGGAAACTACAAGTCTTGTGCAAGTCGAACGAAGCAAGTGTTTACATTGTATTTTTTACGGCTCCACGGCTGTCATCAAGACTGCTATATTATTTTAAAAAATAGCTCAGATACTATGCGCGCTCTGATTGGTCAAAAACCTATGTACTATTGTACCGGTAAAGTCCGGCTTCTGTCCCGACATGGCCGCACTACGCTCGATTACGCATAAGGACGAAGGATTAACTTTAGTGAAATGTATTCTTTTGGTCTATCGTATGGTTAAAACGGAGGATATATGATTATCGTAAATGATCATTATAAAAATTTACTGAGGGTGGATCACAAAATTGAATTTTCCCGCCCACAACAGTTGAGCAAAGGCACTAGAGAAAAAAACCAAAACGCAGAGACAAACACTGACTGAGTGAGAATTAACAGAATAAACAGGTCCGCTTTCACTGGACTGGAAAAATATGGATATGGTTACATTCAACATTAACTCGGAAATGTTATTTAAAGGGAAATAAAACTGATCGAATTTGTCGCGATGAACTAGAACTATTTTGATGGCAGAACCTCACACTGAGTTCTTGTGATGCGCTTAAATTATATCTTCAGTTTTAAGTGCTTTCAGTGCTTTATCTCAAGTCTGTTATTCGGCGAAAACAAAAGTATACGGAAAAAATAAATTCAGAACAAATTTCTAAAGAAGTGTTTGTGGAACTAACTTTTATTCTCAATATCTTCGTCAGTCTGTGAAGTTTGTAAACTTGCAAAGTTTTCGTGCAGTCTTTTACCTACTTTTACGTACTTTCGCGGTGAATGACTCCGGCCATAATTTGCTAGATTTCCACGTCAAAGAACTTTAAAAGCGTTAAATACATTTTATGTCGTGACAGTTTGTCTTTTTCCTTTCCTTTCTTAACTACTTTCGTAGCTTTAAAAGAACTTTTAAACGTTTTTGTCGCGTCGATTTGTGGATTTTGTGTGTGGAGCTGAACCTGTACATGTACTGTGATTTATTCTTTCGGTCGCTGTGATTGGTTTACCGCGTCATTCGATGAACTTGTTGAGAATAAGACATTTGATCACGAAAAGTAAAATAGATTCTTATTTCTTTGAAGGACGTTTCCTATAGTTATTTCATAAAAGCAATAAACCACGCTTCCTAGGGCTTTACTGGCGTAATAAAGCCACTTGGGATGTTGGAACACTCGAAAAGCTTGTAAATCACTCGCCTGCCGGCTCGCGATTAACAAGCTTTTCTTGGATAAACTATCAGAGTTAGCAGCTCAACTACTTCTGCAGCAAAGGCCCATTTTTGATGAAAGGGACATGAAAGAAAAGTTTAAAGCCGAAGAAATCGAAAAACTGAAAGGTAGCGGTCTTCTTCATTGTGGTCCTCCTTTCAGGAAATCTGCATTTGAAACCACAAAACAGTTAAGTTTTACTCATCTTACCATTCAGGAGTTCTTGGCTGCTCGTTGGTTTGTAAGGAGAAATGAAATTCCGAAAGAAACTGTGTCTGAAATAATTATGCCGTTCATTGCTGGTATTTTATCAAAGAAAAAAGATGACAAACTAATGGAAAGATTACTAGAAAGTATTTCAATCACAACGAAGCCCGTCCGCGTAAGAGCAAAATTACTCAGCGAATATCAAGACAAGGACTTTGCTAAAAATGTCATCATAAATCATCCCCAACACTACTCCGATATGAATTTTACGAATTTAAATGATGTGGACTGTATTGCAATTTCATTTTTGTTAGACGTAATTAGTGAACTGAATGAAGAGGAGGCTGCTACAGCACAACATGAACGGTCTAAACAGTCCTTTAACGTAAATAGTTTGGCAATCATGGAATCAGCTCTAACACTGTCTGGAATAAAACGTATTTGTAAATCACTGGAGAAAGAACACTGTGCTGTTACCAAACTGTTACTATGGATGGCTTTTAATCATTTCAGTGATACCGTTATTATCAGACTGTGTGAAACATTGCAGCATCCAAGCTGTAAAGTAAACACACTAGGTCTGACTGGTAATCAGATCACTGATACCGGTGTTGCCAGGTTGTGTGAAGCATTACAGCATCCAAGCTGTAAAGTAAACACACTCAATCTGAGTGATAATCAGATCACTGATACCGGTGTTGCCAGGTTGTGTGAAGCATTACAGCATCCAAGCTGTAAAGTAAACACACTAGATCTGAGTGGTAATCAGATCACTGATACCGGTGTTGCCAGGTTGTGTGAAGCTTTACAGCATATAAGCTGTAAAGTGACCACACTATATCTGATTGGTAATCAGATCACTGATACCGGTGTTCCCAGGTTGTGTGAAGCATTACAGGATCCAAGCTGTAAAGTAAACACACTTGCCCTGAGTTATAACCAGATCACCGATACCGGTGTTGCCTCGTTGTGTGAAGCATTACAGCATCCAAGCTGTAAAGTAACCACACTATATCTGAGTGGTAATCAGATCACTGATACCGGTGTTACCAGGTTGTGTGAAGCATTACAGCATCCAAGCTGTAAAGTAACCACACTATATCTGAGTGGTAATCAGATCACTGATACCGGTGTTACCAGGTTGTGTGAAGCATTACAGCATCCAAGCTGTAAAGTGACCACACTACATCTGAGTTACAATCAGATCACTGATACCGGTGTCACCAGTCTATGCAAAGCACTCAAACATTCAAATTGTAAACTGACCTCACTAGTCCTGTGGGACATACCTATCAGTGAGGAAAGTAAGGAGTCTCTAAGAACTCTTGTTCAACAGCACAGACCAGGTTTTAAACTCGATATCTAAATAGTTATAAGAAAGCGTTACAAATATCAACAGAATTCACATGTACATTATGATGAACATAATATAATTTATAAAAGAAAACGCTTTTTATTCAATTTTAAAATTTGTGTTAATAGTTTTAAGGTTTACAAGGAACTGTAAATATATTAATTAGCGTTGGATAATGAAATTTGTTATTAAGGAACTTAATGCCCTGCTCGTTGTAATTAAGCAATGAAGAAAAAGGCAGCACCGTGTATTGTTACGTTTTGTAAATAAAAGTTTTGGAATGGATGAAGACTAATATTGTTTGTTTTACAATTGTAAGGGGGGAGAGGTGGGTAAAAGAGATCATTAGAGAAGGCTTGTAAGAAAAAAGTTAGTTCTGAATGACTAATGTGCGAGGCTGTAAGATGGAGCTTATTTTTGCGAGCACTACTTTTTGCGTCATTTTCGACTGTTTCCTGTCTAAATAACCATATTTACTGGAATAATCGCCGTAGCGCTTAATCTTTTCGCGCCTCAAGTGTGGAGCTTATTTAATTTGGACGCCACAAAGAATCTTATCTTTTAGAGTAATTGAAAATAGCGTCTTTTGATTGTTAGTATTCGTCGCTTGCTGAAGATCAGAGAGAACTGGCGATACCTGTCCTCGCAAAGTTCGCGGCCCAGGCCCGTAGGCTGGGAGAAGTCGGGAGGTTCGGACGAAACCCCCCTCCCCCCCCCCCCCTATAGTCCGCTTGCAAATGATTTTGACATATGTTACTTGTATTTATTTTCAACACAAATGACAAAAATACTTATAAACCTTACACCTATATTCTTCTCTTTTTCGGTTTTCAGACCAGCACCAATGGCAGAGCGTGACCCAAATGTATCCAAATTGATTCCCCCGATTAAATATCGCCGCCCGTAAAGTTATGAAGCCTAAGCGCTCATTAAAATCCAATTCTTGTACGCAAAATCATGTTTAAAGCCGTCAGCATGCGAGCATCGATGGGGAAAGCCGCTTGTCTAACTTGCGCTTCTTCGCATCCATTATGAAACCCTTGTGTACCTCGACGCGGTATACGTAGTAGACTGTTGAGCTCGCTTACACTCCCGTAGACTACAATGATAGACAACGGTTGTAGCAGCATACTACAGGCTAGTTTGCTCGGGCCTACGATTTTTTCAACAGCGTAGTTTTGTCTCGTTTTTTTTTAAAATGTGGAATAAAACAAGTCAGGCTGGAGTAATCTCAAGATGAAATGGAAACGTATCATGTATAGCGCAACTACCCTTTCCCGGTAAGATGAAAACTTGGAAAGTGCAAACTCGGGAGCCTTCTGGTCTTGCCTGCTTTCAGCTCCCACCGCCCGCCCCCCCCCCCCCCCCCCCGCCCCCGTGGGGCATAGGGCGAAAAGAAAGCGAACCGAGTTCCCTTTGCCCCATTCTGGACCAGAGAGACTGTTCACAGGCTTCTTCTGGTCTAGCCAAGTAACTGGCAAACGCACAATGGTATGTGACGTTAAATTGTCAAAAAGTAAAGGAAAAGGCGTTTTCGAGGGTCTTTAGCAAAACTTCCCCAAGGAAGCATGTTCCTGGATTCCCGAAAAGTGGTCCTTACGGGCCAGTTGACCAGGACTACAACTCTTCAAAAAGCTGATTTTTAACCCACTGATAGCATTTTGTGTGCTGCTGGTAACATGAATAAAGACAAAATTAATGAGCAATTGTTCGATCTACAGCTCTTTGGTCCGTCTTAAGAGAAAACGAACCTACCCGGGCAAAAACCAGCCACGGGCCTGCGGCCTTCACAACATTTACAGAACTAGGTATTGTAAGAATGTTGCGTAGAAAACAAATGGACGAGCGGTAAAACAATCACATTGAACTGCAAAACATCGCTTTCTGATGGAGAAAAATGTCGCAAGTTTGTTTTAGAGTTGCTTTGTTGTGCTGGTTTTAGAGGGCGGCGCTTATTCGAGTAAAACATCGCGTCATGAACTCTTTCAAACTGTCCAAACTGGAGATGCGATCCTATTATTTCGATTTCGTGACTAAAGAAAAGATCCTCAGCGTATTAGAATTGGAACTAAGGGACGGGTCATTATTTTCCTGGAGGGGGGGGGGGGGGAGGGCATTAAAAATATTGAAAAAATGTATGCAGGGCCTGAAAACACAAAATAAATTGCTTTCAAACACGATTTGTATAAAAATTATAGTTTGCATTTCAAAAAAAAAATGTTTGCTGAGGTGCATGAATGAAAAAAAAAGTTTGCAGAGGAAAATTTTTCATATTTTTTATTGTGAATAATCGATTAAGCGCCGCTACGGTATTTACAAAAAGACTGTGAAGCTTTGTTCATGTCACCTCTTGTATTTTGAAGGGCAATACTTTTACAAAGACACTGAGAAACTGTGTTATACCATGCCATAGAAAATACAGCCAATCAGAATACAGGAAAGCCGTTGTATATTCGACGGTATTCAACCCAACCTTCCCATAGTGCGCTGCGACTGTATTCTCGACGAAATTTAGTAAGCGTATTTTCTATGGCATGGTATAAAATAGTTACACAACACTTTCTCGTGGTATACTATGGAATATCCCACTCGTCACTTGTATTTTCTTAGAATACACACTCGCCTAAAGGCTCGTGTGTATACCGAGAAAATACAAGTGACTCGTGGGATATTCCATAGTATACCACTCGAAAGCGTTGCATAACTAGTATTTAATTCAAAATTAATTTGGTATTAAATTGTGCATACCTAGTACACGCCTAACTTAATTCTCCCAATATTCCCCTCAGTGTTTTACCGGTAGTTGAAAAAAAGCGCTGCTATCGAATAAGCGCCGCACCTTTAACAGGGAAAATTAAATAAGCGCCGCGGCGCTTAATCGATCATTGACGGTACAAGCGACAAAATAACAGACAAAAGTCCTATCCAATGGTAATGGAAACAGGATCTGTATTTAGTATTATTTTTCTTTTTAGTATTATTTTTTCGTTTTTCGTCCATGTGGATAATCCATGCACATAAGGTCATTGTCTTGTCCACATCCCATGGGGTCTCACCCGTAATCTCCGGGCCCAGTCCCCCCCCCTGGCCGGGCCATTTCTTTGCTTTGCATCAATGCGTAGCCCGCGTAACTTTGTTGAATTATGTCTCGAAACGTGGCTACAAAAATTTAAGTTTTTTACTTGATTCTCTAAAAATAGCGGAATTTGTCAAAATCAACTATATAGTTTTTCATCTAGCGCCTTAATTTCCTAAACAAATGTAGTCATTCCGGGCTTTAGGATTCCGGGCCTTGGTTTCCGGGTTTCCGGCTTTTAGAACAACTCCTTGGGTTTGCATGAAAATGAACGTGCAAGTGAAACTGGAGTCCCTGGAGTCCCAGGAGCCTGGAGGACCATTGCCTGGAGCCCTTTCAGTCCTTTGGTGCAGAACGTGGTTCCTTGAGAATATTTTCCAATGTTTTTCTGAGAATGTTTGGATCTTCATGGCTTACACTCTTTACTATTTCTATATGGTTTACACTCTTTACTATTTCTATATGGTTTACACTCTTTACTATTTCTATATGGTTTACACTCTTTACTATTTCTATATGGTTTACACTCTTTACTATTTCTATATGGTTTACACTCTTTACTATTTCTATATGGTTTACACTCTTTACTATTTCTATATGGTTTACACTCTTTACTATTTCTATATGGTTTACACTCTTTACTATTTCTATATGGTTTACACTCTTTACTATTTCTATATGGTTTACACTCTTTACTATTTCTATATGGTTTACACTCTTTACTATTTCTATATGGTTTACACTCTTTACTATTTCTATATGGTTTACACTCTTTACTATTTCTATATGGTTTACACTCTTTACTATTTCTATATGGTTTACACTCTTTACTATTTCTATATGGTTTACACTCTTTACTATTTCTATATGGTTTACACTCTTTACTATTTCTATATGGTTTACACTCTTTACTATTTCTATATGGCTTACACTCTTTACTATTTCTATATGGCTTACACTCTTTACTATTTCTATATGGTTTACACTCTTTACTATTTCTATATGGTTTACACTCTTTACTATTTCTATATGGTTTACACTCTTTACTATTTCTATATGGTTTACACTCTTTACTATTTCTATATGGTTTACACTCTTTACTATTTCTATATGGCTTACACTCTTTACTATTTCTATATGGCTTACACTCTTTACTATTTCTATATGGTTTACACTCTTTACTATTTCTATATGGTTTACACTCTTTACTATTTCTATATGGTTTACACTCTTTACTATTTCTATATGGTTTACACTCTTTACTATTTCTATATGGTTTACACTCTTTACTATTTCTATATGGTTTACACTCTTTACTATTTCTATATGGTTTACACTCTTTACTATTTCTATATGGTTTACACTCTTTACTATTTCTATATGGTTTACACTCTTTACTATTTCTATATGGTTTACACTCTTTACTATTTCTATATGGTTTACACTCTTTACTATTTCTATATGGCTTACACTCTTTACTATTTCTATATGGTTTACACTCTTTACTATTTCTATATGGTTTACACTCTTTACTATTTCTATATGGTTTACACTCTTTACTATTTCTATATGGTTTACACTCTTTACTATTTCTATATGGTTTACACTCTTTACTATTTCTATATGGTTTACACTCTTTACTATTTCTATATGGTTTACACTCTTTCCGTTCTTACATTTCATTGTTTACACTCATTTAACTTGCAGCCACCTGCGCAACGGCTCGTGGTTCCACTTGAGTTTTGAACATTTTGTGACGTCATTTCTATGGTCTGTAGACGGGCGTAGACCATGAAAAAAAGTGATCGATTTGTAAAATGTACCGATAAGCCGTGTTTTAGGGCAAGAAAATTGTTTCGAGTTCAGCCAGCAGTCCTGTTCTTGAGATTTGAGGAAGCATTTGGATCGGGTGCTAGTCCTTCACAGAGCTAGCCCTGCCGAAGTTTATAAATGCATTTAAAACCCTGGGCAGAGGTAAAAGAACTGTCAGCTGGTCCAAGCCTGAGAACACAGTACAATGATCCCGCCGCAGTTTTCGAACCCGCTCAAACCTGTGTCAAGCGAACTAACCTTATTTAGGGCGCTACGCATCCCTAGCTCAACCTCAGCTCAAAAAATAAGAATTGACTTGCTAAAAAATAAGAGGACACTGTTTAAAGGAGTAATAAGTTCGAGCGTGGAAGGGGCGTATGCTTTCACACGGGCGTTACTTGCGTATATTTAGCAGGAGGGAGTATAATATTTTTTATTTTCTTCTGAATATTTTATTTTATTTTCTTCCTAACCCTGGTTACGTGCTGCAGTTCCAGTTCCACAAGGCCGCATGTGACGCAGCAGGTTATACAGGACCTTTGCACACTTGTTCCATTTATCAGTCAAAGGAGGCGGAAAAGAAGATCGGGTAAGTTGGTAAAAACTGCAAGCGAGCAATGTGCTGTCTTACAAATAGCAGCTATTCTTCACTAACTGTCAGCAGAGTAATTTAAGTCTAGGAATTGCGCGCTGAGGCATTCACTATAGTTGTTAGCTACATGTAAGTGGAACTACGAAGAGCCTTAGTAGAGGGGACTTTTCCCCTCAGCTAAAGAATTTAGACACATTAATAAAGTCATTCATTTTTTCACGAGTCACCTATACCTTTGATTAGAATCACGTGTCAGACTCGGCACTGGGTCACGTCTCACACGTGCAGTATTCACTAGGGGCGCGTTCGTTTGGGATCAATCCAGAATAAGAATAATTGGGATAATGCGCGTAAGCGTTCGTTTGGCTGCTCTTCGGCCTATTCCGGAATACTTGGATTTCTATTCCGGCTATTCTGCTCCCAGGAGCAGAATAGCCGGAATATATTCTTATTCCAGAATATTCCCAAACTAGGTCACGTGTCATATGCACTACAGGCCATTTCAGAGCTGCCTTTCTTTTCTGCTTTTAAATGAGTGCTGGGGCCCGTTTCTCAAAGGTCCCGAAAAGTTTTCGCACCCGGAAAGCCATAGCAAAATCTCAAACTTTTCGTAGTTACAGAGCTGTTTCATTCACATATTTTTAATATGAACAGAGGTCCCCTTCATACAAAACTTTCAGGCCTATACACTTCTCTGTTTTTAAGATACAGATAATTAAAAATCGCTTTACGGTCCCGAAAAGTTCCCGGGGCTTTCGAGAAACGGGCCCCTGGTACCTTATATATGGAAATGAGTTTTACATGGACGTTCACTGTCTCGCAAGCCAATCTTTATGAAAGACGTGTTGGGCACTAGAACTCACTTCGAAACAGAGTAAACCGCAACTAGGAAATGGCGTATTGAATTACTTGTCATACATGCAGAAAGGGAAAGGCAAAACCCTGTTAATTTCTACTCCTAAAGCTCGAAACGCGAATTTTTAAAGAGAAAAATTGCACATTTGTAATTAAATACGTTTTCATTGCCATGAACGGCTATTTCATGCCTCAATAATGATCCAAAATACCATTTCTTCTTGTGGCAATATGGTTAAGATGGGTAAGAGCAAACTTGGATGTTGGAGCACTGACTGACTATTTCGAGCCACTTCGTAAATGGATGGTGGATCAGCGACAGACACTAGGATATGCCTCACCCGGGTGAGATGAAGAGAACATCTCTTCTACCGCTAGAGTCTCAACTCTTGTTCCACTCAGCTCCTGCTAAACACGATTGCAAGCGTGTAATTGACGCTGGTTGTGTTCTTTCGTTAAAGCAGTTCGTAACATTCTGATTTTTGGTTTATTGGGAAGGGTCTATGTTGCCTCATTCCAAAAAATATTTTCCTTGTGTTCCCGTGTTCCCAACAAGTATTTGGTCGATCTTGGCGGTATCCCTGCTTTTTGGTGGTCTCTTTTCCCTGAGTGTTCACGTGTTCCCAGTTTATTTCACTTTTGTTTCCATGTTTCCATGTTTCCAAAAGTTAATTGCCGTATTCCCTTGTTCCCTGAAACGCCTGGGAAGCTTCATTAGTTATGTAAGTTTAAAAATTTTCTTACGAAATCTGAACTAAGCAGAATGAAAAATAGATACGGCACACTGTGGGCTAGTTTCGGCGGGAAAACCGGAGGTCTTGATAAACGCCGGGAAACTTCGTGAATAAATTGACTTTGCCAAGTGTTTGATTATTCTGATAACTGACATAATTCGTTCCTGAAGGTTTATAAGGTCACACTCTAAACGCATCTGGTTGTTTTGATAAGTGTCTCGGTTTCACCACCCCTCTCTCTAAATCTGTCCCTCGGACTTCTCTTTGGATAGCTACTGAATACTACAGATGGAAAACAAAATCGCTGTGCTAATTCGCTAAAAGATTGAGCATTTCCGAGCTGCATTCTCGCTAAGACGCTGACTGCTAAGCCACAGTGTCGAAGACACTTAAGAGTTTTACAAACGGGGTGTCAGGAACATTGCGAAATGTTTCTACGCCCGATGGCGTCTGCATAAAAATTAACCAATGAGCGCGCCAGAAGGTTGACAGTTATAAAAGAAAAACATTGTTGAAAGCTGCGTGCTAAAGGATTCTTTTTCTTCTGAGGTAATTTATCCGTGAAGGTTTAAAAGGTCACAATCTTATTTCATCCTGTTGTCTCGTTGTACATGTCTATCTGTCGCCTGGACTCTTTCTTTCAGAGAATACAAAACTCGCTGTGCTAAAAGTTTTGAACATTGCCTAGCTGTATTAGCGACTTTTGGGTCGACTTTGGGTGGTACGCCACAGTGACGAGCACAAGAGTTTTACAAACGTGTCCTTCTGAGTTTTTATTCAAGATAGGAACAGAGTACTTCATTTTAGGTAAGCGATTTGATTTCTCCGCTTTGGAATATTCTTGAGTGCCTGAACCAAAAGGAGTGGAGGATATATATCTTTTAATTACCTAACAAGCTGCGCTGGGATAATGAACTCCATTGCCATTGTTACAATGGCAACCGGATGAGGTCGCTTAAAAACAAGGTTTTCGAGAATGGTAGAGCATGGAATTCAAGCCAAAGGTTTTTACTGAATATGCACCGGTTCACTTTCCAACCATACATTTCTTACTAAAGCCTGGATAATATATTAAGGAATTATAGAGCAACTTAATTACTAGTTTAACGGTAGTTAGTTGCCATAGGTTTCAACATGTAGTCGCTATTAGTTATTTTTATTGCTCGAAAGCTAGTGATTTTATACTTAGGTTTCCATTCATCAGTTGACTGACGGGCTAAGGCGAAAAGCTGTAATACACTTGTGAAATAGTTCGACAATAAATATATGTCTTTTTTTATAAAACCAAGGAAAAAATGAAAATGTCGAAACGCGGAAAAAACCGTGATAATCAATCGAGCATTCAGCGCGCGGTGATCACGCCACAGCCTCTAACTGGTTCAACCGGATATTCAAGTTTTGTCTGAGGGGAAGTTCCCTGATGTGTCGAGTCAGAGACTGAAATTATCACTGACTAGCGGCCACGCGTAACCTCTCATGTCAATTATAATAAAATATTTTTCTTATGAAATATAACATTTATTGGACACAATAAATAAGAGATAAGCAACAAGTGGTACTAAAATGTAATTATAAATATTAACGTTCCAAAGATTCTTGAGTGCTGGCCAGCATTCAGCAAATGTATCGACCCGTGATTGATCCAAGGTTATCCAATTAAAGCTTGGATGTGGAAATGTTTAAAGATTATTGTTCTTTCTTCTTCAGTTGTTTCATCAAAACTTTCTTTTTTTCATTTCACTTTTTGTCTTCAAACGCATGGGAAATGTGGCATGCAGAACGCTGAGAAGGATGTTTCTCCTCAGAGGTAATTCATCCTTGAAGATTTATAAGATCCATAATGAGTATCGATATTTATCTGTTCTTCGATTTTGTTTACTACAGAAGAACAAAAAGATTGAATATTGACTAGCGATATTCATGCTGAGACACGGGGCACGCTGACTGGTAAATTACAGTTTCAAAGACAAGACGTTTTTCGAATAGGGACTTTCCGAGTGCTGTTCACTTAAGGTGAGAACATTTTACGTAATTTTGGGTAAGCTAGCCTGCGTTGCAGCCGGACGTGTCACAAAATCCGATACCCGGGTTTAGTTCGTCTGCAACGCAGGCTAGGCTAAGCGAAATTTATTGTTTTTCCTGCTTATGATTTAAAAAGGCTATAGCTATGTCACGCAATTTTAGGCAATTTCGGCACCGACCAACTGTTCATAGAATAATCTGAAATATCACAATAACGGCTTAAAACTGTAGAAGAACTCAAACAAACCACGGAAAGGCCAAAAAAGGGCATGGATGGGCTAAATTAGAGAAGATTAAAACGGATTTTGTTCGAGTAAACTTGAAAAACGTCTACCCGGCTTTTTTCAAGTTTATCTCAATTTGTATGAGAGTGTCATTTACAATGCTCGAAAATCATCCTTGCTTGTTATGTGGCCGTGATTTTGCCAAGAAAGACTTTTGCTCTGCCAATTTGAAGTTTAGATAATTAACGAAAATAAATAGAATTACCTAAAATACCGTGACCTAGCACTTTAACCACAGGCAGACCACCCTATGTGTTCGTGGTTAATTATTGTTGTTGACATGAGACGAACAAAAGAAATTTTGAAATCTATAAGGGCTACTGAAATAAAGCTCTTGAAATTACATATCTAAACTACATTTCGCTCTAAATATCTCAATAAAGTTTAATGAAACGTTTATCGACTCAATTGTTGTATTTCTTCGCCTGCGCGGGCCGTTTTAAGCGCCTTTTTAACTGCTTTAGCCATAACTACTTGTACAAAGAACTGTAAGAACTGTAAGAAAAAATTCTCATGAATATTTCGTTTGTTTTCGGCTTCTGTCGTCGCTGTTCGTGCATACTCTTTAAATAAATACATACATAATGACTGCAAGGGTCCTGCGCGACCTTAAAGCCTGGTTTTCACTAGCGACGTAAGCACAAGCGCGATCACGCAAAACGGACAAATTTTGACCCCACAAGCACAAGGGCCAAAATACAATGTGCTTGAGCTTTTGCTTGAATCGAAGCCTTTTTTCACGGTGAAATAAGCTGCTGTTGTCCTTGCGCTTGTGCTTGCGCTTGTGCTTGCGTCGCTTTAATGTAAATCGCTGACGGTCGCTGGGTTTTGCAGAATCATATGCAGAAGAATAATCGACAGGTATGCAGGCCGAATATGCAGGCCATATCATTCCTGACTATGCTTGCTTCTCGTTTTGCCGACCATGTGACGAAAAAGACACAAAAGCTCTGGAAGCGAGAATGAGCCAGTGCCCAACTGCGAGCAATTGACTTTGGATGGCTTTTGTTTGTTTATTTGAAAAAAAAAAACTCGATTTTGCTGAACAGCAAGATAAAGTTCTAATCGTGAAGTGATACGCCTTCTCTTTCATACGCTTATGTTTTTTCGTTTTTTTCTGGTCGAAATCTTGGCGGAGATTGGGAAGTTTGAGGGCTTTAAGAATCAGTTGTTTTCTTTTATGACATTGTAGCTGCAAAAGAAGGGCCTGCAAAAGCTTTAAAGTTAAATTTGTTTCATGTATATCCAATTTGCACTTACATCATACACCAAAAAGAAATACACTTCCGTTACTGATCATTATTTTTCCATTTATGTCCCGGGAGTAGGGGAATTTGATCGCAAAATGGGACTGTTATGTGGGGCATTTGAACACTATTTTTCGCGTGAGGGATGGGAATTTAAACAACCAAAACATCAATAGTTTAAATTCCCCGGGTTTGCCTGGGGGGCCATGTTAAAGTTTCGATTTGATTTGATCGATACATTATAAAACTGGACCTCTCAGAAAAGAAAGGTTTCTTCCGTTGATTGTGACTGGCGGATTTAGATCCACTTTGTTCATATTTAAGCGAAGTCGAGAAAGACTAGTAAAACAACTGCTCCTGCATTCCCGCACTCTTGAAGTCGAAGAATAAATACTCATTTATCAACTTATCCTTCGCGGTTCCTGCGCATTGTATTTGTCCCTGCGACATATTTCGTGACGTTTGTTCAGTTGTTGTACAGCTGTTATGTAAATTATTTATCACGAATTCTACAAGAAGGTTGTGCGATTTCCTATAGTAACTAGTAATAGTTCTCACTAAGCTACCCCCGCCTTTTTAAAATTTGTTTTAGAGCAATAATCTAGGGCCTGTTTATATGGAGTAGAGTTGTCCCTGGTAGGAGAGTTACCCTCTCCCCCGCGCTATCTTTTACCGAGCGTTTATATGAGAAGTTTGTCCCTGTTGACCGAGCCAAAACTTGGCCCTCTCGGTTCAAAACACTGGCGAGAGTTATTTTGAAATATCTATTTTCAGTGTATTTTGGCGGCTTTTCTAAATCAAACTTCGACGAAGACCATTTTGGACAAATTTACCGCCGACTTCGACGTTGTTTTGGCTGATTGCAACATTTGCACATGCTCCGTATGTGTCAACTTTTCCCTGGTAGGCGAGGCAAAACTGTTTATATGGAAAAAAGTTGGCTCCCTCCCCAGGGTCACCTTACCTTCAAAGCGAGTGACCCTCCATCCAGGGTCACCCTGCCCCTGAGCCAACTTTGCAATTTCTCATATAAACAGTTCGCAGCTATTTATAAAGAAACATATGAAAAGCTCTCTCGTCCGGGGTGGCTCGGTATGGAGCGTAATCCTCCTACCAGGGACAACTCTCCTCCATATAAACAGGCCCTACGATAAGTGGAGTCTTTTTGCCGCCTTTAATTATTGATGCCGATGGACTTCACAATTAGGCTTCTTTTTTATTTTGCCATGTATGTCACGACAATGCTTGCTGCGGAATTTCTAGTTGTGTGATACCGTTACGTCCTAAAAAAAATTACAAGTTCAAGTAGTATATATTACTTTGCTTCTACTCAGATTGCAAGGTTTATCTTCTCCTTTTCGAGCGTTAGCTTTCCATTTCTGCTTCGTCTCGATCCATTACGAGTGATCGTGGGCACAAGATTTGAAATCATTGGCTTAGTAACCGCTCCATCGTGACAAAGTAGCCCTTTAAGTAGCCAAATACATTTTTTAAAATGTATTTGGCCAGCCATCCTGATGCTGATTGATCTTTCCTGATAATCATAATTTTCACTTTACGTTATCGATGTCCATTATTTTTTCTTCTAGAGAGCATTGCCTTCATGGCTTCTGCAGCACCATCATTTCCTTCCACTAAAGAAACAACCAATTACGCACGGTTGTGTCGTCTTCTGGTTGATGTTGGATCACAGGTTCTAAGGGAGACCTTTAACAGGGTACGTCCACCTGGAAGCCTTCACACAGTTTTGTCTGATCCTGCAGTTCATGCTAAACTACAATCACTTAAAAACAAGAAAGTCCTAAATCCGTCACAATGGAGCAAACTGTACCCTGCCATCAAATCTTCAGTTTCATCAAGGGACTTCGACACCACGCTATTGGTACTTCTTCTGAGGAATATTTGCAGCCTGGTTCCTCCTGCCACTGGCTGGGATAACCTTCCTCTGGTAACAGACCTAACCCCCGAGGCTAACATTGCTCGCATCAAGTTCCACAGGAACACAGTTTACGGTCATGCAACTGATGCTTCAATTGATGATGCAACATTTGGTGTCTACTGGAACGACATCAAAGACACCTTAGTGCGACTGGGAGGAGCATGCTACCAAGATGCTATTGATGACCTTGAAAAAGAATGTATGGACCCTGATTTTGAGGAACACTACCGAGATCTTCTTAGACAGTGGGTGAAGGATGAGGCAAGCATCAAGGACAAATTAGATGAGCTCAATAGAAAACTAGAAGACTTCATAAGCAATGCCGAAAAAAGACCATCGTTAGAAGGTCAGTGATTGTATTATTAAACAACATACATGTAGAGTTTAAGGTTATACCTGGGTAGAAATTTCCTGTTTGTTACACATTGCTGACTTTACATGTAGTTCATACTAACTTTGCTCGTATTGATTTGCACGTCTTGCATACCTGTCCTGTATAATTATGTCACATGGCAAAAATACACTTCATACACCTGGGCCGAAGACGATTAACGCTAACCCAGGATTAAAAGATGATGGCGATTTTAATTTCTCTTGTTTTGAAGGGTTTTCCATAGCTAATGTTTTGTTAAGTTTGAGATTGGTCCACGTCAAAACTGGGGGACGGAAATATTAACAAAACCTCAATAAAATGATAAAATTGAAATCAAATTTCACGCTAACCCTGGATTAGCTTAATCATGCTTTGAACAACCGGGTTGGTGTTTTTCCTTTAATTAACTTTGAAAAATTCCAAAACAGAGCATTCCGCTTTGTTTTCCTAAAAGAGGTTACACCGGTTACAAGAATGTTGGAAACTTAGCTTTTGATGGGAAATTGTGGAAAAGGATTAGCAGCTTTATTGATGGCCCATTAGTGGATCTTCTTCCACCTATGCGATCTAGATTGCTGTGGAACAGAGGCCGTCCCTTTACCCTTGAACTGGCCATCAGAGCTGAAGGTTTAATCCATTGACTCGCGAAGGCTTTAGCGCGCACCCACCCCCAAATTCCTGGCTCTTTTTTGGCATTAAACACAAACGTGAGAGTGGAAAAAATAAACCATATGCGCAGTAAATTCAGAAAAATTTGTTTCTGAAGTAAACTTTTATTAAAACTAGACATGTTGAGAGACCAATTTATGACTAAAAGAGATTATCAGCCTTGACAAATTGAAGACAGCGATAAAATTTTATTCACCTCCTTGCGTCATTTTGGAGCTTGCAAAAACACAGAGACTTTATACAAATTAAAAAATCGAAAATAGTCTGGTTTTCAATCTGTACATTCGACTGACACTGTCATTAATTTAATAACACTGAGCTTTTTTCTTGGTGCAGAAAAGCAATTATTGGAGGTGATAAAATTATCTTCAAATCACGGCGGCATGAAAAAGCATAAAAACCGCTTGTAACAAAATTACAGAATTCTGACCACTAAATAAACACTAGCATCGCTTTCCAAGCGTTCCTTCACACTATGAATGTTACTAAAACATACTCCTTTGTATGTTCCTTATTGAAGAAATTTTGACCCAGTGGAAGCATAAACCAAGAACGATAAGACCGAAGGAATTCTGGGTAGACAATATTGGCAACCTGAGTAATATTCCATTTATTAATAAACACGATAATTTCTTCTTTTGGAGCCTTAAGAAGGTGATTTTTGCGGGGTTTGCAGGCTCCGCGGCTCGGCGGCCCGCAGCTTAACAGATTCTTGGTTGACCAGTGGTATATTAAATCGCATATTCAGATGTGTATCTTCGAGTATGGTCTACAATGGACGATGGTAAACTTTTTTTGAAATTTCAATCATTCCAATTGTCTGCAATCCTTGGATCTGTTTGTTGCTTTATGCTAAAAAAACAAACATTTGATTCTTAATATATTGTCCGTCTGTTTACAGAAACCGATGGCACAAACAATGGAAGTTTGAGCACACTTGAAATGCTTGTTTCTTTCTTTATAATCTTCAGGAGTTCATAAGCTAATGAACTTCTGTAATTTTTCAAATTACCCACTTCTCAAATTTTTTTTCTCTCCGGCAGACGTGTACAGAGGATTGAAATGATTAAAATTGCAAAGAAACCAAAAACTCGCCATCGTCCATTGTAGACCACATGTACACTCGATGATGCACATCTGAGTATGCGCTTTAATATACCACTGACCAAAAAGCTGTTAAGCTGCCAATCTCGTCCCAAGAGGGTGCGATGCTTCTGGTCTGCGCCAGGGATCGGGACCTCTGGGCTATTCTGAAAGCCTGCCATAAAGGCGTCTGAATCTGATTGGCCGTTGAAAACTTGTTTGTTTCACCACAATCTCTGGCGCACGCGCTCAATCAAACCGGAACCAGGATTTCCTGGCTCCGGTTGTGGATTCGTCCAGAGCCCTTGAGTTTCCCGACCCGCTGTTCAAGGGGAACGCGGGCTCTGTGGACGAGATTGTTAAGGTGCAGGCCGCCGGGCCACGGGCCGTGGGCCCGCCAAGCCACTGGCCTGCTTTTAGCAAAACCCTGATTTATGCAACCTGTCGTATCAAAATGTTTATACTGCCACAGACGGGGATAAATTTTTTCCGATTTCCCAGTGAACATTTGGGTAGCATCGTTCATGGATTATGCTTTTCACGGTTCAACGTTTCTTCAATCACGTTTATTCTGAAGCACTGTTGTAATTTTCTAAGGGCCCGATAACATGGCGAATTTCAGCCCAGGCTTCAAAAGGGCTTCAAAAGCCTAAAGTTCCAAACTCAAGATGGATAAATGAATGAACCTTGAAAGAAACTTTGTTTAGAATTTATTTTCAGTTAGGATATAGCCAAGATATGTGTTTACAAGCGTAAACATATCGAAATTTTTCGAGCCGTGCTGCTGTTCTGCATGGCAGAATTAATTATCCACATGTCATGTTAAAGGTGAAGTCAGTTTTAATTTTAGCAGACTGCTTTTGGAGTCAATTGTACACTAAATGGATTTAGCAATCCTTCAAAACATTACATCCAAATTCGAAGCAATAACAGTACATTACCATTTCGTTCTCGAAGTCTTGAAAAGCAGCATTAATGATTTAGACCGTGTTCAAGTCCGTGATTTGAATTCAAAACGCACTTGTAAGCGCCATGGTACGAGGTCTTCGCGGTGGAAGGACAGATGAATCCTTCCTCAACAAGGTTTTAGCACCCTGTACTTCATGGTTTTTCGTTTTAGGGCCACTTAAAAATTCTACTATAGTGTTTCTCCTTTCCTTTCAAGTCCAAAAGATCGTATGTTTCGTGTTCAGAATCAAAAGGCCTTGGAAGTTTGTAAATACATACCGCACGACGCCATGATTTTCTTGTAAATTTTCAACGTACGGAATTAGAACAAACCTTCATTCTAGGACCCCAAGAGTTCCCTAAAAATATGCGCAGAAAACAGATTCTGATTGGTTTATTTGCCCAAATTATCTATAGAACAATAGGAGAACCAAAAAGGAGGAAGGGAAAGGACATTTGTCAACGTGTGCTTTTTACGGCCGGCCGAGGCCTGCACGGGAATTTAGGGGGTGGTTTTTCGCGCGGCCGGTTACGGCCGGCCCGGGAGCCAATAGGTTAAATGTAGCTTCATAAACAGACGTCTTTTCAATTTTATTTAATCATTTTATAAAATGGATACATACGTAATTGTTGTTGTTGTTGTTGCAGTTAGTAAAACACCTCCTAACCTCCCCCACCCCCACCCCCCACCATCCTTCAGATTCGAGTCTGCTGACTGCGAAGCGGAGGATTTTACAAAATATGGGGCGAGGTAAAGCTATACCCGAATGATTCATCTCTGATGTTTGCAGCTGTACATGTGTACGTATCTTAACCCTGCACAAAATATTTGTGTTTTTCCTCTTTTCAGCTGTGAGTGCCTACACAAGTGCTTTGAAAGCGTCTATTAAAAGCCAAACGGAATTCCAGCCCAAACTGATGGCCTCCCCAACCATATCTAACCCAAGAACAGATGATATATTCACTAATCTTCTGATACAGCATGGTAGAAAGACCCTCTTTAGGAAGGATGCGACATCAACAAGACAGGAATGGCTGAATTATTATGACATGAAATCAGCAAGAGGTGAATTGCTGGAATATTATGGGCAAGTCAGCGGAACCCAGGTCAAAAGCAGTGAAGAGATATTCCTTTGCAGCACTGAGGGTGAGCCTAATCCCAAATCTATTCTTCTCACTGGAAAAGCAGGGATTGGAAAGACTCTGTTTAGTCAAAAGCTTGTTCGGGATTGGGCCGATGATAAACTTTTTCAATCACAAGCAAATTTGAAGACACATCGTATCAAGTTTGCATATTTGTTGACATTCCGTCAACTGAATTTGCTTGGAAATGACAGGTTTTCTTTGCGAGAGCTTTTAAACTGTTGTTCAGTACTGGAAGAAAACTCGAACATTGATGACTCATTATTTGAATACCTTGTTAATCACCCTGAGGAGTTTTTGATTATCTTGGATGGGTATGACGAGTATTCACAACGAGATTACATCGCTGGTAACTCAGAAAAACGGTATCCAAACAGTGCTAGTGATGAAATGCCAGTAGCCGCACTGTGTGCCAAGCTAATCAAAGGCAAGATGATGAGGGAGTCTGTTGTTATGATCACATCAAGACCCGACGAATCTGATGAATTGGGAGGAATTCGCTTTGACCAATACGTGGAAATTACAGGATTTTCTGCACAGCAGGTGAAAGAGTACATTGAAAAGTATTTCAGAGAAAATGAAACCATGAAGAACACTGTTCTTGAACATGTCATGAACAATGAGAATCTTGTTAGCTTTGCTCATATTCCAGTCCTTTGTTTTCTGATGTGTTTCTATTTGGAATATTCTATTCAAGAATCCAAGAGCACTGATCTTCCCGTGTCAGCAACTGACATTTATTCAGAAGTTGTCAACATTTTTGAACTAAAACATAATGCCGAGTCAGAATATAAGTCGAAAGAAATTCCTGAGAAAACAAGGCTTCAGACGTCGTTGAAAGCACACTGGATAAATTATCAGAGTTAGCAGCTCAACTGCTTCTGCAGCAAAGGCAGATTTTTGACGAAAGAGACATAAAAGAAAAGTTTAAATCAGAAGAAATCGATAAACTGAAAGGGAGTGGTCTTCTTCATTGTGGTCCTCTTTTCAGGACATCTGCTTTTGAAACCACAAAGCAGTTAAGTTTTACCCACCTGACCATTCAAGAGTTCTTGGCTGCTCGTTGGTTTGTAATGAGAAATGAAATTCCTGAAGAAAATGTGTCTGAAATGGTCTTGCAGTTCTTTGCCGGTATTCTATCAAAGAAAAGAGATGTCAAACTAATGGACAGATTACTAGAGAGTATTTCTTTTTCAATCACAACGCAACCCCATCTCCTGAGAGCAAAGTGCCTCAGTGAATATCGAGACAAGGAATTTGCTAAAAATGTCGTAAAGAATCATCCCCGTCACTTCTCTGATCAGTTTGGCCGAATGTGGTTTAAGAAGTTAAATGATGTTGACTGCATTGCAGTTTCATTTTTGTTAGATGTAATTAGTGAACTAAATGAAGAGGAAGCTACTACAGCACAGCATGAACGATCTAAACAGTCCTTTATTGTGAATAGTTTGATCTTTCAGTCAGCTCTCACACTGTCTGGATTAAAACGTATCTGTGAATCACTGGAGAAAGAACACTGTGCCATTGACGATTTGTTACTACATCTAGCTTATAGTCATAGTGATACCGGTGTTACCAGGTTGAGTGAAGCTTTACAGCATCCAAGCTGTAAATTGACTACACTAGATCTGAGTCGTAATCAGATCACTGATACCAGTGTTGCCAGGTTGTGTGAAGCGTTACAGCATTCAAGATGCAAAGTGACCACACTAGATCTGAGTAATAATCAGATCACTGATACCGGTGTTGTCAGGTTGTGTGAAGCGTTACAGCATTCATGCTGTAAAGTAACCACACTAGTTCTGGGGGATAATCGGATCACTGATACCGGTGTTGCCAGGCTTCGTGAGGCATTACAGCATTCAAGCTGTAAAATAACCACACTGGATCTTAATTGTAATCGGATCACCGATACCGGTGTTACCAGGTTGTGTGAAGCGTTACAGCATTCAAGCTGTGAAGTAACTTCACTAGTTCTGGAGGTTAATCAGATCACTGATACCGGTGTTGCAAGGTTGTGTGAGGTATTGCAGCATTCAAGCTGTAAAGTAACCACATTAAATCTGAAAAGTAATTTGATCACTGATACCGGTGTTACCAGTCTATTCGAAACACTTAAGCATTCAAACTGTAAACTGACCTCACTAGTTCTGTGGGACAATCCTATCAGTGAGGAAAGTAAGGAATCTCTAACGACTCTTGTTCGACAGCACAGATCAGGTTTTAAACTCCATATCTAAATAGTTATAAGAAAGCATAAGAAATATGAATAGATTTCACATGAACATAATAAACATTTTATGATTTAAAAATGAAAACGTTTTTTTATTCAATGGTTAAATTTCTGTTTATAATTATAAGGTTTATAAGGATTTGTAAAAATATAGATAAACGAATGAAGTTTGTTAGTAAGAAACTCAATGCACCACTTGCTGTAATTTACCACTGAAGAAAAGGGCAACACTAAGATTTGTTACGTTTGTAAATAAAAGTTTTGGAAAGAATGAAGACTAGTAGTAGTTTGCTTTGTTTTTTTCAGGGAGAGAAATATGCTGCCCTCAAATAAAGATGAGTTCCATAAGGAACTCACCACCCAAGTAAGACAGAATAATCCAGCACGAAGTCAACATTCTGCCTTAGATATCATGGAACACCTCCCAAGTAAGACATCAAGCAGGAAGTTAATATGCTTCCCTCAGATAATATGAGTTCCATAAGGAGCTCACCGAGGTCAACGTGCGGCCCTCGCATAACAATAAGTAAGACAATAATCAAGCACGAGGTCAATATGCTGCCCTGTCTCTTCCCACAGATAACAAGATTTCCATAAACACTCACCTCCCAAGCAATACAGAATAATCTAGCACGAGGTTAATATGGTGCTCTCAGATAACGTGATGTCTGTTAGCAACTCAACACTCAAGTACGTAAGGCAGAATAATCTAACACGAGTTCAATAAGATACCCTTAGATAACATGACTTCCATAGGGAACTCACCACCCAAGTAAGACAGCATAATCTAGCAAGGGGTTAATATGGTGTCCTCAGATAACAAAAGTTCCATAATGAACTTACTACCAAGAGAAAGACAGAATAATCTGGCTGGAGGTCAATATGATGCCCTCAGATGACATGAGTTCCATATGGAACTCACCACCCAAGTTAGACAGAATAATCTGGCAGGAGGGCAATAAAGAACTCGCCACCCAATTAATTATAAGACGGAATAACTCTAGCACGAGGTCAAACTTCTGACCTCAGATAACAGGAGTTCAATGAGGAACCCATGTAAGGTCGTCTTTTATATCTTTTTAGAAAAGCGGTTACATATTAGGAACAAAACTCCTTATCGGGCACGGACACAAAATCAACAAATCGAAACAAAACGTTTGTGGCGAAGAAACACGTGTTCAAGAAATTGTTTGGCATTGGTATTTATTTAGAGTAATTTTTTTTAAAGCAGTGTTTACCTCTCACGATCTGCTACTATAAAAAAGTCGCTCTTACGAATATTACTATAAAAAAGTAAGATTTTTTCGCTGCTATTTTCTACTGGTGGGTGTGGTGTATGATAAAACGTACGTTTCTCCAGCGTTTTCCTGTTTTGTTTTGCTTTGACTGCAATCGCCTAAATTTGTACCTCAAGCAGAAAAAAATTTCTGCTACTTTAATGCCTGTTACAAGTATGCTCAAATCTATTTATAAATAATATGCTTTCCATAAAATTGAATAAATAAATTAGAAACATAGCACCAGGCTATTCTCGTTCCCAGACCGTTGTTTGTTTACTGTGCAATCATCTTCTTCGTGTCATCCAAAACGAAAATACAAGAAAAAACTGTTGCTTTAAACTATCAGAAATAACCCCGGGAGTTAGCCTAATGACGAGAGAGAAACCCCGACTGACATCACAGACTAGCGGCTGAAAAGCCATTTTGTTTCCCGGACAACACATAAAAATTCCAGTAAATGTAAAAGTGATCGTCATCAAATCCCTAATGGCAATCTTTGACCTCATGACGTTGTGTAACTCCTCCTATTTCAGTAATAATAATTCACTTTTAATGTTCACTTTATATGATGCGGTATCCGATTTTTTAGAAATATTTTTTTTCGGCTCGCGTTACGAATGGTAACGAAAAGTATCCGCTCTTTCACCGACATAGCTTTTGGTTACAAACGCATTTAAAGCCGTGGTGATATAAATTCGTGTTTTCTTTATTAGCCTGAAGGACAGACAGCCCAGACTCACAACAATATACTTGATGGCAAAAAAGAAGGAATTTATTAGCTTTGTCACTGCAACTGACAGGTATTCGAAAAAAATAGTAATAATAATTTTCAAGAGAGATTACATAAACAGGTAAAATTTACATAGTATACATTAATTGTTTTAAATTTCATCTACTCTTTGTGACTGTCTAGCTTCTTACACAGTATCAATTCAGTGATTTTATTCAAAGAAAGTTATAGTGGACAATATTTGATTTTATTGAATAACTTTTCTTAAGCTGTAAAACCAACGCTTAATGTTTTAATTTTACAATGAGTTTCCCTTTCTGACTGTGTGTTCCTATATTTACTAATAAGGATTTTGTTTTCTTCAAAAGTGTAAATGGCAGGTGTATTTTTCGGCGCCTAATGTGTAAATCAGTTGGAGACGTTTCAAGTTATTCTGTTTTCATCAATCAAAGCGAGCTGCTAAACAAAGCTTTGTAAATACTGCTTCATAGGATATCGAGTCTAGCCAAGAACTCAGATAATAGCGACGGCGAATTCGAAGGTGTGACCGAAATTTCAAACATCTGTAAATACTTTTTATTTCCAAAGGAAAGTACTTCACTGTCAGGTAATTAGTATTTTCCCATTTGTTAATCTGTGGCTTTGCAATATTGGTTTCTTTTTTGCGTAGGGTGTATGGGTTGGTAATGCCAGTATGGCGATCAGAAACAATAAGGGCGAAAAATATGATCATAGTTTTATCACTTCTGGCTTCACCGAAAAAAAAATATTTTCATTTATTCTTCAGTTTTGAATAAAACCCAGTAAGTAATTTACCTTTCTAAATGGCGTTACTCATCTAGAATTTGTCTGTTCTGATTTTCCATGGAAAAACAACTCAATATATAAGGAAGCTGAATATGAGTGGATATTTTCAGCGTATTTCGATTCACCGTATGTTATAAATTATGTAAAAGTTTCAAGAATTATAGAACGAGACTGCAAAGATTTAGTTAAGTACGGTCCAGTGGTGCGATCAAAATCAATTTAAGCTATCATAGCCTTATCGTTTTCATCACCATAAAATCATTTCTCCTTTATTCGTCTGAAATGTTTCGAAATTTTTTCAGTGAGGAAATTACTCATCTAGACTTGTCTGTTCTGATGTGTTAATGGAAAAATTAACTGAATATATACCGAAGCTAAATAAATATGAATTTTAGTAGTATATTTCGATTTACCACATACTTTAAATTATGCAAACGTTTTAAGAACTATTCATGTGGAGAACAAGACTGTCAAGATTGTATGCATAATTAATTTATTAAGGGGTTTTGAGAAATTATGTTAAAAAGGCCTGGATTGATCTCACTTCATTTAAAAAAATTGTTTAAAATTGGTTGTAGAGTCCTCCCTATAAAGCACATAAACACAGGGGATTCTCACATCAAATTAACGATGATAAACTTGTCTTTTGTTCATGTAGCCGCCATTTCCAATTTTCACTACACATTTTTTTTGCTTATTTAGACGGCGCATGCGCGGCCTTTTCCGGAAGATTTTTGAAAAAAAAAAATAGATAATACAAAATCAATATACAAGATAATAATTAATATACAGGACTACAATATAATATAAAATTAGAAACAAAATGGCGAGGGAACCTAATAAAAAACCACGGGGCTTGTAAGCTTAGGTTCCCTCACAAGAAAAACAGATGACTAGATTTGATAGTAATGACAAGATTTGATAGAAGACGGAGTTAATACTTCGGGGTCTTTGAGAATGTTCGGCTAATTTTTAGGACATTGGCGTGTCTAGCCATGGCTAAAACTATTTCTGAAGTGTATGAAAGATTGCTGTTGTAAACAACTTCATGATTACAATAAAAATGCCAGACAAAATCATATCCAAAGTTGTGGCAAAACCCCCATGGGGCTAACGCGGCGGAAAATCAATTGTTTTGTAAAGCTACCCTCAAATTTGTTAAATTTAAAACACGAATTATTGACTTCTAAACTAAGGTTTAATGAATTCTAGAGAAGCAAAACGACTTATTAATACCTCAATGAGATTGCCAGGTTTGAAAATTTACTTTGAAAAGCTGGTATGTGCAGGGCTAAGACCAATAAACGACTCGGAGCCAATGAACTTGGCAGAAAAGATAGCTTTCAAACGAGAATTAATCATTCCTTTACCTTTCACGGAGATCGCAACCAAGGACAGACGATTCGTTCGTCTAGTGTGAATTTAAGACGGCTTTTTGACGACTTGTCCGTCTAGGCGACCAAGTCGTCCTCGAAAAATCGTCATCCTAGACGGCCAAATCGACGGACAAATTCAGACGACTTGTACGTCTACAAAATCGTGTAAGTCCCGTTTTCACACTAAGACGACTTGTCCGTCTCAGACGATTTGTCCGTCTCTAGTGTGAAAACGGCCAATGGTCAAAAACTATTTACTGTTTACTCACTTTTACAAAAATTAATAAGAGTAAACGTTCACTCTTGATTCAGTTGATTTTTATAGTACATGAAAAAAGTTTCTCAATTTCAGTTTTCTGCTGGAAAAGACGGTCGCAACATCATGATTTTATGGTGGCTCGATATTTACCGTAAATGATCTATAAAAAGATTTAGCTGAGCCTAAAAGCGGAGCTCCCAATTTACTGACCAATAAGAGAAAAATTATAGATTTTCAGCCAGCGATCCAATGGAAAGCATTATTTGGTCAGCGGTAAACTTCAAAAAACATTCGACCTCGATGAGTTCTATATGTGAGCCCGCGATATGGTCATGTGATGCTGGCAGCGGATACCTTATTTTGAGAGCTGTCAATTGACCATGACATGGATGCCCAATATCAAAGATGTAAGCTGGCGTTAACCATAACCTTAAACCGATTTCTGGAGTATGGCCGCCATGTTGGGGCAACTTCGTCGTCGTCGTCGTCGCACGCGCCCACGATCCATGCCACTAGCCATGATAACCACAAAAAACAAAAAGCATGGGTCTGTTAATTTTCTATGGGTATGGGGCTCTGCTCTGCGGCCCTTCGGGCCGCTGGGAGCTCCGCTAATAAACGCCCGGGGCGTCTATTAAATTTTTGGGGTCTTAGGGGAGGCGTTAAATAGATATGAGGCGTTTATTAGAGAGAGGCGTTTATTTCAATTTACAGTAACAACGTCAGCACAACTACTAGGATGCGTAGTTTTCTAGTGGAGTAAGATACATGACAGAGTTTGTGAGTAGAAAACTTAATCTGCGCTTATGCAAAGCCTAGAGATGCCGTTCAAAGTTAGATATCGACGTTTTTATCGTCACGGGGTCAACCGTGTTGGCGTTGTTGGCTTCTTCGAGGGCGTGTTTAAAACACGAAATGGCGAAATGATATTAAAGATGAGAGCCAAATTAATTTAAATGATATTACCGTTCCACTGAAATCTGCGTCTGTTGCCTGATGTATTCTGTGTACAAGGTAAGGACAAGGAAATAAGTCGCGACAAATTCAAGAAAATAATAATAAGGGGTGTACAAATAAATAGTACTATTCAAGAAGTAAGAATAATTTGCAGCTGTTCTAAAGGGAGACAAGCAAAGTCGCCGTTTAAACGCCAACAAAAATGATAAATTTCACAGAAGCACGTGAGGCGGCAGCACGTAAACGCCGCTGTCTCGCCTTTTTGACGTCTTCGTTCCACAGCTGTTCAGATCATACTCTGAAAAGAAAGAACTGTTCAGATGAGTCCTTCTGTCATACTCCTCCTGACGCGAGACAAACAAATCGTTTTCTTTCGATGCCAAAAAGTAATGGCCGCCTTTTTGATTAAAAATTAATATCCTAGGCAAACAGCAACTTGTTAACAAGAAGAGACTGGAGTTATTAGGTCCGTGACGGAGAATTTGTGATTGGAACGATTGGTTGTAGTTCGTTTCAGTATAACAAACGTTAAAATTTGTGAGTATTGCTTCTTAAGCTTATGTTTACCCCTTATCAAAACTTTCTTTAATTTGTCTGGATTTATTTCCTTGTCCTTACAGTGTACACAGAATAAATTAAGTAACAGATGCAGATTTCAGTGGAACGGTAATTTTATCTTTCATATCATTTCTCCATTTCGTCATTTCGCCATTTCGCTATTTCGCCATTTCGTGTTTTAAACACGCCCCTTCTTCGATGTCCGAGTCAAGCCAAAAAACTAACTTTATTGCGTGATTTTACTCTATGGAGCATTTCCTTGGTTTTTGAAATGATTCTTAGAGGGGGTGGTCTATTAGAAACGTGGCGTTTATTAGAGAGTGGCGTCTAATACAAACTTTGGTATATACTTCATGGTAGAAAGCCATGAGTGCACCCGAGGTATATACGTCATATAATCCTAATATATATGTAGAGTTAGCCGGGAATACTCTTAATCACTACATGCTACGGATATTCGGAGCGCCATCCTGATGAACAAATGGGCTTGAACGCAGATATTACCTTTTGTATTTTAACTCAATGTTTTTATCACATTGTCCTTGCCAGATACTTCATACAATGGAAACATTGTTTAAACTGGTGATCAGTTCACAGACCATTCCTGGAGCCATTCAATTCGTTTTCTTTTTCTTCTTCTTGGGTGCGGTAATCGTTGGTCTACAACACTATCATGCCAATGATAGACTGACATTCAACTGTTCTCCCAAGCCAAGTGATTTTATCAAACAGCTCTGCTATGACAATTACACCTCTACGATGAGTCCGCGGTTAATACCTCGGAATGTTGCTGCTATAACTTATGGTGGTTTATGGGCTTGCTGGATTTTCTTGATCCTTTACAGTGCTGTCACATTACGTGGGATCATGAGAGACCAAGCCGAACGAAACCAAAGACAACCTCAGTGGGGAAAGTTTCACCGTATGTACATTATTCATGTTATCGTTCGATTTCTGTTCCTTGGTATCATGATCAGCATCTTTTGCAGCAACCAGACCCTTTATCTGCCTTCAGTGTTTAACTGCAGCATAATCGCTCCCCAGTCAAACACAACAACAATTGCAGCCAACCAGACGGAATCTGCAATAAAATGCAATGACCTTCATTACAAGGAGAAATCAAATCTCAACATTGCTTTTATTGCCTTAAAAGCCTCTATTATGGTGTTTGGTATCTCTGACCTTATTTACACGCGACGCTTGGATGGATTTCAAGACAAGCTACTCCTTGGTATCTTTAAGCTGATGGAAGACTCAGAAGGCTTACGAGGTGAGACTTACATGTAAAGCATTGAAAGTTGCCATTTATTCCTAGCCAGTTAAACAAGTAACAATAACCAGCGTTATCAAGTTCTACAATATAAGAAAACTCTTTTATTTTCACTAGGAAAAAAGATTGCGTGCACAGTTGGAAGGTTGAGTTGAGTACCGTCGAATATACAACAGCTTTTCTGTATTTTGATTCATCATTGGCTGTATTTTATATGGCATGGTATAAATATATACACACATACATGTTCCGCAGCCCTTTATCTTACTCTGCAGAAGCAAAATGATTTGCTACAGTGGATTCTTTCCTTTTTCAGTTTCCTGTTAATATTTAACTTATGACACAGTACAACAATGTCTTTTAAGAAACTAATAATCACTTTATTCATTTACTTGTTACTCACCACAACCCGTTATTTCTCCTTTTTTCCTTTTCGCACAGCTGACGAAAACCCTTTGGTCGAAACTGCAAATTCTCGCACAGAAGAAGGACAAGAAACTACGTCAGAAGATCGTAAGTTATCTTATTCTTTCCCTTCTATGGGCAATAGTTTAGTTTTTTTGTTTCGCCACGCTTATATTTGCCAAAACTAGGTTTTGCAATCACAATTAAGAAGTCATAAAATACAGCATATAATTTCCCTTTTCAGTTTACTTGATATTCAGTTTTTTGATATTCAAGCTACACTCGCCCAGATATTTTGTCACTCGCCCAGTCTCCTAGCTCCACACTAACACAAAAAGCATTCACCCCCCCCCTGTTCACGAACATAAAATATCCAACTTTAATTTTTAATCACGTTTGACACTGTTCCTTAGTTTAAGGAAGTTTGCAAGGTTTCCGTGAGTTTCTCAGTTCATTTTCAAGACATTTATTTCTTCATATTCTTTGGACATTTCAGGCTCTGATTTCATCCCCTCATATCTGTGACCACCTTTTTCTTCATTTCACAAAGATAGGCGGTCAGTCGACACTTCGATGAACGTTTTTGTGTCCTTTTCTTTTCGTATTCGAGAGAATCACGGACCGTTGTTGACGTGCTGTTATCAGGAACGGTATTTTCTTGCTAGCGGATACTTTAGACACCACAGGAAGAAATCTCCACTTTTAACACTGAGTTCAAATATACAGTGTCTCTTCGTCATCTAACGATTGTCAAGCGAAGATTTTTTTGTATGTTTGCGAACCAGAAATTTATTTGCGAGGCTTGTGGGAGATTTTGAAATGGTAAACATTATAAGCTATTAGCTGTGGACAGTGTAGATTACTTTTAAGTGGAAGGCAGAAAGTTACGCTTATTTTGAATAATATATTCTGGAGCTGAAAATCGTACTTGCCAAATCGGGCGAGTGATCAGTGATTTGTACTCGCCAGACAGTTTTTACACTCGCCTGGGCGAGTGGGCGAGCGCTAATGTCCAACCCTGTATTCAACTAACAACAGTATAACTGTTGTAAGAAACTAATAATTCACTTTGTTCACTTATTTGTTATTGGCACTGATGCGGCCCATGGATTATTTTCCATTTCAACTGAAAAGGAGACCAAAAATCGAATCCTCGGCATGAAGGAATTTAACAAGTAACTATATCAAAAGATCGTAAGTTATCTTTTTTCCTTTTTTTAAAAGCGATGACGTGATTCGACATTTTAGAGGTAAATAGGCCCGTGATTTGTGATTGGAATAATAATACCCATAGGTTTATGTTTAGATGATAAGTTAGATGATAAGTTTTTGTCACATCATTAACCTGATGTTGAAGATCTCATTCACCAAAAAGTTGAGCAATCTACTTTTTTACCAAGCCAATAGGCTTGTGAGTGGGTGAGCACTATTATTTAAAAATGTCAGCTCTTTGAAGACAATTTCTCAGCTTGTAGGATATAAAACAATGACAACCTTTTTGCAATTATACAAATCAAGCATTGTGTATATAACACAAGTTAATATAGTTCTGGAGCAGCCATTTTAGAAGTGAAACTCTCTGGTACATTAGTGATGGGTTGCAAATTCTTACTGCATGTCTGAAAGCATTGTGAGCAAATAGACATCTGTTTATTGTGAGCAAAAAACTCTAAATGCAGCGACAAGTACGGTTACCATTCTAAACAATTTTGCACATAAAATTCAGAACTCTTAAAATGTTGAAATTTTTCTTAACTGCCTGTAAAAATGAAACAAGAAGAATGCCTCAAACAAGAAAAGCTTAAATGCCAGCCAAGACGAAAATAATCTAAACAGAGACACTGACCGCCTAGTGTGTTCCGGCCTTTAAACTTGACCTATACTAACCTGCGATCAGGTTTTCTTTTTTTCTCGGCGGAGGGAAGGAGAAAAAAAAAAGGAAAGCCTGATACAATTACTTGTCAAGTCGTCTGCCGCCCCCTAATTAAAATATCTGTCAACGTCGTCGAGAATGTTGGCGATGGCATCAGATAAGCGTGATTAGCGCCTTCAAATTATATTTTTACTCTCACAAACATGTGTTTGAATTGATCATGACTAATACACCACACGAGTACTACGGGTAACATACGAGTAACACACGGAACATACGGGTACATACGGGTAACATACGGATACATACGGGTGCAAACCAGTTCCTATTTCATTTCATTTCATTTCATTTCATTTAACGAAATGCCAAAATCATTCAAAACATAGGAAAAGGGTAGGGATTTCATCACACCAGAATATCTTATTTATAAATAACCGTATTTCTCTTGTAACACATACTTTAGACGTTACTTAAACACTGGATCAAAAATGATTTATTGTTCATGTATGTGTAAATCATATTTAGATTAACATGGTGTCTATTGTTTATCATATTTCCAATACTAAAGCCTGGAAAGCATTACAATACTGCATTAATAAATGGGGAAATTATTATTATTATTATTATTATTATTATTATTATTATTATTCGATTATTATACCTCGTATGTTACCTGTATGTACCTGTGTTTTTTGTTTTGTTTCCTTGTGTTGCATTAAATAAAAATAAAAAGTTAAAATAAAATAGAGTGAAATGAAATAGGAACTGGTATGCACCCCGTAGGTATCTGTATGTTACTCATATGTTACGGGTAAGATCGTGTGATCGATAAGCGTGATTCTATAACATTTCAAAATCGTGACTTTTTTTACTAGTAAATGGTTTTGTGTCTTACTTTTGTTTTGGACTCGTCACGCAAGCTTTTTGAAATGAAATAGGAACTGGTATGCACCCGTATGCATCCGTATGTTACTCGTATGTATCCGTATGTTACTCGTATGTATCCGTATGTTACTCGTATGTATCCGTATGTTACTCGTATGTATCCGTATGTTACTCGTATGTTACCCGTATGTACCCGTATGTTGCCCGTATGTTACTCGTAGTACTTGTGTGGTGTATTAGTCATGATCGTTTGAATTACCCTTTTTGAACGAGATGATCGAATGGTTTCTAAAATTTGTTTTCAGCAAAGGCTGATTTTGTGTAAGGCTCAGGTTAGACATTGCAAGGTCGTAGTTTTCATCACTGGCACAATCGTCTAGCGTCTTTAGTGGTGTGATGTAATACTCTTCGACACCATTGGTGATAGATCATGCTCTTGCCGAATCCCGTCGGAAGCACTGCCAAAACATCTTTTCTTTCACAAACTATTCGTCCAATACACTCCCTTTGCTCGTCTTTAAATGTTTTGTGAACAAAACTCTTGAGAGATTTTCTAAAAGCTAGAAGAACTCGCTTTCTACTTCATTCCGCTCAACACCCGCCATGATAACAATCATCTTCGCTCGATATTTTTTGACCGGAAATTAGACTTGAACTCAATCAGCCAATCAGGAAAGAGTTCTAATGTTGTCTTTTGTTTTCTGACCAATCAGAAAAAAGTCCAGATTCTGGACTTTTTACAGACGACTCGACAAGTAATTGTATCAGGCGTTCATTTTTCGGTTGACCCCACCGCCGCGAGAAAAATAACGCCTGATCGCAGGTTAGACCTATACAAGTATATTAATAGTTTGACATAAAAATCTCTGTGCTTGATTTTACAATATGTGTTGTTGCAGAAAAATCTCCATACCCCCCACACGGAAGTTGTTTTTTGATTCAATTCTCCACCACATTGGAAATTCCAGTCTCATACTTTCTTTAACATTTTTGGCCTTTGAGACCCACCCCCCCCCCCCCTTGGAATTTCCAATGACCTTTCATGGGGTGGGTATGGATATTTTCTGGAATTGCAAATTGCTGACCAGTTTTAAAGTACAAAACTGAAGTCTACTTTTAAATATTTCCCAGTATATCTCGAAAAAAGAAAACACACAATTTATGTAAAGCCTACAGTCTGAATTCCTTCTTGACATTTTTGATATCTCTTTTTTTTCAGCCGTGAGTACCTACACTAAATTTTTAAAGGCATCTATCAAAAGCCAGACGGAGTTCCAGCCCAAACTGATGGCCTCCACAACCATTTCTAACCCGAGAACGGATGATATATTTACTAATCTTCTGATACAGCATGGTAGAAAGGCTCTCTATAAGAAGGACATGACACCAGCAAGAGGTGAATTGCTAGATTATTATGGGCAAGTCAGCGGAACCCGGGTCAAAAGATGTGAAGAGATATTCGTTTGCAGTACTGAGGGTGAGCCTAATCCCAAATCTATCCTTGTCACTGGGAAAGCAGGGATTGGAAAGACTCTGTTTTGCCAGAAACTTGTTCGGGATTGGGCTGATGATAAACTTTTTCAATCACAAGCGGCAAATGTGAAGACACCAGATATCAAGTTTGCATACTTGTTGACATTCCGTCAACTGAATTTGCTTGGAAATGACCGCCCATTTTCTTTGCAAGAGCTATTAAAGCGTTCTTTAGCATTAGATGACAACTCAAACATTGATAACTCATTATTTGATTACCTTGTTAATCACCCTGAGGAGGTTTTGATTATCTTTGATGGGTATGACGAGTATTCACAACAAGATAACATCGCTGGCAACTCGGAAGAACAGTATCCAAACAATGCTAGAGAGGAAATGCCGGTAGCCGCACTGTGTGCCAAACTCATCAAAGGCAAGATGATGAGAGAGTGTGTTGTTATGATCACATCAAGACCCGACGAATCCGATAAAATGGGAGGAATTCACTTTGACCAATACGTAGACATTACGGGGTTTTCCCCAGAGCAGGTGAAAGAGTTCATTGAAAAGTATTTCAGAGAGAATGAAACCATAAGGAACACAGTTCTTGAACATGTCATGAACAATGAGAATCTTGTTAGCTTTGCTCATATTCCAGTCCTTTGTTTTCTGATGTGTTTCTATTTGGAATATACTCTTCAAGAATCCAAGAGCACAGATCTTCCTGTGTCAGCAACTGACATTTATTCTAACGTTGTCAACATTTTCGAACTAAAACATAATGCCGAATCGGAGTATAAGACGAAAGAAATTCCTGAGAAACACAAGGCTTCAGACGTTGTTGAAAGCACATTGGATAAACTTTCAGAGTTAGCAGCTCAACTGCTTCTGCAGCAAAAGCCAATTTTTGACGAAAGAGACATGAAAGAAAATTTTAAATTGGAAGAAATCGAAAACTTGAAAGGAAGCGGTCTTCTTCATTGTGGTCCTCCTTTCAGGAAATCTGCTTTTGAAACAACAAAACAGTTAAGTTTTACTCATCTGACCATTCAAGAGTTCTTGGCTGCCCGTTGGTTTGTAATGATAAATAAAATTCCAGTAGGAAATGTGTCTGAAATGGTCTTGCAGTTTATTGCTGGTATTTTATCAAAGAAAAGAAATGACGAACTAATGAAAAGATTACTAGAAAGTATTTCACAAAGAAAGTATTTCACAAAGAAACCCCTTCCGCTGAAAGCAAAGTTACTCAGAGAATATCAAGACAAAGAATTTGCTAAAAATGTCGTAAAAAACCTTGCCCACCACTACTCTGATTATGGCGAAATGAGTTTTACTAATTTAAACGATGTGGACTGTATTGCAGTTTCATTTTTGTTAGATGTAATTAGTGAACTGAATGAAAAGTCCTTTAATGTAAATAGTTTGGCAATCTATGAGTCAGCTCTAACACTGTCTGGAATAAAACGAATCTGTGAATCATTGGAGAAAGAACACTGTGCCATTACCGAACTGTCTCTACGATTGGCTTATAGTCGTTTCAGTGATACCGTTATTATTAGACTGTGTGTAGCATTACAGCATTCAAGCTGTGAAGTAACCGCACTATGTCTAAGTCTTAATCAGATCACCGATACCGGTGTTACCACGTTGTGTGGAGCATTACAGCATCCAAGCTGTACAGTAACCACACTAGATCTGAGTGATAATCGCATCACTGATTACGGTGTTGCCAGGTTGTGTGAAGCATTACAGCATCCAAGCTGTAAAGTTACCGCACTTGATCTGAGTTTTAATCAGATCACTGATACCAGTGTTACCAGTCTATGTGAAGCACTTAAGCATTCAAATTGTAAACTGACCTCACTAAACCTGTCGGGACATCGTATCAGGGAGGAACGTAAAAAATCTCTAAGAACTCTAGTTCAACAGCACAGACCAGGTTTTAAACTCGCTATCTAAATAGTTATAGGAAAGCATTAGAAACATCAACAGATTTCACATGTACGTAATGAACATTATATAAGCTATAAAAGAAAACCTTTTTTTTTCAATTTTAAAATTTGTGTAAATAGTAATAAGGTTGACATGGAACTGTAAATATATTAATTAGGGTTAGATTATGAATTTTATTAGTAAGAAATTGAAATGCACCGCTCGTTGTAATTTAACACTTAATTATATAGCTGTCAGTAAATCCTATATTGTCAGCGCAGCTATTTTTCCTTAATTTCTGAGAACTGTCCAATTTGGGATTAAATTTGGATAGTTTCAATTAGGACTTTCAGGTAAAATGCACAAACTGTCCAATTTAAGAAAAATTGGACAGTTTTGTCTCAGCCAATCAAATCGAAGAAAAAACAACATGTGACGGATATTAGCCAATTAGCACAAAGCATAGCGTCAGCCCCGTAAACTTGTCGCATTGTTAGTCGACAATGGCGGAATTCAGAGGGAAGTTTGCTACGTTTTTCCATTCTTTTTTAGCTTTTCAGCAATAGTAACAACAAAGAGAAATTTTCTACATTTTCAGAAGAAGATCAGAGCTAGCTACACTAAGAAGCAAAACCAAGAGCAAAATACCTCAATTAGTACAAAACTTGGGTGAACGTAAGTGCAAGAAATCTGTCAGATATTCATAGCCATGAGCTAGATGCAATTCTTTGTCGTTTTTTTTTTTTGCTGAAATTCGAAAAGAAAAGACGGAGATGAAGTACGAACGAGATTGTGGAAAGGAGTTTGTCAGATTCAAGAAGTTGTTACGCTCTTCGGACACTTTGTTTACGGCTTTCATTGATTGATGCAGTGTTTTCACTCACTTTGTAGCAAGCTTTGCAAACTCAGGTGAATAAAATTGTACTGTTTTGTTTAAGTTTGATTTGTGAAGACAATGCTTTGAGTGAGTTGCATGTGCTGTGTTATGCCTACTATTGTTGATTGCTTTTTCCGTTCTGGACATTGACTGACTACAAGCTATATGATTAATATGTAACCGGACTACATGCTTGTCCAATTTGGAAATAATTAGATTAAAAAAATTCCTCTGACAATTTTGGCTGCCCTCGGAATTTTTTTCATCAAATTATTTCCAAATTGGACAGCATGTAGTCCAATTACGTATACGAATTAAAGGGCAACACTGAGTTTTGTTACGTTTTGTAAATAAATGTTTTGGAACGAATGAAGACTGGTATTGTCTGCTTTGTCATTTTATAACAATAAGCTTAGTTCAAAACAAGGAAGCTTGAACGAATTTAATAAGAAACTGGAATTTAAGTATCATTTAGAAGGATTTTGCCTCGAAATGTAAATAAAAGGTAATTGTAAGTTAAAAAAAGTTTTTTTTTATATAATTAGCACAGTTTTCGCTGAAAAAAAATATAATAATACAGATAGTTTATTTTCACCGACTAGACGTCGTATGTATGTTTAACTAATTAAGTGTACGTATTTTTTTCTCTTTTTTTTAACTTTTCTTTTGCTGTTTCCAAAAAATGTAAAATAGTATAACGTAGGTTAATTTAGTTTATTTGAAATGTAGTGTACGATGTGTAAGGTAGTGTAAGTTGATTAAGTAAATTACATTGTAATGTAGTGTTATGTGTTTGAAATAAAGTGTATTATAAAAAAAATTAATAATAAAAAAACTCGGACAATTCCGAGTTTTGGTGAGGGGGCCGATTTCACTCCTTCCCTCCTTCCCTCCTTCCCTCGATTCCTGTAAGCATTTTAATTGAATTAATTAATTAATATCAAATTGAATTAATCAATTAATCTTGTGAAGTGGGTAGGGGGTTAGCTAAAATGCGAGCTTTATCTGTGTTACTCTATACGAAGTACACAAAGGCTATATATTTGTTTCTGAAAATCCAATGTTCTCCTTGTGGTATGCATTCTCCCAGGCGTAAACCCAAGCACACGGGATTTTGTGCTGAACGCATGCGCATATATGAAGTACACAAAGACTATATATTTTCACCCAATCTTACTGAGAACTGGTTAAAACTCAACAAAATTGGGGTTTCAATTTATCGCCGAAAAACTTTAGATGGTACTAGAGAAGAGTTCAATTTGAATGAAGTATTCATCTATAAGCCGAGCGGTCATCAACAAACGAAAATTAACAAGCGTTTGTATTTATTCTTGGTCATTACCTTTTATTTTAGTGGCGGCTCCTAAAAGCCATTTGGTTTAATGACGCAACGTTAGGAATGAAGTTTTTATTCGTCTTTCCTTCGCTATTTAGGCTGGAACTCGTCCTCCATCGGCTCGCTCTGGAATATTATTTATTTTGTCGGCGTACTGTGATCGTCTTTTGAACAGACGAGGGCATTCGAAATCCCGCATGTCTTAAACAATTTCCTTGCAATCTCTTCTACAATAATTATTTCTGCCTGAGACTGTTCTTGAGACTGTTCCTTTCCTTCTGTTCCTTTCCTTAAAGTTTAGTTAAATTGCAGAATCACTGCTAACGTGACTTTTCAAGAGAAGAAGGGTCAGGAATCGATCTTTTTGGCTTGTTGTGGCGACACCAGAAACTGACCAATCAGAAGCTGCTGTTCCCGCGCGCTTGGTAAACATTGTAACACGATCTGACAGAAATCAGCTTGATGTAATATTCTTGTTCGAAACCGAAAACTTATAATACCACGACTTCTCTGCTAAAAGAAACCACTCCAGTAAAGTTTGATTGGATTCAGAGTACTAGACAAATACTGGTAACAGCACATGTTTCGTTTTGATGACATTTAAAGTTCACCCGCTTGATCTGCTTGATCTTTTCGCTAGCAACTTGGCGAATTGCGACGATTTGAAGATTTACTGAATCATCCCGTTTTTGCAGTTGTTCTGAACTGTCTCTACCTCGGCAACAACTTTCAATTTGAAGGTTTAGTTGTTTGAAAACCAGTAGCTTTTGGCATGATGATTGATAACCGCCAGGAGCCCATCAACTGGAGCCTCCATACGTACTGTACCCTTGAGTCAACCCTTTCCCGTATATTTTTATTTTTAGAAACACATTTCCCGCGAAAACATTGCTCCTGTGGTCAGACCACATGCAGCGCAGCTAGGGGGACGATGTAAAAAAAAAAAAAATGGCGGCCAATGTCGTACGCACATTCCCTGTCCGTTTTCCTTTATAATTTTTGCTTCTTTCCTGATTTTACAGCCGAGAGAGCTGGTTTTCTCGTGAATGAATAACGGTTAAAAGTTAATTAATAAACCACTTTTTTGTCCTTGAAAATGAAGTCAGTTTTAGTCATGGCGTTGATCGGGAATATGTGATTGCTTCAGTTGCTTGTGTTGAATCTTACCAATTTCTGGTTTGTACGGACTTATTACATGCAGTGTATTAGACGTAAACAGTACTGTGAGATTTGACGCTGTATTTTTAAGATCTATTCCCGAACGAAAGCAGAAATAATTTAATATGGGCCGAGCTGTGGCGAACGCGTGTTCTTTGATACGGCGATGAACACTATAAACGGGATGACTTCGATGCAAATTTTGACTATCCGTATGCGCCAAGATCCAGCCAATATAAAGATCATCATGTTTCGAATAAAACCTCAGGAAAATGATATGTGTTTGTTTCTTCTAAAGTTCAGCAACTGGAATTTAGCAGAGATCGTTGAGTCGCTGTTGCAGAGGTGAGATATTGCGCATCGTACAATTTTAAATTACATCTTTCTTCGGTTAGAGACCGTGTGATCCGCTAATTTCAATCCCCGTACATTTCTTTTGCTTTGTATGTTTCCAAAGAGAACTCTATGCCTGTACTATCTGGAGAATTCTAAATCCCAACGGGTCGTTTAGCCGGAACGGATTTTTATTTTAGTGTTTGTCTAGTGCCTTCGTCACGAAGGACCAAACCTTTCAACCCTTAGCGTTCACAAGCTAGTGCTTGTCTGAATTATTGCCACTCAGAGTTTTGAATGCCTTGTAGAATTTGATTTGTAATGTGTTGGTACGGGCCAAAGTGCGTACCTTGTTTATAAATTTATACCATTGATACGTTCGTTTGGTGTGAATGTATTATCAACCCAGTAAAATTTATTGTTCACAACTACGATTAGAATCGATCAAGCTTTTATCTAGTTGCCTTCTTATCGGAAGAATTATACGGCAAATAATATTGACCGATCTGTTGAGCCTATCCATCCTCTTTTCAAAATATATTTGTAATTTCGCAGTTGCGAGATCGGTCTCGGCGTCTCGAATAATTGCTCTTACTTTTTTGACAGGCCTGTACAAAATTCCGCCGTTTTTTTAGTCATAGTATTACTTGATGTCTTCCTTCGAAGAAATACTGAATTTAAAGGACGACAAGGAACAACATTCTGCAGTCTTCCCTTCTCATTTCGCCATTGTTTTAGATATCACAGCTTGCGTAACCACAGCGGAATGCGACAAACGATTGACAGAGGTGCGAAAACTCCCGCGAGAGACCCCGGGAGATGAGTTCTAAAAATAAATTAATACGGGAAAGGGTTGACTCCAAGGGTTAGTATGGGAGATGAAGGCTCCAGTTGATGGGCTCCTGTAACCGCTTAATTCTTCAGAAGAATGCGTGATTGTTTGAGATAGGATTCTGAACTCAGGTGAATGTTTTGTCACGCTTGTGTACGGTTCTATTAATAATTTCATTCTTTATCAGTGTTTTGTTGTTTTTCAATTACATAGTTGTGATTTAACGAATATGTTGACTGGCTCGCTGTACGTGGATTGTTTTAAAGTTTGAAGGAAAAATTGGGTCGGCTTATAGCCGAGTGATTTGGGTTTATTTTTTGTCAGAGTCTAACTGGTTCCAAAAACTAAAAGTCTAGGGTCTCGGCTTTATATAGCCGAATAAATACGGTACATGCATGCTTAACTACCAGCCGAAATATTGTACTAATGTCAGTTTTCTTGAAATAGACCAAAACTTAATTTTTCTAATTATATTATTATTTTGTCTAACCTTCAAAAAACAAAAAGGAAATATAAAAAGAAAGAAAACAATTTTCAACTGATGGGAACTCTATCACTTGCCCTTTCGGCCTGCTCTCGATGAGCAGCTAGATGACAATGAAACTAAGCTAGTGAAGTAAACTGAATAGTGGAAAGTTTAACATCATTTGTTTTAGCAAATCTCTATTTGTCAGTTTGTTGTTTTCGATTCTTGTTTCATAATAAATTTTCCGAGTTTAGTGGCTCCTAGCCACTTTGAATAGTTATTTCTTGAAAAAGAATTGCTAGCATTTTCTGTCATTTTTCATGACTGTGATCCAGATTTCAGCACTCAGAACTCAGAAGGATAAACAATCCTAAAGTTTCACAATTTTGATTACTTAATTTGATTGTTTTCTGTCTGTTTCGACTGTTTGTGCGTTGTGTTACATGTGTACTTGTGTTGTGTTACTTGTGGGTGTACACCAACGGGAAAAAAGGTATGGATGGTCAGCGGTAACTCTTTCTTTTGCTCGGCCAAGATGCTTCAAATATGACTGTTTAGTTGCTGTTGGCTGGAAAAGTTTTAATTCTGACCCAAGTTTTGTAAACAAACAATTATTAAGTATCACCTGTTGTTGATATGAGCATATAATGTAAGAGTTTGTACGTTTTGTTTGAAATAAAACAAAGCATTCTTTGGAATTCAAGTGGCATTTTTTGAAGAAATCAGGCATTATTTTAGCATTTTTTTGGCTTTATGCGAGAATTTCTAGTAGCATTAAATGCCAGTTTTAGTAGCATAATTGAGAAAGGCCTAGTCGGTCCGTTTTGGGAAAAACTGTGCCCGAGGTCTTGGAACCGCCCTCGGCCTGCAGTTTTTCCCACTACGGACCTCCCGGCTGGTGAATAACCTATATGTATTCAAAACTCATTTTAGACTGTCCCCGTGTATTAACAAAATCGTTTTAACACGACCAGATAACTATGAAATAATGTCAAGACGAGCGAGCACACACATTGTGCTGTCGTTTGATATCAGTTGTTTCTGTTTATCAGAGCATCTTTTGTAGCTCTGAATCTGGAGTTTTAGTGTCTTTGTACTCCCTCTGAGATTATACTTTTGGAGAGTTTAATAGCTTAGTTTTTTTTTATCTTCGCTTTGTTTTTTTTATTAATTCAGCTCGCGGTGGTTAGTTTTCGCGCAATCACCATGCAGCTTACCATATCATCGCCATGTTTCGGGCTATCTCGCGCTGGACAGTCGATCATTTGCTTTCTTTACAGGAAAGCGCAGCTAAACGTACAAAGTTCTTTAGCGCAGATGAAACTACTTTGTGAAGAGAGTAGTCTCTTTGTCACATTTTCGTGTATGACAGATCTAGGGTGATTCTGTTATTAAGGTAGAAAGAATCTGAACTCACTATGTTTTCAGCAATTAAGGAAGAGGCAAACATTAATACGAATACAAGAATGCTGACAATATTCTACTGCAATTAAATAGCGCAAAAGTTAAAATGATGAATATATATACCAAAGTTAAGAATGAAAAGTAAAATCGACAGACTGCAAGTTAAGAACAGTTATTTTAAAACCTGACAAAAATTGGATGTGACTAATTAACTACGCAAACTGTTTCAGAGTTTTGATTAATTAACGTAATGCTTTCATCCTGGCCTAGGAGAGTTTTAGAATTTGGAAATATTAAGCTGACGTTTAGTTTTAGCTTATTTAGGGAGAATCATATCTACCCCTGCCTAGAAAGTTGTTTTGAAATTTATGTTCTAAGTTTCGTTTAATCAGTAAAGTGCATGACGACATGAAACTGAACGGCTAATGCTTGTTACATATTGATAACTTCGTAACACATCATGAAAGCATTGAGTGTTCAAAGATCTGTCAGCGAATGCAGAATTATTTTTAATAACAATCGTCTGTACATCTGGGTTTTTAAATTATGAACAAACAGGGTAATCTTGCAAGAAAATAATTTATTTCATTTGGATCACCACCAAAATGCGTCTAAACTGGAGTTCTTCATCGAAATTCGTTCAAGATGGCTTTCCAATCGGTAGACGAAAATTGAATTAAACTATGAAGCGCGCAAGCAAGGACCAATGAGAGATTATTTGACCGACATGACGCAAACAAAGGTACTGCGTAGACAGAATTAATACATGAAGTTGCAAAATTTTTCTCAAATCCGCATGCGAAGCTGGGCGTCACCTATGGGCCAGTATAGTATAAATAATAACTAATAAGCGCACCAGAAATTTGACAAATATTGTAAAAAACGTTATTGAAAGCGGCATGCTAAAGGATTCTTTTTCTTCTGATGTTATATATCCTTGAAGGTTTATAAGGTCACACTCTTAATGCATCCGGTTGTCTCGTTGTTTATCTGCTTGTCTCAACTTTCTCTTTTCAGACGGAAGAACAAAATCGATTCACTGTGCTAAAAGGTTGAACTTGTCTGGCTAAATTATCGACTTTGGGTTATAAACCACAGTGTCGAGTTTTACAAACGGGGCCTTCTGAAAACTGTTTATTCAAGGTAGGAACAATGTACTTTATTTTGGGTAAACAAATGTTATTTATTTTTTCCCTCTGGAATTTTTGAGAGACTAAACTGAAAGAGGTACAGATTCCTTTAAGTAACCAAAGAAACGATACCGGGAAAATGGACTAGATAAGTCAGTGAAACCCTGATTCCAATGACAAGCGGATATGGTTGATTAAAACTGAGAAGGTTTTTCAAATAGCATGATAGAGCATGGAATTCAAGCCACAGAAAGTATTGAATAAAGCACCGACACACTTTCAAACATACATTTCTTAGTAACGCATGGATAATATGGTAGGCATTTATAGAGTCCGGCGTGGCGAATCCCTTAAAAATCGATAAAATCAAGTTTTTTTTATATATTTTTAACTGCAGTCGGTAGAAATCGTTAGAAATTCGGAGAGTGATAAATCGATATCATCTATTTTTTTTTTATGATTTTTATCGATTTTTAACGTTCAATATTTTACATGTAAGTTATCTTTCTGCATAAATCCCGTATTTTTACCCTGAGTGTGTAAAGAGGTCAATGCATCTGGAACTAAGAAAAGCCTACAACAAGCAGTGTTTCTAAATAACACTAAATGTTTTAATTGTATGAAAAAATCGATATCAATCAAATTAATTGTAATGATTTTTACCGATTTATCAATTGGCTACGCCGGGATAGAGCAACTTAATGTTTACCAGTATTGATAGTTGTCTTTACGTTTCAACATGTAGTTTGTCTAGTTGCTTTGATTGAGCGATATCTGCCGAATACATTATGAGTCTACTCCTGTTGTCCATATATTGCCCAACTTTTATACAGTTTGCTTTGAGGCCGAGATGAATTACTGTTTCACACATTTGAAAAAGCTCGCTCATATACAAATATTAACACCAAGGGGAAAAAATGAACATGTCGAAAAAATTCGCGCCACAGCCTTTGTATGTGCGTAAGTTTCCTGATTTGTTGATTCATTGACTGAAATTATCAACTAGCGGCCACAAGTAACGCCCGAAATGTTGAAATATGCTTCTTATAACAAAAGATATCTATTCGGCATCACAGATAATTATAGCGACGAGTGGTGTTTAGTTTAATTAATCCACAGTCAATACAAAGAAAAAAATATTTAACGCGTTTAAGGTCCTTGATTGTTAGTATGTTGGCCATCTCAGGGATATGCATGTGTTCATTGATCGATGGTCGATGGTGCAATCTACAAAACCCTAGCTAATCCCTAGTGGGTTATCGCCTTTTTTTTTTTTTTTAAAAAAACATTTTATTGACAACTGGACGCCATTTTAATGTATACTGAAGAAGGTTACAGTATTTTAAACCGAAAAGTTCATTTTAAATTTTTTAGTCAGTGCAGACAACAAACTTTTTTTCCAATCTTAATTTGAAGTTATACATAATCATTCTTTTTATAAAATGAACATAAAGGCGCATCGACAAAATGCGAACACTGCCTCTCCCCAAACGAAACGCTTATTCACATGCTTTGTGAATGCCCCGGGCGACGTCAAAATCTTCAAGTTGGAAAGACGCAATAATGTGATCCAATACTAAGCGCTCTGATAGCATCAGTCCTAGCTATATTGAAATCCTGTGCGGTTACAAACCCGAAACTTCCAGCTTTCAGGCTTTGAACCATTATCTTCTAATCGCTAAATATCATGTATGAAACAACAAACATGGCAAGAAACAAGTCAGAGCCTCCGAGCGTAAAGGTCTTCCTTGCCTTACTAGACGGCAAGATAAGATTTGAAAGACAAATGGCCATTAAAAATATAACTACGAAAAATATATAAATGGACCACTCTCTGCAACTGCGATGTGTGAACCACATTAAGTAAACCGAAATGCAAAATAATGAAAGTCAAGTTAGATGCCATATTCCATTTTAACTTGTGCGTGTGCTGTGAAAGCATAAAGATAGTACTATATTGTAATAAGTATAAATTTTATAAATATTGTAAGTAGTATAAACATCGTATTGCAAGTAGCGTAGGTATTATATTGTTAGTAGTGTGCTGTAAAAAGTTTAAGTAGCGTAAGTATTGCACTGTACTGTAAGTAGAATAAGCTTTTTATAGTAAGTAATAAGTAGTGGATGTCTCGCTTTGTATAAAGAAACGTTGTATAAAGAAACCTCGCCTTTTCTGTTCAGTCCGCTTTTTTTTCTTCAACCACATTGGACATCACAAGCAGCGTACAGAACGCTGTGAAGGTTGATTTTCTTCTAAGGTAATTCATCCTTGAAGGTATGTTAGGTGAGTAACGAGTCTCAATATTTAACTGCTCGTCCCTTTTTGTTTACCACAGAAGAGGAAAAGATTGAATAGTGCCTAGCTATATTATTGCTGAGACGCAGAGCTCGCCTACTGGCAAATTACAGTTTTGAAGACAAAAAACTTTTAGGAATGGAGAACTTCTGAGTGCTGTTCTGATTCAAGGTGAGATTCTTTTTCTTTGTTTTATTAAAGTGAACGAGGTCTGAGGCAATCAACGGATTAATGTTTGAGAGATCAAAATGCATAGACGCCTTTTAAAAGAGGAGATTATTCAAGGAAAATTTTTTGAGAAGAACCGTAGAAGAAAACTCCTTTGTTCGCTTTCAAACTAGAAGTGAACACCGAGCCACAAATTTTCCTGCCTCCTCATACTATCAATTTGTTGATATCAAAATGAAATGTTGAAGTTCAGTCGATTTATACTTAATGATGAATTTAATAAAACAAGTTTTCCATTCACCCTTGTTGGATACGAGGTGGCAAATAGCCAACTCGGCGCTTCGCGCCTTGTTGGCTATTTACCAACTTGTATCCAACGCGGGCTCATGGAATAATCAATTGATAATTAAAAAAACGCAAAAGCGTTTTACGTTAAATGATGGTATTATTTACAAAAGTTAATAATAAATGGTTGTGGCTGCAGAATGAAATTTTAATATTTATCGCCAGTACGTACACTTGGGCGAATGATGTTTTTTTTTTCTTTCACACGCTTATGGTTTTTGCAGTTCATGGCTCAAACACGCCTAAACAGCCGATTCTACTTACTCCTCTCATCCTTGGGCAATGTTGGGTGTCAGCGGTCAAGACTCACTCAATTAGGTCCTTATAAATTTCAGTTAGACACAATAGCATTATAAATACATGTGATCAATTATCTACGCGTAACTGTAATTCCATATAAGCTCAGTTTTTTATCATGTCATTTTTTTTATTTCCAGATACTTCAAACAATGGATACGTTGTTAAAACTAGTGATCGGTTCACAGACTATTCCTGGAACCATTCAATTCTTTTTGTTTTCCATCCCCTTGGGTGCAGTTATCGGTGGTCTACAACACTATCATGCCAACAATAGACTGACATTCAGCTGTTCTCCCAAGCCAAGTGATTTCATCAAACAGCTTTGCTATGACAATTACACCTCTACAATGAGTCCGTGGTTAATACCTCGGAATGTTGCTGCTATAACTTATGGTGGTTTATGGTCTTGCTGGATTTTCTTGATCCTTTACAGTGCTGACACATTACGACTGATCATGAGAGACCAAGCCGAACGAAACCAAAGACAACCTCAGTGGGGAAAGCTTCACTGTATGTACATTATTCATGTTATCGTTCGATCTGTGTTTCTTGGTGTCATGATCAGCATGTTTTGCAGTTACCAGACCCTTTATCTGCCTTCCGTGTTTACCTGCAGCGTATTCGCTCCCCAGACAAACACAACAACAATTGCAGCCAACCAGACGGAATCTGCGATAAAATGCAATGACCTTCATTACAAGGAGAAATCAAATCTCAACATTGCTATTATTGCCATCAAAGCTTCTATTATGATGTTCGGTATCTCTGACCTCATTTATGCGCGACGCTTGGATGGATTTCAAGACAAATTACTTCTTGGTATCTTTAAGCTGATGGAAGACTCAGAAGGCTTACAAGGTGAGACAAAGAATTGAAAGTTACCCTTAATTTCCAGCCCAATGACCATTTAAGCAATAAAAGAAATCAGTTGTATTTTCACCAGGAAAAAAAAAATCGCGTGCACAACAGCTTTTCTGTATTCTGATTGGCTGTATTTTCTATGGCATGGTATAAATGTATATACACACAAACATGTTCCGCAGCCCTCTACCTTGCTCCGAAGAAGCAAAATGATTCGCTTTAGCGGATTCTTTACCTTTCTCAGCTTCCTGTTGATATATAACTAATGACGCAGTACAACAGTCTCTTTAGAAACTAATAATCACTTTGTTTGTTTACTTGTCACTCGCCACAACCCGTTATTTCTCCTTTTTTCCCTTTTTGCCCAGCTGAAGGGAACCCTTTCGTCAAAACTGCGAATTCTCGCACAGAAGAACAACAAGAATCTATGACAGAAGATCGTAAGTTATCAAATGTTAGTTTTTAGCAATAGTTTAGTTTTTCGCTTTGCTGCGCTTATTAAGTTTTCGCCAAAACTAGGTTTTGGAATCACAACTACGTACTCATAACATGCAGCATATCATTTCCCTTTTCAGCGTCATGTTGATATTCAACTGGCGACAGTTTATCAGTTGTTAGAAACTAATAATCACTTTGTTCATTTATTTGTTACTCCTCCTGATGACCGCCCGCTATTTTCCCTTTCAGTTCTGCAGCCTACAGACCAAATCCCTGGAGACCAAAATGGAAGTCCTCAGCATGAAAGAAATCAACAAGTAACTACATCGGAAGATCGTAAGTTATCTTTTTCCTTCTTAAGCGATGACGTGATTTGATATTTTAGAGGTAATTAAATAGGCTGATTTGCAATTGGGATAATAATACCCATATAGGTTTACGTTTAGATAATATTTATGAAAGTTTAAAGTTTTTGTCACATTATCATTAACCTGAAGTTAAAAAATCTCACTGGCCAAAAGTTGACAAATCTACATTTTCAGTTTACCAAGCCAATAGGATCGTGAGTGGGTGAGCACTATTATTAGAATGGCTCATTAAAGACAACTTCTCGTGTTACTTAAGGCAGATTTTAGGATTACATAATTACAAAGAAAATGGTTTGAAATAATTTACACTAACCTGAGGTTTCAATGTTAACTTGATTCACAAATGACCTTTTTGCAATACAAATCAAGAATCGTGTTCATAACACAAGTTTCTCTGTTTCTAGAGCAGCCATTTTAGAAGTGAAACTCTCTGGTACATTAGTGATGGGTTGGAAATTCATACTGCATGTCTGAAAGCACTGTGAGCAAAACAGATCAGGTCATTCATGTGGGCAAAAAAACTCTAAAGGCAGCGGCAAGTACCATTCTGAGCCATATAGCATATAAAATTCAGAACTCTTGAAGTGTTGTGTGTTCTCTGGCCCCAAAGGATCGCACCAATAACTTTTTAATTTTAAAGAAATGAAAAAACAAATCTGACTGTCTTATTTACGAGATGTTTTTTATTCACAAACTGAGACCAAGTCTCAATGTACAGTCCGACTGTGTTCGTGCGAAAGTTTTTAAATAAATTTTATTATTAGTTTTGCATGCTTTTTATTGTTTTTAGTAACTACTTTGTAAATTCTTTTTACACACATTTTTATATGTTGCTACTTCATTAATATTTTTCACACATTTTTACCTCTTTGTAGCTAATATATATCTGATAATGACCGAAGAGCGGTCGAAACGTCGCGCAATTTTTCCGTTGTTTTTTATTGTGAAATATAAACTACAGTCCAAAATCGAGAAATTGTTTGGAAAAATTAAATGAACATTTTCCAAAGGGCTTTTATAAGTACCTTGTTGGTCTTTTAGTCTTAAAAGGCGAATTATGTGTGGCTACATTGTATAAGGGCCAAGACACACTAGGCGACATGTTGCTGCAGCATGTTGCCTCATGTGACATGCATTTTTGTGAAAATCTTTGTCGCTGCGGCAAAAGTTTGTCGCTGTGATTAGTCGCAGAAATTCAAACGACATGGTTTGAATTCGTGTGACTGATTGCACCGAATAAATGAGCAAACGCAGCATTGTCATAGCTGTGGAAGCTGTACACACAAAGCGACTTGTCGCAGATCTAGAGACCTGTCGTTGCGACGTGTCGCCTGGTGTGTTCTGGCCATTAAACTTGACCTAGCAATGCTATACAAATATATTAAAAGTTAAACATAAAAAACTCTGTGCTTGATTTTACAATATGTGTTGTGTTGTTCCAGAAAAATGTCCATACCCCTTACACGGAAGGTTGTTTGGATGTAATGCCCCACACCCCTTCGGAAATTCCAGTTAAGCTCCATACTTTTCTTTAACAATTTTGGCCTTTGAGACCCCCCAACCCTCTCGGAATTTTATAATGACCTTCCATTTGGTGGATATGGATATTATCTGGAACTGCAAATTGCTGACTTTTTTAAAGGAGAAACTGCAGTCTAGTTTTTAAATGCACAGTATATCTCGAAAAAAGAAAACCCAAAATTCATGTAAAGCCTACAGTTTGAATTTCTTCTTGACATTTTATCTCTCTTTTTTTCAGCGGTGAGTACCTATATAACAGTTTTAAAGGCATCTATTAAAAGCCAGACGGAGTTCCAGCCCAAACTGATGGCCTCCCCAACCGTTTCTCACCCGAGAACAGATGATATATTCACCAATTTTCTGATACAGCATGGTAGAAAGGCCCTCTTTAAAAACAATATGACTTCAGAAAGAGGTGAATTCCTGGATTATTATGGGCAAGTCAGCGAGACCCGGGTCAGAAGCTGTGAAGAGATCTTTGTTTGCAGTACTGATGGTGGGCCTAATCCCAAATTTATTCTTGTCACTGGAAAAGCAGGGATTGGAAAGACTCTGTTTAGTCAAAAGCTTGTTCGGGATTGGGCTGATGATAAACTTTTTCAATCCCAAGCAAATTTGAAGACACCAGATATCAAGTTTGCATACTTGTTGACATTCCGTCAACTGAATTTGCTTAGAAATGACAGGTTTTCTTTGCGAGAGCTTTTAAACTGTTCTTCAATACTGGACGAAAACTCGAACATTGATAATTCATTGTTTGAATACCTTGTGAATCACCCTGAGGAGGTTTTGATTATCTTGGATGGGTATGACGAGTATTCGCAACAAGATTACATCGCTAGTAACTCGGAAGAACAGTATCCAAACAATGCTAGAGAGCAAATGCCAGTAGCCGCACTGTGTGCCAAACTCATCAAAGGCAAGATGTTAAGAGAGTCTGTTGTTATGATGACATCAAGACCCGACGAATCTGATAAAATGGGAGGAATTCACTTCGACCAATACGTGGAAATTGCCGGGTTTTCTCCGGAGCAGGTGAAAGAGTACATTAAAAAGTATTTCAGAGAAAACGAAACCATGAAGAACACGGTACTTCAACATGTCATGAACAATGAGAATCTTGTAAGCTCTGCTCATATTCCAGTTCTTTGTTTTCTGATGTGTTTCTATTTGGAATATGCTCTTCAAGAATCAAAGAGCACTGATCTTCCTGTGTCAGCAACTGACATTTATTTTGACGTTGTCAACATTTTTGAACTAAAACATAATGCAGAGTCAGAATATAAGACAAAAGAAATTCCTGAGAAACACAAGGCTTCAGACGTTGTTGAAAGCACATTGGATAAACTATCAGAGTTAGCAGCTCAACTGCTTCTGCAGCAAAGGCCCATTTTTGACGAAAGAGACATGAAAGAAAAGTTTAAATCAGAAGAAATTGAAAAACTGAAAGGAAGCGGTCTTCTTCATTGTGGCCCTCCTTTCAGAAAATCTGCTTTTGAAACCACAAAACAGTTAAGTTTTACTCATCTGACCATTCAAGAGTTCTTGGCTGCCCGTTGGTTTGTAATGGGAAATGAAATACCGAAAGAAACTCTGTCTGAAATGGTTATGCTGTTCATTGCTGGTATTTTATCAAAGAAAAGAAATGACAAACTAATGGAAAGATTACTAGAAAGTATTTCCATCACAAGGAAACCCCTTCCACTGAAAGCAAAGTTACTCAGAGAATATCAAGACAAAGAATTTGCTAAAAATGTCGTAAAGAACCATCCCCACCACTACTCTGATAAGTATAGCGAAATGAGTTTTACTAATTTAAACGATGTGGACTGTATTGCAGTTTCATTTTTGTTAGATGTAATTAGTGAACTGAATAAAGAGGAGGCTGCCACAGCACAACATGAACGGTCTGAACAGTCCTGTAATGTAAATAGTTTGGCAATAGTTAATTCAGCTATAACACTGTCTGGAATAGAACGTATCTGTGAATTACTGGAGAAAGAACACTGTGCCAATACCAAACTGTTTCTACACGGGCTGGGTTTTACGATTCATATCAGTGATACCGTTATTGTCAGGTTGTGTGAAGCATTACAGCATCCAAGCTGTAAAGTAACCACACTACATCTGAGTGATAATCATATCACTGATACCGGTGTTACCACATTGTGTGAAGCATTACAGCATCCAAGCTGTAAAGTAACCACATTAGATCTGAGAAATAATCGGATCTCTGATACCGGTGTTGCCAGGTTGTGTGAAGCATTACAGCATTCAAGCTGTAAAGTAACCACACTATATCTGGGTTATAACAAGATCACTGATACCGGTGTTGCCAGGTTGTGTGAAGCATTACAGCATTCAAGTTGTAAAGTAACCACACTATATCTGGGTGGTAATCAGATCACTGATGCCGGTGTTGCCAGGTTGTGTGAAGCATTACAGCATTCAAGCTGTAAAAAACCACACTAGATCTGAGTGCTAATCAGATCACTGATACCGGTGTTACTAGTCTATGCAAAGCACTTAAACATTTAAATCGTAAACTGACCTCACTAATCCTGTCGTTCAATCGTATCAGTGAGGAAAGTTACAAATCTCTAAGAACTCTAGTTCAACAGCACAGACCAGGTTTTAAACTCTATTTCTAAATAGTTATAAGAAAACATTAGAAATATCAACAGAATTCACATGTACGTAATAAACATTATATAAGCTATAAAAGAAAACGTTTTTATTCAATTTTAAATTTTGTGTTAATAGTTATAAGGTTGACAAGGAACTGTAAATATATTAATAAGCCTTAGATAATGAAGTTTGTTATTAAGGAACTTAATGCCCTGCTCGTTGTAATTTAACAATAAAGAAAAGGGCAGCACTGAGTATTGTTAGTTTCTGTAAATAAAAGTTTTGGAATGGATGAAGACTGGTATTGTTTGTTTTACAATTTTAAGGGGGAGGGGTGGGGAAAAGAATTTGTTAAAGGTTTGTCGCTGATTGTGTTTCGGCTATTGCCAAAGGTTTCATAGGTTTCAAAGGGGGGGGGGGATAAGGGTTGGAGTAGGCCTGAAAGAAAAAGTAATTTCAGATTGACTAATGTGAGAGCCTGCGAGGCGGAGCTTATTTTTTGCGAGCACTATTTTTTGCGTCATTTCCGACTGTTTCCAGTCAAAATAACCTTATTTACTCGAATAAGCGCTTAATTTTTTCGCGCCTCAAGTGTGACGCTTATTTCAAATTTGGACGCCACAAAGAATCTAATTCTTTACAGTAATTGAAAATAGCGTCCTTTGATTGTTAGTATTTGTCTGTTGGTGAAGTTCAGAGAGAAGTGGCGATAGCTGTCCTGGCAAAGTTCGCGGCCTTCACAACAACTAGGTATTGGAAGAATGTTGGATAGAAAACAAATGAACGAGCGGTAAAGCAATCACTTTGAACTGCAAAACATCGCTGTTGATGGAAAGAAATATCCAAGTTTGTTTTAGAGTTGCTCTGTAGGGCTGTTTTAAGTTAAACGTTATTCTTCGAATAAGCGCCGCATCCGGATTGTGGCGCTTACTAATTTTTTTGTACCAAATGCGGCGATTATTCGAGTAACAAATCCAAGTTAATATCCTACGCGTTATGAAATCTTTCAAACTAGAGGTGCGATCCTGTTATTTCGATTCTGTGACTATAAAAAAGATCCTCAGCGTATTAAATTTGGAATAAAGGTACGGATTTTATTTTCCTGGAGGAGGTGGTAGGGGGTGGGGGGGGGGATGAAAAATATTGAAAAAAAATGTTTCCAGGGACTAAAAAGACAATAAATTTCTTACAAACACGATATGAACAGTAATAATAGTTTGCATTTCTAAAAAAATGTTTGCAGAAGTGCATGAATTGATTCGTTCGTTCGTTCGTTCATTCATTCATTTGTGAAATCCCTCTCCTTTCATACCCTTCTAGCAAGGTAAAATAAAAGCACCCTTTTCGGGGGTAGGTTTCCAGTGCAGTCCACTAAGGGAGTACCCTCCCCCTCTCTCCTCAACGAGTGTTGTCTTCTCTTTCCTCGGTGAAGTCCTATCAAGTTTATCCATTCATTCCGGGTTTTTCAAACTCAAATTAACGCCAGAAATAAAAGGATGAAAACTACAGGACTGTCATTGGTTCAAATTATCTGAGCAAAATGGTTCTCCTATATCCCTTTTCAAAATTGAATCACGTAAAAATATTTGGCCTTTTTCAGGTGTCAAGAATAACGACCAAAATGTTTTAACGTTCACGCAAAAATCAAGGCGATCACTGTTTAGTCGACTGTCACACTCAGAAGGCGTAAAACCGCCGAATTTTAAACGGCGTTATACACGTCTGTTTTAATAGGCCCCGTTCTCGAATAAGCGCATCGGCGCTAATTTGGGTATTTATAAAGAGACTACGAAACTGTGTTCATGTTACCTCGTGTATTTGAACAGCAATACTTTCACAAAGAGACTGAGAAACTGTGTTCATGCTACTTGTTGTATTTCATTCGAAATAAGAACCATTTATAAGAGCCATTCTTATTAGAACGTCGAGGCTGAGATTTGCCCCAAAATTTAAGGACATTAATGTATGGGCTAAAATAAGAGCATCCTTAGGCTCAGCCAAATTCTACGCGCTCTTATAAAAAATAGCGTATTCCCCTCAGTGTTTACCGGTAGTCGAAATAAGCGCCGCTCTCGAATAAGCGCCGCAGCTTTAACAGCGAAAATTTGATAAGCGCCGCGGTGCTTAATCGATCATTTACGGTACACGCGACAAAATAGCTGACAAAAGTCCTATCCAAAAATCTCAAACAGACGCGCCGGGCGCTTGTTTTACCCGAGTATTTCAAGGGCTTACTACAAGGTGATGTAATATTTCTAGTGTACGTATGAGAACGAGGTTCCATTATCTATGTAAGCTTTATAAAATCGATTATAAAAGGATTACCTTTTCTGACAAAAATTGTATGTAAAAGGATAAAAGTAAGGTTTTGAATCTCAATAAAGCTTTGTTAATTGTTCCCATCCCTTTGGGGTCTTTAAAATGTCTTTGAGGATGACTAGCCCTCTGCAAACTTGCCATAGCCCCTATTTATCACTTCGTTAAGTATTCCTGCCAGGCATTCACAGATTTCTAAACAGACTCAGGACATGTAGGCGTATCGAATGGTCTTTGCGAGTCTGCAAGTACTGCGTTTTTCTCTGTGAGCACGGGCTTTGACAAAAATTAGGCGAGAAACGAGCACTTTTCAAATAACTACCTTCACTAAAATCCGAGCATGCGAGCACTTGTAAAAATAAGCGCGCACGAGTAAAGGAGCACCGACTAAAATTTTGCGAGCATTTGGAGCAGAAGCCTAATTTTGCAAGTACTGCAAAATTTTGAGGACCATTCATGGTTCTTACATGTAGGTCCTCTTTTACTTCACCCTGACAGCCTCGTGTTTTGAACCTGTTTCACCGCTGTTATTGTCGGGTTTTTGAAGCCTTCTTCAATTCGAAGGGATATATATGTACCTGGGGGAAAGCAAACCTTCCCCGATAGCCCTAGACTATCTGGAAGACCTTTTAAAATATTGGAGCGTTGAATGAATTTTTTTGCAGCCTTCAGGACTTGCTAATTATTGGTGATGTAGCGAGCGAAAAACAGGTACACGTCACATGTATCCTGCGTTGCAGACGAACAAAACTCAGGTATAGGGGTTTTGTTCGTCTGCAACGCAGGCCGGATGGGAAAAGGACAAGTCTGCAATATCTAGAGCTCCGACTATCGTTTAAACCTGTTTATCGAGATTGATTTGTTGATGGCGATAAATGTATTCTTTCTCTACAAAAGCTACGTCACAGATGATACATCTTGAAAACTTTATGTGTGTCAACCTCGTTTTCAGGGACTATCTCCTTTTCCTCTCAATTTGGAAAGTCTAGTAACAGGGAGAGATGTTATAGCTAGAGGAGTCATTGTCAAATTTTTTAATTACCTACAAAGGAAAAAATGGTTCGCCTTACCAGGCTAGTTAAAAAAATTTAACCGTTAGACATTTGTAGCGAAGGGATCAAGGATGCTTGCAAATGCTTGCAATTACGAATCCCAGAAGGAATAATCAAGGACGTAAAGCTAGCCTATAAATCCGTAGTCCCGGGCCTGAAATGTGTTTTTTTGGGGGGAGGGGGTGGGGGCTGATCCCTTTACCAAATTTTTGTTTGGGGGCTATAGCCCTCCCCCCTTCCTTGCCCTCCTGCTCCGACCCATTTGTAACTTGTTGGGTGGCCAGGGAAGGGCATTTTAAGTCACTCGTCAGGAGCGTTCTATCCTGAGTAGTGTAAAGCTTTTCTAAACGAGATGGAGAAGGCAGGATACTTAGGAAGGCCGGTACTCAGGCTTGGGGCGTACAGGCGTTAGTTAGCAAACTAAGTTTCATCGCTAGAAATGGGACGACTGCGCTGATTGTTTTAGATCATGTCGATCATGCCAAGACAACTGAGAAAGCTTTTTCTTAACTACTAATTCAGTCACAATTCATCCAGAAGTTTATGAGCAAACAAGATAAGATAAGAAGAGCTAGCTGACATACACCATCTGCAATTGATCTGCGGAACACGGATCAAAATATCGCCGGATGAGTTTGTTTAGCCAGATGAGATGATATGTTAAATTTTGAAGCCTGCAAGATTCAAGTACCTCAGCACTAGGTTGAGACAATTTTGAAACCGGTAGAGGAAGAAGTATCTTTGCTAGACCTACGCAAATTCCATAAATGTTAGTCAGAAATAAAAGAGCAACGGAAATAGAAAATATAGTTACAAGAGACAAAGAGGAAAGAAAAAGGGAGAGTAAAAAATGGGAGTGGTGAAAAGCCTTGTAAGAGAGAAAAATGGTGTCACTAGAGAGGCTAATATCAGCGTTATTACAACAAAGAAAACGACCTTGGCCTCTCCAGAACAGTGCAAAACTCTAAATCCATTAGAGATTCGGAGCCAAAAAAAAAAAACGGGCAAATGTTTGCAATCGTGGGATAGAAAATCCTTTAAAGAATGTCCCTTGTCAAAATGCGGCTCTAGATATTAGATGGAGGTCAGAACTAATGTTTCAATCGTAAACGAGTCAAGGAGGGGAGTGTAGTTGGACTTCCAGTCGACATTACTTAGATCTGTTGCCTGTTTTACTGAGTTGTAGTGTTGGTTGTGTGAGAACCCGTATAAGCCGAATTTAGCTAACTTGCTTCAAAGATTGTCAAGCAAAACAAGGCCGAAAACATCCGATTGGTATTCCTGCGTATAAGAGTCTGGGCTGCCTGTGTAAATGGTTCTTTAGGGAAGACTAAGCTCTAGTGTTGACAAAAATGGAGGCAGCGAAGGTGTGGCGGAAGTAACAAGCGTCTTTAACTTCATTTTATTCCCAAAAGAAGGCACTTCACTGTAAGGTAATTAGTGTTTTACCTTTGTTAGTCTGTGGCTTTTAATCTCTGTTGCTTTTTACGAGGGTGTAATGGTTTACACCGTGTTAGTAGTGCGACCAGACAGTTTTTCTGCACTCTAGCGTAAATTGAACACTTCAGTCCACGATTTATTTTTTCCAGAAACGTTTTGGAAATTTTTCCAGCGGGGATTTGGATAGGCTAAGAAATAATTTGACGTTTTCCTTTAGTTCTGTTTTATCCTTTTGAGATAAGGAGAACTCAAGTTTGCAGTATCATATTTATTTGATTCACACTGCATAATTCTTAAAAATATCATAATCACGCATAAATTACCTTCAGCCATGCAGAACAAGACTGTCAAAATGTTTGCATAATTAAGCGTGGTTTTGTGAAATTATCCTCCCTATTAAATATTATATGTGTATTAAACTTACTTCAAATGCTGGCCACCCAATTCTAGATGTTTCAGAGATGTAACTCAACAAAGTCTGCTGTTATTTTATGAATCTCCATGTGTTGCACACTAGAGATGTCACGCCTGACTACTTTTCAAATAGTTGTAATTATCAAGGATTGTTTATTAAAATTGCATACATGTAAAGCTATGTAAGAGCGAAGCTTGTGCCATCTGTGGCAGTTTAACACACGCCGAGGCCTTTATAATTTTGCTTTCCTGCAAAATCCGAACATGAATATTAAAATATAATTATTGCAAGTGCAAAGCGCAAATTGATCCCAAGCTCCCTAAAAATGTTTATAAAGTTTTTGACATAACCCACGCGAAGACTACCATGCAGACAGGTGGTTCAATGAGGCCGAACACAAGAGACACCTCATTTATAGTCATGTTCTTCTGCCCCCTTGAAATAATTGACATAAAAATATTGGGCGTGTTTAAAACGCGAAATGGCGAAACGGCGAAATGACGAAATGGCAAAATGTTAAGATAAATACACGTAAATAATATAGTTTGGTTTCCTTTTGAACTTCAAGGTAGTTCTGTTTACATGTCTAGACTGAATTATTTCTAGGGAACATTTCAATGTTCTGGCCCAGGAATATAATGAATACTTGTCACTTATCACAACGCCAAATTGAACATATTGCTGAAAGGTCGCAGCACACCAGGATATTTTTTTCATTTAGTACTTGCCAAGTTGTCTATCAGTATCTGCACTGCACTACAGTCAGCTTACATTGTATCGAAGGACTGATATAGACATCGAATCGAACGTTACTCCGTTTCTGTGCAAAGAGCGTTTGCCACTGATACCGTGTATGAACTTTATCGCAAAGTAGGTTTAGTTTTGTTAATCCATTTCTTTTGAATGTTGGAGCTCAAAGCATTACTTCATAGCCGAGACTCGGTGGCAAATACGAGATAAACAAATCATTTTCTTCTGATGTCTAAACGAAATGCCGACATCTCGATCAAGAATGTCCTAGGCGTATCAAACAGGGAGAGACTGGAATCCGAATTACCCACAGGTTCGAGACCGGTCTTTGTGACAGAGAATTTGTGATTGCAGTTTCTTTTATTTTTCAGGACTTATCTACAAGGATGAATTCGGCAACATATGAAAATTCCAGTACAACGGTAATATCTTATAACTTTGGCTTTTATCTTCAGTATCATTTCGCCGTTTCGCCAAAAATATTGGCAACTCACTCACTTACATTACATTAAGTGACAAATGGAGTTTCCATACTGAGCTCTACAAATTTCAGTTGAACGTTTCGGCAAATACGGTAACTCAACAACAGAATACAAGAGAAATGCATGTGGTCTAAGCTAAAAATAAATACACGAAACAATACACAATGCACAAAACCTTCGAGTGAAATTAAAAGTGCCCCTCCGCGTCAAGCATTAGCTTATTGAATTAATGCTATTTTTATTATCCAATTATAGGTTGGTGCCATTCCTGTATTTAGCCGCTACTCAAGTAAGGTGTGGCGGAAGTAATCGGCATTTGTAACTACTTTTGGTTCCCAAAGGAAGACACTTTCTCTCAGGTAAATAGTGTTTTGCTTTTGCAAGACAGTGCTTTTTAATCAATGTTGTCCTTTGTGAAGGTGTAATGGTTTGCAATGCCAGTAGTGATATTAAACAGTATTTCGGTGGTCAGGCGATGTGAAAGTGAAACTGCACTGTAGCATTAACTAAACAGTTAACTATTCCTCTTTCCATAAATTGTTCTTTAGAACTTTTTTAGTGATGGAATTAATATGTTTTTTCAAGAGGGGCTGGGAGTATGCAAAATAATTTTGGAACTTCCAGAGTGGAGGTTTATTTTTTCTAAATTGTTTTCATGATAAACTGAGCACCTTCCAATAATGTAATGGCCAAGGTAAACTTTTGAATAAAGCAATTATTAATTTAATGTGTAATTTCTTCGAATTGTGCTCGGTCTTACTATAAATTATGCAATTTGAGATTGCTTATGCAAAATCACACTGGCCGGTGTGTAATATCAGGTAATAAATTATCAGAAGCCCTGACTGTCGTGTGTCGATCCCACGCATCTATAGAATTGTGCTGGGTTTTATTATGAATTCTGTAATTTGTGATTGCTTATGCAAAATCACACTGTCATGTGTGTAAAATCAGGTAATAAAATTAATTATCAGATGCCCTATGTGTGCGTTGATCCCACGCATAGGTACAAAAAAGCTTGCATCCTTTCAGAATTTTGTGTGTAAATTACGCACACCTGTGGGTAAATGGGAACTCTGGTCTGTAGCCTGGTTTACAAGCCAGAAGTGCGACACAAATGCAAGTACAAATGAAAGTGATGTTTCACATACAATGCGGAGGCAAGGAACTTAAGATACGCAGACAAAGTTTAAGCATTTACCAAGGTGGCAGACAAGTCATACTTTGCTTGCTTGTTTGTGTTTTCATTTGCGTTTAGCAATGTTCAGACGTGAAGCAGGTGCAAATGCAAGCACAAGCAAAGTGCAACAAAATACCGTAAAAACTTGCAGATCAGCCGCACCCTGAATTTAGCAAGTCAAATTTTGGAAAAAAAGTTTTTTGAAAGTAAATCAAAGAAAATCCAAAGTCTTGTCTGATCTTCTGGAGTCTTCTTCATCGAACGTAAACTCACTAAACATTGAAACAGAAATACTTCCGTCTTACCCTCAATTTCAGCTCTTTAATATAATGAACACCAACTTTGACAAATAGTTGATCTTTTTCTGGTATTTGAATAGCTTGATGCAAAGGTATGTTAAGTGACTTTTAAGATGAAAAATCGTTTTTTCCTTCAAACGCGCCTGAATTTTTGCTCAAACGTGCCAGAATTTTTGCGTGTGGTCTTCGATTAAATAGAAAATCGTTGTCCTTTTGTTTTGAGGGGGGGGGGGGGAATTTATTCGCTCGCTCAAAAACGGGATCTGGAAATGAATTTCTTAAACTACTTTGTGACGTAAGCTTACGTTTGAATTATTTTGGCGCGCGAAGCCGAGGCAACGAGACTTTCAATCAGACCAGTTGAAAACTCACCTTACGCATTAGAAGTCTGCTTATTTTCGCTCATTTGACACATATTTGCGCCCGTCTGGTGGTGAAAGGACATCATTAAGTCTGGAAACCCGTAAGCCACTAGCATATCTCAAAGAAGCGAGATGTGTTGCTGCCTGAAGATTGCTAAGCCCTGCCAAGACTGGCGGTAAACTTGGCTTTCGAAGGCGCATTGAGCCAGGCGAGGTCTAGAAGCAACTTCTGTTCCAAAAAACGTTATTTTCTCGAAGTTTTGGCTCATTTGCCTCGTGTTGCCGCGTTGAACGTTTGGAAATAAGGAGGTGCTTTTAGACTTATAAAAATTCTCTTAGATTTGGCGATAGGACTTCCCGTATTTCAGCTACTCAGGGATATCCCATAATAATCTTTAATGGATACGTCATTCGATACGCATTGTCACAATAAACAAAGTTCGTTCGGCACGGCAAAGACGGAAAACGCTCACTCAATCAACAGAACACAACAGAATCGACAGAAAAGGATAATTTTTACCAAGAAAAGCAACAAATTGCTTCATTTCGACAAAAAATAGCCCTAAGCTGCGATCCTTTCCAGGAATGAAAGGCCTGAATGTTTAAAAGAACGATCGTTGCTTGTGAGTCAAGATCAAATTGCGTTACGCGTGACTACGGAGAGAAACTGGGGAAAAGCGAAAACATATTATGGATTAACCTTTAGCAGCCTAAATTTGCTGACTGAAAACGAAACATTGAACATTTGGCGAGTGCATTTGTGGTTAGAAGCTGGCGAGAGGAAAGGGCAACGGCGTAAGTCGTTTTTGTTTAAGTATTTCTCGTTCATTTTGCTATATATTTTTCACTTCTTTTCACTGTTCAGTCGCTCAAGTTTGTCGATCGGTCAAGTTCAATGTTTATATAACATTCGTGACACTTCACCCTAACCTTAACACTAGCTGACCCTAACTTTACTTTACTGTAACTGCTAAGTTTAATCCTCTTTCTCTCTTTGCCGCGTGTTATTGTTTTAAAGTGACCATAGTTCTAGTTTTTCTCGAAGACAAGGTGCAAACCAGAAATTTTAATTCGAGGACAATGTTTTTCCATTAAATTGAAGACCACATGCAAAAATTCGGGCACGTTTGAAGGAAAAAACGATTTTTCATCCTAAAAGTCACTTAACATACCTTTGCATCAAGCTATTCATTTGTTGACAGGTAAGTTTTTCCATGGATTTTTTGTGTGACAACAAGAATATGGGTTTGCAAAACTTTCGTAGCTTAGTAACCAGGCATTTGATGGGAAGCGAAATTGGGACTGGGGCCAGAACGAACAAGCAAAACAAGTTGGAGGCGTTTGGGTTTCGTTGCTATTGTATCGATGAAAAGAGATTTGGGAGCCTTCTGTTGGAGATAAACTTTGTTGCATCAAGGGAGTTTTGTAATCAGTTCGGCTAATTTGCCATCAAAGTGCTAAACGGGGAAGAAACAGTGGGTCATGATCTGCATCTACCACGCTAATACTCGTGATATTTTTTTCGCTCGTCTGGTGTATCAATATTTATTGTGTCGGTTGAAAATATAGGCCATTGTAGACACTGCAAACAGCTTTTAGGGGCTTTCAAACTTTCAAAAGCCATGACCAGTACTCCCTTGCAGTTTACATAATATTAATTTGCATACTTTTCCATGAAAGTGTCAATTCACGAAAATTCTCGGGACCTTTTCCAAATGTTCCAGCAGATAAGCCGCACCCTCGATTTCGAATGAAGATTTTTGGAAAAAAGGTGCGGCTTATCTGCGGGTTTTTACGGTTAAGACAATTCTCTACTCCTAATGTGCTTGCCTTTGTATTTGCGTTTCAGTTTGCATTTTAATTGTTTGCTATGTTTTTCTTTGCATTTGTGCTTTCATTTGCCTTTGTGTTTGCATCGCGTGTGAAACTAGCCCTTCGAGTTATTAATCTTGCTTCCTTTTTTTCCTTTTAGAGAACATTGTCTTCATGACCTCTGTAGCACCATTTGTTCCTTCAACCAAAGAAGCAACTAATTATGAACGATTGTGTCGCCTTCTGGTTGATGTTGGATCACAGGTTGTAAGAGAGACCTTTGACAGGGTACGTCCACCTGGAAGCCTTCATACAGTTTTGGCTGATCCTGCAGTTCATGCCAAATTACAATCACTTCGAAAGAAAAGAGTTCTAAGTACCCCACAATGGAGGAAACTATATCCTGTCATCAAATCTTCAGTTTCATCAAGGGACTTTGACCCCACCCTTCTGGTTATTCTTCTGAGGAATATTTGCAGCCTGGTTCCTCCTGCCACTGGTTGGGATAACCTTCCCTTGTTAACAGACACAACTCTTGAGGCTGACATTGCCCGCATCAAGTTCTACCGAGACACAATTTACCACAGTCATGGCAGCGATGCTTCACTTGATGATGTATTATTTAGTGTCTACTGGAAGGAAATCAAAGACACTTTGGTGCGACTGGGAGGAGCATACTACCGTGATGCTATTGATGTTTTTGAAAATGAAACCATGGACCCTGATTTTGAGGAACACTACCAAGAACTGCTTAAACAGTGGGTGGAGGATGAGGAGAGCATTAAGGACAAATTAGATGAAGATGAGAGAAGAAACAAGCTCAGCAAGTTGGATGACTTGGAGGAATCAAATGTCAATTCTGAAAGGGAAACAGGGATGAAAGGTTGGTGTTGTGCATTTTTTAAAGAAGGATTTTGTATTTAGAGGTTTAAGTGCCACTGTAAAAACGATTGTTTTCATCCACTTTTTTATTGGCCCAATTTTACATGGGCTGCAAGTGGGGGGGGGAGAGTTCCTGTCTCCAGCAGCTGGTACTGGAGACAGGAACTCTCCCCCCCCCCCACTTCCCCACTTGCACCTTAACAATTTTAAAACAGACGCGAGCCATCTTAGAATTTCTGTCATTCAAGTAACGCCATTTTGCCTCTGCAACAGAGCAGAACAGAACAGACACCTTTAAGGCTCAGTGTACTGTCCCTTCAGGGGCTTAAAAGCAACCTGCTTTCATCAGGAGCCCTGAACACTAAATTACATATACAAAAAATAAAAATAAAAGATGTACTATGAAATCTATTTGAGTGAACATGTTTTTTCCCTCGCTGCTCTCCCATTGGTAAGCATGACTGGTCCATATTGTCAGGGTGCCTGGTCGCATGGTGGCCACGATGCACTCAAACAAAAAATAATGACCTCAAGGAAAACTGTACACTTGTTAATAACTTTTTTATGCAGCACATTTGCTCTGAATACATAGTATACATACTAAGTAAACTTTTATTTGCTTAATATATATATTCTCCTTCTAAACACAGAAACTAAAAGTTTGGAATGTCCACCACGACTCAACATAAAGATTCCAACGATGAGTGATCTTCCTAACACCAGTTACCCTTGGAACATTGTTGACCTCCCAATCAACATTCTGATTATGACGGTGGAAGATTGTGAGTTCTTAAGCTGTTTTTTCTATTTGGATAAACCCTTCAAGAGTTACCACAAAGACATTGGCTATGTATACTTTGGGTCTGTTGGTAGTGATCATGGAAAGAAAAGGAAAATTGCATTAATGAAGTGCTCTAAAGGTTCCGCTGATCCTGGAAGTTCTTTATCTGTTGTAAAAGATGCAGTCAGAGTACTGAGACCTAGGGCTGTATTTTCTGTTGGCGCCTGCAGTGGTTTGAATCCTGGAAAAACCAAACTAGGAGATGTGGTTGTGTCTTCAAAGTTAATAACACCTTCCTACAAAACTCCCCCGGGCAGAGATATTGGCAACCTCATCAAGCATATAGCTGATGGATGGACAGCGCCTTTGGAAAACCCAGATGAGCAGGAAGTGAGAGTACACTGCGATGGGGTGGTTCTGAGTATCCAGAAGGATGACAGTGGTGGATGGCAGTATGAAGAGATTATGCAGCGATATCCTGAAGCAACAGCAGTTGAGATGGAAGGCAGAGGTAAGAAATTTATCTTTTTCAGCAAATACTGCATTTGCAGCAGTTTTCTAATGTTCTGTGTGGTGGGGCAAAGTAGAACTTAAATTATTTTTTTTATTTTTAATTAATCCATTTTCACTGCACAATATAATTATTAACTAAAGAGACACACAAACAATAAAAAGAAAAAATACATAAATATAAGAAATAAAAGATGCAGTGAGGAAAGAGTGGAAGGGAACATAAGCACCATACCATCGCATACGTGCTAGTCCACCCAAAATACTTACATGAAATTAAAAAAAGAAAAGGAAAGAAGCTATTTAAAATGTTAATTATCAAAGACTGTTAGGATGTCCAAGTAACATGTGTGCGATCAGGATCAAAGCCCTTACTCTTACAAAACTCTCTAAATGGTTGCTAATGAACCATGACAGGGTGAGATTATCAGTCCTAAGCCCATCGGGTAAGTTATTCTATAAATAAGGAATTTAATTTAAAAATGTGCCCTTTAAAAAAGCTCAGTTCTTACTGAATTTAATTTCAGTTTTTTGCTTGAATAGCACTTGATATTATCTGTTTTTTCACAGCTTTTGCATTCCTATTGCAATGGCTGTAAAATTTCAAAAACATTATTTTTCTTTTACTGATACTAAACTACTCAGTAATTCTATGCACCGTATTAGTAAAACGTGAATCCTGATTTATTTGGTAAGGATTAGAAGAGTTGGCTGTAAATTCTGTTGGTGTTCTTGTAAACAATAAGTTTATTATAATTAACATGACTCCAGGATCCAGGATGATACATGTACAAACTTTATTAAATGTTCTCATTTTCCAGGTGTTTTTGCAGCAGCCCATGATCTCAAGACAGAATGGGTTGTGGTGAAAGGCATCAAAGACTATGCAGATGGCAGTCATTCTCCAAATGATCAGACAGGAGCTTTTGCATGTGTGATGGCAGCATCTGTTGTGGCCAACATTTTGAGTGATCCTGTCATATTCGAAGAATGGCCCCATTATAATCCAGGTAGCGCTTTTCGTCCTATTCATATTCTTCCCCGTTTTTTTTTTTTCTTTTGCAGGGCAAAATATATTTTGATTTTCGTTTGCAAATGCTTGGTGTTCCCTGTTTGGTATCAAATCACGCAGAAAGTATAACTAAGTATGATCTCAGGTGATCACCATGTTGTTCATGGAAACCGATCCCAACTCTTTAGTTGTACTTTGCCTGTAGAATGTTCAAAGAAGTACATAACCTTTGCAAGCTTTAAGTTTCTGTACACTCATACAAAAAATTGATAGATTCTCTACCTCTACAATAGACAACTCTTCACCATATCGTTGAAGCCCATATTTTACTGATCTAAGTGTTTAATAACGTACCTGTAGTAGTTCAAAGTAACTAATTAGTGAAATAGGATATTATTTGGTTCTAACTATCTTTTTTATTTTATTATTTGTTGCAGATGCAAATGGATCATTTATGCCAGGTAAGAAGAAAATAAAGTGGAAAAAATGTAGCAGAATTGGGACATGCTGTGATATGTTGAACATGACGTTGAGCAAATGTAAAAACTGTTACTATTTAATGTTGCTACAGAAAAAAAATGTGGCCTTTTTGGTTGCAGTTCATGTTCGGATAAATTAGGGAAGCGCACCTGTTCTGTTTAATAGTTTTTCTGGGTGCTCTGGCAAAAGTGACAATGCCAAATTGCAGTAAATTAAGACTCAGGAAGTAAGCGATGGGAACTCGCAGCTATATGTATGCCTCATCTTATAGTCACACGGTCGTGCGTTAAGCTTTGCTTATTGGCTGTTTATCTTATAGAAAAGGGGGTCCTTATACTCGTTCAGGAACAACAGAACCTTGTTTATACGCAATAATTCCGTATGAAATTATCATGATTACATTCACGAGTGCTTGCTAAATTCACATTTCTGGGGATTATGTTTGCTTCTGCGCTGGTAATTGAGCCAAATTTATTTTACAGAAAGAAAAAAAAAACAAGAAAAAACTGGATCGATCACCGTACTCGTTTACACGAAATTGAGGATTTACTTTTCCAGTGATTCAAGAAAAAAGGGACAGTATCTCTGTTAGCACATGTGCGAAATTACGTTTCACAACAGCTTGAAAATTTTGTCTCCTTTATAGGAGATTTCTAACCGTCTTAAATTGTTTCAAAGCTAAGAGAAAGTAGATTTCTTTCAACTACCGGTAAATTTTGAGGTCAGTTTACATGTACGTCAAATAGCTTACAGTGCAAACCAAATGACATCATTATTTGGCAAGCCAATCCCATGTAAATGAATAATTAAAGAAATTCTGTCAGAGCAGTTCAGAGAAAATTTAAGGTGGCTGTGACAATTTTTTTTTAACTTTGCCAAAATTGTATCATGACACGCTGTCATAATTCAACAATTAAAAATAGGGTCAGTGACCTAATTTTCAAGTTATTAGCACTGAAAGCCAAAACTAAGAGGTTATACTGTTGCTATGGTAACCAATAATGTCACGAAAATGATCACAACTTGTTAACCAATCATTGAGCGTTTGTTTCATACCATAAGTGTAATATTAACTTATAAAAAATTGTATTTATGACCTATCAAAGTACAGTCCGACCTCTATTAAGCGGCCACCCAAGTGCCGACTTTAAAAAGTGGCCGCTTAATAGAGGCTGGCCACTTAATAGAGGTACAATATAAATTGGATAGGAATGGCAGTAAACACGATTTTTTGACTCTATATAATATAGCAAAATGCTTTTAAAAAGTGAACGTATACAAAGATAAATCGAAAATTCATGTAACAAAACATCAATTGCATTTCCAGCCCATGCATATAAATTATGTAGTTCTAACTCTAGCACTAGCTCGGGTTGATAATGTTTGCATTAAAACTAAGTAGGGTATGTGAAAAAATTTAGCTTAAGATATTTCACGGACGATATGTATCATCTGTCACCATTTCGCTTGGAAAGATAATTCACTGGCCGCTTAATTGAGGTAAAAAAAAAATAATATAAATAATACAATTGCGACAGCAAAAAGATGGCTGCGGCCGCTTAATAGAGGTGGCCGTTGAATAGAGGTATCAAATACAGCAGTTTGGTGACAAATAAATCGGAACTTTGGAAAGTGGCAGCTAAATAGAGGTTGGACTGCATAAGGGCTGGAAAATGCCTAAAACCGTTAGCAGCCACCTTAAAATCATGTACAGTTTACCATGCTTTCAATTCTGTGTTACGCTCTCAATACCAGTGACTTCCAGCCACTTTAGACAGCCGACAAAAAAGAAACTTTTAAGAGTTAATATTGTTATCTCTTTTTTTTTTCAGCTGTGAGTGCCTACACAAAAGCTTTGAAAGCATCTATTAAAAGCCAGACAGAGTTCCAGCCCAAACTGATGGCTTCCCCAACCATATCTAACCCAAGAACAGATGACATATTCACTAATCTTCTGATACAGCATGGTAGAAAGACCCTCTATAAGAAGGATGCGACATCAACAAGGCAGGAATGGTTGAATTATTATGATATGACTTTAGCAAGAGGTGAATTGCTGGATTATTATGATGTGACTTTAGCAAGAGGTGAACTGCTGGATTATTATGGGCAAGTCAGCGGAACCCGGGTCAAAAGTTGTGAGGAGATATTTGTTTGCGGTACTGAGGGTGAGCCTAATCCCAAATCTATTCTTGTCACTGGAAAAGCAGGGATTGGAAAGAGTCTTTTTAGTCAAAAGCTTGTTCGGGATTGGGCTGATGATAAACTTTTTCAATCACAAGCAAATTTGAAGACACCAGATATCAAGTTTGCATACTTGTTGACATTCCGTCAACTGAACTTGCTTGGAAATGACAGGTTTTCTTTGCGAGAGCTTTTAAACTGTTCTTCAACACTTGACGAAAACTCAAACCTTGATAACTCTTTGTTTGAATACCTTGTTAATCACCCTGAGGAGGTTTTGATTATCTTGGATGGGTATGACGAGTATTCACTACGAGATTACATCGCTAGTAGCTCGGAGGAACAGTATCCAAACAATGCTAGTGAGGAAATGCCAGTAGCCGCACTGTGTGCCAAACTCATCAAAGGCAAGATGATGAGAGAGTCTGTTGTTATGATAACATCGAGACCCGACGAATCAGATAAAATGGGAGGAATTCACTTCGACCGATACGTGGAAATTACAGGGTTCTCTCCGGAGCAGGTAGAAGAGTACATTGTGAAGTATTTCAAAGAAAACGAAACCATGAAGAACAGTGTTCTTGAACATGTCATGAACAATGATAATCTTGTTAGCTTTGCTCATATTCCAGTCCTTTGTTTTCTGATGTGTTTCTATCTGGAATATACTCTTCGCGAATCCAAGAGCACTGATCTTCCTGTGTCAGCAACTGAAATTTATTCTGACGTTGTCAACATTTTTGAACTAAAACATAATGCCGAATCAGAATATAAGACGAAAGGAATTCCTGAGAAACACAAGGTTTCAGACGTCATCGAAAGCACATTGGATAAATTATCAGAGTTAGCAGCTCAACTGCTTTTGCAGCAAAGGCCAATTTTTGACGAAAGGGACATGAAAGAAAATTTTAAATTGGAAGAAATCGAAAAACTGAAAGGAAGCGGTCTCCTTCATTGTGGTCCTCCTTTCAGGAAATCTGCATTTGAAACCACAAAACAGTTAAGTTTTACTCATCTTACCATTCAGGAGTTCTTGGCTGCTCGTTGGTTTGTAATGAGAAATGAAATTCCGAAAGAAACTGTGTCTGAAATGGTTATGCTGTTCATTGCTGGTATTTTATCAAAGAAAAAAGATGACAAACTAATGGAAAGATTACTAGAAAGTATTTCAATCACAACGAAGCCCGTCCGCGTAAGAGCAAAGTTACTCAGCGAATATCAAGACAAGGACTTTGCTAAAAATGTCATCATAAATCATCCCCAACACTACTCCGATATGAATTTTACGAATTTAAATGATGTGGGCTGTATTGCAATTTCATTTTTGTTAGACGTAATTAGTGAACTGAATGAAGAGGAAGCTGCTACAGCACAACATGAACGGTCTAAACAGTCCTTTAACGTAAATAGTTTGGCAATCATTGAGTCAGCTCTAACACTGTCTGGAATAAAACGTATTTGTAAATCACTGGAGAAAGAACACTGTGCTGTTACCGAACTGTTACTATGGATGGCTTTTAATCATTTCAGTGATACCGTTATTATCAGACTGTGTGAAGCATTACAGCATTCAAGCTGTAAAGTAACCACACTCAATCTGATTGGTAATCAGATCACTGATACCGGTGTTCCCAGGTTGTGTGAAGCATTACAGCATCCAAGCTGTAAAGTAACCACACTAAATCTGAGTTATAATCCGATCACTGATACCGGTGTTGCCAGTTTGTGTGAAGCATTACAGCATCCAAGCTGTAACGTAACCACACTCAATCTGATTGGTAATCAGATCACTGATACCGGTGTTGCCAGTTTGTGTGAAGCATTACAGCATCCAAGCTGTAAAGTAACCACACTAAATCTGAGTTATAATCCGATCACTGATACCGGTGTTCCCAGGTTGTGTGAAGCATTACAGCATCCAAGCTGTAAAGTAACCACACTAAATCTGAGTTATAATCCGATCACTGATACCGGTGTTGCCAGTTTGTGTGAAGCATTACAGCATCCAAGCTGTAACGTAACCACACTAAATCTGAGTGGTAATCAGATCACTGATACCGGTGTTACCAGGCTGCGTGAAGCATTACAGCATCCAAGCTGTAAAGTAACCACACTTAATCTGAGTGGTAATCAGATCACTGATACCGGTGTTACCAGGTTGTGTGAAGCATTACAGCATCCAAGCTGTAACGTAACCACACTTCATCTAAGTAAAAATCAGATCACCGATACTGGTGTTGCCAATTTGTGTGAAGCTTTACAGCATCCAAGCTGTAAAGTAACTACACTAGAACTGAATTATAATCAGATCACTGACACTGATGTTGCCAAGCTGTGTGCAGCATTACAGCATTCAAGCTGTAAAGTAACTACACTAAACCTGGGTTGTAATCAGATCACTGATACCGGTGTTGCCATTCTATGTGAAGCACTTAAACTTTCAAATTGTAAACTGATCTCACTACGCCTGTGGGGCAATCATATCAGTGAGGAAAGTAAGAAATCTCTAAGTACTCTAGTGCAACAGCACAGACCAGGTTTTAAACTCGATATCTAAATAGTTATAGGAAAAAATTAGAAATATCAACAGAATTCACATGCACGTAATGAACACAATGTAAGTTCTAAAAGAAACGTTTTTTTATTCAATTTTAAAATTTGTGTAAATAGTTATAAGGTTGACAACGAACTGTAAATATATTAATTAGCGTTAGTGAAGTTTGTTATTAAGGAACTTAATTCCTAGCCCGTTATAATTTAGCAATGAAGAAAAGGGCGAAACTGAGTATTATTACGTTTTGTAAATAAAAGTTTTGGAATGGATGAAGACTGGTCTTGTTTGTTTTACAATTTATAGGGGGAGGGGGTAGAAGAGAGAGTAGAAAAAGGCTTATCTAAGACAATGTCCGTACGGTTAATCCAATGCTAAATCTTTCAGCAAGCGACTCAGTGCTTGCGGTTTCTCAAGAGGATGAGGCTCTCCAAGGGGTTTCGGGGAACAAGGAAATATAGCCATTAACTTTTTGGGAATGTGGAAAAAAATAAGTAAAACTGGGAACACGGAAACAAGCACATATCTTAGGGAACATGGAACACCAAAATCATAAACATACATTTAGGGAACACGGAAACACAAGAAATGATTTTTGTTTTATTTTTTGTTGGAAACAAGGAAAGATAGACCCCTCCCTTGGAGTCCCATGAGGATGTGTAATAGACCTTATTACGGTTTTCGACGACATCTTGACGAGTAGACAAAGCGGGTAGAAATCACAGTGTTTGTGTGTCGGTTCGCGGGAAGAATTATCATTATAGACAAATGTATGGGGAATTTAAAACGTAACTGAACGCTTTTTAGCCCAGCTACATCCTTCAAACTCGGCGAATAAAGACGTTTGCCTTCTATCTTAACTTTACAATTCACGAGTTGTCCAGAATTCAATTTTTCTAAAAAATATTTGCCGTCAGATTCCCATACAAACACTGTAATTTATACACGCTTTGCCTACTCGTCAAGATGGCGTCAAAAACTGTGATAAGGCCTATTATATTGAATTTCAGCTTGAAATATCATTTGTCTTACAAAGAGAAGTCTGCTGAGGAAATAACGCCCGGCCAATCCAAACTAATATCAGACTGCGAATCCCACCGCGCAAGTTTGATAAAGTTCTTTCAAGCCTATGATGAGCAGGCTCCCAAAAGGGAGGGCGGTAAAAAATCCGCGAACAGAGCTAGTGTGGCTCGTGGAATTGACTGGTGCATAAAAGGCCAGGGGGGGGGGGGGGCGGGGGGTACTCCGGCTTGTAAATGACGGGGATGATCGAATGGAGGCAAAATTCAGGACCCAAAAAAATCCCTAAGTCTTCCGACATTACCCCAAAAAAATCCCTGGACCAAAAATAACCCCCCCCCCCTTGTCAAATTACCCCTAAATTGCCAGGAGGGGCAATAACATAACACAGAGAACGCTCGTTTTGTTTATTCATCATACCATAAATACGCCAAGGCCGCGCCAAGGCACTTTAGTTCGTTTTTAATACCCAAGAAAATCCCCTATTTAAATCAAGTCATCCAAAAAAATACTTGCCAAATTTTCCAAATTAACCCAAAAAAATCCCTGAATCGAAAATTTCAAACCCAAAAAAATCCTTCGATCATCCCCGTCAATGACAAGTCGGAGTACCCCCCCCCCCCCCCTGGGATAAAAGGAACTATAGTGTACTGAAATAGACAAAGGTTAGCTCAATGTAACTACAAGGAGCCTGAAAACGGAACCTCTGGTACTAAAGAGGTTTTGGCCAATTTAGAAGCTGAAGAAAACAGTAAGCAGAGGAAGGGCGCAGATAGTTGCAGTTCCAAACATGTGAGAATTTTTATTGTTTGATTTTTAATAAGGTATTTATTTCTTGTGTTTTAATTTCGTGCAAAGTAATTTTCGCGCGTATTAGATTTCGCGATTATTTTGAACTCATCAAAGGCGCGAAAATTAGTAAGAACAAGCTTGCGTGGTCTTGCGTAGCTGGTGGTTTTGTTGTGGGTAATTATAAAGGCGCGCGACAAGCGCGCGCAAGCGAAACCGCCATTACCTGGAACTTGTAACTTCTATACTGTGTCTGTGAAACGGCTTTTTCACAAAAAAGAGTTATTTTTAGATACAAGTGCATAGGATGAAGAAAACAATTAACCAGTATAACATGGTATAAAACGCCCCCGACCCCCTAGATGTCTTGTGATCATAGCATCGCTTTTGGTGGGCTTTCTCAAGCTGCCACTTTTCCAATTGCTCCAGCCCACCCCCAGTACGTATTGACCAGTCCCTTCAGGACCAAGTCAATGAATAAAAATATTTGGGGGAAATATTTAAACTATTTAGCAAATGACCAAAAGAGCAACAATTGTATAATTAACAATTATTCCACTCGCGCTGGTTCGATATGAGATGGTAGATAGCCAACCAGGCTACCATATTTGTGGTCATTGGTATATGAGCTCATATACTATTGCCTGTTAACCAATCAAATCGCAGGAATTACAATATATCGAAATATACCATTGCTAGTTTTAAATAAAGCATGGTATAAAGTAACAATACTTGGCATCAGGTCTAAAAAACGTTAGAGCAGAGGGTTACACCCGCAAAAAAATTCGTGCACAAGCAATGGGCGTGGAAAAAATTCGTGCAAGCCGAAAATCTCCCCCTATCACTTTTCTAATGGTCCGTCCCTAAATTCAAGTTGACGTCGTGTTGTACTATATCATTATGACTACATTTTAAAATTCAGCTTGATAGCGAGGCATAAACAAAAACAATACAAACAAAAGAAATTAATAAACATGCTTGTAAATTGTCTTTGGTTAGTGTTCTCTATGCCTCCCTACCTGAATTTTAATATATCGAAATAAGCATATTGCTGAGACATTTACTAAAACCTAAAAAGCTAAGTAACGCCACACTGCACACAGTTATTGGAATCACAGCTAATTGTGTCTCCTCTCCAAGTGTGCATAGAATGCCAAAAAAAAGAAACTTTGTAGTATTCATTTGGAGGAATAAACTCTACGGAATCACGTGTCACCCACCCCATCATATCACGTGTCTGACTCCGCACTGGATCACGTTTCGCACGTGCAGTTTCCGCGAGGTCACGTGTTATATGCACCGCGGGGCATTTCCGAGGTGCCTTTCACTCTGTATGAAAACGGGACCTAGTGAACAACATGTCATACGTTCACTGTCTTGCAAGGCAATTTTTATAAAAGCCGAGTGGTGCACAAAACTAGATTTGAAACAGAGATAAAAGGCCCCTTTGAAATGGCATAGTGAATAGACCATATTCGCATTCTCGGTATTGGACTGGAACTAGCTTGCAATGGAGGCCTAATGCGGAGGGATATCATTAAAATAAGCTTCATGTCAATTGCATTTGAAAAGATTACCCGCATTGGCCTCCATTGCAAGCTAGTTCCAGTCCAATACCGAGAATACAAATATTTAACAATTATCCTGCGAAATCGCGCGGGATATCGCCTGATACTTAGCCGACGAGGCCGTTGGCCGAGTTGGCTAAAATCAGACGATATTCCGCAAGATTGAGCAGGATAATTGTTTTATTATTCAACAAATGGTCAACGAAACACATTTTGCAGATAGAAAAACTGTAATTATGCAGCGCTTTACAAGATTTCGGACGAATCTTCGCAACCTACGTATATCGCAGGATATCTGTTATGTACGGATGACAGATAACGTTCACATTTTGACCATATATGGGCAGCGCGCGCATGTGTTGAATAATAAGGTCTATTACTTGACATACCTATGCACAAAATAACGTGTCATTAGCGCCAAAACCCGTGCTGAGAGGAAAAGACAGAACCGAGTAAATTTCTACTCCCGAAGCTCGGAAAGCGAAGAGAAATGCAAATTTATAATTACAAACATTGTCATTTGCAACAGCGGGTATCTCATGCCTAAAATTGCGTTTTAAACATATGAAAGCAGGAGAAATAATGATCAAGAATACCATTTTGTCTTGTAGCGATATGTTGAAGATGGGTAAGAGCAAACCTTGGCCCGAGGCTCTCGAGAAGCTGACCGGAAGTAAAACACTGGACGTTGGAGCACTGACTGCCTATTTCGAGCCACTTCGTAAATGGATGGAGGATCAGCGAAAGACACTAGGATATGCCGCACCCGGGTGGGATGGGGATGACGATGTCCTGACCACTACCGTGAAGCCCAAGACCACTAGTGTTTTCGCTGGAGTCTCAACTCTTGCTCCAGTCCTGTTTAACACGATTGCAAGCTTGTTGTTTGCGCTGGTTGTGTTCTTTCGCTAAAGCCGTACGGTAGCTGAGACTTTTAGTAGTTTACTTTAGGGCTTTCCACAAGTTGCTCGAGATTTACCAAAAAGTTGCCCGTAATTTCTTAAAAAGTTGCTCAAAAGTTGCTCCAAAAATCAAAAAAAGTTGCTTCTGATAATAAAAGTTGCTCGAAAGTTGCTCCAAAAAATCCAAAACGCTGCTTCTAATCAAGATAATTTTTTCTAAATATAAGCTAATTTGCCTTTGAGGGTAAGCCGTTTTATGCAATTTTAAAGGAAAAGAAGTATCTAAATAACATATTAAGAAAATCTGTTAAAAAACAAGGATTTCTTTAACTGAGAAAATCGTGAAGATATCAATGACGTCATGTTTGCTGACGAGTTTTTTTAATGTTTTGAGTTTAAATGTCTTCAGATGTTCCTCGAAAGTCTTCGGCAAACTTCGTAAATCTTCGGAAACGTTCGTATTGTCTTTGAACAACACTCGGATAGTCTTCGGAAATCTTCGGTCTGGAAATTGCTCAAAATGCAACAAGTTGCTCGAGAGGAAAAAAGTTGCTCGAATCATGAAAAGTTGCCAAAAAGTTGCCGAGCAACTTGTGGAAAGCCCTAGTTTACTTTAAAAACTGTAGTATTCAGATTTTTTGTTAATTTGAGGTGATCATGTAATCATTGATCGCTTTTGAGGTTGCTGTCGAGATTAGTTTGCAATCGCCTGATTTTTCGTTTCCATTTACCGTGGTTGTAGAAGCTTCCCAAGGTTTTGTCGTATATAGAACGAAATAAATACCATTCTTTCACATTTTGAGTCGTGCGTGTGCATCCTTTAACCAGTTCTCACTAGTGACGCAAGCACAAGAGCGATCATGCAAAAAGGACAGATTTTGATCCTTGTGCTTGTGCTGGTCGCAAGCACAAGCACAAGTACAAGCATCACTAAAAAAAGCAATGCGCTTGTTGTTTTGCTTCAGCCGAAGCCGTTTTCACGGTGAAATAAGAGCTGTTATCCATGTGCTTGTGTTTGCGTCGCTAGTGAAGACCAGGTTTAAACAAGAACATTGAGAAGCTTGAGAAGCTTAAAATCGGGCGCTTTGCCTTGAAAGGCAGGGTTCAGTACAGCAGAAACCACGAAGCAGTTACTTAAGTAGCACTCAGTCCGACTGTGTTTGTGTAAGTCACAGGGCTTGCATGAGCTGTATTAGTGTGCATAATATAATATCTAGAACGTTGTCGAGATTGCATTATTACTTAATGACATGATGGTTTCAATTTATAAATGTATCTCACAAAATACAAATAAACGATTGAAGTAGACGACTAGACAATGTAAAGTTTTAAGACTTAGCAAAGTGCAGTGTATTGGTAATACTGTAAGGTGCGGTTTCACCTGAAGGTCGTGTGCTTTTCGGTATTTTCCAGGCATTGCACTTTGATGGGACAGTACTACAACTGTTTACCGGGGAACTACTATTGTCAAGAAAATGATCACAACTTGTTGATGAATGATTGAACATTTGTTTCATACCATTACTGTAATAGCAATTGATGAAGGCTTTTAGTCCTGAACCAAAGTATAAGGACTGGGAAATACTGAAACCCATTATCAGCCACCTTAAACGGAAATATCTTGTTGGTGTTTCAAGGAATCCAAGGAAACTTCACTCATCCCATGTATCTATGTATTTCGGTATTTTGTAATTTTTTGAGTGATTTTTGGGGATGTTTGGCAGGTGATAGTTTTTTTTAAAAGAATTAGTAAAATTTAGACAACTAAGAAATACTGAAAATTTAATGTGAATTTAACATTGGAATTTGAAGTTAGAAATTGGCAGACGGACACCAAACAGTCCCGTGACATCCTGGAGTGTTTTTGCATGGGGGTCACATGCAACTGTGTGATGATGTTTCCATTTTTTTCTTCAATCCCCACTGATAAAGAACTGTTGTTGGTGTTATGTTGGTGTTATCACATGTCAAGCCTTTAACAAGGTATGAAACTGACACAAGGATTTAAATTATTCTGGTGCTCAATTTTTGCGTAACTAAAATTAATGTTACTCAAATTCCTGATGGATTCTGTCTTAAACTGTTACGAGCTTAGTATTTCCAAATTATTGCATGTCAATGTAAGGCAAGACAAGACATGCCTTGGTTCTTATGTAATTCTCTTAAAAACACATAAGATATTGACTATAATTTTGTCTGTGCTATGGCAATTCACAGTGGGGTGGTCTTGATGTGTCTTTAACTTGTAGACTGGACTGGACTAGTAAAACGCGGACTAGTAAAACGCGGACTTGTAAAACGCCTCTAGACACTTCGAATTCCTTGGCCACAATCATCTTACGGCTCTCTTCAATACATAATGTCTCAAAAAAACAGTAACCTCAGAAAGAAGTCAGAAGCAAATAAGGTCGAAAGACCGAATTTGAACATATAACGGCAAATGTTCTAATGTCACGAACGTAGGAATCGTGTAGGCCCGTCACCTTTATTTGCCACATACTGCCCCCAAATTAAAACAGTACCCTCAGAAAGAAGTCAGAAGCAAATAAGGTCGAAAGACCGAATTTAAACATTTAACGGCAAATATTCTAATGTCACGAACGTAGGAGTCGTTTAGGCCCGTCACCTTTATTTACGATTGACTGTTGATTTCTGGACGGGCCCCGTTCTACCTCGTGCGAGCAATACAAACGACTGCACTCAACAGACGTCAAGTAGTGGAAAGAGAGAAACATATGCACACAACTCATAGCATCAATCCCGTTGTTTTAGTAGGGGTTTGCAGAACGAACATGTGCTATACTGCAAAAACATCTCCACGCTAAAACAGACCATAGAGTGCTCAAAAAAGCTAGAAATATGCCGTCGAAGAAACACACAAGAGCTTCAAACACAAATTGTTTCGCTCGCTAAACCGTTTAGTTTTATCCGATTTACAAGCGCTTGTTTTACAAGTCCGCGTTCTACAAGTCCGTGCTTAACAAGCCCTCGTTTTACAAGTCCGCGTTTTACAAGTCCGCGTTTTACTAGTCCTCGTTTTACAAGTCCGCGTTTTACTAGTCCGCGTTTTACTAGTCCGCCTTTTACAAGTCCGCGTTTTACCTGAGTCCGCGTTTTACTAGTCCGCGTTTTACAAGTCCGCGTTTTACTAGTCCGCGTTATACTAGTCCGCATTTTACAAGTCCGCGTTTTACTAGTCCTCGTTTTACAAGTCCGCGTTTTACTAGTCCGCGTTTTACTAGTCCGCCTTTTACAAGTCCGCGTTTTACCTGAGTCCGCGTTTTACTAGTCCGCGTTTTACAAGTCCGCGTTTTACTAGTCCGCGTTATACTAGTCCGCCTTTTACAAGTCCGCGTTTTACTAGTCCGCGTTTTACTAGTCCAGTCCAGTCCTCGAAATACAGTATGCCAAAACTCCCCGCCCTCTAAAGATAAGTCCTTGACGGTTCTTGTCGTTTTTCGGTGCCTATTCATCTTCGGCATCTTTCTCATCCACCTCTCGTTCTGTCCTGTGTCTTTCATCACACGAAAGAAAAGCTGATTCTCAAAAAATCTGCCACAAAAGGAAATTGACAAAAACAATATGAAAACCATATATCGAAAGTTTCTTATTCTAAAATTTTATCATACGTCTTAATTCAGAGCTACAAAGAAGTTCCTCCTTTTGAGTTATTGATACTGTTCTTACAGTACCCTCTTTCCACTAGCGAAATTTTACAAAATTCCTTCGCGGCGAAAAGGTAGCGCGAATCCAGAACAGACTCCAATCGAGAGTGGGTTAATTCTAGATTACTATTAATTAACTATTACAACATTCATTTTTAAAATAGTTTCCCAAGCCGACTAAGCTAACTAAACGTCGAGTGTATCTTTCAGTAAACAAAACATGCCGTTATGACGCCGGAAATCCAGCTCACGCATACTATACCCCGTGACTCACGCAAACCTCCGACTTACGTGCTACTACAGTCATTCCTTTCTAAACATTTTTTTTTTACCACCACCGTACCTTTCTACCCAAAAAACTCATGAAACCGCCCGGTTTTAACCTGTTTTAACCTTTCAAAAATTAGAGCGTTCGAAACTAAATAAGATCCGTAATCACAAACAACATACAGCCGTTTACCAGCACTCTTTAAAACTCCTGAAACCCTTCAAAATCAGGCAAAATAAATCTTTGAAATAACCTTCATCAATGTTTCTTATTTTTTATTCAGTTCTATAAAATGCCTTTCATACACTACTGTCAAACAAAAATTTCAATTTCCTCTAAGTTTCAAGACAAAAGAATAACAAATATTTCGTGCACAATGTAATTTGATTAAGCCAATATTATCACGTCTAAAAATACTTCAAGCAATTCAGTGAAAACCCGTTTTTTTTTCGTATCAACGAAAACCACTTTCGAATAATCAATACATGAAAATAAAATAAGATCAAAAGGAAGAAAGGAACCTTTCTAATTATTTGAAGACTTTCAAAGCCGTGATATTATGCATCCAATCCGCGATAAAATTTAATTACAACAAAATCCAAGCCTCATTTTGAATTCCATTTTTTTCAGTTGATACCTTTATCCAACTTGTGAAAAATTCCATTCAAGTTCCTATTAATACTGTACATTCCCAATGTTTTGCTCAGGTCTTCAGAAGCGTCTTACTAACCGAATCTAAAATAATTCCAAAACATGCTGTACAAACATTCTACTCTTTGTGACAAACGACTTGACGACCAATTGTTCAGAAATGAAAATCGACACAGTTCTTGCTAAATAAAAAAAAAGTTTTACGGCGGAGTCAGGCTCAAAAAATATACCGCAAGATCACACCCCCATTCATAGTCAGAAACCAGCAAACCATCTAGTTTGCTAAAAAAAACACTGCGTGACATCAATGACGTTACCTTTTTCATTTACAAAAATAACTTTTACTTGTCAAAGTAAGTGCAATTTCACAATGGTGAATATCAGTACAGTATGGGGCCCAGTTCTCGGCCGGGTCCAGTTCTCGGCCACTTTGTGTTTAACGCGTTTTTCATACTCCAGTTGAATCAAAAGAAAAAGGTATTTCCTTCAAACGATAGACTGATTCATGAGCTTTAAGTATCTTCAGTTTGATCGTTCAATTCGATATAGAAAGCTCACACGTCGAGTTTACGCGGAGGTAGGTGAATTTGCATTCCCGAAAAAGTTGTTTGTTTACGGCTCCAAATTCATGGATGTAGTTAAATTCGTATTTTATCCAAAAGCCCCCACCATACGAGCTAATTTTTGGCATGTGAAACGTAGAATAATTCAGCTTTCTGCTTTAGTTAACTTTTCGTTGAACCGTTGTATTTTTTGGTCTTAATTTACTTCGAAATTTTTTCTTGCGACGTTTGCGTATTTGCCAGTTCTCGGCCACCCTGCTCGCTATCACAGCTTAGCGCTAAAGTTCAATCTTATCTCTAAGTTTTGAGCTGACTCTTGTCTTGTCTATTATTTCTACAACACCTAAATCTTTCAAGACCTTTTCACTGCAAAATAAACCATCTAAATGCACGGGTCACACAATGCGGTTTTGCCAGAACCTGCACATAGGCAACTAGGCGCGTTAAAATCCTTCTTTTCTAAAGTAAAACAAAGCATCATAAAAATAATTTGGGATCGATATAGTATAAATAGGTTTACAGAGTGATTTTATGACTGTGAAAATTAATTGAGCATTTTTTTACAGATAATTACGCACAAGCTTTTTAGTGGCCGAGAACTGGGCCAAGGTGGCCGAGAACTGGGCCCACAAATGGAGCTTTTATTTTTATTATTGCTCGGGCAAATTAATTTTTGACCGGTCGATAGCTTTACACCAAAAAGCTGAATAATGTAGCTAGCTCTGGGAGAAATTTCAAGTTCCTGCGGTTCTTCTGAGGTAAGAAATACAAGTTTACGTCAAAAGTGGCCGAGAACTGGGCCCCATACTGTACTTTGCCCCGTAAGCTTTTTTCTCTGTCCTTCCGCCGAAGCAAAAAAACACAACCTGATTACACATTAACCCAAAAGTCGACCAAGTGTGCCTGCAACGATTTCCTGTCAAAACTAAAATGAAAACCATTGCGGTATGCGTCACCCGTAGCGGTTTTGTAGCAACCCCGAGCTATCCCCGTCTTTTTGGCCGCGCCAGGAGACTACGCTCTAGGACGACCAAAGGGTAAACCTTAAATCGGCCACGCCCGATTAATAAATAATGACCTCTGCCATTAACTATGAACATGGGCGATCCAAGCGATCGTGATCGCCTCAATCGCTACAGACGTTAGCGATCGAAAGTGTAATGTTTTATATCGCCCCAATCGCAAGAAAACGATGGAGCGATTTTAAGAGAACTTGCCTTTAGAAGCTGGATATCTCAGTAACAAAATAGATTTGTGACAATACATTACTAGGCTATTTAGACGATCCTGTTTCATGGTTGTATTTCAGCCCATTAACAAAAGGTTTCTTTTATTTTTTGTCATATATACATGCGCTACACACGGGTTTTTCTGATTCCTGTCTCATAGTGCTTTTTAGGTTGTTCTTTAAAGTTAAAGGGGAGACAATATACGGAAAATGATGCCGCGGACCTCTCCTAGGAGCATTTTGGGGAGAAGAGTTTAACCCTAACGTTATGCAATCCAGCCATACACGATCCCATAGTTAGTAAATTTGTGCATTGATAAACCAACTACTGGTACTTCTGGCACTAAAATATATATTTCTTTTTTTTTTGGGGGGGGGGGAGGGGCAGAACCCCTTACCAAATTTTTGTTTGGGGAGACAGACCTTCCCCCCTCCTACTTTCCCTCCCGTGACTTGTTGCGTGACCAGGAAAAGACATTTTAAGTCACTCGTCAGGAGCGTTCTTGTCTGGGCAGAACCCTTTTACCAAATTTTTGTTTGGGGGGCTACAGACCCCCCCCCCCCTCCTCCTTTCCCTCCCGTGACTTGTTGCGTGACCAGGGAAAGACATTTTAAGTCACTCGTCAGGAGCGTTCTTGTCTGGGCAGAACCCTTTTAACAAATTTTTGTTTGGGGGGCTACAGACCTTCCCCCCTCCTACTTTCCCTCCCGTGACTTGTTGCGTGACCAGGAAAAGACATTTTAAGTCACTCGTCAGGAGCGTTCTTGTCTGGGCAGAACCCTTTTACCAAATTTTTGTTTGGGGGGCTACAGACCTCCCCCCCCCCCCTCCTCCTTTCCCTCCTGTGACTTGTTGCGTGACCAGGGAAAGACATTTTAAGTCACTCGTCAGGAGCGTTCTTGTCTGGGCAGAACCCTTTACCAAATTTTTGTTTGGGGGGCTACAGACCTTCCCCCCCCCTCCTCCTTTCCCTCCCGTGACTTGTTGCGTGACCAGGGAAAGACATTTTAAGTCACTCATCAGGAGCGTTCTAGTCTGAGTAGTATAAAACTTTTCTAAACGAGATGGGGAAGGCAGGATACTAAGGTAGGCTGATACACAGGCTAGTCTGGCTAAGGGCGTACAAACGTTGGTTAGGAAACTAAGTTTCATCGCTAGCAAGAAATGGGACGACTGCGCTGACATTTTAGATCATGCCAAGACAACTGAGAAAGCTTTATCTAAGCTACTTATTTATTCAAACGTTTATAAAGCAAATTAACGAGGTTAGATAAGAAGTGCTGACACCATCCGCAATTGATCTGCACACGGATCAAAACATCACCAGGCGAGTTCGTTCAGCCAGATGAGATGATATGTTAAATTTAGAAGCCTGCAAGATTCAAGTACCTCGGCACTAGGTTGAGTCAATTTTCAAACCGGTGGAGGAAGAAGTATCTTTGTTAGATCTGCGCAAATTTAATAAATGTTAGTCAGAAAAAGAAAACGATCAAGTGGAAGATGTAGATGCAACAGACGAGAAAGAAAAGAAAAGGGTGGAGTGGAAAATGGGAGTGGTGGAAGGCCTAGTACAGTTAACTCCTCTATAACGGACACCTTCGGGACCATCATTTAGTGTCCGTAATAGAGAAATTCCGTAGTAGCGAGATTTATTTTCAGTAATTCTTATTCGCCGGGACTTCATCTCCTGCCCGTAATAGCGAGGTGTCCGCAAGGCGAGAGTTGACTGTAACAGGGACAGATGGAATCGCTAGAGCTAATGTCAGAGTTATAACAAAGGGGAAAACGACCTTCACCTCTCCAGAAGAGTGGAAAACTCTATCCGTTTAGCCTACGTAGCTGGCGGTTTTGTTGGGGTTTAAATTAAAGCGCGCACAAACAAGTAACAAACCTTCCAGCTACGCAGGCTAAATTCGAAATAAGTGGACGAATGAAAAACTTTATTAGGGTCAAAACCACATAGCTAGGGAAGAATCCCTTACTAATTTGTGGACACATGATTAAAAAATACAAAAATGTGACAATTAATAATATTAAAAACTGTGTTAAATATCAATAGTAATATAAAAATCTAATACTACATTAATTCAAAAAATAGTTGGTCTAAAAGTGTACAAATATAATTATAATCGCTATATAAATGTATAAATGTTAAAAAAATGATATGATGCTGAATAAAAAATTATACAGTAAATCCGTTTGAGATTCGGAGCAAAGTTTGAGATTACGAACAAATGTTTGTAATCGCGGTATAGAAATCCTAAAAAGAATGTCCCTCATCAAAATGCGGCTCTAGATACCAGATGGAGGTCAGACCCGGGGGGGGGGGGACTCCGATATGACAGGGACGGGGATGCTCGTAGTCTCGCTTAGAATGTAAATTTCGGACTTTGGTTCTCGCTTAGGGTGTTCTGAAGAAAATGGCAATAGTTTTTAGCCGTCAGAGTCTCGTTTAGGGTTACACACGAAAAAAAAATACAAATATAACTTCTTTTTTCAGAATTTTGGTACCTTTTAGAGTTCTAAAATAGCTTGAATCACGCCCAGATTGGTCTCTTTTAGGGGTTCATTTCAACATTTCCGACAATCATTCCCTTCTCTTTAACATGGGAGTACCCCCCCCCCCCCCGGAGGTCAGAAGTAATGTTTCAATCGCAGAAGAGTCAAGGAGGGGAGTAGTGCAGTTATATTTCCATTCGAGATTACTTTGATCTATTACCCGTTTTACTGAGTTGTAGTGTTGGTTGTCTGAGAACCCGTATTAGCCGAATTTTAGGTAACTTTCTTCAAAGATTGTTTTAAAGTAAAACAAGGCCGAAAACAGGTATTCCTGCGTAGGAGTCTGGGTTGCCTGTGTAAATAAATGGCCCAATCAGTGCAAGCTTTGAAGGCTACCTCTTTGGGGAAGACTAAGTTCCAGTCATCCAGTGTTGACAAAAATGGCGGCAGCGAAGGTGTGGCGGAAGTAACAAGCGTCTTTAGCTACGTTTTATTCCCAAAGGAAGGCACTTCACTGTCAGGTAATTAGTGTTTTACTTTTGTTAGGCTGTGGCTTTTGGTCTCTGTTGCTTTTACGAGGATGTAATGGTTTACAGCGCCAGTAGTGCGATCAGACAGCTTTTCTGCACTGTAGCGTTAACTGAACACTTCAGTCAACCATTTCTGTTTTCCAGAAACGTTTTGGAACTTTCCCAGCGGGGATTTGGATAGGCTAAGAAATAATTTGACGTTTTCCTTTAGTTCTGTTTTATCCTTTTGAGATAAGGAGAACTCAAGTTCGCAGTATCATATTTATTTGATTCACATTGCATAATAGACCATTTTACAGTTGTCCGCTTAGTGACCTGGCCTTTGAATGGAAGTGAGGCTGGAGGTGACCTTGTTTTGATACAGACCTCACTGCTTTTGTAGTGTAAATCATGTTGTTCTGATGCAAACTAGTTTGCATTTACATGATAAAGCATAGAGGTTTGTATCAATGCAAGGTCACCTCCAGCCTCACTACCATTCAAAGGCCAGGTAACTTAGCAGGCAACTGTAAAATGGACTATTGTTCACAGTAAGCACTCAAATTCTTTCACACACCCACACATAAACTTAAAAAATATCATAATCACGCATAAATTACCTTCAGCCATGCAGAACAAGACTGTCAAGATGTTTGCATAATTAAGCGTGGTTTTGTGGAATTATCCTCCCTATTAAATATTATATGTGTATTAAACTTACTTCAAATGCTGGCCACCCAATTCTAGATGTTTCAGAAATGTAGCTCAACAAAGTCTGCTGTTATTTTATGAATCTCCATGTGTTGCACACTAGAGATGTCACACCTGACCACTTTTCAAATAATTTTAATTATCAAGGATTGTTTATTTAAATTGCATACATGTAAAGCTATGTAAGAGCGAAGTTTGTGCCATCTGTGGCAGTTTAACACAAGCCGAGGCCTTTATAATTTTGCTTTCCTGCAAAATCCGAACATGAATATTACAATATAGTTATTGCAAGTGCAAAGCGCAAATTGATCCCAAGCTCCCTAAAAATGTTTATAAAGTTTTTGACATAACCCACGCGAAGACTACCATGCAGACAGGTGGTTCAATGAGGCAGAACACAAGAGACACCTCATTTATAGTCATGTTCTTCTGCCCCCTTGAAATAATTGACATAAAAATATTGGGCGTGTTTAAAACGCGAAATGGCGAAACGGCGAAATGACGAAATGGCAAAATGTTAAGATAAATACACGTAAATAATATAGTTTGGTTTCCTTTTGAACTTCAAGGTAGTTCTGTTTACATGTCTAGACTGAATTATTTCTAGGGAACATTTCAATGTTCTGGCCCAGGAATATAATGAATACTTGTCACTTATCACAACGCCAAATTGAACATATTGCTGAAAGGTCGCAGCACACCAGGATATTTTTTTCATTTAGTACTTGCCAAGTTGTCTATCAGTATCTGCACTGCACTACAGTCAGCTTACATTGTATCGAAGGACTGATATAGACATCGAATCGAACGTTACTCCGTTTCTGTGCAAAGAGCGTTTGCCACTGATACCGTGTATGAACTTTATCGCAAAGTAGGTTTAGTTTTGTTAATCCATTTCTTTTGAATGTTGGAGCTCAAAGCATTACTTCATAGCCGAGACTCAGTGGCAAATACGAGATAAACAAATCATTTTCTTCTGATGTCTAAACGAAATGCCGACATCTCGATCAAGAATGTCCTAGGCGTATCAAACAGGGAGAGACTGGAATCCAAATTACCCACAGGTTCGAGACCGGTCTTCGTGACAGAGAATTTGTGATTGCAGTTTCTTTTATTTTTCAGGACTTATCTACAAGGATGAATTCGGCAACATATGAAAATTCCAGTACAACGGTAATATCTTATAACTTTGGCTTTTATCTTCAGTATCATTTCGCCGTTTCGCCAAAAATATTGGCAACTCACTCACTTACATTACATTAAGTGACAAATGGAGTTTCCATACTGAGCTCTACAAATTTCAGTTGAACGTTTCGGCAAATACGGTAACTCAACAACAGAATACAAGAGAAATGCATGTGGTCTAAGCTAAAAATAAATACACGAAACAATACACAATGCACAAAACCTTCGAGTGAAATTAAAAGTGCCCCTACGCGTCAAGCATTAGCTTATTGAATTAATGCTATTTTTATTATCCAATTATAGGTTGGTGCCATTCCTGTATTTAGCCGCTACTCAAGTAAGGTGTGGCGGAAGTAATCGGCATTTGTAACTACTTTTGGTTCCCAAAGGAAGACACTTTCTCTCAGGTAATTAGTGTTTTGCTTTTGCAAGGCTGTGCTTTTTAATCAATGTTGTCATTTGTGAAGGTGTAAATGGTTTGCAATGCCAGTAGTGATAGTAAACAGTGTTTCGGCGGTCAGGCGATGTAAAAATGAAACTGCACTGTAGCATTAACTAAACAGTTAACTATTCCTCTTTCCATAAATTGTTCTTTAGATCTTTTTTAGTGATGGAATTAATATGTTTTTTCAAGAGGGGCTTGGAGTATGCAAAATAATTTTGGAACTTCCAGAGTGGAGGTTTATTTTTTCTAAATTGTTTTCATGATAAAGCACCTTCCAATAATGTTATGGCCAAGGTAAACTTTTGAATAAAGTAATTATTAATTTAATGTGTAATTTCTTCGAATTGTGCTCGGTCTTACTATAAGTTATGCAATTTGAGATTGCTTATACAAAATCACACTGGCCGGTGTGTAATATTAGGTAATAAATTATCAGAAGCCCTGACTGTTGTGCGTCGATCCCACGCATAGGTATGAAAAAGCTTGCGTCCTTTCAGAATTTTGTGTGTAAATTACGCACACCTGTGGGTAAATGGGAACTCTGGTCTTAAGCTTGGTTTACAAGCCAAAGGTGCGACGCAAATGCATGCAAGTACAAATGAAAGTGATGTTGACACATACAATGCGGAGACAAGGAACGTAAGATATGCAGACAAAGTTTGAGCGTTTTCCAAGGTGGCAGACAAGTCTTACTTTGCTTGCTTGTGTTTGTGTTTGTGTTTTCATTTGTGTTTAGCAATGTTCAGATGTGAAGCAAGTGCAAATTAATGCAAGCACAAGTGAAGTGCAAGAAAATATGGACAATTCTCCACTCCTTGTGCTTGCATTTGTGTTTGCATTTTCAGTTTGCATTGTAATTTTTTGCTATGTTTTTCTTTGAATTTGTGCTTGCATTTGCCTAGTTGCATTTGCATCGCTTGTGAAACCAGCCCTTTAAGTTATTAATTTTTCTTCAATTTTTTTTTCTTTTTAGAGAACATTGTCTTCATGGCTTCTGCAGCACCATCCTTTCCTTCCACTAAAGAAACAACCAATTACGCACGGTTGTGTCGCCTTCTGGTTGATGTTGGATCACAGGTTCTAAGGGAGACCTTTGACAGGGTACGTCCACCTGGAAGTCTTCACACAATTTTGGCTGATCCTGCAGTTCATGCTAAACTACAATCACTTCGAAAGAAGAAAGTCCTTAATCCGTCACAATGGGGCAAACTGTATCCTGCCATGAAATCTTCAGTTTCATCTGGGAACTTTGACACCACGCTATTGGTACTTCTTCTTAGGAATATTTGCAGCCTGGTTCCTCCTGCCACTGGCTGGGATAGCCTTCCTCTGGTAACAGACGTAACCCCCGAGGCTGACATTGCTCGCATCAAGTTCCACAGGAACACAGTTTACGGTCATGCAACTGAAGCTTCAGTTGATGATGCAACATTTGGTGTCTACTGGAATGACATCAGAGTCACCTTGGTGCGACTGGGAGGTGCAAACTACCAAGATGCTATTAACGACCTTGAAAAAGAATGTATGGACCCTGATTTTGAGGAACACTACCGAGGTCTTCTTAGACAGTGGGTGAAGGATGAGGCGAGCATCAAGGACAAATTAGATGAGCTCAATAGAAAGCTAGAAGACTTCATGAGCAATGCTGAAAAAAGGCCAACGTTAGAAGGTCAGTGTATGATTTAAAAACATACATGTGTACATGTAGATTAATAAACTAATAAGCCTGAAGGTGGCTTGAATGGATTTTTAGGGGCAATGCTGCTCTCAAATTTGGGAATTACATTATGTAACTATGTTGTTTGGGAATTAACTATTATTAACACCAGTCATGACAAATTTTGGTCTTTATGTGATACAGCTCTGGTGATAATTTTTCAATAGCATTGTTAATGGCAACATAGTTGATTCCCAAACTTGAGTAGTGTTACCGCTAATAAAAATTCAGTCAAGCCCCCTTAATTAAGGTCTGGGCAGAGATAACCTGTTTTTTTTGGTTGTGTTTTTTTGCCTGTGTTAATCTCCTATTTGAGGTGCAAAATTGCTAGTGGTGCATTTATTAGCTAGGGGATGTGACTAGAATTTACATATGGTATATAAAGCAAAAAGAAGTATATTGTTTTTCTGAACACAGGCGGCCCAAGCTCACAATAAGAGGAGTTTATACAGTTATTCATATGTTAATTGTATGCAAAAACGTAACTCTCGCCTTGCACCATATGGAGGTGTTGTGTTACGGCGGGTTGCACTTATGTTTATGTAAAAGCCAAGCTCTTGATGATGAGATTTTACTCTAATTTAAAATTACCCAGAAATATGTTGCAATTTTTAAATAAAAATCAATTTTTTCCTCTCGCGCCGTCTTATTTGATGTAAACAGACAATTAGCCGATTTATTTGTGCGGTAAGCCTGACATGTTCGTGCGCGATAAGGCTAAGGGCTCCGCACGCGAGCGGTGTTTTGTTACATGATGACCGTTGTCCGTTGGGTCGAATGTAAATTTCAAAAATATAAGGATTTGTATGGAACGAAACGAAGGTGGTTAGCAAGCCAAATATGTTGGAAAATTTTTCAATAAAAATGACTTACCTTGCCTCTACGACGCTGTTGGTGAAGTTTGCGTCCTCCCTGGGCAGTTCGTTGGCGATTTAATGCCATTTCAGCCGATTTTCTCTACCAAAAGAAGGAGAAGGCTGTACACTAGTTCTTCAGGAGGCATGCCTTCTGGAGCGAAAAATCCTACTTCCAAATTGTAGCGGCAATAGGTAAATGACTGAGTTGAAATCCATATCGAAAGCACAAACACCACGACGTAGAATTAATGCGGTGATCTTTTAATTATGGTCCAACACGTAAAAACTGAAAGAGGATACAATAACCAAACTGTACTTAAACTAAAGCTAAATTGATCCGAAGTGCAATACAATAAAGGTCACTTAAGCCATTCGATAAATTATTACATAACAAAGAAACTAATCACTAGTGAAATCGCTCTATAAAGACGAATAAAAACGATTGACAAAAACTACAAAACAATTACAAGTCAATAGCAAAATGTTCGTACCTCTATCCCGATCTTGGGGCGAAAACGGTCACAGAAAATAGGAAATATCTCAAGATAACTGGAGAAACTTCTGGTGCTATCGCAAGAAATAGAGCACCGCCGACAACTAAAGGCACGAGGTAACACTACGCTTCACTGCACATGACTCGTGACGTAACCGGAAATAATGTAACGCAAAAGTAACGCAATGCGGGCGCTACATGGCTCCTCTAAATTGGCTTGCAAATTTATAAAAAATAACATGCAAAGAAACAAAAATGACAACAACAAAAAAGAAACTTAATCAAGGAAGTAATAATCATCAATAGTGTTCAAAATGTTCAGTGTTCAATGTTCAGCAACTCAAAGGTCCGTTCATAGGGCTTCATGTACTCATCGTTTCTGGCTCCTCGGCGGGGATCCCGGTCTTCGGTTGGTCTTCATCGCAGGGAACAAGAAGAACAAGCTTCTGTACAGGTCTGTACAGATACACAGGTGGTTTGGATCTCTTTCCGCATCTGTCAAGGGAGGAGTCCGCAACTAACAACTTCACTTTTCTCACAAGGGCATCGTCACTTGGGTAAGTTTCCACCACACGTGCAAGGCGCCACTGGTTGCGAGGTAGCCCTTCGTCCTTGATGATCACAACATCGTCTTCCTTTACGTTCCTGCCAGGTCTGACCCATTTCTGTCTCGCCTGCAGCGCCTGGAGAAAGTCGGTCTTCCTTTTCGCCCAGAATTCGTTCACCAAGTACTGTACACGGCGCCATCTCTTCTTGGAGTAGAGATCTGCTCGCTGAAAGGACCCTGGAGGAGGGAGGACAACACTTGACTTCATGGTGAGCAGCTGATTAGGAGTCAGTGGTTCAGGACATTCTGGAGAATTCAGGTCGTCTACTGTCAGTGGGCGGCAGTTTACGATGGCCTCAGCTTCTTTCATGAAGATGGATAGGGATTCAGTGTCGAGCTGCGCTCCATGGCGAAGGAGAAGAGCCTCCAGTACATTTCGCACGGTTCGAATCTGGCGTTCCCATACGCCTCCCATATGGCTTGCATGGGGCACATTCATCTTGTAGGTTATCCAGTCGCAATTTCTCTTCAGAAGTTCTTGCCTCAGTTTGTTTTGATCGAGCTCTTCGAGGGCCTGTTGGAGGTCGTTCTTCGCACCCACAAAATTCGTTCCTTGGTCCGATCGCAATTGGCGGACTGGGCCACGACTACCAACAAAGCGGCGGTAAGCACAGATGAATGAGTCTGCTGTCAGAGAATTGGCAACTTCTAAGTGGACTGCTCTTGACGCCATACAGGTGAAGAGAACCCCATATCTCTTGAGCTGACGACGCCCTTCCTTAACGTACCAAGGGCCAAAGTAGTCAACCGCGCAATACGAAAACGGGGGTGCAGGTTGGACTCGATCTTCTGGGAGGTTAGCCATCCTTTGTTCTTGCACTGATCCTCTCAACTTTCGGCAACAGACACATCGTGAAATGTGGTTGGATACAGTGGACTTTCCACCGATGATCCAGAATCCTGCTGATCTGATCCGATTTAGCGTCATTCCACACCCTTGATGCTCTATGGAATCATGGTAATGAGAAATGATGAGGCCTGTCACATGCCCTTTCTTTGGGAGAATTACGGGGTGTCTTTCTGCCGTCGTCAGATCAGCGTGCTTCAGGCGGCCGCCAACTCGAAGTACACCATCTTTATCAAGAAAAGGGTCAAGCCTGTAGAGAGTGCTACTTTTCTTCATGGCCCTGGAGGTGTTGCGGTCTTGAGAGCCTTGTACATCAGCAGTACAGAGCAGGTTAATTTCGTCCTTAAATGCTTCTCTTTGGACGGCCTTGATGATCTCCACCTCTGCATTTTGAAGCTCCTGAATGTCGACTGGAACATACTGGTTCGTCTTAGAGTGCTTAGTCTTCGCAGAATGGGCACCATGTGTCATCTTGGGAACCAAGGTGCAAACTTCTTCCGTTTCCACTTGGGTTTCTTGCTTATGCTCGGTTTGAAACCTTTTCTGAAGGCGAAGGCAGACAGCGACTGCTCTTTTAGCCTTGAACCAACTGGAGAAATACTTCAGGCGTTCGGGGAGGGTGAAGCGTTCTTGAATTTGGGTGGCCATTGTCGAGATCTTTCTTACTTCAGGATCATCGGAAGAAATGTACGTGGGTCCCATGTCATCAAGCAAGCCTTGATCTTCTAATGGTTTCCAAAGGAACTCAGGGCCGTTCCACCAACGCGAGTTTTCAATAAGATCCTGTGCATTTTGGCCGCGTGATGCATCATCTGCTGGATTCATCTCTGATTCCACGTACTTCCACTGACTGGGTAAGGTGCTATCCCGGATCTGCTGGACTCTATTGGCGACAAACACATGAAATCGCCTTGCATCATTGGAGATGTAGCCAATAACAACTTTACTATCAGTCCAGAACACCTCTTGGATTTCGTCATACTCAAGTTCCTTTTGTAGGATTGTGCTGGTCTTCACTAATACCAATGCAGCTGTCAGCTCAAGTCTTGGGATTGTCACAGGCTTTAACGGTGCTACACGAGATTTGGCCATCACCAGGGAACAATGTATCTGGTCAGATTGATTGGTAAGCCTGAGATAGGAGCATTGCCCATAAGCATCTTTGCTGGCTTCTGAGAAATGATGGAGTTCCACAGATTTGAGCTCTCCAAAACCTTCTGGCTTGTAACACCTGGGGATCTTGAGGTTTGTTAACAGTGGCAGATCAGTTCTCCACCTTTTCCATCTTGCTCTAAGCGGTTCTGGAACCTGGTCATCCCAATCTGCTCCATCTTTACATAGCTCCTGAAGGATACTCTTTCCAACCAGGATGAAGGGGGCAAGCATACCAAGGGGATCAAATACAGAGCTAACGGTAGACAGGATGCCTCTTCTTGTTAAGGGTTGGTCCTTCAGCTCAACTCTAAACTGTAATGTGTCAGACTCGATGCACCATTGGACACCAAGAGCCCGCTCGATAGGAAGGGTGTCTTTGCTAATATCCAGGTTTTGGAGATCCTTCGAACGATCTTCATGGGGTATTGCATCAATCACAGCCTTGTGATTTGAGACGAACTTGTGCAGGTTGAAGCCGCCCTTTGCACACAACTTCTTTGTATTCTTGACCAGGCTAATAGCTGCTTCGGGTGTAGGCACTGACTTCAACCCATCGTCAACGTAAAAGTCGTTCTTCACAAAGCTGGCTGCATCACTTCCACATTGGCCTTCGTAGTCACTTGCGGTCGTTTTTAGTGCGAAGTTTGCGCAACCGGGCGATGATGTTGCCCCAAACAGGTGAACAGTCATTCTGTATTCGGTTGGTTCGTCCTTGATGTCGCCATTTTCCCACCAAAGGAAGCGAAGAAAATTGCGATGTTCCGGGTTGACGTTCACCTGGTGAAACATGCCCTCAATATCGCATGTGAGGGCCACTGGTTCTTGTCGGAATCTACACAGCACACCAACGAGATTGTTGGTGAGCTCTGGTCCTTGGAGGAGGTGACGGTTGAGGCACTCGCCGGCAAACTCTACACTGCAGTCGAACACCACCCTTATCTTCTCGGGCTTCTTCGGGTGGTAAACCCCATGGTGCGGAATGTACCAGATTTGGCCATTGTTGAGAGTAATCTCTTCAGGTGGTACTCTTTCAGCATAGCCCCGGTTAATGACTTCTTCCATGAACAGGAGGTAGTCCCTTCTATAACGGCTATCATTTTGGAGTCTTCTCTTGAGCTTGTTTAATCGATTTAAAGCTACCTCCCTGTTGTTTGGTAACTTGAGAGATTCTTCTCTTAATGGTAGGGGCAGTTCGTAATGATTGTCCTTCCCTTGGTGAACACCGTCCGTCATCTTCTTCATAAATTTTCTATCTTCAAAGGAAAATGGTTTCTCCTCCGGCCTTGTCTCGACAAAGTCCTGCTCGAACATCTTGGTTATCTGAAGTGGGTTTAGTATCTCCTTAGTGTGCGTCTTAAAGGTGAAGTGACAGGTCTTCTTTGGGTCATGCTGTACTTCACGTCTAATAATGCGGTTTACTCCCAGTTCTTCACACTCGCAAGCATCAGGTGAAACCATGCCAATTACTCCCCAACCGAGAGCGGTTCTCTTCGCATAAGGATCATCATCGCTCCCTGGAATTACCTCCCTTGGCTTGATGGCACGCGCACAGTTAATTCCCAGGAGCAAACCAACATCTAAGCTGTCATTGTATGGCATGAGGTGATCGGCAATCCTCTTAAGGTGTGGCCACTTGCGCGCTGTTTCTGGCCTAGGTATTTGACTACGCTTGGCTGGGATGATGTTTCTTGTGTAAGTTCGGGGAAGGGAAATCTCTGTATCTTCGTTCACACCACGTATCTTCTGGCTTGTAATGTTTTCTTCGGCTAGGACTGTAGATAACTTCAGGTGAACTTCAGGACCATCGACATTAAGCTTCTCGAGAGCGGTTTGTTTAACGAAGCAGGCATCAGATTGATCGTCAAGCAATGCATACACCATTATCTTGTTTTCTGTATTACTTTCGTGATGGAGCCACACTGGAACAATGAGGGAGTGCGAAATAGGCTCGGCAAGGCTGATTGGATCACGCACCTCTATACGGTGGACTACTGGGTTCCTGCGTAGTGGTTCTTGATTTTGTGGCTGATCTTGCACTATCCAGTCACCATGAAGGGCAGTCGGATGTCTGCGACTGCAGGTCCTGCAGTTCTTTCTCCCGTTACACTCCTTCGATGTATGACCCCACTTGAGACATGCCCAGCAAAGTGCGTTGCTTTGAATAAACTTCCTTCTGTCAGGAAGAGATATCTTGAGAAACTTCACACAAGAGTCAAGTTCATGACTGTCCTTACAAAATGTGCAGACGATTCTTTTACCACCACTGGTACCTTGATTGCCTTCCTTAGCAACACCTGGGTTCTCTTCGGAGGAAGAAGTCGCAAAGGTCCTCAAGTCAGTGCTTAACTTGTCCCGTAAAGTGTTCCTTGCTCTGAGGTTTTCACCTCTTTCCTTGTTCTCGTCTGCTTTCAGTGCCTGGAAGGAAGTCACGGGATTGCACGAGATTCTTGCCTCCCTTGATACAAACTTGCAGAATTCTGCGAAGGGCGGATAACCAGACTTGTTTGCCTGCATTCTCCTCTGAGGTACTGAACCGTCGACGTCTATCTCATCTTCTCCTAACCACACATCGACAACCCTGCTCCATCGTACCACCACATGGTTTGGAAGCTTCCTAATCATTTTCTGATTTTCATCTGGGTCATTTAAGACATTGAGATACTGGATGGTATTCATGGCTGTGTTGCAGTGCTGCAAGAAGTCTGCAAACTTCCTCAGGGCTTGGCCATCATTAGGTGGAATTTTGGGCCAGTTGTTAATTCTCTTGCGGTAAGCATCTGCCACGATGAAGGGATTCCCAAAGCGGTCTTTAAGTATCTTCGTTGCTTTGGTAAAAGCTTCGTTGTCCTCTAAGGCTAACAGGCCGCTGATTGCTTCCTTGGCTTCTCCTGATGTGTATTTACCAAGGTAGTAAAGCCGTTCGGAGGGATTCTTAGTTTTTCCTTCGATCAGAGTTTCAAAAGACTTAATCCAATTTGGATATCGTAAGGGATTCCCCGTAAACAGCTCCGGCTCAGGGCGTGGTAGAGAATCACGGTCTTGCCTCTGAGTCAACAGGTCTGCTAATCTCTGCATGAGATTTTCTCCCGGAGAAACTGGGGTGTTTGCGATATCTGAGTTAGCAGCGGTTAACGTTTCATCAGGATATGGTTTTCTAGGAAGTCCACGTGGCTGAATTGTTCTGGGGACAAACGGTGAAGGGAGTGGATTGAAGTCTGACAAGGATGATCGTGCTGGCTGATACTGCTCTTCTGAAGTGAATGTGTGAGTCTTCGGAGCGCTGGAGAGAATGGAAAATGTGACACTGGTGTCAGCTCTGACATCTGAGTTAGGTGCACGAGGATAGAGGTCTGCTGAGGAGGGCTGGTCCACAGGTAGTACTTTATTTCTCGGAGTGGAGTTAATCAGTTTCGGTTCAAAGCCTGCCTGTGAAGGCTTAGGAGGTAAGTCCTTAGGAGGTCCCTCATCCTTCAGCAGAGAAGAGGAAGAAGTTGTTGGAGGAGTGCACAAAATGGAGTCCATTTGTGAAAGGAGATACTTTTCTAACTGATCCTCCGAACAGCTGTCGGTCGGAAGTGATTGATCTTCCTTTGTTGGACCAAAAGTTTCTTCTTCTACTCTTTTCACTGCTTCTAATTCGGCGTGTGTAGCTGCTAACTCCTTCAACATTTTAAGCTTCTTCATTTCATCTTCTTGCTTCCTCAGCCTTTCGTTCGTTTGACTTTCGGCATCGAGAAACTTTAATTCGGCTCCAAGTCGAGCTGCTTTGGCTGCCATATCGGCTATTTTCTGGAGTGAAGAACTCGAAACAGACGATTGTTTTGAGCGTCTGGAACTGCGAGAAACCTTGCTGGATGAAAAGTTCGATCGGCGCTCGTCCCTTTGCGATTGAACTGCATGGATTGTTTCCTTGAGCTGCCGCATGATTTCACGATTACGGCTATTCAGCGTGTCAAAACGGGCGTTCTGTTCTATTCTTTCATCCTCGGTTTTGAAGGTATCGTATAACACCTCGTGTGCGCTTACGAAATCATCCATACGTGCTTCTAATTTTCCTCTCTCCCTTTCTAAAACAGATATTTCTGTTTCTTCGGACAAAAGCGATTCGATTCTTTTAACTTGCTTTGTACACGCTCTATGTGCAGCTCCAAAGTCTCCTTCAAACAACTGGCGGCGATATTCCTTCATCTTATCAGTCGGCACTTTGGGACGGCTACTGTTTCGAACATCTTCGCTCGATTCCCTTGATTTCGGCGGATCTAATTGTTCGCGATCGTCGTCTTCGTCTCCTTTGTGAATTTCATCGTTTTCGGTCAGACAACGCGTATCCTCGTTTTTGTCTGAATCCATGTTTGATCGCCCAACGCGAACGAACGGAAGAGTTTTTACTGTAGCGGCAATAGGTAAATGACTGAGTTGAAATCCATATCGAAAGCACAAACACCACGACGTAGAATTAATGCGGTGATCTTTTAATTATGGTCCAACACGTAAAAACTGAAAGAGGATACAATAACCAAACTGTACTTAAACTAAAGCTAAATTGATCCGAAGTGCAATACAATAAAGGTCACTTAAGCCATTCGATAAATTATTACATAACAAAGAAACTAATCACTAGTGAAATCGCTCTATAAAGACGAATAAAAACGATTGACAAAAACTACAAAACAATTACAAGTCAATAGCAAAATGTTCGTACCTCTATCCCGATCTTGGGGCGAAAACGATCACAGAAAATAGGAAATATCTCAAGATAACTGGAGAAACTTCTGGTGCTATCGCAAGAAATAGAGCACCGCCGACAACTAAAGGCACGAGGTAACACTACGCTTCACTGCACATGACTCGTGACGTAACCGGAAATAATGTAACGCAAAAGTAACGCAATGCGGGCGCTACACAAATTCTCCAGAGACCAAAAAACCTCGACAATCTTGCAGCCCGAAGGTTGCTCTTTGCATGGAATGCCACTGCTAAACAATCCGTACATTTTCCATCACACAACTCTACATTTTTCTTCTCGAAATCTAGCCGTCTGAATTTCCCAACCGCCATGGCTAACCGTTTGAAGACACACGTTCGCTCGAAGCCTTGTCACGAGCAAACTCCGCCACGCACTTTTACTGCTGGAGACATATGGCACGGCCGTTGCTTTCCCTGTTTTGACACAGTTTCGAACTCCTCTTTCATTAATGTCGATGATATTTACTTTCCAACTTGTGCTGTCACAGCTACTCAAGCTCAAAAGAGATGCAATCGAAGTTAATTGAAAATCCAGCGCCATACAACCAAAATATTTAGCATTGATGTGTTTTCGTGGCGAACGAAGAAGTTGAAATTTCTTTGTTCTGTACTCGACATTTCATTTGCTGAAGGAAAAAATGTTGAAATTTATTGTTTCCATTCTGCTTTGTGATTGGTTAACTTTGTCTGGGTGACCCCGGTTACAGTAGCCGCACTGTAAAGAGATGAAATTGTGGGTAAGACTGAAGTATTTTTCGTTTCAATGTTTACTGAGTTTACGTTCGATGAAGAAGACTCCTGATCATGATTAGACTTGACTTTGGATTTTCTTTGATTTATGTCAAAAAACTTTTTTTCCAAAATTTCAGTTGCTCAATTCAGCGTGCGGCTTTTCTGCGGGTGTTTGCGGTATACTATTTTTCAAATTTAGCACATTTAATCTGAGTAGATGTACTAAGTCTTTTATTTCCTCATATTTATTCCTCTTCAAGACACAGAAACTAAAAGTTTGCAATGCCCACCTAGAATCAGTATCAAGATTCCAAAGATGAGCGATCTTCCTAACACCAGTTGCTCTTGGAACATTGTTGACCTCCCAATCGACATTCTGTTAATGACGGTGGAAGATTGTGAGTTCTTAAGCTGTTTTTTCTATTTGGATAAACCCTTCAAGAGCTACCACAAAGACATTGGCTATGTATACTTTGGGTCCATGGGTAGTGATCATAGAAAGAAGAGGAAAATTGCATTAATGAAGTGTTCTAAAGGTTCCGCTGATCCTGGAAGTTCTTTATCTGTTGTGAAAGATGCAGTCAGGGTACTGAGACCCAAGGCTGTATTTTCTGTTGGCACCTGCAGTGGTTTGAGTCCTGGAAAAACCAAACTAGGAGATGTGGTTGTGTCTTCAAAGCTAATAACACCTTCCTACAAAACTCCCCCGGGCAGAGATATTGGCAACCTCATCAAGCATATAGCTGATGGATGGACAGCACCTTTGGAAAACCCAGATGAGCAGGAAGTGAGAGTACACTGCGATGGGGTGGTTCTGAGTATCCAAAAGGATGACAGTGGTGGATGGCAGTACGAAGAGATTATTCAACGATATCCTGAAGCAACAGCAGTTGAGATGGAAGGCAGGGGTAAGATGTTTTCATTGTCTTCATTGTTTGTCTGTGGTGATAATATAATATACATGTATAATCTGTTTTTACTGTCTTTGTAACAGGTATTAGTAAAAAGTGAATTCTGATTTGCTTGGTAAAGATAAGGAGGTTATAAAGGCCGGGACACAATAGGCAACAAGATGCAGCGACAGGCCTCGCTGACACGTCGCCCATGTACTGCTTCCAAAACAAGACGCTAGTTTGGTACACAAGCAGAGTAGCTGTTTCCAATAGTCTTTGTGGTTTTTATCCCACAGTACTAGTATTCATTTTCTTTGTAGAACTGGATTTGCATTTTAGTTGTGGTTACATTCCATGCTGAAGATGAAAAATCCTCGGATTGCTCAGATTGTTTATCTGCCACATGTTCAGTCACCACCTTGAATGGGTTACTTTGGTATCACTGGAAATTATATGATGCTCTCTCTTTGTTAATTTTAAATCTTGTCACAGCGACCTGTCGCAGAAGTGTACACACGCTGCAACAACGCTGTTTTCCCCCATTTTGTTGCTGCGATTGGTTGCTCAAATTCAAACCTGCAGTTTGAATTTGTGCAACTGATCGCAGCGACAAAGATTTTCACAAAAATGTATCATGTCACAAGAGGCGTAATGTTGCAGCGATTTGTTGTCTGGTTTGTCTCGGCCTTAAGAATCACTTAATAGTCCAATGCAAAATTTGACGGCATCAAGCTAGTATTTCGGTATCGGATTCAAGTCTTCATAAAATATGTGGAAAAGGCGTGGGACAGGGGCCTTTTGTCAATATTGTCACCAGCGAGAGTAACCCTTTCTACAAGGTCTGTGCTAATCAAATGTTCTCGTTTTCCAGGTCTTTTTGCAGCATCTCATGATCTCAAGACAGAATGGGTTGTGGTGAAAGCCATCAAAGACTATGCAGATGGCAGTCAATCTTCAAATGATCAGACAGGAGCTTTTGCATGTGTAATGGCAGCTTCTGTTGTGGCCCACATTTTGAGTGATCCTGTCGTATTCGAAGAATGGCCCCATTATAGTCCAGGTAATGCCTTTCACCCTTTACATATTCCTTCCCTATTATTTCTTGTACACAAAAAAAAAATGTTTGGATTTTTGTTTGCAAATCGCTGTTGTTTGGTATCAGACCACTCATTAAAGTATAGGTTAAGTATGAACTCTGGGATCTCACCAGCATGGCCAAAAATACAGTCATGTAGTAATGGGAACCGATTCCAACTCTTTAGTTGTACTTTGCCTGTAAACTGTTCGAAGAGGTACTTTACCTTTGCAAGCTTTAACTTTCAGTACACTCAAACTTATCTGCATGGACACTATTATACATATTGAAAGGAGGAAAGTTAATTCAGTCCTTAAGAAACAAGAATTGATAGAGTCTCCAACTCTTCAATACAGACTCCTCTTTGCCGTCGTTGAAGCCCATATTTCACTGATCTTTAAGTGTTTTAGTGAAATAGGATATTATTTGGTTATAATTAATTTTCATTTGTTTTGATTATTTGTTGCAGATGTAAATGGATCACTTATGCCAGGTAAGAACAAAATAAAGTGGAAAAATGTAGCAGAATTGAGACATGCTGTAATGTGAAAGGATAAAGCTATTGTGTGGCCACTTATTTTATGCAGTATTAATTAAGAATTGGTTCACGCTCTAAGGGTGCGTATATATTGAGTTATGGATGCACATGGAAAGTTTGGAGAGCACAAAGTATGTGTAAAAGTTGCTCGAGGTAACTCTAGCTTCTTGAGTGCTGTGCAAACTTTCCAAGTGCATCCATAACTCGATATACACACAGCTAAAGCATGAACCAATTCTTTTAAAACATAGCAGTTCAAAGTTGTGCGTGAAAACAGGTTTTTGGGCTTTCTCAGATGCTTATGTCTATGTTATCAGGAAGCGCACCTGTTCTGTTTAGTTTTCCTGGGTGCTTTGGCAAAAGCGAAAATGCCAAATTGCAGTAAAGACTATCAGAAAGTAAGCGATGGGAACTCACAGCTATAAAACTTGACGGAGCTAAATGCAACTGCACACCTCATCTGATATACGCACGGCCGTGAGTATGTTGCGTTAAACTTTGCTAATTGGCTGTTTATCTTATAGAAAATCAAATTTTGTTAGAAAAAGGGGGGTCCCTATACTCATTCAGGAACAACAGCACCTTGTTTATACGCAATAATTCCTTTTGAAATTATCATGATTACATTAACGAGTGCTTGCTAAATTCACTTTTCTGACGATTGTGATTTGCTCTACGCTAGTAATTGAGCCATGTTTATTTTACAGAAAGAAAGTCATTACCATTTCAAAACAGGAAAAAAAGGGATCGATCATTATATTCGTTTATGAGAAATTGAGGATTTACTTCTCCGGTGACTCAAGAAAAAAGCTGTCATTTTTAATGCGCACACTAAGTAGGCCTGAAATTAAGTGCAGAAAGGATGCGTTAAGGTTCTGTACTGCCGATTTCTCCTTTTAAAGAGACAATGTCACTGTAAGCACGTGTGCGAAATTACGTTTTACAACCGCTTGAAATTTTTTTTGTCTCCTTCTTTATAGGAGACTTCTAACCGTCTTACGTTGTTTCAAAGCTAAAAGAAAGTAGATTTCTTACAACTAAATTTTGAGGTCAGTTTACGTCAAATAGCTTACAGCGCGATCCAAACAACATCATAATTTGGCAGAGCCAATCTCATGTAAATGAATAATTGAAGAAATTCTGGCAGAGCGGTTCAGAGCCACCTTAATATTTTGAAAATTTTAAGGTGTCTCTGACAATTTTTTTAATTTTTTTTTTAAGTTTTGCCAAAAGTTGGTTTATGACATGCTGATCATTATTCAAAAAATAAAAAAATGGGGGGTCACCGACCTCATTTTCAAGTTATTTGCACTGAAAGCTAAAACAAAGGATGTTTTACTAGGTTATACTGTTACTATAGTAACCAATAATGTCAAGAAAATGATGACAACTTGTCAATCAATGATTGAGCTTTTGTTTCATACCATAAGTGTAATAGGACTGGAAAATGCCTAAAACCAGGCATAACTAATCGATGACATCAATGACATCAATGAAATCAATGAGTAATCAATATGTAATCGATAGGTAATCAGTTGATTAGTCATTGATTATTGCCGATGATCAATGAGTAATCGATGACTAATCGATAGGCCACAAAATTTTTGGTTATCGATTAGTCATCGATTGCATCGATTAGTCATTAATTGCATTGATTAGTCATTGATTTCTTTTATTACTCATCGATATCATCATTCTAGTGGCTGAAAACCATATCATGACCCATGGTTACACGTTAAAAAAGCGTGGCACAAACAGTAAAAGTGTTTGCAGCTTTTCCGGTTCGCAATGTAACTGCCTATGACGGCTGTTTCCCTAAGCAGAAGCAGTCTTACTTTGCTGACAAACATCCACCGAACAAAATCTGTAACCACGTACGTCAATTCTTGTTAGCGTACCTGTACATGTTAGTTTCATTTTCAGACTGGTTGGTTTCTGTCCAGTTGTTATGTTATTAACTGCGCTGCGCAGTTCTTGCTCTGCACGGGGTTTATTAACTGCGCTGCGCAGTTCTTGCTCTGCAAGCGGTTTATTTTTCGTTTTGTCGGTGACCAGACCCAGACCTCCACTCGGTCGAGCTTGAAGTCACGCGATGTTTAGAAGCTACAAATCAGTAACAAATGGAAATTGTTTCTCTTTTTTGTCTTTATAAAGTATGTTTAGTGTGAACTATTCGATTTTGAAGCGTTTGGTTCATGGAAAATACTAAATTTCCACGCTTTCAAAGAGAAATATAATTTAGCGGGCAAGAATCTATGAATAAATACCATTACGTTGGTGGAAAAGAATGTGCTGACATGACAAGTTTCACTTTCGATCGGCTAGACCCTGAGCGAGTCATGTAATTTTTCAAAGCTATCCAGCCACCTTTCAAATCTTTGCAAAGCCATTAATCTTTTCTTACAAAATTCAGTGTGAAGTATTTTGAAGCGTTTGAATCGAAGAAAAATAATACTAAAATTTCACGCTTTAAAAAAAAATACGCTTAAGCGGGCAAGAATTTACATTTATTTACATTACATTTGTGTCCTGAAATGTACTGGCGTTGGCAAATTTTTACTTTCACAAGGCACTGATCGGCAAGAATCACGCAATGCTCTGACAGGTTTAAATCTGCCAGAAACGGAAACTAAACAAATCCTCTGGTCTAAACTTAGCATGTTTAGTGTGAAATATATGGATTTTTTATGTTATTTATTTTTGGAGCTGTGTCATCTATAGGATTTCTGAAATCTGATGGAAAACCACCGAGACAAACATGCCCTGACTTGCAAAGGTTACGTCATTGCTAAATTAATTCTCCAGGGGGCGAATTCCCATTCAGCAAAACAGATTTAATTATTTGCTCCAATATTCCATTTTCGGAGCTGGTTATTCAATCTTTAAACGGTAATTCAAGACAACACTGGTTGCTGATTTGCTTTGAATGGGCCGCTTTGCGGGCTCGCATCTAACACGCCTGCCGCGAGTTTTAAATAATCACAATGCATCTCGAGATCTCTTTTGAATTTCTTTTCTTGATGCCGCATAAGTTTTCTCCATAATTTCAAGTAGTTTGTGCCTGGTAAATCACGGTCAGTTGGACAAAGGCTTTCTTATCGTAAATCACGCTTCATGACAACGATCAACTTTTTAAAAGGAAAGAATACCGAAAGAATTTCTCACCTTTGACAATGAAAACGCTTGACTTTCTCAAAGTCGCTCGCTTCTGGTTTCCGGTTTCGCCTGCCGCGAGTCTTAAACAACTATCTCGAGATCTTTTTTTTAAGTTTCTTATAAATCTCGTCCGGAGATAGACTGATCAAGGCTTTTCTCCGTTCAAGTAGTATGCGCTTGGTAAATCGCGGTTTTGGACTAAGGCTTGCTTATCGTAAATCGCAGACAAATTTGAAGATATGGCTTGATATGTTCGTACGTGTTTCTAGACATATTTCTTCTTCCGCCACTCAGATGTCAAAAATGTGGATTTTCTTACTTCTCTGCGAGTTACTTAGTTAATTATCGCGAAGTCTTTTAAACAATTGCATTGCTTTCGGCTTTTAGACATTGTGAAATGAATAGGCCTCGAATAAAACCTGAAATTATCTTTTTCAAAATTCTGCCTAACTGCAATCAACGTTTACAAGCGTCGTTTGTTTGCTTGTTGTCATCTGTGCACGTGCTCATGCTTGGGCTGTCATCATTACCCAATCATCGTTTACTTGCGTCATCATTGACCAATCACCGTATGTCGGCATTTTACAACTCCCGATACCTACTTGCGGGCTTTCAGCTTGTCGGCATTTTACAACTCCCGAGACTATTTGCGGGCAAAAATTGATCAAATCGAGATTTTTCCCAGTATATACTATATATATACTCTATATTCGCGCGGATTACAATGATGCCTCCTCGGGTTTTGGCCTCTGGGCCAAAACCCTGCGAGGGCAATAAAGACAAAAATAGAGAAACTTTTTCCATTTGTTACTGATTTGTAGCTTCTAAACATTACGTGACTTCAAGCTCGACCGAGTGGAGGTCTGGGACAGGTCACTGACAAAACGAAAAAAAATAATAATAATAATAAACCCCGTGCAGAGCAAGAACTGCGCAGCGCAGTTAAAAATAATAATAATAATAATAAACCCCGTGCAGAGCAAGAACTGCGCAGCGCAGTTAATAAATACCATTACGTTAGTGTAAAAGAATGTCCTGACATGACAAGTTTCACTTTCGATCGGCTGACCTCGAGTCACGTAATTTTTCAAAGCTATTGTCAGCTACCTTTCAAATCTTTGCGAAGCCATTAATCCTTACTTACAAAATTTAGTGTGAAGTATTTTGAAGCGTTTGAATCGAACAAAATACTAAAATTTCACGCTTAAAAAAACACGCTTTAGCGGGCAAGAATTTACATTTATTTACATTACGTTTGTGTCCTGGAATGTGCTGGCGTTAGCAAATTTTTACTTTCACAAGGCACTGATCGGCAAAAATCACGCAATGTTCTGAAAGGTTTAAATCTGCTACAAACGGAAGCTAAACAAATCCTTTGGTCTAAACTTAGCATGTTAAGTGTGAAATGTTCGACTTTTCAGCGTTATTTATTTTTGGAGCTGTGTCATCCGATAGGATTTCTAAAATCTGATGGAAAACCACTGAGACAAACATGCCCTGACTTGCAAGGGTTACGTCATTGCTAAATTAATTATCCGAGGAATTCCCATTCAGCAAAACACAGGTCTAGTGTTTTTCTCAAATTTGATTTAATTATTTGCTCCAATATTCCATTTTCGGAGCTGGTTATTCAATCTTTAAACGGTATTTCAAGACAACACTGGATGCTGCTTTAAAATATTTTTTTGTTTCACGCATCAGGATCGTGGGAATCAGCATTAGCATATAAGAAAAATATTTAATTTAGGATGGAACTAGTCAACCATGAAATGTCACGCAAGGTATTTTTCTGCGATCTTGTTTGTTAGTCGCAACATTGTTCGACGCAGGTAAAGGGGATAAGGGGGGTGCATTTTTGTCCCCCCCCCCACATGGCTCCCCTAAAGTGCTCACGAGACCAGCGCAGTTGTAAGCTCTAAGAGCTCTTGTTAAATAAAGAGTTGGGTAAAGTGAAATATTGCACAATAATTGAGAATCATCTGTATTTGTGATTAGCACTTCACGTCTCAACATGCCGGAAGGTTATTTGACCTTTTGTGAAGGCGTAATTTCGTCTTAAACAGGAAAGAAAAATACGTCCTACACAGGTTTAAAAATTACAAACGAAGAAAATGGTACAAGAAAGCAAGAAATGTGTCTTTTGTGCGCAGTATAATAGTAGATGAGTAATCGATGGGTCATCGATGAGTAGTTAATAACATCAATACCGTAAATGATCTAATAAACGCCCGGGGCGTCTATTAAATTTTTGGGGTCTTAGGGGAGGCGTTAAATAGATATGAGGCGTTTATTAGAGAGAGGCGTTTATTTCAATTTAAACAGTAGCAACGTCAACACAACTAATAGGATGGGTAGTTTTCTACTGGAGTAAGATACATTACAGAGTTTGTGAGTAGGAGACTAATCTAATCTGCGCTAATGCAAAGCCTTGAGATGCCGTTCATAGTTCGATATCAATTTATCATTATCGGGGTTAACCATGTTATATGTTGGCGTTGTTGACCTCTTCGATGTCCGAGTCAAGCAAAAAACTAACTTTATTGCGTGAAATTACTCTATGGAGCATTTCCTTGGTTTTTGAGATGATTCCTGGAGGGGGGCGTCTATTGGAAACGGGGCGTTTATTAGAGAGGGGCGTCTAATACAAACTTAACACCTCAGAGGGGGCGTTTATTTGAGAGAGGGCGTCTATTAGATCATTTACGGTAGGTAATCAATTACATCAATGAGTAATCTATGTCATCGATGAGTAATCGATAGGCCACAAAATTTTGGGGCTTCGATTACTCATCGATTACTCATTGATCATCGGCAATAATCAATGACTAATCAATTGATTACCTATCGATTACTCATTGATTACCAATTGATGTCATTGATCATCGATTAGTTATGCCTGGCTAAAATCGTTATCAGCCACCTTAAAAACCATATACAGTTTACCATGCTTCCAATTCTGTGTTACGCCTTCAATACCAGTGACAACCAGACACCTTAGACAGCCGACAAAAAAGAAACTTTTAAGGGTTAATATTGTTATCTCTTTTTTCTTTCTTTTTCCAGCTGTGAGTGCCTACACAACAGCTTTGAAAGCATCTATTAAAAGCCAAACAGAGTTCCAGCCCAAACTGATGGCCTCCCCAACCATTTCTAACCTGAGAACAGATGATATATTCACCAATCTTCTGATACAGCACAGTAGAAAGGCGCTCTATAAGAAGGATATGACATCAAAAAGACGGAAATTGTTGGATTATTATGGCAAAGTCAGTAAAACCCGGGTCAGAAGCGAAGAGATATTCGTTTGCAGTACTGAGGGTGAGCCTAATCCCAAATCTATTCTTGTCACTGGGAAAGCAGGGATTGGAAAGACTCTGTTTAGTCAAAAGCTTGTTCGGGATTGGGCTGATGATAAACTTTTTCAATCACAAGCAAATTTGAAGACAGCAGATATCAAGTTTGCATACTTGTTGACATTCCGTCAACTGAACTTGCTTGGAAATGACAGGTTTTCTTTGCGAGAGCTTTTAAACTGTTCTTCACTATTACATGATGACTCAAACCTTGATAGCTCATTGTTTGAATACCTTGTTAATCACCCTGAGGAGGTTTTGATTATCTTGGATGGGTATGACGAGTATTCACAACAAGATTACATCGCTGGTAACTCGGAAGAACAGTATCCAAATAATGCAAGAGAAAAGGTGCCGGTAGCCGCACTGTGTGCCAAACTCATCAAAGGCAAGTTGTTAACAGACTCTGTTGTTATGATTACATCAAGGCCTGATGAATCTGATAAAATGGGAGGAATTCGCTTCGACCGATACGTTGAAATTACGGGGTTTTCTCCACAGCAGGTGAAAGAGTACATTGAAAAGTATTTCAGAGAGAACGAAACCATGAAGAACACAGTTCTTGAACATGTCATGAACAATGAGAATCTTGTTAGCTTTGCTCATATTCCAGTCCTTTGTTTTCTGATGTGTTTCTATTTGGAATATACTCTTCAAGAATCCAAGAGCACTGATCTTCCTGTGTCAGCAACTGACATTTATTCTGAAGTTGTCAACATTTTTGAGCTAAGACATAATGCCGAGTCAGAATATAAGTCAAAAGAAATTCCTGAGGAGCACAAGGCTTCAGACGTCGTTGAAAGCACATTGGATAAACTATCAGAGTTAGCAGCTCAACTGCTTCTGGAGAAAAGGCCAGTTTTTGACGAAAGAGACATGAAAGAAAAGTTTAAATCGGAAGAAATCGAAAAACTGAAAGGAAGCGGTCTCCTTCATTGTGGTCCTCCTTTCAGGAAATCTGCTTTTGAAACCACAAAACAGTTTAGTTTTACCCACCTGACCATTCAAGAATATTTGACTGCTCGTTGGTTTGTAATGAGAAATGAAATTCCAGAAGGAAATGTGTCTGAAATGGTTATAGAGTTTATGGCTGGTATTTTATCAAAGAAAAGAGATGACAAACTAATGGAAAGATTACAGGAAAAGTATTTATTCTTCACTTACATCTCGGCAACCCCACCTCCTGAGAGTGAAGTGCCTTAGCGAAGATCAAGACAAGGAATTTGGAAAAAATGTCATAAAGAATCATCCCCATCACTACTCCAATAAGGATGGCCAAATGAGGTTTGACTATTTAAATGATGTGGACTGTATTGCAATTTCGTTTTTACTCGTGAATGTAATGAAACGAGTATGGTTATGGAAAGTGATATGCAAATTTTCACTCGGTCAGTCAGTCGGTCGGTTGGTCGATGGGCTGTTAACTTTAATTTATGAATAATAATTTATGTTAACTTTAATTTATGAATAATAATTTATGCATTAAATTATGGGCTGTTAACTTTAATTTATGAATAATAATTTATGCATTAAATTATAAATTAATTTTCCTTGTTTGTTTTTTGAAACTTTTTGTTTCACACTTCTGAGGTTTGAACGGGCGACTCCTAACATCAACTATGGTTTTGAAGACCAAACCCCTAACCGCTTGACCACTTTGGCGAACTGATCATTTGGGCTGAAAATTAGCATATAGATTTCTTTGTGTTGTTCTTAGCTCGCTGACCGATACCGTAGGTTCAAAGTTTAATGGCTTGTATGTATAAAAGCTTCTTCGAATGGCTCGATTTATAGCTCTTAAGAATTTTACATGAAAAATAGAAGAAATAATCTTAGAGAAAATATGAAAATCTTCGAAGCACTGAACTGATATTCCGTGTTTTGATGGAATTTATTAGATTTTCCAGGCACGAACTGTGGACTGCGACTGTGTTGGGTATTAAAAGGTTGATTTCAGGACAATTGTATGAATAAAGTCCAATTTTAGCAGTCTCTGAATGTTTTATAGTTCCAAGCGTATTGTATGATAATTGATAGTCATGGTACGTAAATAATTTATCGTAAAGAAGCTCGCCAAACTGACGAATTTTGTTGCCTTTTAATAATATACTGTATAGTACTTGATTTGCATCTCTAATAGATTCATAAAAAAGGAGAAAGAAAAAAAAGACGTCGTATAAAATTGTAAAAAAGATTGTCGTAAAAAAAAAGAAACTTTTTGTTTCACACTTCTGAGGTTTGAACCGGCGACTCCTAACATCAACTATGGTTTTGAAGACCAAACCCCTAACCGCTTGACCACTTTGGCGAACAGATCATTTGGGCTGAAAATTAGCATATAGGGTTCTTTGTGTTGTTCTTAGCCCGCTGACCGATACCATAGGTTCAAAGTTTAATAGCTTGTATGTATAAAAGCTTCTTCGAATGGCTCGATTTATAGCTCTTAAGAATTTCACATGAAAAATAGAAGAAATAATCTTAGAGAAAATATGAAAATCTTCGAAGCACTGAACTGATATTCCGTGTTTTGATGGAATTTATTAGATTTTCCAGGCACGAACTGTGGACTGCGACTGTGTTGGGTATAAAAAGGTTGATTTCAGGACAATTGTGTGAATAAAGTCCAATTTTAGCAGTCTCTGAATGTTTTATAGTTCCAAGTGTATTGTATGATAATCGATAGTCATGATACGTAAATAATTTATCGTAAAAAAGCTCGCCAAACTGACGAATTTTGTTGCCTTTTAATAATATACTGTATAGTACTTGATTTGCATCTTAAATAGATTCATAAAAAAAGGAGAAAGAAAAAAAAGACGTCGTATAAAATTGTAAAATAGATTGTCGTAAAAAAAAATTTATCGTCCCCGCTGAGAATCGAACCTGGGCCGCTGGACTGGAGGGCCAACGCTTTACCACTACACAACGCGTAAGCAAGCTTACACTCTATGGTAGAAATTAGTGTTATATAACGAAGGCTTTTGAATGGATTACCCGCGTCCGCTGTAAACACAAGGAACCAACGTGATCATATCTCCCTTCAAACAACTTCTATACTAACATGCCGCTCACAAAAAGACAGAATCATTTCATAGCTCTACACCAATACATTTAGTATTCTCATTCACGTGTTAGCTAACAAAGCGCCTTTGATTGTTAGATGTAGTTAGTGAACTGAATGAAGAGGAAGCTACTACAGCACAACATGAACGTTCTGAACAGTCCTTTCATGTAAACAGTTTGAAAATCTGCCAGTCAGCTCTAACACTGCCTGGAGTAAAACGAATCTGTGAATCACTGGAGAAAAAACACTGTGCCATTACCGAACTGGAACTACAGCTGGATTATGGTCATTTCAGTGATACCGTTATTATTAGGCCGCTGTGTGAAGCATTACAGCATTCAAGCTGTAAAGTAACCACACTGATCTGAGAAATAACCAGATCACCGATACCGGTGTTACCAGGTTGTGTGAAGCATTACAACATTCAAGCTGTAAAGTAACCGCACTATATCTGAGTGGTAATCAGATCACTGATACCGGTGTTGCCAGGTTGTGTGAAGCTTTACAGCATCCAAGCTGTAAAGTAACCACACTATATCTGTGTGGTAATGAGATCACTGATACCGGTGTTGCCAGGTTGTGTGAAGCTTTACAGCATCCAAGCTGTAAAGTAACCGCACTATATCTGAGTGGTAATCAGATCACTGATACCGGTGTTGCCAGGTTGTGTGAAGCTTAACAGCATCCAAGCTGTAAAGTAACCACACTATATCTGTGTGGTAATGAGATCACTGATACCGGTGTTGCCCGGTTGTGTGAAGCTTTACAGCTGAGTCATAATCATATCACTGATACCGGTGTTGCCAGGTTGTGTGAAGCATTACAGCATTCAAGCTGTAAAGTAACCACACTTAATCTAAGTCATAATCAGATCACTGATACCGGTGTTACCAGGTTTGTGTGAAGCATTACAGCATTCAAGCTGTAAGGTAACCACATTTAATCTGAGTCATAATCAGATCACTGATACCGGTGTTACCATATTGTGTGAAGCATTACAGCATTCAAGCTGTAAAGTAACCGCACTTAATCTAAGTCATAATCAGATCACTGATACCGGTGTTGCGTGTTGCTAGGTTGTGTAAAGCATTACAGCATTCAAGCTGTAAGGTAACCACACTTAATCTGATTTATAATGAGATCACTGATACCGATGTTGCCAGGTTGTGTGAAGCATTACAGCATTCAAGCTGTAAAGTAACCACACTTTCTCTGAGTCATAATCAAATCACTGATACCGGTATTACCAGTCTATGCAAAGCACTTAAACATTCAAATTGTAAACTGGCCTCACTAAACCTGTTGAAAAATAATATCAGTGAGGAAAGTAAAGAATCTCTTAGAACTCTTGTTCAACAGCACAGACCAGGTTTTAAACTCGATATCTAATTCAGTCAACTCTCGTTAAAGCGGAAACGCTCGGGGCGTCGTTGAGGGTCCGTTATAGTGGGAGTCCGTAATAGCGGGAGTGATTTTCAGTCAAACCTTATTCGCCGGGGATCTGGATTTTGTCCGTAAAGCGAGTGTCCGCAATAGCGGGGTGTCCGCAAGGCGAGAGTTGACTGTAGTTGTAAGAAAGCGTAGAAAGATCAGTACAATCCACATGTACGTAATGAACATAATATAATTTATAAAAGAAAACGTTTTCTATTCAATGGGAATTTTTTGTAAATAAGTATAAGCCGGGTTGATAAAGAATTGTAAAAAATATATAGATTAGCGTTAGATAATGACGTTTGTTAGTAAGAAACTTTAAAATGCACCGCTCGTTGTAATTTAACAATGAAAAATAGGGCAACACTGAATTTTGTTACATTTTGTAAATAAAAGTTTTGGAAACGGATGAAGACTGGAATTGTTTGCTTTGCCATTTATAGGGGGAAAAGGTGGAAGAGAGAGTAGAAAGAGGCTTATCTAAGACAATGTCCGTACGGTTAATCCAATGTTAAATCTTTCAGCAAGCGACTCAGTGCTCGCGGTTTCTCAAGAGGATGAGGCTCTCCCAGGGGTTTCGGGGAACAAGGAAATATAGCCATTAACTTTTTGGGAATGTGGAAAAAAATAAGTAAAATTGGGAACACGGGAACAAGCACATATCTTAAGGAACAGGGAACACCAAAATCATAAACATACATTTAGGGAACACGGAAGCACAAGAAACGATTTTTGTTTTATTTTTTTGTTGGAAACAAGGAAAGATAGACCCCTCCCTTGGAGTCTCTCGAGGATGTGTAATAGACCTTATTACGGTTTTCGACGACATCTTGACGAGTAGACAAAGCGGGTAGAAATTACAGTGTTTGTGTGTCGGTTCGCGGGAAGAATTATCATTATAGACAAATGTATGGGGAATTTAAAACGTAACTGAACGCTTTTTAGCCCAGCTACATCCTTCAAACTCGGCGAATAAAGACGTTTGCCTTCTATCTTAACTTTACAATTCACGAGTTGTCCAGAATTCAATTTTTCTAAAAAATATTTGCCGTCAGATTCCCATACAAACACTGTAATTTATACACGCTTTGCCTACTCGTCAAGATGGCGTCAAAAACTGTGATAAGGCCTATTGAATTTCAGCTTGAAATATCATTTGTCTTACAAAGAGAAGTCTGCTGAGGAAATAACGCCTGGCCAATCCAAACTAATATCAGACTGCGAATCCCACCGCGCAAGTTTGATAAAGTTCTTTCAAGCCTATGATGAGCAGGCTCCCAAAAGGGAGGGCGGTAAAAAATCCGCGAACAGAGCTAGTGTGGCTCGTGGAATTGACTGGTGCATAAAAGGAACTATAGTGTACTGAAATAGACACAGGTTTAGCTCAATGTAACTACAAGGAGCCTGCAAACGGAACCTCTGGTGACTGAACTAAAGAGGTTTTGGTCAATTTAGATGCTGAAGAAAACAGTAAGCAGAGGAAGGGCGAAGATAGTTGCAGTTTCAAACATGCATGTGAGAATTTTTATTGTTTGATTTTTAATAAGGTATTTATTTCTTGTGTTTTAATTTCGTGCAAAGTAATTTTCGCGCGTATTAGATTTCGCGATTATTTTGAACTCTTCAAAGGCGCGAAAATTAGTAAGAACAAGCTTGCGTGGTCTTGCGTAGCTGGTGGTTTTGTTGTGGGTAAAGGCGCGCGACAAGCGCGCGCAAGCGAAACCGCCATTACCTGGAACTTGTAACTTCTATACTGTGTCTGTGAAACGACTTTTTCACAAAAAGAGTTATTTTTAGATACAAGTGCATAGGGTGAAGAAAACAATTAACCATTATAATATGGTATAAAATGCCCTCGGACCCCCTAGATGCCTTGTGATCATAGCATCGCTCTTGGTGGGCTCTCTCAAGCCGCCACTTTTCCAATTGCTCCAACCCACCCCCAGCACGTATTGACCAGTCCCTAAAGGACCAAGACAATGAATAACAATATTTGGGGGAACTATTTAAACTATTTAGCAAATGACCAAAAGAGCAACAATTGAATATTCTACGAGCGCGCGTTGAATATGAGATGGGAGATTGCCAACGAGGCGCGTTGCGCCGAGTTGGCTATAACGATCTCATATCCAACAAGCGCGAGTGGAATTATTGTTTTATTAAAAACGCCCAAAGAATTGCAATATTAAAGCTCTTAAGCTGTGTTCGTTGACGCGTATTGGCTACCATATTTGTGGTCAATACTATAACCTGAAAAGCTAAGTAACGTCACACTGCACGCAACTACAGTCAACTCTTTCTTAACGGACACCTCTATAAGACGGACACCTCCATAAGACGGACACCTGGTTATGGTCCCTGCCATTTTTTAGTCATTTTACTGTAAGAAAACTCTCTGTAAGACGAACACCTCTCTAATACGGACAACGGACACTTTGAAACCGCCAACGGACAGGCACTAAAAGTTATTTTTTCGTGAATAATACGTCGAAACTTGTTATCGACATATAGCATAGCAGGTCAGCGCCTTTAGAATACCAAATTTACCAAAAACAATCCGCTAAAACGCATTACTTCTCTGCTTAAACTTGTAGATTTAGTTTTCTACTTACAGTATCACAAAGTCGAATCTCTGATATTATTTTTGTTCCACTTTATAGGTTTTGCTAACGTAAGCGACTAAAACAGACGTGTATTCGTTGTGCATAGCCGTTTAGCTTTATCGTCTCAACATTTCTGGTGTCACGTTACCTCGACCCTCTATAAGGCGGACACCTCTATAAGACGGACAGTTGGGGCCGGTCCCGACGGTGTCCGTCTTAGAGAGAGTTGACTGTATCAGAATCACAGCTAGTTGTGTCTCCTCTCCCAATGTGCAAAGAATGTCAAATAAAAGAAACTTTGTAGTATTCATTTGGAGCCGATTAAACTCTAAAGACGAACATCGGAATCACATGTCACCCACCCCACTGTATCACGTGTCAGACTCGGCATTGGATCACGTTTCGCACGTGCAGTTTCCGCTAGATCACGTGTCATATACACGTCAGGCCATTTCCGAGGTACTGTTTCACTTCCTAGTGAAAACGGAACCTGATGAACAACATGTCATGCGTTCATTTTCTTGCAATGCAAACTTTATGAAAGCCGAGTGGTGCACAAAACTAGATTTAAAACATAGATAAAAGGCGCATCTGAAATGGCTTAGTGAATAGAGCATATTCGTATTCTCGGCATTGGACTGGAACTAGCTTGCAATGGAGGTTTATTACGGGGGATATCATTAAAAAGAGCTTCATGTCTTTTGCATTTGAAAAGATTACCGGCATTGGTCTCTATATATTGCAAGCTAGTTCCAGTCCAATACCGAGAATACAAATATGGTCTATTGCTTAACATTCCCATGCACAAAATTACGTGTCATTAGCGCCAAAGCCCGTGCTGAAAGGAAAAGACAGAACCGAGTAAATTTCTACTCCCGAAGCTCAGAAAGCGAAGAGAAATGCAAATTTATAATTACAAACATTGTCATTTGCAACAGCGGGTATTTCATGCCTAAAATTGCGTTTTAAACATATAAAAGCAGAAGAAATAATGATCAATAATACCATTTTGTCTTGTAGCGATATGTTGAAGATGGGTAAGAGCAAACCTTGGCCCGAGGCCCTCGAGAAGCTGACCGGAAGTAAAACACTGGACGTTGGAGCACTGACTGCCTATTTCGAGCCACTTCGTAAATGGATGGTGGATCAGCGAAATACACTAGGATATGCTGCACCCGGGTGGGATGAGGATGACGATCTCACCACTACCGTGAAGCCCACGCATACGACCACTGTTGTCGCTGGAGTCTCAACTCTTGCTCCAGTCCTGTTTAACACGATTGCAAGCTTGTTGTTCGCGCTGGTTGTGTTCTTTCGCTAAAGCCGTTCGATAGCTAAAACTTTTAGTAGTTTACTTTACAAACTGTAGTATTCAGATTATTAGTTAATTTGAGGTGATCATGTAATAATTGATCGCTTTTGAGGTTGCTATCGCCTGATTTTTCGTTTCCATTTACCGTGGTTTTTGTAGAAGCTTCCCAAGGTTTTGTCGTATATAGAACGAAATAAATACCATTCTTTCACATTTTGAGTCGTGCGTGTGCATCCTTAAGCCGGTTCTCACTAGTGACGCAAGCACAAGCGCAAGCACAAGAGCGATCATGCAAAAAGGACAGGTTTTGATCCTTGTGCTTGTGCTGGCCGCAAGCACAAGCACAAGCATCAAAAAGCAATGCGCTTGTGCTTTTGCTTCAGTCGAAGCCGTTTTTACGGTGAAATAAGAGCTGTTATCCATGTGCTTGTGTTTGCGTCGCTAGTGAAGACCAGGCTTAAATAATGACCTCTGCCATTAACTATGAACATGGGCGATCCAAGCGATCGTGATCGCCCCAATCGCTGCAGACGTTAGCGATCGAAAGTGTAATGTTCTTATATCGCCCCAATCGCAAGAAAACGATGGAGCGATTTTAAGAGAAATTGCCTTTAGAAGCTGGATTTCTCAGTAACAAAATAGATTTGTGACAATACATAACTAGGCTATTTAGACGATCCTGTTTCATGGTTGTATTTCAGCCCAATAGGTTTGTTTTATTTTTTGTCATATATACATGCGCTACACACGGGTTTTTCTGATTCCTGTTTCATAGTGCTTTTTAGGTTGTTCTTTAAAGTTAAAGGGGAGAAAATATACGGAAAATGATGCCGCGGACCTCTCCTAGGAGCCGGCGTTTTGGGGAGAAGAGTTTAACCCTTACGTTATGCAATCCAGCCATACACGATCCCATTGTTAGTAGATTTGTGCATTGATAAACCAACTACTGGTACTTCTGGCACTAAAATATATATATATATTTTTTTGGGGGGGGGGGCGGGGGGGGCAGAACCCTTTACAAATTTTTGTTTGGGGGGCTACTGACCTTCCCCCCTCCTACTTTCCCTCCCGTGACTTGTTGCGTGACCAGGAAAAGACATTTTAAGTCACTCGTCAGGAGCGTTCTTGTCTGGGCAGAACCCTTTTATCAAATTTTTGTTTGGGGGGCTACTGACCTTCCCCCCTCCTACTTTCCCTCCCGTGACTTGTTGCGTGACCAGGAAAAGACATTTTAAGTCACTCGTCAGGAGCGTTCTTGTCTGGGCAGAACCCTTTTACCAAATTTTTGTTTGGGGGGCTACAGACCTTCCCCCCCCCCTCCTACTTTCCCTCCCGTGACTTGTTGCGTGACCAGGAAAAGACATTTTAAGTCACTCGTCAGGAGCGTTCTTGTCTGGGCAGAACCCTTTTACCAAATTTTTGTTTGGGGGGCTACTGACCTTCCCCCCTCCTACTTTCCCTCCCGTGACTTGTTGCGTGACCAGGAAAAGACATTTTAAGTTACTCGTTAGGAGCGTTCTTGTCTGGGCAGACCCTTTTACCAAATTTTTGTTTGGGGGGCTACAGACCTACCCCCCCCCCCCCCCTCCTCCTTTCCCTCCCGTGACTTGTTGCGTGACCAGGGAAAGACATTTTAAGTCACTCATCAGGAGCGTTCTAGTCTGAGTAGTATAAAACCTTTTCAAACGAGATGGGGAAGGCAGGATACTTAGGTAGGCTGATACTCAGGCTAGCCTGGCTAGGGGCGTTCAAAAGAAGTGCTGACACCATCCGCAATTGATCTGCACACGGATCAAAACATCACCAGGCGAGTTCGTTCAGCCAGATAAGATGATATGTTAAATTTAGAAGCCTGCAAGATTTAAGTACCTCAGCACTAGGTTGAGTCAATTTTTAAAACGGTGGAGGAAGAAGTATCTTTGTTAGATCTGCGCAAATTTTATAAATGTTAGTCAGAAAAAGAAAACGATCAAGTGGAAGATGTAGATGCAACAGACGAGAAAGAAAAGAAAAGGGTGGATTGGAAAATGGGAGTGGTGGAAGGCCTAGTACAGTCAACTCCTTTATAACGGACACCTTCGGGACCATCATTTAGTGTCCGTTCCCGGGGGGGGGGGGGGGGTACTCCCATATGTGGCCTATATAGGTATGTGCCGCCCGATAGGGTTCGGTCCTTAAATAGGGTATCATTTTTGCTCCTTTTGGCAATGAGTTCCCGGTGTGATCCTTAGATAGGGTACCTAAATTCTATAAGCTAAAATAAATGCCCAGCTAAACCAAAAAAGGTATTTTAAAACTGAATTTTCTGTTCAGTTATTAGTAAAGCGATTTTATAGAGATTTGTGTCTTGCCGTGCGCAGTTAGCCGTTATTTGGGTCGTCATGGAACGCTTCTCCTCCCCTTGAATAGGGTGTCATTTTTTGGTTTAGGGCCTTTAAAAGGGTATCAATTTTCGCTTTCTTTATCCTTAAATAGGGTCAGGGTTTAAGAACCTTGGCGGCACACACCTATCCAAAATTTATGGGAGTACCCCCCCCCCCCCGGGTGTCCGTTAAAGAGAAAGTCCGTAGTAGCGAGATTTATTTTCAGTAATTCTTATTCGCCGGGACTTCATCTCCTGCCCGTAATAGCGAGGTGTCCGCAAGGCGAGAGTTGACTGTAACAGGGACAGATGGAATCGCTAGAGCTAATGTCAGAGTTATAACAAAGGGGAAAACGACCTTAATCTCTCCAGAGTGGAAAACTCTATCCGTTTAGCCTACGTAGCTGGCGGTTTTGTTGGGGTTTAAAAATTAAAGCGTGCACAAACAAGCAACAAACCCGCCAGCTACGCAGGCTAACTTCGAAATGAATGGATGAATGAAAACTTTATTAGTGTCAAAACCACATAGCTAGGGAAGAATCCCTTACTAATTTGGGGACTCATGATTAAAAAATACAAAAATGTGACAATTAATAATATTAAAAACTGTGTTAAATATCAATAGTAATATAAAAATCTAATACTACATTAATTCAAAAAATAGTTGGTCTAAAAGTGTACAAATAGAATTATAATCGCTATATAAATGTATAAATGTTAAAAAAATGATATGATGCTGAATAAAAAATTATACAGTAAATCCGTTTGAGATTCGGAGCAAAGTTTGAGATTACGAACAAATGTTTGTAATCACGGTAAAGAAATCCTACAAAGAATGTCCCTCATCAAAATGCGGCTCTAGATACCAGATGGAGGTCAGACCCGGGGGGGGGGGACTCCGATATGAAAGGGACGAGGATGCTCGTCGTCTCGCTTAGAATGTAAATTTCGGACTTTGGTTCTCGCTTAGGGTGTTCTGGGGAAAATGGCAATAGTTTTTAGCCGTCAGGGTCTCGTTTAGGGTTACACACGAAAAAAAAATACAAATATAACTTCTTTTTTCAGAATTTTGGTACCTTTTAGAGTTCTAAAATAGCTTGAGCCACGCCCAGATTGGTCTCTTTTAGGGGTTCATTTCAACATTTCCGACAATCATTCCCGTCTCTTTAACATGGGAGTACCCCCCCCCCCCCGGGAGGCCAGAAGTAATGTTTCAATCGCAGAAGAGTCAAGGAGGGGAGTAGTGCAGTTATATTTCCATTCGAGATTACTTTGATCTATTACCCGTTTTACTGAGTTGTAGTGTTGGTTGTCTGAGAACCCGTATTACCCGAATTTTGCTAACTTTCTTCAAAGACTGTTAAGTAAAAAAATCTCGATGATTTGGTAAGTGCAGAATGCAATATGGAACAATTGAAAGTATGATGTTTTATATATGTTCGTGTTTATTTGCTTTATTTTACTTTCGGAAAAAACTGTTCACAGGCTACTTTCACAGGTGTTCCTTACGCTAATCTTTGCAACCGTAACACGACACTTTTGTTCGTTTGTAACAAAATACTTTTGTCTTCCTTGAAAATGCGATAACATGAATATTAAAAGTTCAAGCAAGCAAACCGTGTACGATCTCCTACCGGTATACGTTGGATCAACTGAGTGATCTAATCGGTTTGACACATAGAAAACTGAAATTGAAGAAGCAGAGACCGATACAACGTAGAATGAGAGAGTTAGTCTTGTACTATATTTCGGCTGGCCAAACCAGCCTTCTTCAGGTACAATGAAGTTTACATTGGCTATGTTTAAATTTATATGGTGATAATGATATCTTACGAAATACCGGAAATACGTAAAACTAAATACAGGAAATATGTAAACAGTGTGCTAGTATAAAACAAAAAATTTAAAATATGTTGTCATTTTTTAAGCTTAGCATATTTTAAATTTTTTGTTTTATACTAGCACACTGTTTACATATTTCCTGTATTTAGTTTTACGTATTTCCGGTATTTCGTAAGATATCATTATCACCATATAAATTTAAACATAGCCAATGTAAACTTCATTGTACCTGAAGAAGGCTGGTTTGGCCAGCCGAAATATAGTACAAGACTAACTCTCTCATTCTACGTTGTATCGGTCTCTGCTTCTTCAATTTCAGATAACATGAAACTTTTGTTTTTTGTTTGTTTTACGGCGGCATCGATGACATTTGTTTAATTTAATTAAGTTACGGTTTAGACTGCACGAAAGACGATTCTCAAAAACTAAAGAAACAAATCTAATCAAAAAATATATTTTTCGACAGGTTTTTTAAAACGCAGTACAGCTAGGATATTTGTTTCCTGGTTGTCAGGTGTTCACGCCGAAAATCCCGGTGCAAGTTTTTGCATACCTAATTACGAAAGCGCTGTGAAAGTCTCAAAATCTAATTTAATTAATTTGCGGTTTTTACTTGGCGCCAAGAAGTCTGCAGCCTACCGCAAACACGCAGTACAAGCGATATTCATGATAGTTCCAGAAAACAACGTAGACTAATCTGCGCATGCGTTTGGTGTAAATTACGTTGAGTAGTACCACAAGGAGAGCAAAGGTTTTACTGAAACAAATATATACCTTGGAGATCCTCATATAAAAGTAACGTAGATGTGCTTCAAGTTTTACTTGGGGGGTATGGTCAGGTGCTCCCACTCCAACCCTCTCCACAGGAATAATTAATTAATTGATATTAATTAATTAATTGACTATTAAAGTTTACACGTTAGCGCACTAGCGGGTTAGCGGACGACAGCCCCAACAAACCATCACAATAGTGCATTCTGCACTAACAAGGCCGAAAACAGGTATTCCTGCGTAGGAGTCTGGGTTGCCTGTGTAAATGGCCCAATCAGTGCAAGCTTTGAAGGCTACCTCTTTGGGGAAGACTAAGTTCCAATGTTGACAAAAATGGCGGCAGCGAAGGTGTGGCGGAAGTAACAAGCGTCTTTAGCTACGTTTTATTCCCAAAGGAAGGCACTTCACTGTCAGGTAATTAGTGTTTTACTTTTGTTAGTCTGTGGCTTTTAATCTCTGTTGCTTTTACGAGGATGTAATGGTTTACAGCGCCAGTAGTGCGACCAGACAGTTTTTCTGCACTCTACCGTAAACTGAACACTTCAGTCTACGATTTCTTTTTTCCAGAAACGTTTTGGAACTTTCCCAGCGAGGATTTGGATAGGCTAAGAAATAATTTGACGTTTTCCTTTATTTCTGTTTTATCCTTTTGAGATAAGGAGAACTCAACTTCGCAGCAGCATATTTATTTGATTCACACTGCATAATTATTCATATTAAAAGAACTCAAATTCTTTCACACACCCACACACACAAACTTAAGTTATAGTTTAGCCATGCAGAACGAGACTGTCAAGATGTTTGCATAATTAAGCGTGGTTCGTGGAATTATCTTCCCAATTAAATATTATATGTGTATTAAACTTACTTCAAATTCTGGCCACCCAATTCTTGATGTTTCAGAGATGTAGCTCAACAAAGTCTGCTGTTATTTTACGAATCTTCATGTGTTGCACACTAGAGATGTCACGCCTGACTACTTTTCAAATAATTTTAATTAGCAACTATTGTTAATTAAAATTGCATACATGTATAAATGTGTAAGAGCGAAGTTTGTGTCATCTGTGGCAGTTTAACACAAGCCAAGGCCTTTATAATTTCGCTTTCCTGCAAAATCCAAACATGAATATTACAATATAGTTATTGCAAGTGCAAAGCGCAAATTGATCCCAAGCGCCCTAAAAATGCTTATAAAGTTTTTGACACAACCAACGCAAAGACTACCATGCAGACAGGTGGTTCAATGAGGCAGAACACAAGAGACAAGAGCAGCAGACACCTCATTAGTACTCATGTTCTACTGCCCCCTTGAAATAATTGACATAAAAATATTGGCATACTCACTCACTTACAATACATTAGGCGACAAATGGCGTTTCTATAGTAATACTGAGCTCTACAAATTTCAGTCGAACCTTTTGGCAATTACGGTAACTCAACAACAATACAAGAGAAACACGAGTGGTCTAAGCTAAAAATAAATACACAAAACAATACACGATTCACGAAACCTTCAAGTGAAATAAAAAGTGTCACTCCGAGTCAAGCATAAGCTTTTTGACTTAATACTATTTTCATCATCCAATTACAGGTTGGTGCCATCCCTGTATTTAGCCGCTGCTAAGGTGCGGCGGAAGTAACCGGCATCTGTAACTACTTTTTGTTCCCACAGGAAGGCACTTTACTGTCAGGTAAATAGTGTTTTGCTTTTGCAAGACAGTGCTTTTTAATCAATGTTGTCGTTTTTGAAGGTGTAATGGTTTGCAATGCCAGTAGTGATACTAAACAGTATTTCGGCGGTAAGGCGACGTGAAAGTGAAACTGCACTGTAGCATTAACTAAACAGTTAACTATTCCTCTTTCCATAAATAATTTGTTCTTTAGAACTTTTTTAGTGATGGAATTAATATGGTTTTTCAAGAGGGGCTGGGAGTATGCAAAATAATTTTGGAACTTCCAGAGTGGAGGTTTATTTTTTCTACATTGTTTTCATGATAAACTGACCACCTTCCAATAATGTAATGGCCAAGGTAAACTTCCCTTGCATCAGGAACCCGGCCAGACCGGGGAAAGCCGGGGTCAAAGCCCGGCCTAAAAGCCGGGGTGAGCGCGGCCAGAAGCCGGGCTTTGGCCGGGCTAGCCAAGAGATAAAAAATCCGGGGAAGCCGCGGCCACAGGGCAAGCCCCGCCTGGCCAGACCAGGGAAACCGGGGTCAGGATATGGCCTGAAAGCCAGGCTTTAGCCAGACTGGCCAAGCAATATAAGCATGCTTTAAACTCAGAAAATTAACTTTTTGCAAACACTCTCTGACTCAATTGTAACATATATTTATTTTTATTCGGTCAACACTTTTCGGATGTTTACACTAATTTTCATTAAATTCCTTTGCGCATTCATAACAATGTCTTAACATATATTCCTTGAATTGGCATATAAATTCAACACTTCAAAACTTGTGGCTATTATGGTTTCTGACTCAGACATTAGGAAGAAACAGACTTAGCTGCTAGCTGTCTTCTGATGCATGAGATGAATGATAAAGTTCAGTTCTCTCTAGATTGTCCAGTTTAGAATTGAATATTTCCTCGTTCTTCTTTTAAGCCTGTAGAAAAAATTAAATGCATTCCCGATTAACCTCTCGGTATTTTACTAACTGTGCACATGAACTTCATGAACAGTTTTATACTGAGCTTGCAAATGTTGGATAACATTTCCCTGGGAAATTCACTGTGAAAAATCCACAATCTACAACAGTCTTATAATTTGCAACCTAAACGGTTTGGAGATTATTTCAATTCCTGAGCCAAATTATAAGCAAGAATTTGTGTAACGGACGTCACACACACGGCGGAAAGAATTTCAATAAACATCATGATCCAACGGCTAAAGTGCAGTTCGCTCAAATAAAGTGTTATGCTCCTGTAAATGCCGAGCCTTAGGTTCCATTAAAGTCCAGTCGGTTTTATTGGAGAAACACAAGCTATTAGTTGAACTATTACTCACCAAAGCACTTTGTAAACGACTGCTCGACTGCCATGACGTTCCACCATAAACAAGGCCTTCGATCAGGTCCAAAAATCACCAGTTTTAGCACACTATTCGCCATTTACAAAGCAAAACCTGTTTTCTATGCATACTGTAAGCGAAATAACATATACTGGCTCCTTTAACAATTTAGAATACAAAACATTTTCTCACGAACGATCGACAACAGCAAGAGATAAATTCAAACGAAACGGGCGCCAAAAGTAACGATTCAGCGTGACAATAGTCACGTGGGAAGTCACATGGGATGATTTGCGTAACGTGATTGGTTTCTCAACAAAAGTCCGCTGGAGGGTTGAACTGCGGTCTCAATGGTAATGGCGGTGCAGTCACGAATCAAGCGAAGCTTTCTGTTTGTTGTAATGTCATTCTTGTGAAGTATTCAAGGTTTACAAAGAAATAAATGGTGAGAATGGAACACACATTGAGTGGTCAGTTTATCCGCCAAGGTTTTCGAGAATTCGAAGGGTGGAATTCCTTACTTCATTTGCGATGCAGGCGATACTGGTGAGAATGCAAAATGGACTCTGCAGTCTAAAATTTGTTATCTCAATCTCGGTAAGCAATGTTTTTGCTGTGAAATAATGCTCATTTTTTTATTTTAAGTGTTTGAGTTTAGAATTTCCAAAAAATTAATGACAGAAATCCATTAGGCTTAAAATTGGTATTCATTTGAATACACGAGTTGAGTAAAATTTAATTTGAAAATATTAGCTCCTATAGAAATCCCAAGAATTTCTTGGAACTCCCAGAAAGCAAAAAATTTATTTCCCATTTTAAATTGGCATTTCATGCAGCATAACAGCCCATTCAGTCACAGAGAATATTAAATAGAGATAACCTTTTCTAGTAAATATTAAACTGGAAAATATATCCTGAATATATCCTTTGCTAAAACTACAGTTTTGATGTGACACTTAGTCCTTGACTTTTAATATTTTAATTGACCACTATTTTGACTTTGTCTGCGGGGCTTCTGACCATTGGTTTCCCATTAGGAAAGCCATTATTAAAAAATGGTCATGGAACTTTTAAAATTAGGAAAGCCAGGTTTTGTGGCCAAGGGGGGCATGACAGCCCAGCTTTGGCCGAGCTAATACCACACTTTTCAAGGGCCGCGCTTTCCTGGCAAGTCTGGCATAAAGGGGCATAAAACTTTCATAGCCAGGAAAGCCGGGCTTTAATGGCCAGGGAGGCCATGAAAGCCTGGCCGTGGCCATGGTTGCCACGCTTTTCCAGGCCACGCTTTCCTGGCAAGCGTGGCATAAAGGCCGGAAAGCCCGGCCAGGCCAGGTTTTGCCAGGCTTACCGTGCTTTTGACCGCGCTCCTGATGCAAGGGTTTTGAATAAAGCAATTATTAATTTAATGTGTAATTTCTTCGAATTGTGCTGGGTCTTATTATAAATTCTGTAATTTGAGATTGCTTATGCAAAATCACACTGGCCGGTGTGTAATATCAGGTAATAAATTATCAGAAGCCCCGACTGTCGTGTGTTGATCCCACGCATCTATAGAATTATGCTGGGTTTTATTATGAATTCTGTAATTTGAGATTGCTTATGCAGAATCACACTGGCCGGTGTGTAATATCAGGTAATAAATTATCAGAAGCCTTGACTGTCGTGTGTTGATCCCACGCATCTATAGAATTGTGCTGGGTTTTATTATGAATTCTGTAATTTGAGATTGCTTATGCAGAATCACACTGGCCGGTGTGTAATATCAGGTAATAAATTATCAGAAGCCCTGACTGTCGTGTGTTGATCCCACGCAACGATAGAATTGTGCTGAGTTTTATTATGAATTCTGTAATTTGTGATTGCTTATGCAGAATCACACTGTCGTGTGTAATATCAGGTAATAAAATTAATTATCAGACGCCCTATGCCCTATGCGTGCGTCGATCCCACGCATAGGTACGAAAAAGCTTGCGTCCTTTAAGAATTTTGTGTGTAAATTACGCACACCTGTGGGTAAATGAGAACTCTGGTCTGTAGCCCGGTTTACAAGCCAGAAGTGCGACGCAAATGCAAGTACAAATGAAAGTGATGTTTCACATACAATGCGGAGGCAAGGAACTTACATGTAAGATACGCAGACAAAGTTTAAGCATTTTCCAAGGTGGCAGACAAGTCTTACTTTGCTTGCTTGTGTTTGTGTTTTCATTTGTGTTTAGTAATGTTCAGATGTGAAGCAAGTGCAAATTAATGCAAGCACAAGTGAAGTGCAAGAAAATATGGACAATTCTCCATTCCTTGTGCTTCCATTTGTATTTGCATTTCAGTTTGAATTGTAATTTTTGCTATGTTTTTCTTTTCATTTGTGCTTGCATTTGCCTATAGAACCTTGCATTTGCATTGCTTGTGAAACCAATTTTTTTTTCTTTTAGAGAACATTGTCTTCATGGCTTCTGCAGCACCATCCTTTCCTTCCACTAAAGAAACAACCAATTACGCACGGTTGTGTCGCCTTCTGGTTGATGTTGGATCACAGGTTCTAAGGGAGACCTTTGATAGGGTACGTCCACCTGGAAGCCTTCACACAGTTTTGTCTGATCCTGCAGTTCATGCTAAACTACAATCACTTCGAAAGAAGAAAGTCCTAAATCCGTCACAATGGGGCAAACTGTATCCTGCCATCAAATCTTCAGTTTCATCAAGGGACTTCGACACCACCCTACTTGTTCTTCTTCTGAGGAATATTTGCAGCCTGGTTCCTCCTGCCACTGGCTGGGATAACCTTCCTCTGGTAACAGACGTAACCCCAGAGGCTGACATTGCTCGCATCAAGTTCCACAGGAACACAGTTTACGGTCATGCAACTGAAGCTTCAGTTGATGATACAACATTTGGTGTCTACTGGAATGACATCAAAGTCACCTTGGTGCGACTGGGAGGTGCAAACTACCAAGATGCTATTGAGGACCTTGAAAAAGAATGTATGGACCCTGATTTTGAGGAACACTACCGAGATCTTCTTAAACAGTGGGTGAAGGATGAGGCGAGCATCAAGGACAAATTAGATGAGCTCAATAGAAAGCTAGAAGGCTTCATAAGCAATACTGAAAATAGGCCAACGTTAGAAGGTCAGTGTATGATTTAACAACATACATGTGTACATGTAGAGTAATAAACTAATAGCTCTGAAGGTGGCTTGAAGGAAAGCCAACCCAGCTCTCAAGTTTGGGAATTAACTATTCTCCTGGTGCCAATGAATATGATAAATAACCTAATGACATCATGTACAAAACGTTGCTATGGCAACCCCAATATCAAAATAACAACAGTCATGGTGATGATTTTTCAATAGCATTGTTAATGGCAACATAGTTAATTCCCAAACTTGAGCAGTGTTGCCGCTAAAAAATTCTGTCAAGCCCCCTTAAGGTCTGGGCAGAGATAACCTGTTTTTTTTTTTTGGGTTGTTTTTTTTTGCCTGTGTTAATCTCCTATTTGAGGTGCAAAGTTGCTAGTGGTACATTTATTAGCTAGGGGTTGTGACTAAACATATGGTATATAAATCAAAAAGAACTATATTGTTTTCCTGAATTCAGTTGTTGACAATTGAAACTATAAAACAAAACCAAATTGCTCGTCATAGTTCTCACCATGTTAATGCTCTTTCCTTGCTAATGTCGCACAAAATATAAGGTGATCAGTAAGGAGAAGATGTGTTTCAATCTTGGGACTGAGACATGATGACAACAGCTGCTCAGTGTTGCAGTAAAGCTAATGTTGAAGAAAATACACAGACTCCTCTTTGGGGAGCTACAGGGATAGTACAGTGGTGAGAGCGCTCGCTTTTCACCAGTGTGGCCCAGGCTCAATTCTGGCCAGTTGCCATATGTGGTCGAGTTTGTTGTTGCTCTGAGGGTTTTCCTCCAGGTTCTTTGGTTTTCCTCTTTCCCAAGGAATCAACATAGGACCTGCATTAAAACTAGCCAAAGCTGATGGGGCTTCTCCAAAATGTAGTAATTTAATTAGAGTACCATTTGAGAGTATAAAAGGGTGAAGTTTTTAGTGAATTTCATTGGTTCATAGAGCAGTTTTTAATTACCTACATTGTAAAACCAAAATTTAAGTAGCTACTCTGTCCCATCACTAAGGATCCAGACAATTCAGTGAACCAATGAAACCAGCACTAAGAGTAGAAAAACAGTGTGAGTTTGTCCTGATTGGTTGTGGTTTTACTTCTGATTGGTTGAGAAGGTAGTGCAAGATTTTTCAGCCAGTCAGTAAGTCTGCTTATATGCAAAACAAAAGCAAGCGCAAATTACTTTCGACACGAGTGAAAAATGCTCAAGAGTAGGGCAGTTTTTAATTGAGTGTCGTAAAGCCAAAACCAAAGTTATCACTTTGGCCAATCACAAAGGACATGCACAGACAATCCAGAGATCCAATGAAAACTCAAAGCAAATACATGTAGACGACACGAAGCACGGGAAAACGTGCGCCAGAAAAACACGATTCGTTTTGGTTTTACTTATGTTTGATGGAGAAAGTGGTGCGTTTTTTAGCCAATCACTAAGTGCACCAATGCAAAACCAAAGCAAAGGAGAATTACTTTTGATACTCAAGTAAAAAGCCCAGCTCTATCACAAGTCTTAATAGTTGCCCAGAAAGGGTACCACCCGTCTGACCAAATTTACTCAGCAATGCAACAATATTATTTTTTGCCTGAAACCTTAGCTACCATGGGATATAATAATTATTTTCTATAACCGGCAACAATTCTTGGTCCCTAAGCACAAAATTGTATAGGGAGAACACTTGTGAACCAGTTAAAAGCAGTTAAAGCAAGCACATTTTACATTAGAAGAGGTTATGCTTTATTTGAGTGAGTTATCTCTATACAACTTTACGTCTTGCAAGCCTTCATAAAATATTTATTTTTTCTTTTCCTTTTTTCAGCTGTGAATGGCTACACAAGTGCTCTGAAAGCGTCTATTAAAAGCCAAACAGAATTCCAGCCCAAGCTGATGGCCTCCCCAACCATTTCTCACCCGAGAACAGATGATATATTCACCAATCTTCTGATACAGCACGGTAGAAAGGCGCTCTATAAGAAGGATATGACATCAACAAGACGGAAATTGTTGGATCATTATGGGCAAGTGAGTGGAACCCGGGTCAGAAGCTGTGAAGAGATATTCGTTTGCAGTACTGAGGGTGAGCCTAATCCCAAATCTATTCTTCTCACTGGGAAAGCAGGGATTGGAAAGACTCTGTTTAGTCAAAAGCTTGTTCGGGATTGGGCTGATGATAAACTTTTTCAATCACAAGCAAATTTGAAGACAGCAGATATCAAGTTTGCGTACTTGTTGACATTCCGTCAACTGAACTTGCTTGCAAATGACCGGTTTTCTTTGCGAGAGCTTTTAAACTGTTCTTCACTATTACATGATGACTCAAACCTTGATAACTCATTGTTTGAATACATTGTTAACCACCCAGAGGAGGTTTTGATTATCTTGGATGGGTATGACGAGTATTCACAACAGGATTACATCGCTGGTAACTCGGAAGAACAGTATCCAAATAATGCAAGAGAAAAGATGCCGGTAGCCGCACTGTGTGCCAAACTCATCAAAGGCAAGTTGTTAACAGACTCTGTTGTTATGATTACATCAAGGCCTGATGAATCTGATAAAATGGGAGGAATTCGCTTCGACCGATACGTTGAAATTACGGGATTTTCTCCACAGCAGGTGAAAGAGTACATTGAAAAGTATTTCACAGAAAACGAAACCACGAAGAACATTGTGCTTGAACATGTCATGAACAATGAGGATCTTGTTAGCTTTGCCCATATTCCAGTCCTTTGTTTCCTGATGTGTTTCTATTTGGAATATACTCTTCAAGAATCCAAGAGCACTGATCTTCCTGTGTCAGCAACTGAAATTTATTCTGACGTTGTCAACATTTTTGAACTGAAACATAATGCCGAATCAGAATATAAGACGAAAGAAATTCCTGAGAAACACAAGGCTTCAGACCTCATCGAAAGCACATTGGATAAATTATCAGAGTTAGCAGCTCAACTGCTTCTGCAGCAAAGGCCAATTTTTGACGAAAGGGACATGAAAGAAAACTTTAAATTGGAAGAAATAGAAAAACTGAAAGGAAGCGGTCTTCTTCATTGTGGTCCTCCTTTCAGGAAATCTGCTTTTGAAACCACAAAACAGTTAAGTTTTACCCACCTGACCATTCAAGAGTTCTTGGCTGCTCGTTGGTTTGTAATGATCAATGAAATTCCAGAAGGAAATGTGTCTGAAATGGTTATGCTGTTCATTGCTGGTATTTTATCAAAGAAAAAAGATGACAAACTGATGGAAAGATTACTGGGAAGTATTTCTTCTTCAATCACAGGGCAACCTCATCTCCTGAGAGCAAAGTGTCTTAGCGAATATCAAGACAAGGAATTTGCCAAAAATGTCATCATAAATCATCCCCAACACCACTCCGATATGAGTTTTGCGAATTTAAATGATGTGGACTGTATTGCAGTTTCATTTTTGTTAGATGTAATTAGTGAACTGAATGAAAAGGAAGCTGCTACAGCACAACATGAACGGTCTGAACAGTCCTTTAATGTAAATAGTTTGAAAATAGTTAATTCAGCTCTAACACTGTCTGGAATAAAACGAATCTGTGGAACACTGGAGAAAGAACACTGTGCCATTACCGAACTACTGTTTCTACGCGGTCATTTCAGTTATACCGCTATTACCAGGCTGTGTGAAGCATTACAGCATTCAAGCTGTAAAGTGATCACACTAAATCTGAGTGATAATCCGATCGCTGATACCGGTGTTGCCAGGTTGTGTGAAGCTTTACAGCATATAAGCTGTAAAGTGACGACACTAAAACTGAGTGGTAATCTGATCACTGATACCGGTGTTACCAGGTTGTGTGAAGCATTACAGCATTCAAGCTGTAAAGTTACCACACTAGATCTGAGGGGTAATGGGATCACTGATACCGGTGTTGGCAGGTTGTGTGAAACATTACAGCATCCAAGCTGTAAAGTGACCACACTACATCTGAGTGATAATCAGATCACTGATACCGGTGTTACCAGGTTGTGTGAAGCATTACAGCATTCAAGCTGTAAAGTTACCACACTAGATCTGAGTGGTAATGGGATCACTGATACCGGTGTTGGCAGGTTGTGTGAAGCATTACAGCATCCAAGCTGTAAAGTGACCACACTACATCTGAGTCGTAATCAGATCACTGATACCGGTGTTACCTGGTTGTGTGAAGCATTACAGCATTCAAGCTGTAAAGTAACCACACTATATCTGAGTGGTAATCAGATCACTGATACCGGCGTTACCAGGGTGTGTAAAGCATTACAGCATCCAAGCTGTAAAGTAACCACACTTAATCTGAGTCACAATCAGACCACTGATACCTGTGTTACCAGTCTATGCAAAGCACTCAAACATTCAAATTGTAAACTGACCTCACTAATCCTGTGGGACATACCTATCAGTAAGGAAAGTAAGAAATCTCTAAGAACTCTTGTTCAACAGCACAGACCAGGTTTTAAACTCGATATCTAATTTGTTATAAGAAAGCGTTACAAATATCAACAGAATTCACATGTACATTATGATGAACATAATATAATTTATAAAAGAAAACGCTTTTTATTCAATTTTAAAATTTGTGTTAATAGTTTTAAGGTTTACAAGGAACTGTAAATATATTAATTAGCGTTGAATAATGAAGTTTGTTATTAAGGAACTTAATGCCCTGCTCGTTGTAATTTAGGAATGAAGAAAAAGGCAGCACTGAGTATTGTTACGTTTTGTAAATAAAAGTTTTGGAATGGATGAAGACTAATATTGTTTGTTTTACAATTGTAAGGGGGGAGAGGTGGGTAAAAGAGATCATTAGAGAAGGCTTGTAAGAAAAAAGTTAGTTCTGAATGACTAATGTGCGAGGCTGTAAGACGGAGCTTATTTTTGCGAGCACTACTTTTTGCGTCATTTCCGACTGTTTCCTGTCTAAATAACCGTATTTACTGGAATAATCGCCGTAGCGCTTAATTTTTTCGCGCCTCAAGTGCCTGCTTTCAGCCCCCCCCCCCCCCCCACCCCCACCCGTGGGGCATAGGGCGAAAAGACAGCGAACCGAGTTCCCTTCGCCCCATTCTCGACCAGAGAGCCTGTTCGCAGGGTTCTTCTGGTCTAGCCAAGTAACTGGCAAACGCACAATGGTATGTGGCGTTAAATTGTCAAAAAATAAAGGAAAAGGTGTTTTCGAGGGTCTTTAGCAAAACTTCCCCAAGGCATGTTCCTGGATTCCCAAAAAGTGGTCCTTACGGGCCAGTTGACCAGGACTACAACTCTTCAAAAAGCTGATTTTTAACCCACTGATAGCATTTTGTGTGCTACTGGTAACATGAATAAAGACAAAATTAATGAGCAATTGTTTGATCTACAGCTCTTTGGTCCGTCTTAAGAGAAAACGAACCTACCCGGGCAAAAACCAGCCACGGGCCTGCGGCCTTCACAACATTTACAGAACTAGGTATTGTAAGAATGTTGCGTAGAAAACAAATGGACGAGCGGTAAAACAATCACATTGAACTGCAAAACATCGCTTTCTGATGGAGAGAAATGTCCAAGTTTGTTTAAGAGTTGCTTTGTTGTGCTGGTTTTAGAGGGCGGCGCTTATTCGAGTAAAACATCGCGTCGTAAACTCTTTCAAACTGTCCAAACTGGATATGCGATCCTATTTTTTCGATTTCGTGACTAAGGAAAAGATCCCCAGCGTATTAGAATTGGAACTAAGGGAGGGGTCATTATTTTCCTGGAGGGGGGGGGGGGGAGGGCATTAAACATATTGAAAAAATGTATGCAGGGCCTGAAAAGACAAAATAAATTGCTTTCAAACACGATTTGTATAAAAATTATAGTTTGCATTTCAAAAAAAAAATGTTTGCTGAGGTGCATGAATGAAAAAAAAAGTTTGCAGAGGAAAATTTTTCATATTTTTTATTGCGAATAATCGATTAAGCGCCGCTACGGTATTTACAAAAAGACTGTGAAGCTTTGTTCATGTCACCTCTTGTATTTTGAAGGGCAATACTTTTACAAAGACACTGAGAAACTGTGTTATACCATGCCATAGAAAATACAGCCAATCAGAATACAGGAAAGCCGTTGTATATTCGACGGTATTCAACCCAACCTTCCCATAGTGCGCTGCGACTGTATTCTCGACGAAATTTAGTAAGCGTATTTTCTATGGCATGGTAGTTACACAACACTTTCTCGTGGTATACTATGGAATATCCCACTCGTCACTTGTATTTTCTTAGAATACACACTCGCCTAAAGGCTCGTGTGTATACCGAGAAACTACAAGTGACTCGTGGGATATTCCATAGTATACCACTCGAAAGCGTTACAACTAGTATTTAATTCAAAATTAATTTGGTATTAAATTGTGCATACCTAGTACACGCCTAACTTAATTCTCCCAATATTCCCCTCAGTGTTTTACCGGTAGTTGAAAAAAAGCGCTGCTATCGAATAAGCGCCGCACCTTTAACAGGGAAAATTAAATAAGCGCCGCGGCGCTTAATCGATCATTTACGGTACAAGCGACAAAATAACAGACAAAAGTCCTATCCAATGGTAATGGAAACAGGATCTGTATTTAGTATTATTTTTCTTTTTAGTATTATTTTTTCGTTTTTCGTCCATGTGGTTAATCCATGCACTTAGAGTCATTTTCTTGTCCACATCCCATTGGGTCTCACCCGTAATCTCCGGGCCATTTCTTTGCTTTGCATCAATGCGTAGCCCGCGTAACTTTGTTGAATTATGTCTCGAAACGTGGCTACAAAAATCAAAGTTTTTACTTGATTCTCTAAAACTAGCGAAATTTGTCAAAATCAACTATATAGTTTTTAATTTCCTAAACAAATGTAGTCATTCCGGGCTTTAGGATTCCGGGCCTTGGTTTCCGGGTTTCCGGCTTTTAGAACAACTCCTTGGGTTTGCATGAAAATGAACGCGCAGGTGAAACTGGAGTCCCTGGAGTCCCAGGAGCCTGGAGGACCATTGCTTGGAGCCCTTTCAGTCCTTTGGTGCAGAACGTGGATCCTTGAGAATATTTTCCAATGTTTTCCTGAGAATGTTTGGATCTTCATGGCTTACACTCTTTACTATTTCTATATGGTTTACACTCTTTACTATTTCTATATGGTTTACACTCTTTACTATTTCTATATGGTTTACACTCTTTACTATTTCTATATGGTTTACACTCTTTACTATTTCTATATGGTTTACACTCTTTACTATTTCTATATGGTTTACACTCTTTACTATTTCTATATGGTTTACACTCTTTACTATTTCTATATGGTTTACACTCTTTACTATTTCTATATGGTTTACACTCTTTACTATTTCTATATGGTTTACACTCTTTACTATTTCTATATGGTTTACACTCTTTACTATTTCTATATGGTTTACACTCTTTACTATTTCTATATGGTTTACACTCTTTACTATTTCTATATGGTTTACACTCTTTACTATTTCTATATGGTTTACACTCTTTACTATTTCTATATGGTTTACACTCTTTACTATTTCTATATGGTTTACACTCTTTACTATTTCTATATGGTTTACACTCTTTACTATTTCTATATGGTTTACACTCTTTACTATTTCTATATGGTTTACACTCTTTACTATTTCTATATGGTTTACACTCTTTACTATTTCTATATGGTTTACACTCTTTACTATTTCTATATGGTTTACACTCTTTACTATTTCTATATGGTTTACACTCTTTACTATTTCTATATGGTTTACACTCTTTACTATTTCTATATGGTTTACACTCTTTACTATTTCTATATGGTTTACACTCTTTACTATTTCTATATGGCTTACACTCTTTACTATTTCTATATGGTTTACACTCTTTACTATTTCTATATGGTTTACACTCTTTACTATTTCTATATGGTTTACACTCTTTACTATTTCTGTATGGTTTACACTCTTTACTATTTCTATATGGTTTACACTCTTTACTATTTCTATATGGCTTACACTCTTTACTATTTCTATATGGTTTACACTCTTTACTATTTCTATATGGTTTACACTCTTTACTATTTCTATATGGTTTACACTCTTTACTATTTCTATATGGCTTACACTCTTTACTATTTCTATATGGTTTACACTCTTTACTATTTCTATATGGTTTACACTCTTTACTATTTCTATATGGTTTACACTCTTTACTATTTCTATATGGTTTACACTCTTTACTATTTCTATATGGTTTACACTCTTTACTATTTCTGTATGGTTTACACTCTTTACTATTTCTATATGGTTTACACTCTTTACTATTTCTATATGGCTTACACTCTTTACTATTTCTATATGGTTTACACTCTTTACTATTTCTATATGGTTTACACTCTTTACTATTTCTATATGGTTTACACTCTTTACTATTTCTATATGGTTTACACTCTTTGCTATTTCTATATGGTTTACACTCTTTACTATTTCTGTATGGTTTACACTCTTTACTATTTCTATATGGCTTACACTCTTTACTATTTCTATATGGTTTACACTCTTTACTATTTCTATATGGTTTACACTCTTTCCGTTCTTACATTTCATTGTTTACACTCATTTAACTTGCAGTCACCTGCGTAACGGCTCGTGGTTCCACTTGAGTTTTGAACATTTTGTGACGTCATTTCTATCGTCTGTAGACGGGCGTAGACCATGAAAAAAAGTGATCGATTTGTAAAATGTACCGATAAGCCGTGTTTTAGGGCAAGAAAATTGTTTCGAGTTCAGCCAGCAAACTTCTATTATAAAAGTGCATACTATGCGCAGTCCTGTTCTTTCGATTTGAGGAAGCATTTGGATGGGGTGCTAGTCCTTCACAGAGCTAGCCCTGCCCAAGTTTATAAATGCATTTAAAACCCTGGGCAGAGGTAAAAGAACTGTCAGCTGGTCCAAGCCTGAGAACACAGTACAATGATCCCGCCGCAATTTTCGAACACGCCGCTTAAACCAGAGTCGAGCGTACTAACCTTTAGAGCGCTGCGCATCCCTAGCTAAACCTCAGCTCAAAACAAAAAAGAATGGACTTGTTAAAAAATGAGAGGACACTGTTTAAGGAGTTATTAATTCAAGCGTGGAAGGGGCGTATGCTTTCACGGGCGTTACTTGCGTACATTTAGCAGGACGGAGTATAATATTTTATTTTAATATTTTCTCTTCTTACAAAGGTATTTCATGAGTTTCGTGCTGCAGTTCCAGTTCCACAAGGCCGCTTGTGACGCAGCTGGATATAAAGGACCTTTGCACACTTGTTCCAGTTATCAGTCAAAGGAGGCAGGAAAAAAATTGGGAAGTTAGTAAAAACTGAAAGTGAGCAACGTGTTGTCTTCAATATAGCAGCTTTTCTTTGACTAACTGTCAGCAGAGTAATTTAATTCTAGGAATTGCTGAGGCATTCACTATAGTTGTTTAGCTACGTGGAAGTTAGAAAAGCCCAAGGATCAGAGTCACCCACACCTTTCGGATTTGAATCACGTGTCGTGTCAGACTCGGCACTGGGTCACGTCTCACACGTGCATTGTTCACTAGGTCACGTGTCATATACACCACAGGCCATTTCCAAGCTGCCTTTCTACTTTGCTTCAAAATGAATCCTAGTACCTTATATATGGAGATGACTTTTATTTGGACTTTCACTCTCTTGCAAGCCAAACTTTATGAAAGGCGTGTTGTGCACTAACTCATTTCGAAACAGAGTAAACCGCAACTAGGAAATGGCTTTATTGGATTACTTGTCATACACACGCACTGAATCGCGTGTCATTAGCGCCAAAGCTCGTGCAGAAAGGGAAAGACAAAACCCAGCTAATTTCTATTCCTTAAGCTCGAAACGCGAATATTTATAGAGAAAAATTGCACATTTGTAATTAAATACGTTGTCATTGACATGAACGGCTATTTCATGCCTCAATAATGATCCAAAATACCATTTCTTCTTGTGGCGATGTGGTAAAGATGGGTAAGAGCAAACCTGGATGTTGGAGCATGCACTGACTGACTATTTCGAGCCACTTCGTAAATGGATGGTGGATCAGCGAAAGACACTAGGATATGCCTCACCACGATTGCAAGCGTGTTGTTGACACTGGTTGTGTTCTTTGGTTAAAGCCGTTCATTAGCTATGAATTTATTTCAGTAATTCACTTTGCAAACTGTAACATTCTGATTTTTGGTTTATTGGAAAAGGTCCAGCCTAGTCCCTAGGCGTTCTCCTCCTATCTCGGGCGAGCGCGAGGTCCACGTAAGGGCCTGGGAAGGGAACGCCTGGATACTAGGCTGGGAAAGGTCTATGTTGCCTTATTTCCAAAAATATTTTCCTTGTGTTACCGTGTCCCCTAGAGGTATTTCGTCAATCTTCACGGTGGTATCCCTTTTTGGTGGTCTCTTTTCCCTGAGTGTTCACGTGTTCCCAGTTTTATTTCACTTTTGTTTCCATGTTTCCAAAAGTAAATTGCCGTATTCTCTTGTTCCCTGAAACGCCTGAGAAGCTTTATTATTCACGTAAGTTTAAAAATTTTCTCCCGAAATCTGAACTAAGCAGAATGAAAACTAGATACGGCACACTGTGGGCTAGTTTCGGCGGGAAAACCGGAGGTCTTGATAAACGCCGGGAAACTTCGTGAATAAATTGACTTTGCCAAGTGTTTGATTATTCTGATAACATAATTCGTCCCTGAAGGTTTATAAGGTCACACTCAAAACGCATCAGGTTGTTTTGATAAAGTGTCACGGTTTCACCAAACCTCTCTCTAAATCTGTCCCTCGGGCTTCCCTTTGGATAGCTACTGAATACTATAGATGGAAAACAAAATCGCTGTGCTGATTCGCGAAAAGATTGAGCATTTCCTAGCTGTATTCTCGCTGAGACGCTGACTGCTAAGCCACAGTGTCGAAGACACTTAAGAGTTTTACAAACGGGGCCTTCTGAGTTCTGGTAGGAACATTGCGAAATGTTTCTACGCCCGATGGCGTCTGCATAAAAATTAACCAATGAGCGCGCCAGAAGGTTGACAGTTATAAAAGAAAAACATTGTTGAAAGCGGCGTGCTAAAGGATTCTTTTTCTTCTGAGGTAATTTATCCGTGAAGGTTTAAAAGGTCACACTCTTATTTCATCCTGTTGTCTCGTTGTACATGTCTATCTGTCGCCTCGACTCTTTCTTTCAGAGAATACAAAACTCGCTGTGCTAAAAGTTTTGAACATTGCCTAGCTGTATTAGCGACTTTTGGGTCGACTTTGGGTGGTACGCCACAGTGACAAGCACACGAGTTTTACAAACGTGTCCTTCTGAGTTCTGTTTATTCAAGATAAGAACAGTGTACTTCATTTTAGGTAAGCGATTTGATTTCTCCGCTTTGGAATATTCTTTAGGGGCCTGAACCAAAAGGAGTGTAGGATATCTTTAAATTACCTAACAAGCTGCGCTGGGATAATGAACTCCATTGCCATTGTTACAATGGCATCCGGATGAGGTCGCTTAAAACAAGGTTTTCGAGAATGGTAGAGCATGGAATTCAAGCCAAAGGTTTTTACTGAATATGCACCGTTTCACTTTCCAACCATACATTTCTTACTAAAGCCTGGATTATATATTAAGGAGTTATAGAGCTACTTAATTACTAGTTTAACGGTAGTTAGTTGCCATAGGTTTAAACATGTAGTCCCTATTAGTTATTTTTATTGCTCGAAAGCTAGTGATTGTTTACTTAGGTTTCCATTCATCAGTTGACTGACGGGCTAAGGCGAAAAGCTGTAATACACTTGTGAAATAGTTCGATAATAAATATATGTCTTTTTTTATAAACCAAGGAAAAAATGAAAAAGTCGAAACGCGGAAAAGACCGTGATAATCAATCGAGCATTCAGCGCGCGGTGATCACGCCACTGCCTCTAACTGGTTCAACCGGATATTCAAGTTTTGTCTGAGGGGAAGTTCCCTAATGTGTCGAGCAGAGACTGAAATTATCACTGATTAGCGGCCACGCGTAACCTCTTAATTATAACTAGTAATACGTGACTCGCAGGGCCTCGCGAAGCTCTGGATTTGGGGAGGGGGGGGGGGGGTGGGGTGTTATAAACAAGGAGTGATAAGCGGTTTTAACCGTTTATTTGTTATTGTTGCCCAGTAACGGGCATGTCCGCGACACCCTCGTTCCCAGGGTCTACTCCGCTTTGAAGATGGCGGCTTTTTCTGGTTCGTAAAGAGGTATAAAGCGTTGGGAAGCGCAGGCTATTTTCAAAATCATTGACAAATTATTGGATAGTCGCATTTTGGACATTTATTTGAGGGCATTAAAAAAAAAGAACGAACGGCAGGAGGATTCGAACCCTCCGCCCGCGGACCCCTGATGGCCATGAAAGGTTTATAGCCTGAATATTGGCGTTGAGGGAGTATTATGTGAAAATCAGTGTTATTTTAATCCGAAAAGAAAAACGATAAAAATGAAAGGCTTAGGATTCGAACCCACAAAAGAAAAAAAAAAAGGAAAAAGAAAAAAAAAACCCTAGCCGGATTCGAACCCCCGACCTCAGTTCCGAAGATCTGATTTCAAGTTCGACGCCTTACCATTAGGCCACCAGCGCGCGGCGGCCGTGTGACGTCATTTCCGCCACACACCAAGCTCACAAATATATATATATATATATAGAAATATATATGACCGTAAACTCCACACGAGATTTCATCCCGCCTGATCCTTTTGAGGGACAAAATTATACACCCCGCTACGCTCGGCCTTCGGCCTCGCTTCGCGAGGAAAATAAAATATTTTTCTTATGAAATATAACATTTATTGGACAAGATAAATAAGCAACAAGTGATACTAAAATAGATAAGCAACAAATGATACTAAAATGTAATTAAAACTATTAACGTTCCAAAGATTCTTGAGTGCTGGCCAGCATTCAGCAAATGTATTGACCCGTGATTGATCCAAGGTTATCCAATTAAAGCTTGGATGGGGAAATGTTTAAAGATTATTTTGTTTTTTCTTCTTCAGTTGTTTCATCAAAACTTTCCTTTTTTCAGTTCACTTTTTGTCTTCAACCACATGGGACATGTGGCATGCAGAACGCTGAGAAGAATATTTCTCCTCTGAGGTAATTCATCCTTGAAGATTTGTTAGATCCATAATGAGTATCGATATTTATCTGTTCTTCGATTTTGTTTACTACAGAAGAACAAAAAGATTGAATACTGACTAGCGATATTCATGCTGATACGCCGAGCACGCTGACTGGTAGATTACAGTTTCAAAGACAAGAACTTTTTGGAATGGGGACTTTCCGAGTACTGTTCACTTAGGTGAGAACATTTTACGTAATTTTGGGTAAGCTAGCCTGCGTTGCAGCCAGACGTGTCACAAAATCCGATACCCGGGTTTAGCTCGTCTGCAACGCAGGTTACGGTAAGCGAAATTTATTGTTTTTCCTGCTTATGATTTAAATGGGCGCCGGCTATGTCACGCAATTTAAAGCAATTTCGGCACTGATTAACTGTTCATAGAATAAACTGGAATAATTAAAAGAAAGGCCCAAAAAGGGCATGGATGGGGAAAATTCGAGAAGAATAGAACGGATTTCGTTTGGGAAAACTTTAAAAACGTCGGCCCGACGTTTTTCAAGTTTATCACAATTTGTATGAAAGTGTCATTTACAATGCTCTAATTTCATTCTTGTCTGCCATGTGGACACACATATACAATCAGCAATGCTGATGGGGTCTTGCTACAATGAAATTTAATTTTTAAAAGTATTATATACATACTAAAAATAAAAATTTGAAAAAATATTTACAGTCAACTATTTTATTTTCAGTAATTGTTTTTCCCCGGGACTTCAATTCTTGTCCGTAATAACAGGTGTCCGTAAAAGTGAGGTGTCTGCAAGGTGGGTGTTGACCAGGGCTGCAAATAACAGTTGGACATCTGGTGGACCACAATTTGTCAATGTTCAATGAAATTCCAACTGTGGTCGGACAGAATGTCCGGACAACTTTTTTTTTTGCTTTCCAGTGCAAACACTTAATATGTTCTGCGTTGACAACACATTAGATTATCAGTTTCACATATGGAGCAGTGCTGATTGTAGTACTGTAATATGATGTCCGACCTTACTTTTGATTGTCCGATGAAAATGGTGACTTAGTCGGACGCATGTCCTTTCAAGGGAAAAAATTACTTGCAGCCCTGGTTGACTGCAATATTTATTAGGTGAACTATAAAACTTACTAAAACTTAAAATTGTTTTATTAACAATTGCTATATTAGAGCACTGAAACTGTAAACAAGTGTCATTGGCTGCAGGTGGCTAGGATGGAAATGATCGAGGCTTAACTTTTCAAGTTGTTTCCACACATCCTCAAAAATCACTATTTATAGCTGAAGTTTGAATTCTATCCTTTAGATCTTTTAGATGTTCAGAGATAATGTCTTTTTTATGGGTTAAGTTGCCTACCATTAATTTATTTTCGAATAGTTTAGACCAAACATCTGTGAAATCCCTGTAAATATATCGTGTCTGTTTATTGTTGAGGAATTTTCTCTATTTTTTAATGTCTTTAACAGTACGTATCATTTTCAAGTGGTCTATTGTTTTTAATAATATGTTTTTTCAAGAGGGGCTGGGAGTATGCAAAATAATTTTGGAAATTCCAGAGTGGAGGTTTTTTTTTTAAGTGATGACTATCACTCAATGTCGGCATGTGAGTTGGATGTCCGGATTACCACCTCGTCCCCAGGGTCCTCTCCTTTCATTCACTGGATCTTTTCAAACTTTTCTGTTAAAACGGAGATTTTGGGTGAGGAGAGAGTGTTGGAAAATAACTTATTGGATTCGATAAGAAAAAATACGCATAACCATAACATCCGAAACTCTAACGATCTAATGTGCATTTTCTGAATATAAGTAAACATAATTCGAAATCAATGAAGCAGACAGCTCTTCATTCCAAACCGTGTAAACAAGACGGCATTTGACCTTAGTACTACTGGCTCATACCCACGCCGGGTATCTAATGTCGTTTATGAAATGTGACTCTTAAATGTTACGCAAACAACAATAGGAAATCAACAGCAACAACAATAGGATATCTAAAATAAATGTAATATTCCTGTAAGATCAAGTTAAAATTCCTAAAATTCTAGCGAGTAAGTCAAATCCGTGGCACCGGCACGCTTCACAAGTTGTCAGCTACTTTAAAAACATATTAGAGAGGCGCTAGTTAAACGTCATCACTTCTGCATGCATTGCGTGCCGTTCTTTTCTTAATTGTTTTCATGATAAAGCACCTTCCAATAATGTTATGGCCGAGGTAAACTTTTAAATAAAGCAATTATTAATTTAATGTGTAATTTCTTCGGATTGTGCTGGGTTTTATTATAAATTCTGTAATTTGAGATTGCTTATGCACTGTTGTGTGTAATATCAGGTAATAATTATCAGAAGCCCTGACTGTCGTGCGTCGATCGCACGCATAGGTACAAAAAAGCTTGCGTCCTTTCAGAATTTTGTGTGTAACTTACGCACACCTGTGGGAAAATGGGAACCCTGGACTTCTGCTTGGTTTACAAGTCAGAAGTGCGACGCAAATGCAAGTATAAATGAAAGTGATGTAGACACGTTCAATGCGGAGGCAAGGAACGTAAGATACGCAGACAAAGTTTGAGCATTTTCCAAGGTGGCAGACAAAGGCTTCATACTTTTCTTGCTTGTGTTTGCGTTTTCTTTTGCGTTTAGCAATGTTCAGATGTGAAGCAAGTGCAAATAAGCACAAAGAAGTGCGAGAAAATATAGACAATTCTCTGTTCCTTGTGCTTGCATTTGTATTTGCATTTCTGTTTGAATTGTTATTGTTTGCTAGTTTTTCTTTGCATTTGTGCTTGCATTTGCCTTTGCGTTTGCATCGCTTGTGAACTAGCCCTTCAAGTTATTAATTTCTATTCAATTTTTTTTTCTTTAATATAAAGAACATTATCGTCATGGCCTCTGCAGCACCATCCTTTCCTTCCACTAAAGAAACAACCAATTACGCACGGTTGTGTCGTCTTCTGGTTGATGTTGGATCACAGGTTCTAAGGGAGACCTTTGACAGGGTACGTCCACCTGGAAGCCTTCACACAGTTTTGTCTGATCCTGCAGTTCATGCTAAACTACAATCACTTCAAAAGAAGAAAGTCCTAAATCCATCACAATGGGGCAAACTGTATCCTGCCATCAAATCTTCAGTTTCATCAAGGGACTTCGACACCACCCTACTTGTTCTTCTTCTGAGGAATATTTGCAGCCTGGTTCCTCCTGCCACTGGCTGGGATAACCTTCCTCTGGTAACAGACGTAACCCCAGAGGCTGACATTGCTCGCATCAAGTTCCATAGGAACACAGTTTACGGTCATGCAACTGAAGCTTCAGTTGATGATGCAACATTTGGTGTCTACTGGAATGATATTAAAGACACCCTGGTGCGACTTGGAGGAGCATGCTACCAAGATGCTATTGATGACCTTGAAAAAGAATGTATGGACCCTGATTTTGAGGAACACTACCGAGATCTTCTTAAACAGTGGGTGAAGGATGAGGCGAGCATCAAGGACAGATTAGATGAGCTCAATAGAAAGCTAGAAGACTTCATAAGCAATGCTGATAAAAGACCAACTTTAGAAGGTCAGTGTATGATATAACAACATACATATAGTATATGTAGAGTAATAAACTAATAGCTCTGAAGGTGGCTTAAATAGATTTTTAGGGACAATGCTGCTCTCAAATTTGGGAATTAGATGTACATTGTGTAACTATGTTGCTTGGAAATTAACTATTCTTCTGGTGCCGAAGAATATGATAAAAAACCTGTACAAAATGTTGCTATGGCAACTCCAATATCAAAATAACACCAGTCATGGCAAATTGTTGTCTTTATCTAATACAGCTCTGGTGGTGATTTTTCAATAGCATTGTTAATGGCAACATAGTTAATTCCCAAACTTGAGCAGTGTTGCCGCTAAAAAAATTCAGTCAAGCCCCCTTAAGGTCTGGGCAGAGATAACTTGTTTTTTTTGGTTGTGTTTTTTTTTTGTTCATCTCCTATTTGAGGTGCAAAATTGCTAGTGGTGCATTTATTAGCTAGGGGTTGTGACTAGAATTTACATATGGTATATAAAGCAAAAAGAAGTATATTGTTTTCCTGAATTAAGTTGTTGACAATTGAAACTATAAAACAAAACCAAATTGTTCGTCATAGTTCTCACCATGTCGATGCTCTTTCCTTGCTGATGTCGCACAAAATATAAGGTGATCAGTAAGGAGAAGATATGTTTCAATCTTGGAACTGAGACATGATGACAACAGCTGTTCAGTGTTGCAGTAAAACTAATGTTGAAGAAAATACTCAGACTCTTCTTTTGGGGATTAGAGGGATAGCGCAGTGGTGAGAGCGCTCACTTTCCACCAGTGTGGCCCAGGCTCAATTCTGGCCAGGTGCCATATGTGGATCGAGTTTGTTGTTGCTCTGAGGGTTTTCCTCCAGGTTCTTTGGTTTTCCTCTTTCCCAAGGAATCAACATAGGACCTGCATTAAAACTAGCCAAAGCTGATGGGGCTTCTCCAGAATGTAGTAATTTAATTAGAGTACCATTTGAGAGTATAAAAGGGTGAAGTTTTTAGTGAATTTCATTGGTTCATAGAGCAGTTTTTAATTAACTGCATTGTAAAGCCAAAATTTAAGTACCGGTAGCTACTCTGTCCCATTACAAAGGATCCAGACAATCCAGTGAACCAATCAAAACACAAAGCAAATACATTTAGCCAGCACTAAAAGTAGGAAAACATACTGAGTGTGTCATGATTGGTTGTGGTTTTACTTCTGATTGGTTGAGAAGGTGGTGCAAGATTTTTCAGCTAGTCAGTAAGCCTGCTTATGCAAGAAAAAAGCAAGCGCAAATTACTTTTGACACAAGTGAGAATCGCTTAAGAGTAGGGCATTAGAGCAGTTTTTAATTGGAAGTCGTCAAAACCCCAGTTATCACTCTGGCTAATCACAAAGGACACAGACAATCCAGTGATTCAATGAAAACTTAAGTCGAGGCAAATACATGTAGACGGCATTATTGGTTTTGGTTTTACTTCTGATGGCTGAGAGAGTGGCACAAGCCAATCCCTTATTGTAGCAATGAAAAACCAAAGCAAACAAGAATTACTTTTAACACTAAAGTGAACACTCTGGACACTATCACAAGTCTTGATAGTTTCCCAGAAAAGGTACCACCTGAGCGAATTTACTCAGTGATCCAACAATAATTATAATGTTTTTGGCTGAAAGCTACTACCATGGGATATAAAATGATTTGCTATAACCAGCAACAATTATTGGTCCCAAAGCACAAAATTATATTTGGAAATCACTTGTGGACCAGTTTAAGCAGTTAAAGCAGGCATATTTTACATTAGCAGAGGTTGCGCTTTATTTGATTGAGTCATCTCTTCAGCTCTACGTATCGCAACCCTTCACAAAATTTTTCTTTTTTCTTTTTTTTCAGCTGTGAGTGCCTACACAAGTGCTCTGAAAGCATCTATTAAAAGCCAAACAGAGTTCCAGCCCAAACTGATGGCCTCCCCAACCATTTCTAACCCAAGAACAGATGATATATTCACTAATCTTCTGATACAGCATGGTAGAAAGGCTCTCTATAAGAATGACATGACATCAGCAAGAGGTGAATTGCTGGATTATTATGGGCAAGTCAGTGGAACCCAGGTCAAAAACTGTGAAGAGGTATTCATTTGCAGAACTGATGGTGAGCCTAATCCCAAATCTATTCTTGTCACTGGAAAAGCAGGGATTGGAAAGACTCTGTTTAGTCAAAAGCTTGTTCGGGATTGGGCTGATGATAAACTTTTTCAATCACAAGCAAATTTGCAGAACCCAGATATCAAGTTTGCGTACTTGTTGACATTCCGTCAACTGAATTTGCTTGGTAATGACCTGTTATCTTTTCAAGAGCTTCTAAACCGCTCTTCAACATTGGATGAAAAATCATCAAACATTGATAACTCGTTGTTTGAATACCTTGTTAATCACCCTGAGGAGGTTTTGATTATCTTGGATGGGTATGACGAGTATTCACAACGAGATTACATCGCTGGAAACTCGGAAGAACAATATCCAAACAATGCTAGTGAGGAAATGCCGGTAGCTGCACTGTGTGCCAAACTCATCAAAGGCAGGATGATGAGAGAGTCTGTTGTTATGATCACATCAAGACCCGACGAATCCGACAAAATGGGAGGAATTCACTTCGACCGGTATGTAGAAATTACGGGATTTTCACCGGAACAGGTGAAAGAGTACATTGAAAAGTATTTTAGAAAGAACGAAACCATGAAGAACACTGTACTTGAACATGTCATGAACAATGAGAATCTTGTTAGCTTTGCTCATATTCCAGTCCTTTGTTTTCTGATGTGTTTCTATTTGGAATATACTCTTCAAGAATCCAAGAGCACTGATCTTCCCATGTCAGCAACTGACATTTATTCTGACGTTGTCAACATTTTTGAACTAAAACATAATGCCGAGTCAGAATATAAGTCGAAAGAAATTCCTGAGGAACACAAGGCTTCAGACGACATTGAAAGCACATTGGATAAACTATCAGAGTTAGCAGCTCAACTACTTCTGCAGCAAAGGCCCATTTTTGATGAAAGGGACATGAAAGAAAAGTTTAAAGCCGAAGAAATCGAAAAACTGAAAGGTAGCGGTCTTCTTCATTGTGGTCCTCCTTTCAGGAAATCCGCTTTTGAAACCACAAAACAGTTAAGTTTTACTCACTTGACTATTCAAGAGTTCTTGGCTGCTCGTTGGTTTGTAATGAGAAATGAAATTCCAGAAGTAAAAGTGTCTGAAATGGTTATGCTGTTCATTGCTGGTCTTTTATCAAAGAAAAAAGATGACAAACTAATGGAAAGATTACTGGGAAGTATTTCTTCGATCACAAGGCAACCTCATCTCCTGAGAGCAAAGTTTCTCAGCGAATATCAAGACAAGGAATTTGCCAAAAATGTCATAAAGAAATATCCCCATCACTATCACTCTGATCAGTTCAGAATGAGTTTTGCGGATTTAAATGATGTGGATTGTATTGCAGTTTCATTTTTGTTAGATGTTATTAGTGAACTGAATGAAGAGGAAGCTACTACAGCACAACATGAACGGTCTGAACAGTCCTTTAGTGTAAATAGTTTGACAATCGTTGAGTCAGCTCTAACACTGTCTGGAATAAAACGAATCTGTGAATCACTGGAGAAAGAACACTGCGCCATTACCACACTGTTACCATGGCTGGCTTTTAATCATTTCAGTGATACCGTTATTATCAGACTGTGTGAAGCATTGCAGCATCCAAGCTGTAAAGTGACCACACTACATCTGGGTTATAATCAGATCACTGAGACCGGTGTTGCCAGGTTGTGTGAAGCATTACAGCATCCAAGCTGTAAAGTAACCACACTACATCTGGGTGATAATCAGATCACTGATACCAGTGTTGCCAGGTTGTGTGAAGCATTACAGCATCCAAGCTGTAAAGTGACCACACTAGATCTGACTGGTAACCAGATCACTTATACCGGTGTTACCATATTGTGTGAAGCATTACAGCATCCAAGCTGTAAAGTAACAACACTATATCTGAGTGGTAATCAGAGCACTGATACCGGTGTTGCCAGGTTGTGTGAAGCATTACAGCATCCAAGCTGTAAAGTAACCACACTTGATCTGAGACGTAATCAGATCACTGATACCGGTGTTGCCAGGTTGTGTGAAGCAATTAATCATTCAAATTGTAAACTGACCTCACTAATCCTGTGGGACATACCTATCAGTAAGGAAAGTAAGGAATCTCTAAGAACTCTTGTTCAACAGCACAGACCAGGTTTTAAACTCGATATCTAAATAGTTATGAGAAAGCGTTACAAATATCAACAGAATTCACATGTACATTATGATGAACATAATATAATTTATAAAAGAAAACGCTTTTTATTCAATTTTAAAATTTGTGTTAATAGTTTTAAGGTTTACAAGGAACTGTAAATATATTAATTAGCGTTGGATAATGAAATTTGTTATTAAGGAAATTAATGCCCAGCTCGTTGTAATTTAGCAATGAAGAAAAAGGCAGCACCGTGTATTGTTACGTTTTGTAAATAAAAGTTTTGGAATGGATGAAGACTGGTATTGTTTGTTTTACAATTGTAAGGGGGGAGGGGGTGGGTAAAAGAGATCATTAGAGAAGGCTTGTAAGAAAAAAGTTAGTTCTGAATGACTAATGTGCGAGGCTGTAAGACGGAGCTTATTTTTGCGAGCACTACTTTTTGCGTCATTTCCGACTGTTTCCTGTCTAAATAACCGTATTTACTGGAATAATCGCCGTAGCGCTTAATTTTTTCGCGCCTCAAGTGTGGAGCTTATTTAAAATTTGGACGCCACAAAGAATCTTATCTTTTAGAGTAATTGAAAATAGCGTCTTTTGATTGTTAGTATTCGTCGCTTGCTGAAGATCAGAGAGAACTGGCGATAGCTGTCCTCGCAAAGTTCGCGGCCCAGGGCCGTAGGCTGGGGGAAGTCGGGAGGTTCGGACGAAACCCCCCTCCCCCCCCCCCCCAGTGCCTGAAAAGGTCCTGTCCGGGAAATGAACAGCATGTAGTCCGCTTGCAAATGATTTTGACATATGTTACTTGTATTTATTTTCAACACAAATGACAAAAATACTTTTAAACCTTTCACCTGTATTCTCCTCTTTTTCGGTTTTCAGACCAGCACCAAAGGCAGAGCGTGACCCAAATGTATCCAAATTGATTCTCCCGATTAAATATCGCCGCCCGTACAGTTATGAAGCCTAAGCGCTCATTAAAATCCAATTCGTGTACGCAAAATCATGTTTAAAGCCGTCAGCATGCAAGCATCGATGGGGAAAGCCGCCTGTCTAACTTGCGCTTCTTCACATCCATTATGATACCCTTGTGTACCTCGACGCGGTATACGTAGTAGACTGTTGAGCTCGCTTACACTCCCGTAGACTACAATGATAGACAACGGTTGTAGCAGCATACTACAGGCTAGTTTGCTCGGGCCTACCATTTTTTCAACATCGTTTTTTTTTTTTTTTTTTTTTTTTAATGTGGAATAAAACAAGTCAGGCTGGAGTAATCTCAAGATGAAATGGAAACGTATCATGTATAGCGCAACTACCCTTTCCCGGTAAGATGAAAACTTGGAAAGTGAAAACTCGGGAGCCTTCTGGTCTTGCCTGCTTTCAGCTCCCACCGCCCCCCCCCCCCCCCCCCGCCCCCGTGGGGTATAGGGCGAAAAGAAAGCGAACCGAGTTCCCTTTGCCCCATTCTGGACCAGAGAGCCAGGCTTCTTCTGGTCTAGCCAAGTAACTGGCAAACGCACAATGGTATGTGACGTTAAATTGTCAAAAAGTAAAGGAAAAGGCGTTTTCGAGGGTCTTTAGCAAAACTTCCCCAAGGCATGTTCCTGGATTCCCGAAAAGTGGTCCTTACGGGCCAGTTGACCAGGACTACAACTCTTCAAAAAGCTGATTTTTAACCCACTGATAGCATTTTGTGTGCTACTGGTAACATGAATAAAGACAACATTAATGAGCAATTGTTCGATCTACAGCTCTTTGGTCCGTCTTAAGAGAAAACGAACCTACCCGGGCAAAAACCAGCCACGGGCCTGCGGCCTTCACAACATTTACAGAACTAGGTATTGTAAGAATGTTGCGTAGAAAACAAATGGACGAGCGGTAAAACAATCACATTGAACTGCAAAACATCGCTTTCTGATGGAGAGAAATGTCCAAGTTTGTTTTAGAGTTGCTTTGTTGTGCTGGTTTTAGAGGGCGGCGCTTATTCGAGTAAAACATCGCGTCATGAACTCTTTCAAACTGTCCAAACTGGAGATGCGATCCTATTATTTCGATTTCGTGACTAAAGAAAAGATCCTCAGCGTATTAGAATTGGAACTAAGGGACGGGTCATTATTTTCCTGGAGGGGGAGGGGGGGAGGGCATTAAAAATATTGAAAAAATGTATGCAGGGCCGGAAAAGACAAAATAAATTGCTTTCAAACACGATTTGTATAAAAATTATAGTTTGCATTTCAAAAAAAAAATGTTTGCTGAGGTGCATGAAGGAAAAAAACAGTTTGAAGAGGAAAATTTTTCATATTTTTTATTGCGAATAATCGATTAAGCGCCGCTACGGTATTTACAAAGAGACTGTAAAGCTTTGTTCATGTCACCTCTTGTATTTTGAAGGGCAATACTTTTACAAAGACACTGAGAAACTGTGTTATACCATGCCATAGAAAATACAGCCAATCAGAATACAGGAAAGCCGTTGTATATTCGACGGTATTCAACCCAACCTTCCCATAGTGCGCTGCGACTGTATTCTCGACGAAATTTAGTAAGCGTATTTTCTATGGCATGGTATAAAATAGTTACACAACACTTTCTCGTGGTATACTATGGAATATCCCACTCGTCACTTGTATTTTCTTAGAATACACACTCGCCTAAAGGCTCGTGTGTATACCGAGAAAATACAAGTGACTCGTGGGATATTCCATAGTATACCACTCGAAAGCGTTGCATAACTAGTATTTAATTCAAAATTAATTTGGTATTAAATTGTGCATACCTAGTACACGCCTAACTTAATTCTCCCAATATTCCCCTCAGTGTTTTACCGGTAGTTGAAAAAAAAGCGCTGCTATCGAATAAGCGCCGCACCTTTAACAGGGAAAATTAAATAAGCGCCGCGGCGCTTAATCGATCATTTACGGTACAAGCGACAAAATAACAGACAAAAGTCCTATCCAATGGTAATGGAAACAGGATCTGTATTTAGTATTATTTTTCTTTTTAGTATTATTTTTTCGTTTTTCGTCCATGCATGTGGATAATCCATGCACCTAAGGTAATTGTCTTGTCCACATCCCATTGGGTCTCACCCGTAATCTCCGGGCCATTTCTTTGCTTTGCATCAATGCGTAGCCCGCGTAACTTTGTTGAATTATGTCTCGAAACGTGGCTACAAAAATCAAAGTTTTTACTTGATTCTCTAAAAATAGCGAAATTTGTCAAAATCAACTATATAGTTTTTCATCTAGCGCCTTAATTTCCTAAACAAATGTAGTCATTCCGGGCTTTAGGATTCCGGGCCTTGGTTTCCGGGTTTCCGGCTTTTAGAACAACTCCTTGGGTTTGCATGAAAATGAACGCGCAGGTGAAACTGGAGTCCCTGGAGTCGCAGGAGCCTGGAGAACCATTGCTTGGAGCCCTTTCAGTCCTTTGGTGCAAAACGTGGATCCTTGAGAATATTTTCCAATGTTTCCTGAGAATGTTTGGATCTTCATGGCTTACACTCTTTACTATTTCTATATGGTTTACACTCTTTCCGTTCTTACATTTCATTGTTTACACTCATTTAACTTGCAGGAGGCTAGGTCAGAAGTAATGTTTCAATCGCAGACGAGTCAAGGAGGGGAGTAGTGCAGTTATACACTCTTTTTATTTTATTATAAGAATCTAGTTTATAAGAATATCGAGGCTGAAATTTGCGAATTTTTAAGAATATTATAAGAATAAACCCGAGGCTGAGATTTTGAAAAGAATATAGCTTTTAGTTAAAACAAAATCAGGTATTATGGTATCCGTCACTTTATCTCTGTGAGGAATGCTATGTTTAAAGCCAAAACGGCAAGGCTGCAACGAAAAGTAATCGTTCATGTGCACAATGTAACACAATACAGATCTGGACACCAAACACTTGTAATTGCAAAAAGGACAGATTTTGATTTTTGTGCTTGTGCTGGCCGCAAGCACAAGCACAAACATCAAAAAGCAATATGCTTGTGCTTTTGCTTCAGTCGAAGCCGTTTTCACGGTGAAATAAGAGCTGTTACCCATGTGCTTGTGTTTGCGTCGCTAGTGAAAACCAGGCTTAAATAAATAATGACCTCTGCCATTAACTATGAACATGGGCGATCCAAGCGACCCGGGGGGGGGTACTCCCTATAATGGCCTATACGGGGAGGCTCCGCCCGAAAGGGGTACCTTTTCCAGGCGTCAGGTATATAAAAGGGTAGGGATTTCACGCGTTTAAGTATATGAAAGGGTATGGAAATATGTCATTTGGCTATTTAAAAGGGCCTTTAATTAAAATATTTCAAACAGACGCAATTTATGGCTGTATTATTTTAATTTATTAAGCGCTACATAAAAATGACAAGAAAACGTCCTATTTTAAGGCCATGTTATGTCTCTTAGGTATATGAAAGGGGTACCTTTTTTCAGTTAAAGGTATACGAAAGGGGTACAATTTCTGTCAAAAATGGTATATAAAAGGGTAAGGGGTTAGAACTTGGGGCGGAGCCTCCCCGTACAAAACTTTTTGGAGTACCCCCCCCGGGCCAAGCGATCGTGATCGCCCCAATCGCTGCAGACGTTAGCGATCGAAAGTGTAATGTTTTTATATCGCCCCAATCGCAAGAAAACGATGGAGCGATATTAAGAGAACTTGCCTTTAGAAGCTGGATTTCTCAGTAACAAAATAGAGTTGTGACAATACATAACTAGGCTATTTAGACGATCCTGTTTCATGGTTGTATTTCAGCCCATTAACAATAGGTTTGTTTTATTTTTTGTCATATATACATGCGCTACACACGGGTTTTTCTGATTCCTGTTTCATAGTGCTTTTTAGGTTGTTCTTTAAAGTTAAAGGGGAGAAAATATACGGAAAATGATGCCGCGGACCTCTCCTAGGAGCGTTTTGGGGAGAAGAGTTTAACCTTACGTTATGCAATCCAGCAATACACGATCCCATAGTTAGTAGATTTGTGCATTGATAAACCAACTACTGGTACTTCTGGCACTAAAATATATATTTCTTTTTTTGGGGGGGGGGGGGGGAGCAGAACCCTTTACCAAATTTTTGTTTGGGGGCTACAGACCTTCCCCCTCCTACTTTCTCTCCCGTGACTTGTTGCGTGACCAGGAAAAGACATTTTAAGTCACTCGTCAGGAGCGTTCTTGTCTGGGCAGAACCCTTTACCAAATTTTTGTTTGGGGGGCTACAGACCTTCCCCCTCCTACTTTCTCTCCCGTGACTTGTTGCGTGACCAGGGAAAGACATTTTAAGGCACTCGTCAGGAGCGTTCTTGTCTGGGCAGAACCCTTTTACCAAATTTTTGTTTGGGGGGCTACAGACCTCCCCCCCCCTCCTCCTTTCCCTCCCGTGACTTGTTGCGTGACCAGGGAAAGACATTTTAAGTCACTCGTCAGGAGCGTTCTTGTCTGGGCAGAACCCTTTTACCAAATTTTTGTTTGGGGGGCTACAGACCTTCCCCCCCCCCCCCTCCTCCTTTCCCTCCCGTGACTTGTTGCGTGACCAGGGAAAGACATTTTAAGTCACTCATCAGGAGCGTTCTAGTCTGAGTAGTATAAAACTTTTCTAAACGAGATGGGGAAGGCAGGATACTTAGGTAGGCTGATACTCAGGCTAGCCTGGCTAGGGGCGTACAAAAGAAGTGCTGACACCATCTGCAGTTGATCTGCACACGGATCAAAACATCACCAGGCAATTTCGTTCAGCCAGATGAGATGATATGTTAAATTTAGAAGCCTGCAAGATTTAAGTACCTCAGCACTAGGTTGAGTCAATTTTTAAAACGGTGGAGGAAGAAGTATCTTTGTTAGATCTGCGCAAATTTTATAAATGTTAGTCAGAAAAAGAAAACGATCAAGTGGAAGATGTAGATGCAACAGACGAGAAAGAAAAGAAAAGGGTGGAGTGGAAAATGGGAGTGGTGGAAGGCCTAGTACAGCCAACTCCTCTATAACGGACACCTTTGGGACCATCATTTAGTGTCCGTAATAGAGAAAGTCCGTAGTAGCGAGATTTATTTTCATAAATTCTTATTCGCTGGGACTTCATCTCCTGCCCGTAATAGCGAGGTGTCCGCAAGGCGAGAGTTGACTGTAACAGGGACAGATGGAATCGCTAGAGCTAATGTCAGAGTTATAACAAAGGGGGAAACGACCTTAACCTCTCCAGAACAGTGGAAAACTCTATCCGTTTAGCCTACGTAGCTGGCGGATTTGTTGGGGTTTAAATTAAAGCGCGCACAAACAAGCAACAAACCCGCCAGCTACGCAGGCTAAATTCGAAATAAGTGGACGAATGAAAAACTTTATTAGGGTCAAAACCACATAGCTAGGGAAGAATCCCTTACTAATTTGTGGACACATGATTAAAAAATACAAAAAGGTGACAATTAATAATATTAAAAACTGTGTTAAATATCAATAGTAATATAAAAATCTAATACTACATGTAATCATACTAAACTATTAATTCAAAAAATAGTTGGTCTAAAAGTGTACAAATGAATTATAATCGCTATAAAAAAGTTAATGTTAAAAAAATGATATGATGCTGAATAAAAAATTATACAGTAAATCCGTTTGAGATTCGGAACAAAGCTTGAGATTACGAACAAATGTTTGTAATCGCGGTATAGAAATCCTACAAAGAATGTCCCTCATCAAAATGCGGCTCTAGATACCAGATGGAGGTCAGAGCCGGGGGGGGGGGGGACTCCAATATGAAAGGGACGGGGATGCTCGTCGTCTCGCTTAGAATGTAAATTTCGGATTTTGGTTCTCGCTTAGGGTGTTCTGGGGAAAATGGCAATAGTTTTTAGCCGTCAGGGTCTCGTTTAGGGTTACACACGAAAAAAAAATACAAATATAACTTCTTTTTTCAGAATTTTGGTACCTTTTAGAGTTCTAAAATAGCTTGAATCACGCCCAGATTGTTTTTTTTTAGGAGTTCATTTCAAAATTTCCGACAATCATCCCCGTCCCTTTAACATGGGAGTACCCCCACCCCCCCCCCCCCCCGGGAGGTCAGAAGTAATGTTTCAATCGCAGACGAGTCAAGGAGGGGAGTAGTGCAGTTATACACTCTTTTTATTTTATTATAGGAATCTAGTTTATAAGAATATCGAGGCTGAAATTTGCGAATTTTTAAGAATATTATAAGAATAAGCCCGAGGCTGAGATTTTGAAAAGAATATAGCTTTTAGTTGAACCAAATCAGGTATTATCGTTTCCGTCACTTTTAGGCATGAATGGATTGTGCTAGTAAATTTAGGAAAAGTTGCTTCACAATATACCAAAAAGTTGCTCTAAAGTTGCTCAAATATCAAAAAGTTGCCACCAAAATTCAGAAAAGTTGCTTGCTCTCTAGAGTCGTTTTGACGTGAATTTTGCATTTTCTAGAAATTGAAGCGCTGGCAGGTTTACTAAGACTTGCCCTAGCGTCTATGGCAACCTCAATGGGGTCAATGTCTGAATTTTTTCCATTTTCCTCGTCTGAAATTTTATCTGATTGCGATGCCAAAAGTGACACTCACTTCAGCAAATACCAAGATGGCCGGCGGCAGGTTCTATCTTGCAATGAATAAAACCAGTTTTAATAAAATCCTTCGAAATGAAACGACATTTTATGGTTTCGATCGGTTTTAAATCAATTTGTTGCTCAAAAGTTGCCAAGGAAAGTAAAAGTTGCCCTAGGTTGCTGGTACTACAAAAAGTTGCTCAAAAAGCCAAAAGTTGCTCAAAAGTTGCCGAGCACAATCTATTTATGCCTAGTCACTTTATCTCTGTGAGGAATGCTATGTTTAAAGCCAAAACGGCCAGGCTGCAACGAAAAGTAATCGTTCATGTGCACAATGTAACACAATACAGATCTGGACACCAAACACTTGTAATTGATTACCCAATACTTGCTAAAACGGAAATGTGAAACGGTAATTTTTAAGAATGTTCATAAGAATAGCTTAGCCTAAAATCGGCAGAAAAATAAGAATATTCAGCCTGGGTCGGTAAAACTGTATTCTTATAAAAAAAAAAAAAAGAGTGTATTTCCATTCGAGATTACTTTGATCTATTACCTGTTTTACTGAGTTGTAGTGTTGGTTGTCTGAGAACCCGTATTAGCCGAATTTTAGGTAACTTTCTTCAAAGATTGTTAAGTAAAACAAGGCCGAAAACAGGTATTCCTGCGTAGGAGTCTGGGTTGCCTGTGTAAATGGCCCAATCAGTGCAAGCTTTGAAGGCTACCTCTTTGGGGAAGACTAAGTTCCAGTGTTGACAAAAATGGCGGCAGCGAAAGTGTGGCGGAAGTAACAAGCGTCTTTAGCTACGTTTTATTCCCAAAGGAAGGCACTTCACTGTCAGGTAATTAGTGTTTTACTTTTGTTAGTCTGTGGCTTTTGGTCTCTGTTGCTTTTACGAGGATGTAATGGTTTACAGCGCCAGTAGTGCGACCAGACAGTTTTTCTGCACTGTAGCGTAAACTGAACACTTCAGTCTACGATTTCTTTTTTCCAGAAACGTTTTGGAACTTTCCCAGCGGGGATTTGGGAAGGCTAAGACGGAAATATTTTGGTGTTCGTCCTTGAGTTCCGTTTTATCTTTTTGGGATAAGGAGAAGTCAACCTAATTGCGGCATATTTATTTGATTCACACTGTATAATTATTCATAGGAAGAACCCAAATTCTTTCACACACCCACAAACTTAAGTTATAGTTTAGGCTGTCAAGATATTTGCATAATTAAGCGTGGTTTGTGGAATTATCTTCCTTATAGTATTAAATATTATATGTGTGTTTAACTTACTTCAAATTCTGGCCACCCAATTCTTGATGTTTCAGAGATGTAGCCAACAAAGTCTGCTGTTATTTTACGAATCTTCATGTGTTGCACACTAGAGATGTCACGCCTGACTACTTTTTAAATAATTTTAATTAGCAACTATTGTTAATTAAAATTGCATACATGTATAAATGTGTAAGAGCGAAGTTTGTGTCATCTGTGGCAGTTTAACACAAGCCAAGGCCTTTATAATTTCGCTTTCCTGCAAAATCCAAACATGAATGAGGGGGGCAAAGGGTTTATGCGTGACACGTGAAAAGGGCAAAAATTAGTCCGTGACGCGTGAAAATAGGGCAAAAATTAAACCGTGACGCGTGAAAAATAGTTAGAAAAGAAACGTGATCCGTGAATTCTGCTGTTTCAAGTATACGTGACACGTGAATTTGGTTAAAACTTGTGCGTGAAACGGGATCACGAACCCCCCTTTGGTACCCTCATGAATATTACAATATAGTTATTGCAAGTGCAAAGCGCAAATTGATCCCAAGCGCCCTAAAAATGCTTATAAAGTTTTTGACACAACCCACGCAAAGACTACAATGCAGACAGGTGGTTCAATGAGGCAGAACACAAGAGACAAGAGCAGCAGACACCTCATTAGTACTCATGTTCTACTGCCCCCTTGAAATAATTGACATAAAAATATTGGCATACTCACTCACTTACAATACATTAGGTGACAAATGGCGTTTCTATAGTAATACTGAGCTCTACAAATTTCAGTCGAACCTTTTGGCAATTACGGTAACTCAACAACAATACAAGAGAAACACGAGTGGTCTAAGCTAAAAATAAATACACAAAACAATACACGATTCACGAAACCTTCAAGTGAAATAAAAAGTGTCACTCCGAGTCAAGCATAAGCTTTTTGACTTAATACTATTTTTATCATCCAATTACAGGTTGGTGCCATCCCTGTATTTAGCCGCTGCTAAGGTGCGGCGGAAGTAACCGGCATCTGTAACTACTTTTTGTTCCCACAGGAAGGCACTTTACTGTCAGGTAAATAGTGTTTTGCTTTTGCAAGACAGTGCTTTTTAATCAATGTTGTCGTTTTTGAAGGTGTAATGGTTTGCAATGCCAGTAGTGATACTAAACAGTATTTCGGCGGTAAGGCGACGTGAAAGTGAAACTGCACTGTAGCATTAACTAAACAGTTAACTATTCCTCTTTCCATAAATAATTTGTTCTTTAGAACTTTTTTAGTGATGGAATTAATATGGTTTTTCAAGAGGGGCTGGGAGTATGCAAAATAATTTTGGAACTTCCAGAGTGGAGGTTTATTTTTTCTACATTGTTTTCATGATAAACTGACCACCTTCCAATAATGTAATGGCCAAGGTAAACTTTTGAATAAAGCAATTATTAATTTAATGTGTAATTTCTTCGAATTGTGCTGGGTCTTATTATAAATTCTGTAATTTGAGATTGCTTATGCAAAATCACACTGGCCGGTGTGTAATATCAGGTAATAAATTATCAGAAGCCTTGACTGTCGTGTGTTGATCCCACGCATCTATAGAATTGTGCTGGGTTTTATTATGAATTCTGTAATTTGTGATTGCTTATGCAGAATCACACTGTCGTGTGTAATATCAGGTAATAAAATTAATTATCAGACGCCCTATGCCCTATGCGTGCGTCGATCCCACGCATAGGTACGAAAAAGCTTGCGTCCTTTAAGAATTTTGTGTGTAAATTACGCACACCTGTGGGTAAATGAGAACTCTGGTCTGTAGCCCGGTTTACAAGCCAGAAGTGCGACGCAAATGCAAGTACAAATGAAAGTGATGTTTCACATACAATGCGGAGGCAAGGAACTTTCATGTAAGATACGCAGACAAAGTTTAAGCATTTTCCAAGGTGGCAGACAAGTCTTACTTTGCTTGCTTGTGTTTGTGTTTTCATTTTTGTTTAGTAATGTTCAGATGTGAAGCAAGTGCAAATTTATGCAAGCACAAGTGAAGTGCAAGAAAATATGGACAATTCTCCATTCCTTGTGCTTCCATTTGTATTTGCATTTCAGTTTGAATTGTAATTTTTGCTATGTTTTTCTTTTCATTTGTGCTTGCATTTGCCTAGAACCTTGCATTTGCATTGCTTGTGAAACCAGCCCTTTAAGTTATTAATTTTTCTTCAATTTTTTTTTCTTTTAGAGAACATTGTCTTCATGGCTTCTGCAGCATCATCCTTTCCTTCCACTAAAGAAACAACCAATTACGCACGGTTGTGTCGCCTTCTGGTTGATGTTGGATCACAGGTTCTAAGGGAGACCTTTGATAGGGTACGTCCACCTGGAAGCCTTCACACAGTTTTGTCTGATCCTGCAGTTCATGCTAAACTACAATCACTTCGAAAGAAGAAAGTCCTAAATCCGTCACAATGGGGCAAACTGTATCCTGCCATCAAATCTTCAGTTTCATCAAGGGACTTCGACACCACCCTACTTGTTCTTCTTCTGAGGAATATTTGCAGCCTGGTTCCTCCTGCCACTGGCTGGGATAACCTTCCTCTGGTAACAGACGTAACCCCAGAGGCTGACATTGCTCGCATCAAGTTCCACAGGAACACAGTTTACGGTCATGCAACTGAAGCTTCAGTTGATGATGCAACATTTGGTGTCTACTGGAATGACATCAGAGTCACCTTGGTGCGACTGGGAGGTGCAAACTACCAAGATGCTATTAACGACCTTGAAAAAGAATGTATGGACCCTGATTTTGAGGAACACTACCGAGATCTTCTTAGACAGTGGGTGAAGGATGAGGCGAGCATCAAGGACAAATTAGATGAGCTCAATAGAAAGCTAGAAGACTTCATGAGCAATACTGAAAAAAGGCCAACGTTAGAAGGTCAGTGTATGATTTAAAAACATACATGTGTACATGTAGATTAATAAACTAATAACTCTGAAGGTGGCTTGAATGGATTTTTAGGGGCAATGCTGCTCTCAAATTTGGGAATTACATTATGTAACTATGTTGTTTGGGAATTAACTATTATTAACACCAGTCATGACAAATTTTGGTCTTTATGTAATACAGCTCTGGTGATAATTTTTGAATAGCATTGTTAATGGCAACATAGTTGATTCCCAAACTTGAGCAGTGTTACCGCTAATAAAAATTCAGTCAAGCCCCCTTAATTAAGGTCTGGGCGGAGATAACCTGTTTTTTTTTTTGTTTGTGTTTTTTTTGCCTGTGTTAATTTCCTATTTGAGGTGCAAAATTGCTAGTGGTGCATTTATTAGCTAGGGGATGTGACTAGAATTTACATATGGTATACAGTCCAGATTGTCCTAATATATTAGGACACGGCCAACTTGTCTCTTGACCAATCAGAAACCGCCTTTTGATTCGCGGATCGTGTATCAAAACAAGCCTCGATTTTCAAAATGGCGATGAACGCAGAACTTAGCGCTGGTTTCCCGAGTTATAATGCCGCATTCTTGACGTATATTTGCAGAATACAAATATACATTTTTTCTCTGTAAGAAATCTTTCAAAAATGCCAGTGCTCGAGTCTACATTATCACACTAAGCATTGCCCGTGAGGGCGAGGAGCATCAAGAAAACTACCACACGCCGATCAATCGATAGTCCATTTCGGACATCAAACTGTTTCAATCATTGAAATGCAATCAAATAATCGGGTAAGTAATATTGTCCCGTATTTCCCACTACAGCTGCAGGATTTGTTTTACTGAAAAAGGTGAAATATTTTCGTTCCGTATCAATAACAGATTTGTATTGGTTTGCCATTGGATCAAACATCTTGCACGTCCGACAATAAATTGCTCTATACTCGTGTTAATTTATTTTCCCACTCATGTCAGCTTAACGAAGTTCCCGGGTACATTTATCTTTGAACTTAAAATCGAACCTTTCTCTGGCATTTGTGGCTCATTGCATTGGTAACTAAAATGATAAAATAAATGATGAATCTGTTTAAAAAGTGATTATTTGTAGCTTTTTCAAAATGTAAATGTTCAGTAGGCAGAGTAGGGTGCACAGATATGGCCATACATTTGCAAATGCAGTGTTTAATGCATGTACTCCGTTTTCCACAAAAGTTACTTTCTCTTTGTACACATTGTCTTGCATAAAGGGAAAATATTTATCCAATACAATAGCTCATCATGAGTGTATCAATACACTGATTTCTTTCTTTTTTACAACATCAACTGAGTGCTATTTGGTGAACATTGAAATAATTATGCACTAAAAAATTGTGAGTATTGTTTTTTTTTTGGCATGTCTTATATTACCCCCAACCCCCAACTACATGCAGTCAATATGCTATAGATAACAAATTGCTTGGATGGCTTGTTGTGTTCCAAGGTAAGGTGAAGACTGTAAGGTGTGCTCTGACCCAAGTTAAAGGTGGCCCATACTACTGGAGCTTATCCCGGTTTCTGATCTGTAGCATTTAGCGACTAGGCGTGTTTTTACTCCCCAGAATGGAATGCTAGTCCATCGAAGCCGAGTTACCCCAGCAGTAAATAAACTAGCCCGGGCTCGAACCTGGACGTTCAATGCGAAGTCCAGCATCTGGCTGTGTTGTACTAAGGTTATCTTGACGAGGTACAATATAGTACTTTGAATCCATTTACAGATCTACCAAAACAAATGTAAAACAAAAATATTTTGCAAATCAACACACTCAACCTTCTAAGGTACACAAATGCAAAGAGGTGTGGGCTGGAAATGATCATTACCCAGAAACTTGTACAAAACATAAAACTATCAGTCAGATTGAGAGGAAAAAATCAAATTTATTCTCATGTTACATTAAGTGAACATGTACTTTAATTTTTTGCCATTTAGCAACTGCCAGACCTGCGAAAAATAAAATACATCTACATTAGAATTTAACAATATTTATTTTGGAGGATGATAGGGCAGAACAGCTGATAGTCAAGTCTGTATAATGCATGTTCGAGCCTAGTGGTCCATAAACAGATAAGACTGTTGCTTATCCCACTTTCAATACTCTTAGTGACTGACCATGGTTGTTTTGGAAGTGGTTAAGGGGATTTTGAAATAAATTATTCTATGAACCTTTCAAGAGTGATGTCTTTCCATAAGTGGCCAAAGATAAACATTGTAAGAATATCTCAACAAGCAAATTGGTGTTTTACAAGTGAGAATTTAAGAGTGCTTGATCTCGTTTGCATTCTTCAAAGTTCAATTTGGTTCACATTTGAACTTGCCATGGTATATAAAGACCCATATAATTTACACAAGTGGAAGTTTTTAAGAATGGACCAAATAAGCTAAATAATACAGCCTACTCCTTTTTCCTATGGTCGTTTCAAGTCCTTCCAGTGCCAAATTGTCTGATGAAATTCTTACATACAGTTGCATGCCCCGCAGATGAGGTTTACAACCCGGTCAATTTGTGCAACATGAAAGTTTCCTATATCCTTTATCAATACTCAAAATAATTCCCTGTCATTTCCGTAATTGTTGCTGAACAACAGCTGTTAACGCGTAAATGGTCGATGTTTCATACAAATACAGTCGCCTGGATATATTTACGTTAAGACTGGCACATTTTCAAAAAGAGTTTACTAAAAATCAGGGGTGTTTACTACCTCAGACTTTTGCATGAAGACACATTAACAACACTTCAATCGAAAAAAAATACTACCAGCTGAGTAAAAAATGGGTAAATGCCAAAAATAAAGGTTAGATTTTACATACCTTGAATAACGAACAGGAAAATGACGTCATAAATCGCGGTTTTCTGTCAAGATACTTGAAGAACGCAAACGAGTGAACACTCAAAATGGCCGCCGACGCTTCCTGTCTCTGTTACGCCAAAAAAGTCCCGGATTAACACTCTTTGGAGACTGGAAACAAAGGATTTCTTTTGTTCTTGGCGATCTGTACAAATGGCCGCCATCTTGGTCGATAACAATAGCTCCGTGACGTCACAGTTGTCCTAATATATTAGGACAATCTAGACTGGTATATAAAGCAAAAAGAAGTATATTGTTTTTCTGAATTCAGTTGTTGACAATTGAAACTAAGTTCTCACCATGTCGATGCTCTTTCCTTGCTGATGTCGCACAAAATATAAGGTGATCAGTAAGGAGAAGATGTGTTTCAATCTTGGGACTGAGACATGATGACAACAGCTGCTCAGTGTTGCAGTAAAACTAATGTTGAAGAAAATACTCAGACTCTTCTTTTGGGAGTTAGAGGGATAGCGCAGTGGTGAGAGCGCTCGCTTTTCACCAGTGTGGCCCAGGCTCAATTCTGGCCAGGTGCCATATGTGGATCGAGTTTGTTGTTGCTCTGAGGGTTTTCCTCCAGGTTCTTTGGTTTTCCTCTTTCCCAAGGAATCAACATAGGACCTGCATTAAAACTAGCCAAAGCTGATGGGGCTTCTCCAGAATGTAGTAATTTAATTAGAGTACCATTTGAGAGTATAAAAGGGTGAAGTTTTTAGTGAATTTCATTGGTTCATAGAGCAGTTTTTAATTAACTGCATTGTAAAGCCAAAATTTAAGTACCGGTAGCTACTCTGTCCCATTACAAAGGATCCAGACAATCCAGTGAACCAATCAAAACACAAAGCAAATACATTTAGCCAGCACTAAAAGTAGGAAAACATACTGAGTGTGTCATGATTGGTTGTGGTTTTACTTCTGATTGGTTGAGAAGGTGGTGCAAGATTTTTCAGCTAGTCAGTAAGCCTGCTTATGCAAGAAAAAAGCAAGCGCAAATTACTTTTGACACAAGTGAGAATCGCTTAAGAGTAGGGCATTAGAGCAGTTTTTAATTGGAAGTTGACAATCCAGTGATTCAATGAAAACTTAAGTCGAGGCAAATACATGTAGACGGCATTATTGGTTTTGGTTTTACTTCTGATGGCTGAGAGAGTGGCTGTAGCAATGAAAAACCAAAGCAAACGAGAATTACTTTTAACACTAAAGTGAACACTCCACTTTCACAAGTCTTGATAGTTTCCCAGAAAAGGTACCACCTGAGCAAATTTACTCAGTGATCCAACAATAATTATAATGTTTTTGGCTGAAAGCTACTACCATGGGATATAAAATGATTTGCTATAACCAGCAACAATTATTGGTCCCAAAGCACAAAATTATATTGGGAAATCACTTGTGGACCAGTTTAAGCAGTTAAAGCAGGCATATTTTACATTAGCAGAGGTTGCGCTTTATTTGATTGAGTCATCTCTTCAGCTCTACGTATCGCAACCCTTCACAAAATATTTCTTTTTTTCTTTTTTTTTTCAGCTGTGAGTGCCTACACAAGTGCTCTGAAAGCATCTATTAAAAGCCAAACAGAGTTCCAGCCCAAACTGATGGCCTCCCCAACCATTTCTAACCCAAGAACAGATGATATATTCACTAATCTTCTGATACAGCATGGTAGAAAGGCTCTCTATAAGAATGACATGACATCAGCAAGAGGTGAATTGCTGGATTATTATGGGCAAGTCAGTGGAACCCGGGTCAAAAACTGTGAAGAGGTATTCATTTGCAGAACTGATGGTGAGCCTAATCCCAAATCTATTCTTGTCACTGGAAAAGCAGGGATTGGAAAGACTCTGTTTAGTCAAAAGCTTGTTCGGGATTGGGCTGATGATAAACTTTTTCAATCACAAGCAAATTTGCAGAACCCAGATATCAAGTTTGCGTACTTGTTGACATTCCGTCAACTGAATTTGCTTGGTAATGACCTGTTATCTTTTCAAGAGCTTCTAAACCGCTCTTCAACATTGGATGAAAAATCATCAAACATTGATAACTCGTTGTTTGAATACCTTGTTAATCACCCTGAGGAGGTTTTGATTATCTTGGATGGGTATGACGAGTATTCACAACGAGATTACATCGCTGGAAACTCGGAAGAACAATATCCAAACAATGCTAGTGAGGAAATGCCGGTAGCTGCACTGTGTGCCAAACTCATCAAAGGCAGGATGATGAGAGAGTCTGTTGTTATGATCACATCAAGACCCGACGAATCCGACAAAATGGGAGGAATTCACTTTGACCGGTATGTAGAAATTACGGGATTTTCACCGGAACAGGTGAAAGAGTACATTGAAAAGTATTTTAGAAAGAACGAAACCATGAAGAACACTGTACTTGAACATGTCATGAACAATGAGAATCTTGTTAGCTTTGCTCATATTCCAGTCCTTTGTTTTCTGATGTGTTTCTATTTGGAATATACTCTTCAAGAATCCAAGAGCACTGATCTTCCCATGTCAGCAACTGACATTTATTCTGACGTTGTCAACATTTTTGAACTAAAACATAATGCCGAGTCAGAATATAAGTCGAAAGAAATTCCTGAGGAACACAAGGCTTCAGACGACATTGAAAGCACATTGGATAAACTATCAGAGTTAGCAGCTCAACTACTTCTGCAGCAAAGGCCCATTTTTGATGAAAGGGACATGAAAGAAAAGTTTAAAGCCGAAGAAATCGAAAAACTGAAAGGTAGCGGTCTTCTTCATTGTGGTCCTCCTTTCAGGAAATCCGCTTTTGAAACCACAAAACAGTTAAGTTTTACTCACCTGACCATTCAAGAGTTCTTGGCTGCTCGTTGGTTTGTAATGAGAAATGAAATTCCGAAAGAAACTGTATCTGAAATGGTTATGCTGTTTATTGCTGGAATTTTGTCAAAGAAAAGAAGTGACAAACTAATGGAAAGATTACTAGAAAGTATTTCAATCACAAGAGAACCCCTTCTCCTGAAAGCAAAGTTACTCAGCGAATATCAACACAAGGAATTTGCTAAAAATGTCATAAAGAAATATCCCCATCACTATCACTCTGATCAGGATGGCCAAATGAGTTTTAAGCGTTTAAATGATTTGGACTGTATTGCAGTTTCATTTTTGTTAGATGTAATTAGTGAACTGAATGAAGAGGATGCTGCCACAGCACAACGTGAACGCCGGTCTGAACAGTCCTGTAGTGTAAATAGTTTGTGGATCTCTTTTTCAGCTCTAACACTGTCTGGAATAAAACAAATTTGTGAATCACTGGAGAAAAAACACTGTGCCATTACCAAACTGTTACTATGGATGGCTTTTAATCATTTCAGTGATACCGTTATTATCAGACTGTGTGAAGCATTGCAGCATCCAAGCTGTAAAGTGACCACACTAGATCTGCGTGGAAATGACATCACTGATACCGGTGTTGCCAGGTTGTGTGAAGCATTACAGCATCCAAGCTGTAAAGTAACAACACTAAAACTGAGTGGTATTCAGATCGCTGATACCGGTGTTACCAGGTTGTGTGAAGCATTACAGCATTCAAGCTGTAAAGTGACCACACTAAATCTGATGGGTAATCAGATCACTGATACCGGTGTTACCAGGTTGTGTGAAGCATTACAGCATCCAAGCTGTAAAGTAACAACACTAAATCTGAGTGGTAATCAGATCGCTGATACCGGTGTTACCAGGTTGTGTGAAGCATTACAGCATCCAAGCTGTAAAGTTACCACACTAGATCTGAGTCAAAATCAGATCACTGATACCGGTGTTACCAGGTTGTGTGAAGCATTACAGCATCCAAGCTGTAAAATTACCACACTAGATCTGAGTCAAAATCAGATCACTGATACCGGTGTTACCAGGTTGTGTAAAGCATTACAGCATTCAAGCTGTAAGGTAACCACACTTAATCTGATTTATAATGAGATCACTGATACCGATGTTGCCAGGTTGTGTGAAGCAGGGCTCAAAATAATTTTTGGATAGTTGCCGGTCATGTTGACCGTCCAGACCCAGTTTAGCTCGGTCACGTGTCGTTTTTGACTGGTCAAAATATTCAAAATAGTAGTCACTTTTGCATTTCGTCAAATCGTCTTTGTACGCGTGATAGAAAAGGACCCGCCATCTCCACCGTTTTGCCTGCCATTTTTTTTCTACTTAGTTTCTTAGTACCCTTGTAAGATATGATAGCGACAGGTCAATTAACTGAGACAAATTGCAAACATCTGTCACGTTGTTTTCCCTCTTTCGCACTCGAATGAAATACCTTGTCACCAGGCTTTGGACGTTTTTTCGTGCACGTTCTTTTCGCTGAAGTTTCGCATTATACTAAATTTTAATACTGACCTCTCTCAGTGAACAGAACTGCACAGATCAAAAAAAGATGTATCATATTTTCAGAATTGGAATGACATTTATACTTCATGTATTTCAGATTGGAAATTAAACGTAAGACTTCGGAGTTACCTGTGGTTTTAACGTAGAGGTTGCTCTGATACTGTGTATTAAATCGCTCCACGAGTAAAGGTTAAATAAGTTGTTAGAATTAACCTTATACATTGGCATAACAATTTTTTGGGGTCTGGCGCATGGCCGGTCAAAATGACCGGCAAATCGAACGTTTGTCCGGACAAATTGTCATCTTGGCCGGACATTGTCCGCTGACCGGCCGTTATTTTGAGCCCTGTGAAGCATTACAGCATTCAAGCTGTAAGGTAACCACACTTAATCTGATTTATAATAAGATCACTGATACCGGTGTTGCCAGGTTGTGTGAAGCATTACAGCATTCAAGCTGTAAAGTAACCACACTTTATCTGAGTCATAATCAAATCACTGATACCTGTGTTACCAGTCTATGCAAAGCACTCAAACATTCAAATTGTAAACTGACTTCACTAGTCCTGTGGGATAATCCTATCAGTGAGGAAAGTAAGAAATCTCTAAGAACTCTTGTTCAACAGCACAGACCAGGTTGTAAACTCACTATCTAAATAGTTAGAAAAAAACATTAGAAGTATAAGTAGAATTGACCTGTTCGTAATGAACATTGTATGAGTCATAAAAGAAAACGTTTTTTTTATTCAATGGTAAAATTTGTGTAAATAATTATAAGGTTTATAAAGAATTGTAAATAGATTAGTGTTAAATAATGAAGTTTGTTAGTAAGAAACTTTAAAATGCACCGCTCGTTGTAATTTAACAATGAAGAATAGGGCAACACTGAGTTTTGTTATGTTTTGTAAATAAAAGTTTTGGAACGAGTGAAGACTGGTCTTCTTTGCTTTGCCATTTTTAGGGGGAGGGGGTGGAAAAGAGCGCGGAAAGAAGCTTATCTTAGACAATGAACGTTTTTTTGTCCGTAGGGTGATTCCGAGATCAAACCTTTCAGCAAGTGACTCAGTGCTCGCGGTTTCACCAGAGGATGAGGCCCTCCCAGGGGTTTCCAGGAGCAAGGAAATATAGCCATTAACCTTTTAGAAACATGGGCACATAATGCACCTATCAATGTTAAGCCCGAGGGGGGGGGGGGGGGGGTTCGGGCTAACCACGGGAATTTGATCGTGAGGTAGGTCCCCAGGGTAGGGATTTTGATCGTACGTGATGGCCCCAGGGTACGGATTTTGGTCATTTATAGAAGGTTTGAAGGACATCTGACCACCTTTCATGGGGATTTTGACCAATTCTTTTGTCCCGGGGGTGGGGAATTTGACATTTTTTTATAGAAAATGTCAAAATCCCCACCCCTTTCCCCGACCCCCCCCCCCCCCCCCTCGGGCTTAACATTCATAGGTGCATAAGGGAAATAAAATTGGGAACACGAGCACAAGAGCATATCTTAGGGTAAGGGGAACACCAAAATCGAAGAAATGCTTTTCGGGAACACGGAAACTCAAGAAAAATGTTTGTTTTATTTTTTGTTGGAAACAAGGGAAGATAGACCTACCCCTCCCTGGGAGTCCCTAGAGGATGTGTAATTGAATTTTAGCTTAGGATGTCATCTGTCTTTCATAAAGAAGTCACGTGGGAAGTCTGCTGAGGAAATAACGCCCGGCCAATCCAAATTAAAATCAGACTGCGCTTTTCACCGCGCAAGTTTTATAAAAACTGTTTCAAGCCTATGATGAGCAGGCTACCAAAAGGGAGGGCGGTAAAAAATCAGAGAAAAGAGCAAGTAGGGCTCGTGGAATTGACTGGTGCATAATTAGGAACTACAGTAGAAACCCGGTGACTCGAACTCGGATAACTTGAACAACCCCGCTAACTCGAACTAACTTCCATTTCCCTTGGACCCACTTTCAGTCATGTTTACTTGGTTAACTCGGAACCCCGTCGAACTGTTTTTCTTTTCCCTTCAGAGTTTGAGTAACCGGGGTTCAACTGTACTTGAAATAGACACAGGTTCAGCTCAATGTGACTACAAGGAGCCTGCAAACGGAAACTCTGGTGACTGTACTTAAGAGGTTTTGGCCGAAGCTTAAGAAAACAGTTAGTAGAGGAGTAGAGGAAGGGCGCTTATCGAAAACAAAACGAGAAAATATTTTCAAGGGCAGATAGCTGCAGTTCCAAACATGCATGTGAGAATCTTTAAGGTATTTATTTCTTGTGTTTAAATTTCGCGCAATGTAATTTTTGCGCGTAAAATCGCGAAAATTAGTAAGAACAAGCTTGCGTAGCTGGCGGTTTTGTTGTGAGTAATTGCGAGCGACAAGGGCGCGCGAGCAAGCGAAACCGCCAGCTGCACATGATCCCGGACTACACTAAATTCAACTTGACGCCGTGTTGACCATATCTTTATTAAAAAGCAGAGACTGATACAACGTAGAATTTTGAAATTTGTTATGTACTATATTTCAGCTGCCCCCCCAGGGGGGGGGGGGGGTACTCCGGCTTGTAAATGACGGGGATGATCGAATGAAGGCAAAACTCAGGACCCCCAAAAATTCCCTAAGTCTTCCGACATTACTCCAAAAAATCCCTGGACCAAAAATAACTCCCCCCCCCCCCTCCCAAGAAATCCCTTGTCAAATTACCCCTAAATTGCCAGGAGGGGCAGTAATATAACACAAAGAAAACCATACAAATTTTAACGCTCGTGTTTGTTTATTCATCATACCATAAATACGCCAAGGCCGCGGCAAGGCACTTAAATTCGTTTTAAATACCCCCCAAAAATCCCCTATTTAAATCAAGTCACCTAAAAAATATTTGCCAAATTTTCCAACCCCAAAAAAATCCCAGAATCGAAAATTTCAAACCCCAAAAAATCCTTCGATCATCCCCGTCATTTACAAGCGGGAGTACCCCCCCCCCGGGGGGGGGTTGGCCAAACCAGTTTTCTTCAGGTAGAATGGAGTGTTTAGTTTAAATTTATATGGTAACCCATGGTAATAATCTTACGAAATATCGGAAATACGTAAAACTAAATACAGGAAATATGTAAACATATTGCTGTAAAAAAAAAAGAGCAAAAAAAATGCTAGCGAATCGTCGCGAGAGATTTGGCCGCTATCATGCGAGAGGAAAACACCAAGTCCGACGGTCCGGTGATCCGGGCCGCGTTCCAACTCGTATGCTTTTCGACACTGAGCCTGTATGAAAATGATCAGCAGTTCCTTCATGTCATGCGCGTGCCGGCTCACGTGCGCCTGGTAAAAATCATACGAAGAGTTGTTCTGCTATACCGACTGTAATGTTTTAACGTGAAAAATGGGTATAACAAGGCTACTGATTCAACGAAGTGGACTTCGCCTACTTACTTGCAATGTAAGATTTAAATTGCGTGTTCTTTTTACTTTGTTTTTCTTGTGGAAGTTAGTTCTTGTTGAATTTTGCCTACGGCGAGCAGCGGAAATATTTAGCACGAAAATTTCGTGCTATGCTGATCGATCGTGGAAATTCCGTAAAATTAGAGTCATAAAATTGAAGAGTCAAGCTTAAAAAGACAATCGTGCTGTCAGATAACTAGGCAAATCGATCAAGGAGTAAGATACATGTATTGACGAAAGCGAAAACTGCCTGCAGGGGAGACTTAACTCGACATGGTAAAAATTAGCTGTTAGGAGACGTGAGTCCTGAATCAAGGAATTTAACGTGAGAAAATGCTCGATTGTAGTGTTTCATGATTTTGGATTTTTTGCTCTTTTTCTGGAGTTTAATTTACCCTGGATCTGAACAAGGATGGTTTATTTGTTTGTAGACTCAAGTTGTTGCGTGTCGGTTGCTGTCGTCTGGAACCACGGTAAGTGTTCGGAAATTCATGAAAATGTCTTGTGAAGACTGATGCTGTTTATGTTAAGCTTGTGTATAACTTAAGTATTATAGCTTTCCCAACGATGAAAATCGATCGTCTAGTCACACGTCAAAAAGTTATTTGTCAGCTCTGTGTGAGACATGGTGATGGTTTATGGTTGATAGACAGTGTTAAAGCTGATTTCCAGTCCGTACTGCGCAGACTCGGGGTTTGTTTTTGTTTTTGTTTTGAATTCGTTGAGATGTTACACTTCGGTGACAGCATACATGAGCTGAAACGTCGGTTTGAAATAGCGTCAAGGTTCCTCTACTCGTTATTATTTGTTCTGCAAGGATATCTGGCGTTAATTATGAAGAAAAAGGTAAGTTTGTTGCGGAATTTTTAGTTTTGCTTGTAAACATTCTTTCGTGTGGGCTCACATAAACATTGCAGCTGAGATTGCGCAGTACGAACTGGAATTCATCTTTAATGGTTGTTACCAGGGCAGATTGATAATCTTGTCCATGGGCAAAATATCAATCCATGTATATTTTGATCTGCCAAGTATAGATTATAATTTGTTAAAGATGAATTCCAGTTTGTTTCATGTATGCTGTCACCGAAGTGTAACGTTCAACGAATTCAAAACAAAAATGAAAACAAACCTCGAGTCTGCGGAGTACGGACTGGATATCAGCTTTAAGTCAAATGATTGTTATTAATTTAGACATAGATTCCTTGGCCAAGTGGAGAGTTCTCAAGAGGAAAAAAATCAATGTGGGAATACACAAATAATATTACCAAACATCCCCAATTGCGACAAGTGGAACACATATTAATGGAAATATTTCATATGTGGATTGTATTTATTTGTTTATTTAATTTAATTTTGTTTGTTTGTTTGTCCATTCATTCGTTAGTTGTTTATTTGTTAATAATTAAATAATCTATTTATTTATCTACATTTTTACAGAAGAATGTATCAAAAATTAGAAACATTGGTGTCTCTGCCCATATTGACTCAGGCAAAACTACTCTTACTGAGAGATTGTTGTTTTACACTGGAAGAATCAGCCACATGCATGAGGTTTGTACAGTAGCCAGCTACTAAATAAAATTACAGTCAACTCTCGTTAAAGCGGACACGCTCGGGGCATCGTTTAGTGTCCGTAATAGCGAGAGTCCGTAGTAGCGGGAGTCATTTCCAGTCAAACCTTATTCGTCGGGGATCTGGATTTTGTCCATAATAGCGAGTGCCACAATAGCGGGGTGTCCGCAAGGCGAGAGTTGACTGTAACAGCTAAACAAAACTGTCTGCTTTTGGCAAATCTTACTTGACAGGTATTGTTTGTTTTATGAGTCTGAGTTCGAGTTTTAAATTCAACATTGAGTTCCAGTTAGTACTGAATATTTTTTAAGCCTGAATAGCAGGACTTCCAGTTAGTATGGTTTTACTGTTGGATTCTGGTAAGCCTGCCATCCCCTCCCACCTCCTCCTTTACTTTTTTCCTCCCCCCCCCCCCCCTCCCCTAAAGCCTTCATTATTTAATAGTGCATGTAAGTATTTATTGTGAGAGTGATAAATGATCGTCATAGTGAATTTCCAATTTAAGCAAGTGAAATAAAGAAGCCTGAAAAAAATTCAGGGCTCGCTCGCAATGTGTGGCTTCAATAGCTCAGTTGGTAGAGCATCGCCCCGGTATTGCGGAGGTCACGGGTGCGAATCCCGTTGAAGCCCTGAATTTTTTTTCAGGCTTCTTTATTCCAATTGCTTAGATTGGAAATTCACTGCGACGATCATTTATCACTCTCATATACATCCGCAGTTCATATATGAATCATTTCATATACATAACTACATCAGTATTTATTGTATAGTGTAAGGGCAACACCATCTATTTAATATGTAGCACTATGTACAGTGTAGGTTTCTGAATTATTTTATGTTATGTTTATGTTACAGTGTACTGTAATAAGTGCTTAAAAGTTCTTAGAGTTGGGCCATGTCTGTAACTCTAGCTCTAAAACTTTACTCTAACTCAAAACGTGAACTCAAAATCCTAACTCTAACTTACTTATTATGTAAATTACAAACTCACTGTTATTTATAGTTGACAATTGATTTTTATCTGATCAGGTGCGAGGGAAGGACAATGTAGGAGCCACTATGGATTTTATGGATTTAGAAAGACAGAGAGGAATTACCATTCAGGTAGGAAATCTTCTGTAATCAATATATTACATGTACATACATATATTACAGAGGTTCTGTCTTTGATTTTTAGCGATGTTTCATGATTTTTTTCTACACTGCTTTTCTTTCAGTCAGCAGCAACTTATGTTAATTGGAAAGATACAAACGTTAACATCATTGACACACCAGGTTAGTGCATAATTGAAGACCGGCGGGAAAGAACGGCCACTGGACTTTCTGGCTAAATCAAACATTATCAAAACAGCTCCAAATTGCGCATGCAGGTTTGTTTACGTGTTCTTAACACTGCCCTTTGTTTCATTTGGCTGGTCTTTCGTTCGTTTTTGAAAAATTACACATGCAAAAAAAGGCATTTTGCAAGCTTACGTTCTCCCAGTCAGCTAGCAGCGGTCTGAGTTTTCCAACGCATCGCGTGTACATCTTTCCCTGCAGGGTTTTCTAAGCGTCTACGGAAGGCAAGAAACCATTTTCATGTTTCTTGTTGATTTGAGTAGAGTAGGACTGGATACTGCATTGTGACGTAAGGTCACATGAGGCGGAAGAGTTTGAATTGAGCGAAATGGCGCGTTTGAAAGTAAAACGAAGAAGTTTATAGTTTTAGCTCAAGTGCGGCTGCCAGGTGGTTTAAGGACATCATTAAGTCTGAATACCCGTAAGTTTACAGCATCGCTCGAAGAACTGAGTGATGTTTCTGCCTTTGTTTCGTACAACAGCGCTGTTTAGCACTTCGGAAAAAATGTTGCACAAACCAAGGTAGTTTGAGCCTGGCCGCATAGAAAGCCTAAAACAACAGGTTTCTTGCCGGGAACTTCGTCAACGCATGCCAAGTTTTGCAGGATCCGCTTGGGTGCTGCCGCGACAAAGTTGCCGAGAAGTGACCTGGTTTTAGACTTATAGGTTTGGCAGGGGACCTTCCCTCGCAATAATTTTTTCTGTGTCTCATTAAATATTCATCAATCAATAAATCAATCAATCGATTCGTGCCTTAGTTTATCTTGTTTTCGCGGGATTTTGTAGATGTGTGATGATGTAAGGAGTGGAGATAGAAGTGAGAGCAAGCCGGCGGCACTTAACTGAAAGCAAAACTAGTATAATGTGACAACACGAGCAAACGTATTCAATCAACAATCAGTCTTTATTTCACTTTCACCAGTCAAATTACAGCTAACGGTAACAGATTACAATAGTCTTGTCGAAACAACAAAAAGCAGCTAACTGCAAGCAGACTGCAGTGAAAGCTAGCCGCTTGAAACGCTAACGCTAACCCTAACCCTTAAACTTGGGTTTAGCTTTTTAACCCTAAATTTGAAATGAAACCCTAGCGTCAGACCCTAACCCTAACCCTTGGGGTTTAGGGTTAAGCTTTTTTCGCTAGGGTTAAGCTTAGGGGTTAGGGCTAGGCCTGTAATCCCAAAACTTTAGCTGGTTTCATGGTTTTGCGGAACAAAAGGTTTCCTTTGTTTATCGTTTGTAAAAGAAAAGTTTAGTCTAGAGGAAATTATATGGAATAACAGGTTCATCACAATCGACGGATCCTCAGTCTACTATAAGCAGTGGCATGAAGCTGGTGTTACTAAAATCGGTGACATCTTCAAAGGGGACTCTTTTTTAACTTTTAACGATTTTGCATCTACGTTCCAGATAAAGACTAACTTTCTGAAGTATTATGGCCTTTGCCACCCAATCCCTAAAAAATGGATCAATCAATTAAAAGGAAAAAGCGAACTTACAACGAACTTTTTAAACAACAGAATTAAGTTACCACTAAATAAAATTTCTTGCAAAGCTGCGAGCCAGATGTTCGTTAAAATGAAATTTGAAAAACCTACGGCTGAAAAGAGGATGAAACAGGCTAATTTCGACGAAGAAACAATACGACTTACTTACAGTATCCCCTTTAAAGTTACTAAAGACATTAGACTCACTATTTTACAGTTTAAGATTATCCATCACATTTTGCCCACTAATGCCACTCTTTTTAGAGATTCACTTGTTCAACAGGAGCAATGCCATCTTTGTAACGAGACACAAACCTTGAAACACCTTTTTGTAACATGCTCTTTTGTACAAACCTTTTGGTCTCAGTTTGCTTTCTGGTGGAATAGAAAGCACTCAGACTTTATCACCTTATCAGAACAGGATATAATCTACGGGTTCACTCAAGATCTTCCTCGTCGCCTTGGTTTAAACCTCTGTTTAATCATTGCTAAATTTTATATCTATAATGCGTCACGGAGAGAAGAATAGTATATCTGGGAAGCTTTTTTTGCTATACTTAAAAGTCACCTTGAAATTGAAAAGCATTTTTTATAAATCCAAATCACAAATAAGTATTTGAGCATCTTATTGTTTGTTTGTTTGTCTTGTTTATTTTTCGCCTTTATTGTTATTTTATTTTATTATTTTTTTTATTTTTATTTTTATTTTTTGTTTTTTTTGTTATTCGCTTACTTCTGGCCTTCCTTGTATCATGTAGCATTGTACAAATAACATAGCCTTATTGTATATGTAGTAGTGTGTAGCATTAAAGTGTAATCGTAGCTTTAGTTTGTTAAAACATAAGTCTCGTAAATATTGTAAGCATAGTTAATGTGAGTTCCGCGTCTTAATTTTTTTTGTAATATTATATACATTTATATATGTAAGTATTAGTATGTTTGTGTAAGACGCCGCGCCGGCAAAAACCTTGTCTTTTTGCATGGGGCAGTGTTAAGCACACGTAAACAAACCTGCATGCGCAATTTGGAGCTGTTTTGATAATGTTTGATTTAGCCAGAAAGTCCAGTGGCCGTTCTTTCCCACCGGTCTTCAATTATACCAAGTTTGAGAATTCCAGAATTGCTAACTAGTAACAAACAAGTATTAATGCTTTGAATTTTGTTATGGTTTGAACAGTTTGCTGCTAAAAGAGAATGCAATGATTACACATGTTGTAGAAATCTCTAAAATCCAGGAGATTGTTTAATCCAATTCAATACCTTTTAACTTCATTAGGACATGTGGACTTTACTGTTGAAGTGGAGCGATCTCTTCGTGTTCTTGATGGTGCCATTTTAGTGCTATGTGCAGTTGGTGGGGTGCAGGTTGGTTTGATTTTTTTTTTTTTTATAATTACTGGTACATTCAGTTGTACATGTATGTACACAGAGATTCCAACCCTCTGAGATCACAAAAAAAACCCGGGAGATTTTGGTCGCGGACACGAGCGCAGAAGGTGCATGCATCTAGGGGGTCTGTGGGGATGCACCCCCGAAAACATAGGCTTCTAATGCCATTTCCTGTATTTTGAAATCATAGTGGAAATTTACCAAATAAAACCATACGAAACTAAGCAAAACCGCGAACGAATGCAAACATTGTGCGAAGTCTAAGCAATAGTGAAGCGCACTAATGACGTCACAGAATTTTAATCCCCGGTGTGCCGCGGCAAAAGTCAGACAAACAAACCGCTCTCCGTGAGAGTAATGTATGGCAAAATGGAGTTGGCAGGCACTTCAGAGGCATATTTAGCGATTGTTTCACGATAACATAACATAACATAACTTTATTATTTCTATAGCGCAAAAATCCATGCATATATGATCTAATGCGCTTTACAACAAAAATTTACTTATAAAATTATTCATATCTATGTTAATCTATGTTAAAAACACTAAGAACACAAATTATATGCTAATTTAAAAAAATGAGTTTTTAGCTGTGACTTAAAACTTTTTAAATTGTCCAAAGCTCTCAGATCATCTGGGAGGGCGTTCCACAAAGTTGGTGCAGCGGCAAGGAAGGCCCTGTCTCCTGTTGTCTTCTTCATTTTGCATGGCTGATCGAGCAGAAAGTGCTTTGATACATGTAAGTTATTGCCAGATGGGCTCAGAATTCGAGAGAAAACCTTAGCTGTGCAACGTAGAAAGCTAAAACCTGGGTTTGAAGCAAAAGGTTTGTTGAATGTGTTATATTAAGGACCGATTCGCTGAAGAAAACATTTATTTGTATGCGAAATGCAGAATGTTCATACTGTTCTAAGTGGCTCATTGTGCAACACAACAGAGTCAACCTCAGATGTATGCCACAACAAAATCGTTCGTCCGAACGGTCTCATTGCCTGACCCGAATATTAAAAGAGGTCATTTCACCGAGTTGTCGCGGCAAAATATAATTTAGACTGACGAGCCCAACAGCTATAGCTGCAGTCCTTTATAGTAAAGGGGATAAAAACGAGCCTGAAATTTTACACCCAAAAAAATACCTGGCAACAAAATTTTCTACCCCAAAAAATACAAAACCTAGCACCTCGATACTGATTTATTCAATCAAACAGACTTTAAGTCTTAAAAAAATACATGACAGATCTCTTGACCCAAAAAAATACCGAGGGTGTAAATTTTCAACCCAAAAAAATATGTCGGACCTCCCCGTCATGTATACTGCAAGTACCCCCCCTGGGCCTCTATCTTTCATGTGTCAAAACAGACGGCCGGCCCGGATATCAGTGCTGTCAAATTTGAGAATTTCTTGCAATTGACGTTCTTTCCAGGGCCTAAATAAAGCAAACATATATTATAAGAAATATTCTTCGCAATTCGTCGCAATTCTATACTGTAATCAATAATTATAGTAATTCGCTATCCACCGCTTAAATTTCACGGCTTCTGAATAATTCTGCAGTGGGAATCAAGGTGTCATTGCCCGATCTTCGACTAATAAATTCAACTTTGGGCCATTTTTGGATACCTTGAATCTGTTTTTCGCTAACTAAAGCAAGAGTGTTTGAAATCTACCATTTTTCGAGCCTTTTGAAGGTCTTGGCCTGAAATTGTGCCTTTAAAGCCTTTTTTTCTTGTCAAGAATGCATACTTTCCGTCAAAGCCTTTGGCCAAACTCAAATTGTTGTCTGACTCATGCGGGGGGGGGGTCTCATGCGGAGAAATCTATTTTTAGTAATAGTGCGCTTTGCTATTCATCACATTCCAAAAAAAGCAGGCTCATGCTAGGATGCCCTAAAGGTAAAAGAAGCTCGTGATGATTGCCCACGATACCATAGAGAAACGACAAAGGATTGTGCAAAGAAGGCTAGTGTAGCAGAGAAAAATGTGATCTTACTTTGGTAGAAAAAAAGTCACAATTAAAATGGGAGAATATGAAGTGAAAACCGGAGAACGGAAACAATCGCCAAAAACGGGAGGTTTCCAGCCGAAATGGGAGGGTTGAAATTTCTGTGTACATCTGAAGTCATGTACATACATTTTTACTACGTACGGTGTTCTTAGTTAATTTATCCAGAACACCAGCCCGAACTTTTCTCACCTGGCTAATCACCCTATACAAATTACTGATACTCCTGGGTTCAAATCATTTAAATGTTAATCAGTAAATTTTATTACTTAGGCCGAAATAAAATATCCTGTAGAACTTAGAATGACCTTTTGTTTGCTTTCTTCAACAGAGCCAGACATTAACAGTTAATCGGCAAATGAAGCGTTACAGTGTGCCCTGTATTGCCTTTATTAATAAACTTGACAGGTAAATCTATTCAATACTGTGCTGTACAACAGCTTTTACACACATGTAAAAAGTTGCCATCCTTTGTTCTCAATTGTCATTTTGATTGGTAAATTTTGTTCCAAGTGGTCCAGATTGAGTAGCCAAACCAGAATTTAATGAATGATGTTTCTCTATTTTCTTTCAGAATGGGAGCAAATCCAGCCCGTGTTCTGAGTCAAATCAGGCAAAAAACAACTTTACACGTCAAATCAAAACACATGTGTGATCATTGTATTGTCAATGTGTGTTTGCCTGAGTTATTGTATATGTGACACAGTTCACTAAGATTTCATCTGTAAAGCCAGAACCACTTTTACAGCATGCTCATAAGCTAGAACCACCCTCTGAAGCACACCAAGCAACCCAACAATGTAATTGCATACAGATGTACTTGTCAATACATGTAATTTAATTCATTTTATTGGTCATGCAGATGCTAGGGACCCATCCACAGACTTACATGCTTCTACAAATGTACATCAATTGTAAAAATTAGAACCAATTTGAACAGTACAAAAAATTACCACCTGCAAGTACTGCTCAATAGCTTTCATTAATGAATGGTCACATGCTAGGGTTTCAAGTAAAAGTCAGAGTCACCTTGTACAGCATAATAATCAGTTAGTGACAGTGTACCACATAAAAATACTGCTCAAAACAAAACTGTTGAGACACTTTGCATTTTTCCTATCATTTAAGGTAATATATATATAATTAATAATTAAAATTTCGTTCACCCCTTATCACGTGAAGGTACATGCACATACACTGTACACTGTAATTAAAGTTTCCTAAATAAAGGGCATCCCCTGTTTTTATTCACTACAGAGCAAAATTACAGCACACTGCATCCTTCACACAGTTGCCAATTGGTTTAGAATCGGACCTGAAGGGAGTCATAGATCTTGTGCGATGGAAAGCTTATTACTTTGAAGGAGAACAAGGGTTAGTTAACTTTATATTCTTCTTATTCTGTTTCAAACCCAAAATAGCAATTTTCTTTGTAGAAATATCTTCCCAATTGCAGTATTTCTTTTGCTAAAATGACCAGGCCATTTGAAAGGATGAATGTTTCTACCAAACAGATAGCTAAGCCATTCAAATGGACGGATGTTTCTTTGTAATGGATGACCTCAAACTGTTGCAAAGGATGCAAGTTTATTCAGAATGGTTTACAAACAGCTTGTAAATGGAATTCCATTTGAAAACAAAAAGCATCACGTTTTTGCATGAATGGCTTCCATGGCAGTTGCTGGCAGCATTCCCCCACCCCACCCTCTATTCTATTTTTTCTTCTGGGACACTGATCTTGAAATTATCAGTGTGACCAGTGCCTAGAATGGGGGCTCATGGCTGGGTTGCAGGGATTTGCCAGCCATGGGGGCAGTACTGGTATACATATGATCTAGAGACTGGCTGGTTGCAATGGAAGTCCTATAGGATACCCCAGCATTAATTTGCGGGAAGCAGCAAGTTAACAGCTATTTAAATCACCAACAGGTCTAAAATAGTGGAAGGTAGTATTCCTGAAGACATGCTTCATGAGTGTACAAAACGACGACAAGAACTAATAGGTAGGACCTTCTAAGCAAAATCAACATCTTGATAATAGTTACCGGTAGTGCATATTCAACTTCATTCCTGGAGGTCGTGAGATAGAGACCCTGTGTGGGAATCAGGTTGTTTCATGGTTTACTAAGTTTACTAAGATAATTTATTTTTTAAATAGTTTTTATTGATTTTCAAAAGTAGCATTTTTATTTAATAATTAACTTGGGTGTAATCTTATAAGACATTAAATAAGGTAAAGACTGTGTCCAAGCAAAGTGGCCCGTACAGCCAGAGCTTATCCCAGTTTCCATAGCATTAAGCGATTAGGAGTAATTTGCTACTCCCCCCTGAATGGGATGCTAGTCTATTGCAGGGTTACCCTTCAGCAGTAAGTTTGCCGGTACCCATTTATACACCTGAGTGGAGAGAGGCACTATGAGAGTAAAGTGTCTTGCCTAAGAACATAACGCAGTGCCGTGGCCAAGGCTAAAACCCGGCCTTTTGACTTGGAGTAGAGCGCACTAACCAATTAGGCCATAAGACATTTATTAATGGGCTATTTATTCCTTGACAAATAAGCATAATTAATAGAATGTGTTTAATTCATCAGAAACCATAATATTGCAGATGTTGATGAAGTTCTAGGGGAAATGTTTCTGGAAGAAATACAACCAACAGAAGAACAGTTAATTGTAGGTGTTACACATGTACAGTGAAGTTTATTACTAACAAACCACAAGTCTTCAGATCTAGACATGTACTAATTCCTCGCGAAGCGAGGCCGAAGGCCGAGCGTAGCGGGGTGTATAATTTTGTCCCTCAAAGGGCTCAGACGGGATGAAATCTCGTGTGGAGTTTACGGTCATATATATTTCTATATTTGTGAGCTTGGTGTGTGGCGGAAATGATGTCACACGGCCGCCGCGCGCTGGTGGCCTAATAGTAAGGCGTCGAACTTGAAATCAGATCTTCGGGACTGAGGTCGGGGTTCGAATCCGGCTAGTGTTTTTATTTTATTATTTTTTTTTAAATTATTTTTTTTTTTGTGGGTTCGAATCCTGAGCCTTTCATTTTTATCGTTTTTCTTTTCGGATTAAAATAACACTGATTTCCACATAATACTCCCTCAACGCCTATTCAGGCTATAAACTGCTGGTGTTGAAAACTGTTCATTGTTGTATGAAAATTTGCCATTTCGTTCTGAACCCATTGTTGCTGATGTAAAGGCTGATCGGGATTTCTCCATCCATTGAAAAGATAATCATCTCTGTTTAGTTCCTGTTGCTGTTGCTGTAAAATTTTTGTTGTTGTTGTCTGTGCGTGGCACTATTTTCTCGAGCAGACTGTAATCGAATATTTCTCTCCTCCTCCCATTCTAATTGTAAGCGCGCTGCATCACTTTCCCTTCTAGATCTTAATTGTAATCTATCCTGTAGCTGTTCAGTTGATTCTACTGTATAATTTTGTCTCAGTAATTGTAATCTCTGTATTCTTGTGTCTTCAGCTTCTGTTTGTATTCTATCCGCGGCATTTTGTTGAAGTCTCTGTAATCGTGCAGTTCGTTGTTGTTCAGTTGCTGTTTGTATTCTGTCCGCGTTATTTTGTCGAAGTCTCTGTAATCGTGCAGTTCGTTCTTGTTCAGTTGCTGTTTGTATTCTGTCCTCGGTATTTTGTCGAAGTCTCTGTAATCGTGCAGTTCGTTGTTGTTTACTCTCTGTTTGTATTCTGTCTGCTGTATTTTGTCCGTTATTAGGCAACAATAACCCAGAGCTTCGCGAGGCCCTGCGAGTCACGTATTTCTAATATAGTATGTAATTCATAACAATAAGCAAACAAACAGACATACCAGCAAACAATAACCTAAAAAATTGATAATTTATTGTAACATCTCTTATTATAAAAAACTTCTGAACCTACATGTACATATAATTTTGCATTTAGGGCCCTTTTAAAATTCAAGTAACCTTAAATTAAGTCTACAAGTCTCAATTTTAAATGAAATTGTGTGGCTACATGTAGTTCTAAAAATATACAAATTAAAATACTTAAGCTGTACCAACATGCCCACATGGTGAAATGCACTTTTAGTGCTCACTCCACTGGTACATGCACATTGCATATGATTTTATGCACACCTGATTTGAATAAGGAGGCTTTTATATCACAAGTTTGCAAGAATTTGCCTGTGTATTTTAAGAAGGCTTCTTCACACTTTGTATTCTTTTACTAGGCTGCCATTTGCCGAGCCACCATCAAAAGAAGTTTCACACCAGTTTTTGTTGGATCTGCCCTGAAGAATAAGGGAATTCAGGTAGTCTCCTCTGCATAAAGTGTCATCAGCATTTTTGGGGCCTCATTAAGTATTGACAAGGGAACTACATGTATTTACTGGAAGGCAAATTAAAATTATTGTATCATAACCAAAATTCATCTACTGGTATTTTCTTCAGTACTTGATTGCGAAAACTTTCAGAGACAAATAATGCATACATGTATGAACTCAAACGTAATAATGGTTTGTACTTTGGTTTTGGGTTGGGGGTACTGGTGAGGCCCAAGTGGGATTTAGGATGTTTGTTTGGTCATAATTTGAGAAATTATCACAACATACATGTACACGTTCTGTGACTATAGGCACATCCAGGTTTCTTTCATCTATGTTTAATGTGCGTTGTTCCTACTACTGTTCTTTGAAAATATTTTATATCTAAAAAATGTTGCAGCGGTTAATCATCGTGGTATAGTACAATAATAAAAAAGTATTTTCCGTTTGTCTCACGACGTAGTGTCACTTGTGATGTAGATCGCGACGTTTCGACTGCACACTGCTAGTCTTCATCAGGCGATAAGGTCGACTGGTCTGGTGTATTACCTTATAAAGCACGCTGCTGCGCTGTGATTGGTTGGTTTTCAACAGCTGTGATTGGTGCATTTCGATCCTCGCTGTTCTGGTGTGCTGTTGTTCCCTCAGGGGTCCGCTGTCGTTCAATTCTCCTGGTGTTGTGTTTTTTGATCGTGGGCATCCATGCTTCGGGAATTTCAATTCCACTATCCCTGTTGATATTGTTAGGGTGAAGTCTTATCTGAATTGCCTCTTTGACCCTGCGTGTGTACCAGTGTGGTTCACGATCAATAAACTTTACTTCATTGCAAAGCAGAATTAACTTCAGTCATTTTTAACTCGGAAAAGAGTTGTAGTGCGCGAAGTGACTTTCACTCGATTCCTGTTAACATAGGCACGCAATGCGTGCAAGTGTCTTAAGGCCTCTAGACATTGTTTGGTATATTATTGGATGTATCAAACTGAGTGAAGTGAACTGAAGTGTGGAAAGTTCAGCATAACTTCGGTTTTGGAAAACAAGTTATTTGTCAGTTTTTTGTTTTCATAATAAATTTTCCGAGTTCAGTGGCTTATAGCCACTTTGATGTTATTTTTTTTTCCTTTTTCAGGATCAAACAATGTACCAACATTAATCACAACGACTTGGTAACCACTCGTCACGAACTGGGCCATATTCAGTATTACCTACAATAGTGGGACCAGCCTTTCGAGTACCGCACTGGCGCCAACCCAGGATTCCATGAGGCCGTGGGTGATACCATGTCGCTGTCAGTTGATACACCGCAACACTTGAAGAAGATTGGTCTGTTGGAAAGTGTCAGCAATTACACAGGTAGATAAATACAGTATAAGATTTATTGGCAAACTCTTGGAAGTACATGATGCAACAGACGCTTGGGTGGGAGGGGGCAGAGGGGCGTGTTAAGGCGGGACTAAACGTGAATTTTAGTGGAATATTGAGAGGCTTAAAGAAGAGGTAGAAGAAAGAAAATTAGTTTGGAACGCCACCAGACAGGTAACCCCAACGAAAGAGCACCCCAGGTTGTCAGAGGACTGTCTGGTGTCAGTCTACTATTTGCTAAGTTCAAGTTCCAATTTTTAAACATGTACATCAAATTTTTAATATTTCTTATTTCTCGATCTAAATTTTTCAAACCCTTTGAGAAAAACTATCTCTCCCAAACATCCCCATAAATCACCCAGAAATTCAGTTAAAAAACACCCCCAAATATGATTTATGGCATGTACATAGGACTTTTGCATTGCTTGAAACGTGAACGAGATATTTCCAGTAAACCCCTGTTAAGCAGCGAAGACATTGTCTTTAATAGTGTAGGGAGAAAACGAGACCAATGCATTCTTGCCTGAAGGCGGTCGAGCTGTGTGGAGATCGATGAGAAAGATGGAAATTTTAAGTTTTGGTAAATGAAATAAGAAAGATGTACAGTAGAATCCCGATTTCTTGAACCCTTGGTTGCTCGAAATTCTCGATGTAAACGCGAACCAAGTCGTTTCCCTTCCACAGCAATCACCCTCGATTTCTTGAATTTTCTTTTCACTTACGGTTGTGTAATCGGAATCCCGCCGTTTTTGTTGTGAGGGGGAATCTGAGTCCTCGACAGCATTAGAAGGAGCAGGGTTCGTACTCGTCTGGAATACCCTTGAATTTCAGGGGTTCGATTTCAATGCCATGAAATTACTTCAAATTGGTTTCCAGTCCTTAAAAGTCCTTGATTTTTTTATTAAACGTCAAAAGGCTTCAAGGCAATGAAAAGACCGCCAAAATTAGCGATTCTTTTAGTTCTTCAGCAAGCACATCAACGGCACATCAACGGTACAACAGACTGGAATTCGTTGGTTTGAGGTAAATTTTAAGTCCTTGAAATTTCCAAGAAGGGTCCTGGAAAGTCCTTGAAAACTCCTTGCATTTTTTGGCCTTAAAAGTGTAAGAGCTCTAAAGGAGAATCCTTTTTCCCTACCGACTAATCCTTACGGTCTTACAGAAAAAAAATTGTTTCTAGTTTTACAAGCTTGGAAATTCGAATTCCAAAGTTCTTCTCATTTTTCGTTGTTTTCACTTTCTCAGAATCCGACATCAACGCCCTGATGAAGATGGCGCTGCGTAAAATCGCTTTTCTGCCGTTCGGGTTTTTGATCGACCAGTGGCGATTGAAAGTGTTCAGTGGCAAAATTACTGATGAGAATTACAACGCCGAGTGGTGGAAACTGAGGACTAAGTACCAGGGAATAAAACCTGCTGTGGAACGGTCAGAAGCGGACTTTGATCCTGGGTGCAAGTATGATCACATCCCTGCCAACACACCTTACATCGGGTTTGAATTCCAATCTTTGTCATTCTTAAGCATGTTCGACATCTCTCTTCTGATTGGAATAAGCCATATTAGGAACTACAGTGGCCAATATACTTTTTTGATAATAACAGAGAATTCTCGCGTGTTGATTGGTCGAAAGCTAAGGGTGGATGCATGAGACAAAATGACATAACCTGACGTAACAAAAGGCAATTTTCGTAAAACTGTTAAAATTCCAAAACATTGCAGTGAATGACTATCGCTCATAGGATGCAAGGGCGAATAGTCTGTTTTAGTAGAAACTCTAGAGAATTGCAGTCCAAAACCTACAATTTTATTTACTTTTAAGTTAAAAACTAAGGGAAATTATCCCTTTTAAAAGAAACGCTATTGTTTAAGTTGTTACTTGTAATTTTACAGTTCAAATAAACGTTGTTGCTGTTGTTGTTCAACGCGCGCGAGAGCAAACAGAAAGCAGTGGCAGAACCAATCAGATTCAAGGATTTCCAATAGAACACGGCTGATATTCTACGTGAAAATTGTAAAAAAAAAACAAGGACAAATTTGGTCGATTTTTAATGTAAGTTGAGAAGCCGTTTATTCGCGCGAGAAAATTGTTTCAATTTTCCAAATCAGCCAGCAAACGTCCATTTTGATCTTGCATACAGTCGAAGCTCTCTTAACGGACACTCTCGTAAGCGGACAGCTCTACTAACGGCCACCTTGTTCAGTAGAAACCCCGTTTTTACTCCCTTACAAACTCTGTATTTTTACATTCTCGTAAGCGGACATTCCCGTAAGCGGCCGCGGACACTTTCACAGAGTACGACTTAGACTTTTTCTTGGTTTTTAAGCTCCCGTAAGCGGACACCTCAAAGAAAATCCTAAAGAAAACTCTGTATTTTGTTTTTATCAATCAACTCCACATCGCCGTTTGTCACAATGATTTTACAGTAATAGCAGTACCATATTTCAGTGTTTTTTTTGTCGTCATCTACGTCCGTCCATCCGGTTATTAGTTTGGCAAGCTCCCGTTAACAGCCATCTATCCCCTCGTAAGCGGCCAGCTCCAGTTACGGACACTTTTTTCGCGTCCCGAGGGTGTCCGCTTACGAGAGCTTCGACTGTACTATGTTCTTGAGATTTGAGAAAGTATTTGTACAACAATCGAGCAGTAGATAAGGTGCAAAATCTTTAAGGATTAGCCTCCGCATCTATTAACCTAGGCAGATAGGACCTGTCAGAGAAAACTGCCTTGCGCAAGCCTGAGAACACAATACAATGATCCCGCAGCAGGCCTCAATCCCGGATCACTCGAACCGCAGTCCAGTGTCTTAACTATTAGGGTAGTGCACTTCCCTACTTACTTACTTATCCCAACTAAAGCTCACAAAATACGGATTAATTTGTTAAAATAGGCAGAAATATATAGAAAGGAGACCGGAGATGATTCGAGTGTGGAAGGGCTGTAGGCTTTCGCGCCCGCGTTACTTGCGTACATTTAACCGGGGAAAGGGGAGGGGGGGGACCTCGAGCAAAATGCCCCATACTGCCGAAGCTTATCACGGTTTTTTGTAGCATTAAGCGGCAAGGAATATCCATCGCAGGGTACCCCCCCCCCCCCCCCCACAGCATTATTTCGCCGGTACCCATTTATACACCACCTGGGTGGAGAGAAACACTATGAGAGTAAAGTGTCTTGCCCAAGAACACAACACAGTGACCCTGGCCAGGGCTCGAACCCAGACCGCTCGATCCGAAGTCCGGCGCGCTAATACTACGCCATCGCGCCTCCCAAAGGCCGAGTTTGGTATTTTATTTTAATATTCTCTTTTTTTACTTAGGTATTTCATGAGTTACGTGCTGCAGTTCCAGTTCCACAAGGCCGCATGTGACGCAGCTGGTTATAAAGGACCTGTGCACACTTGTTCCATTTATCAGTCAAAGGAGGCAGGCAAGAAGATCGGGTAAGTAAGTAAAAACTGCAAGTGAGCAATGTTCTGTCCTATACAAAAGAGCTTTTCTTAACTGACTGTCAACAGAGTGATACAGAGGTAGGTAAAGTCTGCGTCGAGCCAAGTGGCCCATACAGCCTGTTTCTGTAGCATGAGGCGACTAGGAAATATCTCTACTCCTCCTGGGTGGATGCTAGTCCATCGCTAGGATGCTAGTCCATTTTCTTTAGGACCGCTGTAGTAATTTTTTGGAGGACTAGACTCTAACGACGAACATCGGAATAACGTGTCTCCCACCCCACTGTATCACGTGTCAGACTCCGCACTGGATCACGTTTCGCACGTGCAGTTTTCACTAGGTCACTTGCGCTGCGGGCCATTTCCGAGGTGCCTTTCACTTTGTATTAAAACGAGACCTAGTGAACAACATGTCATACGTTCACTGTCTTGCAAAGCAAACTTTATGAAAGCCGAATGGTGCACAAAACTAGATTCGAAACACAGATAAAAGGACCCTCTAAAATGGCTTAGTGAATAGACCATAATTATTCGTATTCTTAGTATTGGACTGGAACTACGCTTGCAATGGAGATATCATTAAATGAGCTTCATGTCATTTGCATTTGAAAAGATTACCTACATTAGCCTCCATTGCAAGCTCTTTTTATTGGTATGTTTGTACCGAAATGGCCTCACGCGCTACATAAGTTAGCACATTTCCACTCCTGAGACCGTCGTTATACCCTCTGATATTTATTTTAGTATTTACACGTTGAGATCGTTCGCATTTGCGTTCATGCCCCGGAAGGTCTCATTGGAGGTCTCCTTTTTTTTTGTCCCTCCTTCCTCCTCTTGGCAACGAAAACCTTAAGCATGCTGCACTTCTTCGCATGTGTGGAAATTATTTTCGCCCCATATCTTAGTATCCCCGCGTGTGCCATAGAGGTGCAGCATAACAATGGAAATTCTTTCACTAGTTCCATTGGAACTACACCGAGAATACAAATATGGTCTTTTACTTGTTATTAAAGACTAGCAATGGCATATTGGAGTTCCTGCATTTTGATTGGTTGACAGCCAATGGTATATGAGCTCAAATACCATAATTGACCATAAATATGGTAGCCGATACAAGTCAACGAAAACAGCTTGTGAGCTAAAACACTGAGATTCTTTGCTCGTTTTTAATAAAACAATTATTCCACTCGCACTTGTTGAATATGAGATCGTTACAGCCATCTATCTTATTGTTACTAATTTTCGCGGGAACTTAATTTCGCGAAAATGGAATGGGCATATTTCGCGGGACTTAATTTAGGCGATTTGGCCAAAAATACGTAATTATCATAAAAATACAATAGAAAACGCTTAAAATAAGTTTTAGCGGGTCTTTAATTTCGCGAATTTTTGAAAATATCGAAAATTAAGTCCCGCGAAAATAAGTAACAATAAGATACCATCTCATATCCAACGCGCGCTCGTGGAATAATTGTTAGCTCGTTCTCTCTCTTCCCAACTCCCCCACCCTCCCCTTTCGACGCCTGCTACGCAGGCTAAATAATTGTTAAACATACCCATGCACAAAGTCACGTGTCATAAGCGCCAAAGCCCGGGTACTTCATTTATCTCATGCCTAAAATTGCGCTTTAAACATATGAAAGCAGAAGAAATAATGATCAATAATACCATTTTGTCTTGTAGCGATATGTTGAAGATGGGTAAGAGCAAACCTTGGCCCGAGGCCCTCGAGAAGCTGACCGGAAATAAAACACTGGACGTTGGAGCACTGACTGCCTATTTCGAGCCACTTCGTAAATGGATGGTGGATCAGCGAAATACACTAGGATATGCCGCACCCGGGTGGGATGAGGATGACGATGTCACCACTACCGTGAAGCCCACGCATACGACCACTGTTGTCGCTGGAGTCTCAACTCTTGCTCCAGTCCTGTTTAACACGATTGCAAGTTTGTTGTTCGCGCTGGTTGTGTTCTCTCGCTAAAGCTCTTCGATAGCTAAGACTTTAAGTAGTATACTTTACAAACTGTAGTATTCAGATTTTTGGTTAATTTGAGGTGATCATGTTTCTAATAGATCGCTTTTGAAGTAGCTTTTGAGATTAGTATGCAATCGCCTGATTTTTGGTTTCCATTTACCGTGGTTGTAGAAGCTTCCCAAGGTTTTGTCGTATATAGAACGAAATAAATACCATTCTTTCACATTTTGAGTCGTGCGTGTGCATCCTTTAACCAGTTCTCACTAGTGACGCAAGCACAAGCGCAAGCACAAGAGCGATCATGCAAAAAGGACAGATTTTGATCCTTGTGCTTGTGCTGGCCGCAAGCACAAGCATCAAAAAGCAATGCGCTTGTTGTTTTGTTTCAGTCGAAGCCGTTTTCAAGGTGAAAGGTTTTCAAGGTCAAGAGCTGTTATCCATGTGCTTGTGTTTGCGTCGCTAGTGAAGACCAGGCTTAAATAAATAATGACCTCTGCCATTAACTATGAACATGGGCGATCCAAGCGATCGTGATCGCCCCAATCGCTACAGACGTTAGCGATCGAAAGTGTAATCTTTTATATCGCCCCAATCGCAAGAAAACGATGGAGCGACTTTAAGAGAACTTGCCTTTAGAAGCTGGATTTCTCAGTAACAAAATAGATTTGTGACAATACATAACTAGGCTATTTAGACGATCCTGTTTCATGGTTGTATTTCAGCCCATTAACAATAGGTTTGTTTTATTTTTTGTCATATATACATGCGCTACACACGGGTTTTTCTGATTCCTGTTTCATAGTGCTTTTTAGGTTGTTCTTTAAAGTTAAAGGGGAGAAAATATACGGAAAATGATGCCGCGGACCTCTCCTAGGAGCGTTTTGGGGAGAAGAGTTTAACCCTTACGTTATGCAATCCAGCCATACACGATCCCATAGTTAGTAGATTTGTGCTTTGATAAACCAACTACTGGTACTTCTGGCACTAAAATATATATTTCTTTTTTTTTTGGGGGGGGGGGGGGTCTCTTTTTTTTTTTTTTTTGGGGGGGCCCCCCCCCCCCCCCCCCCCCCTCTCTCCTCGTTTTGGGGGCAGAACCCTTTACCAAATTTTTGTTTGGGGGGCTACAGACCTTCCCCCCCCCCCTCCTCCTTTCCCTCCCGTGACTTGTTGCGTGATCAGGGAAAGACATTTTAAGTCACTCATCAGGAACGTTCTAGTCTGAGTAGTATAAAACTTTTCTAAACGAGATGGGAAAGGCAGGATACTAAGGTAGGCTGATACTCAGGCTAGTCTGGCTAAGGGCGTACAAACGTTGGTTAGGAAACTAAGTTTCATCGCTAGCTAGAAATGGGACGACTGCGCTGACATTTTAGATCATGCCAAGACAACTGAGAAAGCTTTATCTAAGCTACTTATTTATTCAAACGTTTATAAAGCAAATTAACGAGGTTAGATAAGAAGTGCTGACACCATCCGCAATTGATCTGCACACGGATCAAAACATCACCAGGCGAGTTCGTTCAGCCAGATGAGATGATATGTTAAATTTAGAAGCCTGCAAGATTCAAGTACCTCAGCACTAGGTTGAGTCAATTTTTAAAACGGTGGAGGAAGATGTATCTTTGTTAGATCTGCGCAAATTTTATAAGTGTTAGTCAGAAAAAGAAAACGATCAAGTGGAAAATGTAGATGCAACAGACGAGAAGAAAAGAAAAGGAGGGAGTGGAAAATGGGAGTGGTGGAAGGCCTAGTACAGCCAACTCCCTCTATAACGGACACCTTCGGGACCATCATTTGGTGTCCGTAATAGAGAAAGTCCGTAGTAGCGAGAGCTATTTTCAGTAATTCTTATTCGCCGGGACTTCATCTCCTGTCCGTAATAGCGAGGTGTCCACAAGGCGAAAGTTGACTGTAACAGGGACCGATGGTATCGCTAGAGCCAATGTCAGAGTTATAACAAAGGGGAAAACGACCTTCACCTCTCCAGAAGAATGGAAAACTCTATCCATTTTAGCCTGCGTAGCTGGCGGTTTTTTGGGGGTTTAAACCGCGCACAAACACGTTTAAAGCGCGCACAAACAAGCAACGAAGCAGCGACAATTAGCGGCACCAACAAACCCGCCAGCCACGCAGGCTATACCCGAAATGAATGGATGAATGAAAAACTTTATTATTGTCAAAACCACATAGCTAGGGAAGAATCCCTTACTAATTTGGGGACACATTATTAAAAATACAAAAGTGACAAATAATGATATTAAAAACTGTGTAAAATATCAATAGTAATATAAAAATCTAATACTAATCATACTTAACTATTAATTCAAAAAATAGTTGGTCTAAAAGTGTAAAAATAGAATTGTAATCGCTATAAAAAGTTGATGTTAAAAAAAGTATATGATACTGAATAAAAAATTATTCAGTAAATCCGTTTGAGATTCGGAGGAAAGCTCGAGAAAACGAACAAATGTTTGTAATCGCGGTATGAAATCCTACAAAGAATGTCCCTCGTCAAAATGCGGCTCTAGATACCAGATGGAGGTCGGAACTAATGTTTCAATCGCAGACGAGTCAAGGAGGGGAATAAAAGGAGAAGCCACGAGCCAAGCGGCCCACACTGCCCGGAGCCAGGGCGGGAGAAGGCTTCTCGTCTTTTATATTTGTACAATTTTATTTATTTTAGTCAGTCAAGAAGTGTGTTATATTTTTTTACTTGTTATATATATGTATAGGCTGTTACTGCCTTGATAAACACTTCAGCTTGAAAGGCCGATAAAAACTTAAAAATTGTTAAATGTATTTTTATAAAACGCGGCAGTGCATTTGAAATTAACCTGTTTCCTCTAGAAAACCTATTTTCCTTTAATTATTTAAAATAAAAACAAGTTTAATTTATATATTCGTATGCGAATTATACCAAACAAAGCGTATAATCGCAGTGATCGTATCTTCAATGGTGTGATATAGCGCTGTCGACATTGTCAACTTTAAAGATATAGAACTCCGATATTTCCAAATATCTCCAGCTAAATTTTTGATATGTTCTAAAACATCTAATAGAACATCTAAGCGTAAACATCTAATAGTAAACATCTAATAGATGGGTTTTGATGTGCTTTTTTAAACGAAGCAGCTGAAGACCGGCTATTCGCGATTTTACTGTGTACCACAAATCGAGAGCCGCAGCCGCCAAATTCGCCGCCGATTTTACAATATTTTCAGCAACAAAGCATTTAATCTAATTACAGATGAAAACTCAGGTTGTTTCTGACTGAAAATATGGTATTATATAAGTATTTCAAGAAAATGGAGACTCGTAAAATGAACAACAATACACGATTTCCGGTAACGCCGCGAAAACTTAGCGTAATCGCAGTGATCGTATCTTCAATGGTGTGATATAGCGCTGTCGACATTGTCAACTTTAAAGATATAGAACTCCGATATCTCCAAATATCTCCAGCTAAATTTTTGATATGTTCTAAAACATCTAATAGGCTTTAACATATGTAAAATTTAGAGATGGGTTTTGATGTGCTTTTTTAAACGAAGCAGCTGAAGACGGCTATTCGCGATTTCCGGTAACGCCGCGACAACTTTTTTCATCGCCATGTTTGCGGCGGAAGAGCGGAAAAAGCGCTCGTGCCAGTCCTACTCCGCATCACACATTGCACAAAGCGCGGACTGCAGCTGCGGACTGCTCGTTTCATCGCCCAGCCTTCTCCCGCCCTGCCGGAGCGTATCCCGGTTTCCGTAGCATTAAGCGGCTAGGAGTATTTCTACTCCCCCCTGAATGGGATGCTAGTCCATTGCAGGGTTCCCCCCCAGCATTTTGTCGCCGGTACCTATTTATACACCTGGGTGGAGAGAAGCACTATGAGAGTTAAGTGTCCTGCCCAAGAACACAACACAAGTGACCCCAACCGGGGCTCGAACTCGGACCGCTCGATCCGGAGTCCGGCGCACTAACCATTAGGATTTCCATTCGAGATTACTTTGATTTGTTGCCTGTTTAACTGAGTTGTGGTGTTGGTTGTCTGAGAACCTGTATAAGCCAAATTTTAGCTAACTTTAAAGATTGTCAAGCAAAACAAGGCCGAAAACATTTGACTTGGTAATCCTGCGTAAGGGTCTGGGTTGCCTGTGTAAATGGCCCCTGTTTCTGACCAATCAGTGCGAGCTTTGTAAAATTTGTCCGCCTCTTCGGGGAGGACTAAGTTCCAGTGTTGACAAAAATGGCGGCAGCGAAGGTGTGGCGGAAGTAACAAGCGTCTTTAACTACATTTTATTCCCAAAGGAAGGCACTCCACTGTCAGGTAATTAGTGTTTTACTTTTGTAAGCTTGTAGCTTTTAATCTCTGTTGCTTTTTACGAGAGTGTAATGGTTTGCAGCGCCAGTTGTGCGACCAGACAGCTTTTCTGCACTGTAGCGTAAACTGACTAAACTGAACACTTCAGTCCACGATTTCTTTTTCCAGAAACGTTTTGGAACTTTTCTAACGGGGATTTGTATAGGCTAGGAAATAATTTGACGTTTGCCCTTTAGTTCCGTTTTAATATCTTTTTGAGATAAGGAGAAATCAACATAATAGCGGCATATTTATTTGATTCACGCTGCATAATTAAGTAAGAACTCAAATTCTTTCACACACCCACACACACAAACTTAAGTTATAGTTTAGCCATGCAGAACGAGACTGTCAAGATGTTTGCATAATTAAGCGTGGTTTGTGGAATTATCTTCCCTATTAAATATTATATGTGTATTAAACTTACTTCAAATTCTGGACACCCAATTCTTGATGTTTCAGAGATGTAGCTCAACAAAGTCTGCTGTTATTTTACGAATCTTCATGTGTTGCACACTAGAGATGTCACGCTTGACTACTTTTCAAATAATTTTAATTATCAACTATTGTTAATTAAAATTGCATACATGTAAAGCTATGTAAGAGCGAAGTTTGTGCCATCTGTGGCAGTTTAACACAAGCCGAGGCCTTTATTATTTCGCTTTCCTGCAAAATCCGAACATGAATATTATAATTATTACAATATAGTTATTGCAAGTGCAAAGTGCAACTTGATCCCAAGTGCAGACAGGTGGTTCAATGAGGCAGAGCACAAGAGACAAGAGCAGCAGACACCTCATTAGTACTCATGTTCTTCTGCCCCCTTGAAATAATTGACATAAAAATATTGGCATACTCACTCACTTACAATACATTAGGTGACAAATGGCGTTTCTATACTGAGCTCTACAAATTGCAGTCGAACGTTTCGGCAAATATGGTCACTCAACAGCAGAATACAAGAGAAACCTGAGTGGTCTAAGCTAAAAATAATTACACAAAAACAATACACGATGCACGAAACCTTCAAGTGAAATTAAAAGTGTCCCTCCGAGTCAAGCATTAGCTTATTGAATTAATACTATTTTGATCATCCAATTATAGGTTGGTGCCATTCCTGTATTTAGCCGCTACTAAGGTGCGGCGGAAGTAACCGGCATCTGTAACTACTTTTTGTTCCCACAGGAAGGCACTTTACTGTCAGGTAATTAGTGTTTTGCTTTTGCAAGACTGTGCTTTTTAATCAATGTTGCCGTTTGTGAAGGTGTAATAGTTTGCAATGCCAGTAGTGATACTAAACAGTATTTTGACGGTCAGGTGATGTGAAAATGAAACTGCACTGTAGCATTAACTAAACAATTAACTATTCCTCTTTCCATAAACTGTTCTTTAGAACTTTTTTAGTGATGGAATTAATATGTTTTTTCAAGAGGGGCTGGGAGTATGCAAAATAATTTTGGAACTTCCAGATTGGAGGTTTATTTTTTCTAAATTGTTTTCATGATAAACTGAGCACCTTCCAATAATGTAATGGCCAAGGTAAACTTTTGAATAAAGCAATTATTAATTTAATGTGTAATTTCTTCGAATTGTGCTCGGTCTTACTATAAATTATGCAATTTGAGATTGCTTATGCAGAATCACACTGGCCGGTGTGTAATATCAGGTAATAAATTATCAGAAGCCCCGACTGTCGTGTGTCGATCCCACGCATCTATAGAATTGTGCTGGGTTTTATTATGAATCCTGTAATTTGTGATTGCTTATGCAAAATCACACTGTCATGTGTGTAAAATCAGGTAATAAAATTAATTATCAGATGCCCTATGTGTGCGTTGATCCCACGCATAGGTACAAAAAAGCTTGCATCCTTTCAGAATTTTGTGTGTAAATTACGCACACCTGTGGGTAAATGGGAACTCTGGTCTGTAGCCCGGTTTACAAGCCAGAAGTGCGACACAAATGCAAGTACAAATGAAAGTGATGTTTCACATACAATGCGGAGGCAAGGAACTTAAGATACGCAGACAAAGTTTAAGCATTTACCAAGGTGGCAGACAAGTCATACTTTGCTTGCTTGTTTGTGTTTTCATTTGCGTTTAGCAATGTTCAGACGTGAAGCAGGTGCAAATGCAAGCACAAGCAAAGTGCAACAAAATACCGTAAAAACTTGCAGATCAGCCGCACCCTGAATTTAGCAAGTCAAATTTTGGAAAAAAAGTTTTTTGAAAGTAAATCAAAGAAAATCCAAAGTCTTGTCTGATCTTCTGGAGTCTTCTTCATCGAACGTAAACTCACTAAACATTGAAACAGAAATACTTCCGTCTTACCCTCAATTTCAGCTCTTTAATATAATGAACACCAACTTTGACAAATAGTTGATCTTTTTCTGGTATTTGTTGACAGGTAAGTTTTTCCATGGATTTTTTGTGTGACAACAAGAATATGGGTTTGCAAAACTTTCGTAGCTTAGTAACCAGGCATTTGATGGGACACGAAATTGGGACTGGGGCCAGAACGAACAAGCAAAACAAGTTGGAGGCGTTTGGGTTTCGTTGCTATTGTATCGATGAAAAGAGATTTGGGAGCCTTCTGTTGGAGATAAACTTTGTTGCATCAAGGGAGTTTTGTAATCAGTTCGGCTAATTTGCCATCAAAGTGCTAAACGGGCAAGAAACAGTGGGTCATGATCTGCATCTACCACGCTAATACTCGTGATATTTTTTTCGCTCGTCTGGTGTATCAATATTTATTGTGTCGGTTGAAAATATAGGCCATTGTAGACACTGCAAACAGCTTTTAGGGGCTTTCAAACTTTCAAAAGCCATGACCAGTACTCCCTTGCAGTTTACATAATATTAATTTGCATACTTTTCCATGAAAGTGCCAATTCACGAAAATTCTCGGGACCTTTTCCAAATGTTCCAGCAGATAAGCCGCACCCTCGATTTCGAATGAAGATTTTTGGAAAAAAGGTGCGGCTTATGTGCGGGTTTTTACGGTTAAGACAATTCTCTACTCCTAATGTGCTTGCCTTTGTATTTGCGTTTCAGTTTGCATTTTTATTGTTTGCTATGTTTTTCTTTGCATTTGTGCTTTCATTTGCCTTTGTGTTTGCATCGCGTGTGAAACTAGCCCTTCGAGTTATTAATCTTGCTTCCTTTTTTTCCTTTTAGAGAACATTGTCTTCATGACCTCTGTAGCACCATTTGTTCCTTCAACCAAAGAAGCAACTAATTATGAACGATTGTGTCGCCTTCTGGTTGATGTTGGATCACAGGTTGTAAGAGAGACCTTTGACAGGGTACGACCACCTGGAAGCCTTCATACAGTTTTGGCTGATCCTGCAGTTCATGCCAAATTACAATCACTTCGAAAGAAAAGAGTTCTAAGTACCCCACAATGGAGGAAACTATATCCTGTCATCAAATCTTCAGTTTCATCAAGGGACTTTGACCCCACCCTTCTGGTTATTCTTCTGAGGAATATTTGCAGCCTGGTTCCTCCTGCCACTGGTTGGGATAACCTTCCCTTTTTAACAGACACAACTCTTGAGGCTGACATTGCCCGCATCAAGTTCTACCGAGACACGATTTACCACAGTCATGGCAGCGATGCTTCACTTGATGATGTATTATTTAGTGTCTACTGGAAGAAAATCAAAGACACTTTGGTGCGACTGGGAGGAGCATACTACCGTGATGCTATTGATGTTTTTGAAAATGAAACCATGGACACTGATTTTGAGGAACACTACCAAGAACTGCTTAAACAGTGGGTGGAGGGTGAGGACAGGATTAAGGACAAATTAGATGAAGATGAGAGAAGAAACAAGCTCAGCAAGTTGGATGACTTGGAGGAATCAAATGTCAATTCTGAAAGGGAAACAGGGATGAAAGGTTGGTGTTGTGCATTTTTTAAAGAAGGATTTTGTATTTAGAGGTTTAAGTGCCACTGTAAAAACGATTGTTTTCATCCACTTTTTTATTGGCCCAATTTTACATGGGCTGCAATTCCTGTCTCCAGCACCAGCTGCTGGAGACAGGAACTCTCTCCCCCCCCACTTCCCCACTTGCACCTTAACAATTTTAAAACAGACGCGAGCCATCTTAGAATTTCTGTCATTCAAGTAACGCCATTTTGCCTCTGCAACAGAGCAGAACAGAACAGACACCTTTAAGGCTCAGTGTACTGTCCCTTCAGGGGCTTAAAAGCAACCTGCTTTCATCAGGAGCCCTGAACACTAAATTACATATACAAAAAATAAAAATAAAAGATGTACTATGAAATCTATTTGAGTGAACATGTTTTTTCCCTCGCTGCTCTCCCATTGGTAAGCATGACTGGTCCATATTGTGAGGGTGCCTGGTCGCATGGTGGCCACGATGCACTCAAACAAAAAATAATGGCCTCAAGGAAAACTGTACACTTGTTAATAACTTTTTTATGCAGCACATTTGCTCTGAATACATAGTATACATACTAAGTAAACTTTTATTTGCTTAATATATATATTCTCCTTCTAAACACAGAAACTAAAAGTTTGGAATGTCCACCACGACTCAACATAAAGATTTCAACGATGAGTGATCTTCCTAACACCAGTTACCCTTGGAACATTGTTGACCTCCCAATCGACATTCTGATTATGACGGTGGAAGATTGTGAGTTCTTAAGCTGTTTTTTCTATTTGGATAAACCCTTCAAGAGTTACCACAAAGACATTGGCTATGTATACTTTGGGTCTGTTGGTAGTGATCATGGAAAGAAAAGGAAAATTGCATTAATGAAGTGCTCTAAAGGTTCCGCTGATCCTGGAAGTTCTTTATCTGTTGTAAAAGATGCAGTCAGAGTACTGAGACCTAGGGCTGTATTTTCCGTTGGCGCCTGCAGTGGTTTGAATCCTGGAAAAACCAAACTAGGAGATGTGGTTGTGTCTTCAAAGTTAATAACACCTTCCTACAAAACTCCCCCAGGCAGAGATATTGGCAACCTCATCAAGCATATAGCTGATGGATGGACAGCGCCTTTGGAAAACCCAGATGAGCAGGAAGTGAGAGTACACTGCGATGGGGTGGTTCTGAGTATCCAGAAGGATGACAGTGGTGGATGGCAGTATGAAGAGATTATGCAGCGATATCCTGAAGCAACAGCAGTTGAGATGGAAGGCAGAGGTAAGAAATTTATCTTTTTCAGCAAATACTGCATTTGCAGCAGTTTTCTAATGTTCTGTGTGGTGGGGCAAAGTAGAACTTAAATTATTTTTTTTATTTTTAATTAATCCATTTTCACTGCACAATATAATTATTAACTAAAGAGACACACAAACAATAAAAAGAAAAAATACATAAATATAAGAAATAAAAGATGCAGTGAGGAAAGAGTGGAAGGGAACATAAGCACCATACCATGGCATACGTGCTAGTCCACCCAAAATACTTACATGAAATTAAAAAAAGAAAAGGAAAGAAGCTATTTAAAATGTTAATTATCAGAGACTGTTAGGATGTCCAAGTAACATGTGGGCGATCAGGATCAAAGCCCTTACTCTTACAAAACTCTCTAAATGGTTGCTAATGAACCATGACAGGGTGAGATTATCAGTCCTAAGCCCATCGGGTAAGTTATTCTATAAATAAGGAATTTAATTTAAAAATGTGCCCTTTAAAAAAGCTCAGTTCTTACTGAATTTAATTTCAGTTTTTTGCTTGAATAGCACTTGATATTATCTGTTTTTTCACAGCTTTTGCATTCCTATTGCGATGGCTGTAAAATTTCAAAAACATTATTTTTCTTTTACTGATACTAAACTACTCAGTAATTCTATGCACCGTATTAGTAAAACGTGAATCCTGATTTATTTGGTAAGGATTAGAAGAGTTGGCTGTAAATTCTGTTGGTGTTCTTGTAAACAATAAGTTTATTATAATTAACATGACTCCAGGATCCAGGATGATACATGTACAAACATTATTAAATGTTCTCATTTTCCAGGTGTTTTTGCAGCAGCCCATGATCTCAAGACAGAATGGGTTGTGGTGAAAGGCATCAAAGACTATGCAGATGGCAGTCATTCTCCAAATGATCAGACAGGAGCTTTTGCATGTGTGATGGCAGCATCTGTTGTGGCCAACATTTTGAGCGATCCTGTAATATTCGAAGAATGGCCCCATTATAGTCCAGGTAGTGCTTTTCGTCTTTAGTTGTACTTTGCCTGTAGAATGTTCAAAGAAGTACATAACCTTTGCAAGCTTTAAGTTTCTGTAACTCATACAAAAAATTGATAGATTCTCTACCTCTACAATAGACAACTCTTCGCCATCGTTGAAGCCCATATTTTACTGATCTAAGTGTTAATTACGTACAGTAGTTCTAAGTAACTAATTAGTGAAATAGGATATTATTTGGTTCTAACTATCTTTTTTATTTTATTATTATTAGTTGCAGATGCAAATGGATCATTTATGCCAGGTAAGAAGAAAATAAAGTGGAAAAAATGTAGCAGAATTGGGACATGCTGTGATACGTTGAGCAAATGTAAAAACTGTTGCTATTTAATGTTGCTACAGAAAAAAAAATTGTGGCATTTTTGGTTGCAGTTCATGTTCGGATAAATTTGGGAAGCGCAAAGCCACCCTTAATGTCGCTTAATTCAGAGAACGAATCTCACTGAAAAATGAAACAATAATGCTATTTAATAATGATAGTTGTTGCGCAAATCATAGATGTGTTACAAAAAAAGACCTGTATCTTTTGGCGAAAAAAAATTCGGTTCAGGGGCTGCCGACTTGGAGTTTAAAACGTACGTTCAACTTGTTGAAATTTTCTTTCCGAGAAAAAAAGCAAAATGCATTTTTAGTGGAGTCTTACCCATAATGGGATTATAACGCCTGGAACGTCAAGGTTGATGCTTGCCAGGAAGGGTCATCTTTCTCTAACAATAGATGCTTGACAGGTTACATTCTTCTGACTGGACACAAATCGTAGTTTATACAGTTTATAGAAAATTCAAATTCTCGCTCCACGTACGGAGCCGCATTTTTGTTATATAATTTTCTTGACATGCTTTGAGTTTGGTTGTGTGCCGATTCATCGAAAGCGGAACAAAGCCGGTAACAAATTAAACAGTGATTGCAGCTGAAAGTGAAGGTGAAGCCTCGAACTATTGGTCGGTCAACACAAAAGAAAACAGGCTGGCTGAAATTAGACAAGTAGTTTCTAGCTGGGTGAGGATAAAGTTAATGTTAGGCTTACATATATTCAGACAACAAAGATTGTCGATTGTAAACGCTAAATGCAGTGATTCAAGAAAAAAGGGACAGTATCACTGTTAGCACATGTGCGAAATTACGTTTCACAACAGCTTGAAAATTTTTGTCTCCTTTATAGGAGATTTCTAACCGTCTTATATTGTTTCAAAGCTAAGGGAAAGTAGATTTCTTTCAACTACCGGTAAATTTTGAGGTCAGTTTACATGTACGTCAAATAGCTTACAGCGCGAACCAAATGACATCATTATTTGGCAAAGCCAATCCCATGTAAATGAATAATTGAAGAAATTCTGTCAGAGCAGTTCAGAGAAAATTTAAGGTGGCTGTGACAATTTTTTTTTAACTTTGCCAAAATTGTATCATGACACGCTGTCATAATTCAACAATTAAAAATGGGGTCAGTGACCTAATTTTCAAGTTATTAGCACTGAAAGCCAAAACTAAGAGGTTATACTGTTGCTATGGTAACCAATAATGTCACGAAAATGATCACAACTTGTTGACCAATCATTGAGCGTTTGTTTCATACCATAAGTGTAATATTAACTTATAAAAAATTGTATTTATGACCTATCAAAGTACAGTCCGACCTCTATTAAGCGGCCACCCAAGTGCCGACTTAAAAAGTGGCCGCTTAATAGAGGCTGGCCACTTAATAGAGGTACAATATAAATTGGATAGGAATGGCAGTAAACACGATTTTTTTGACTCTATATAATATAGCGGTGTGGGAGGCGCGGTGGCCTAATGGTTAGCGTGCCGGACTCCAGATCGAATGGCCTGTGTTGAAGCCCTGGCCAGACTCATTGTAATGTGTTTTTGGGCAAGACACTTTACTCTCACAGTGCCTCTCTTCACCCAGGTGTATAAATGGGTACCGGCGAACTTACTGCTGGGGGGTAACCCTGCGATGGACTAGCATCCCATCCAGGGGGGAGTAGCAATACTCCTAGTCGCTTAATGCTACAGAAACCGGGATAAGCTCCGGCTGTATGGGCCACTTAGGCTCGGACACAGACTTTACCTTTATATAATATAGCAAAATGCTTTTAAAAAGTGAACGTATACAAAGATAAATCGAAAATTCATGTAACAAAACATCAAGTGCATTTCCAGCCCATGCATATATGTAGTTCTAACTCTAGCACTAGCTCGGGTTGATAATGTTTGCATTTTTTTTTTTTTTAATTTTTTTTTTTAAAATTTTATTCAGCATATGACACAACAATTACAAAACATACTAAAATAACTAACAGTATCGACAATTTACATGAAGCGCGTCAACATAGTCCATTATAACCGTTAACGTACTGACAATACTACAAGACTAGAATAATTACTAACAAAAAAAATAAGTTACAATGATATACGCTGCTTACATTAAAGTTACTTACAGAAGAATAAATTACCTACAAATAACTTACGATCATTGATAAATATATAGTTAGCTTACAATAACAACTCTACAAAATACGATGATGACGAACACACTTATATATTAACTAACAGAACCGAAATTATTTACTTATAGATTATTACCATGAAAGATACAAACGCGATTACATTGCTCACAAAATTTATTATTCAATATCTAAAAAAGAAGAAAGAGGGGAAAAAAAGACAGTTACAGTTGTCATGCTGTTCAAATAGTTCAAATAATAATGATGCCATCTACATGACTAACAAAAAAGGAAATGACATAAATTAATTTGGGATTAGTACCCATTTTTTTTTTAAATAATCTATCTTTTTGATCTTACTTTCCGTTTCATATTTAATGGCAATTTTAGTACGAAATCCTTGAATTGTGGGTTGAATTTGGCATCTTCTGCAGTCCCATATAAGTAGTTTACCAATGATTATAAAATAGTTCAGTAAGTTGAGTAAAGGGCATGGTTTGGATAATATTCCAAATAAAATATCTTGGAGGGAAAGATGAACCTGCTGATTTGAGATTTGGTGCCAGTAACCTTGAAACTCACTCCAGAACCGTTTAACAAAGGAGCATTGATAAAGAAGGTGGTACAAGGTTTCCGGTTCTGCCTTGCAAAATGAACATAGGTCGTCTGTTTTAAAGCCTATTTTGTGTAATTTTGAATTAGTGTATAGAATAGAGTTGAGCACTTTGAATTGAAATCCTTTTACATAAGATTCAAGTACAACAGAGTGTGGCAGACTAAAGATTTGTCTCAGCTGATCGATAGAAAAGTTAAAATCGTTCTGCAGTTTGTTTATGATATTAGGAAATTGTGCTATTTTGCGAACAAGAAGTGAGTAATAGTCTTTTGATTTCTTTTTTTTGACGTCAAAGATGTTATCGTCAATAAAGAAGGATGGAGGAGCTAAAGATGGACAGGAAATAATATTCTTTAAAAAGGGTGGTATAGAATGGCGAAGGCCAGCCCATTGCAAATAACTAATATTGGTTATCTTGTCTGACCAGTGGCTTAGTGCATCGTTTATATTTGAATCAAAATGTAGGTCTTGGATACGAATCACGCCCGCCTCAAAATACTTTTTGTAGAAGACTGGTCTTTTTTCAATACGAATTTCCTTATTATTCCAAATAATATTTTGCCAATCTCGTTGAGAGGCAAAGGAATCACGAAACTCTGTTTGCATAATGTTTGCATTAAAACTTAGTAGGGTATGTGAAAAAATTTAGCTTAAGATATTTCACGGACGATATGTATCATCTGTCACCATTTCGCTTGGAAAGATAATTCACTGGCCGCTTAATTGAGGTAAAAAAACATAAATAATATAATTGCGACAGCAAAAAGGTGGCCGCGGCCGCTTAATAGAGGTGGCCGTTGAATAGAGGTATCAAATACAGCAGTTTGGTGACAAATGAATCGGAACTTTGGAAAGTGGCAGCTAAATAGAGGTTGGACTGCATAAGGGCTGGAAAATGCCTAAAACCGTTAGCAGAAACCTTAAAATCATGTACAGTTTACCATGCTTTCAATTCTGTGTTACGCTCTCAATACCAGTGACTTCCAGCCACTTTAGACAGCCGACAAAAAGAAACTTTTAAGAGTTAATATTGTTATCTCTTTTTTTTTTCAGCTGTGAGTGCCTACACAAAAGCTTTGAAAGCATCTATTAAAAGCCAGACAGAGTTCCAGCCCAAACTGATGGCTTCCCCAACCATATCTAACCCAAGAACAGATGACATATTCACTAATCTTCTGATACAGCATGGTAGAAAGACCCTCTATAAGAAGGATGCGACATCAACAAGGCAGGAATGGTTGAATTATTATGATATGACTTTAGCAAGAGGTGAATTGCTGGATTATTATGATGTGACTTTAGCAAGAGGTGAATTGCTGGATTATTATGGGCAAGTCAGCGAAACCCGGGTCAAAAGCAGTAAAGAGATATTCCTTTGCAGTACTGAGCGTGAGCCTAATCCCAAATCTATTCTTGTCACTGGAAAAGCAGGGATTGGAAAGAGTCTGTTTAGTCAAAAGCTTGTTCGGGATTGGGCTGATGATAAACTTTTTCAATCACAAGCAAATTTGAAGACACCAGATATCAAGTTTGCATACTTGTTGACATTCCGTCAACTGAACTTGCTTGGAAATGACAGGTTTTCTTTGCGAGAGCTTTTAAACTGTTCTTCGACACTTGACGAAAACTCAAACCTTGATAACTCTTTGTTTGAATACCTTGTTAATCACCCTGAGGAGGTTTTGATTATCTTGGATGGGTATGACGAGTATTCACAACGAGATTACATCGCTAGTAGCTCGGAGGAACAGTATCCAAACAATGCTAGTGAGGAAATGCCAGTAGCCGCACTGTGTGCCAAACTCATAAAAGGCAAGATGATGAGAGAGTCTGTTGTTATGATAACATCGAGACCCGACGAATCAGATAAAATGGGAGGAATTCACTTCGACCGATACGTGGAAATTACAGGGTTCTCTCCGGAGCAGGTAGAAGAGTACATTGTGAAGTATTTCAAAGAAAACGAAACCATGAAGAACAGTGTTCTTGAACATGTCATGAACAATGAGAATCTTGTTAGCTTTGCTCATATTCCAGTCCTTTGTTTTCTGATGTGTTTCTATCTGGAATATACTCTTCGCGAATCCAAGAGCACTGATCTTCCTGTGTCAGCAACTGAAATTTATTCTGACGTTGTCAACATTTTTGAACTAAAACATAATGCCGAATCAGAATATAAGACGAAAGGAATTCCTGAGAAACACAAGGTTTCAGACGTCATCGAAAGCACATTGGATAAATTATCAGAGTTAGCAGCTCAACTGCTTTTGCAGCAGAGGCCAATTTTTGACGAAAGGGACATGAAAGAAAAGTTTAAATTGGAAGAAATCGAAAAACTGAAAGGAAGCGGTCTCCTTCATTGTGGTCCTCCTTTCAGGAAATCTGCGTTTGAAACCACAAAACAGTTAAGTTTTACTCATCTTACCATTCAGGAGTTCTTGGCTGCTCGTTGGTTTGTAATGAGAAATGAAATTCCGAAAGAAACTGTGTCTGAAATGGTTATGCTGTTCATTGCTGGTATTTTATCAAAGAAAAAAGATGACAAACTAATGGAAAGATTACTAGAAAGTATTTCATCTTCAATCAGAAGGGAGCCCCTCTGCGTAAGAGCAAAGTTACTCAGCGAATATCAAGACAAGGACTTTGCTAAAAATGTCATCATAAATCATCCCCAACACTACTCCGATATGAATTTTACGAATTTAAATGATGTGGACTGTATTGCAATTTCATTTTTGTTAGACGTAATTAGTGAACTGAATGAAGAGGAAGCTGCTACAGCACAACATGAACGGTCTGAACAGTCCTTTAACGTAAATAGTTTGGCAATCGTTGTGTCAGCTCTAACACTGTCTGGAATAAAACGAATCTGTGAATCACTGGAGAAAGAACACTGTGCTGTTACCAAACTGTTACTACTTTTGGCTTTTAATCATTTCAGTGATACCGTTATTATCAGACTGTGTGAAGCATTGCAGCATCCAAGCTGTAAAGTGACCACACTAGATCTGATTGGTAATCAGATCACTGATACCGGTGTTCGCAGGTTGTGTGAAGCTTTACAGCATATAAGCTGTAAAGTAACCACACTAGATCTGAGTGCTAATCAAATCACTGATACCGGTGTTACCAGGTTGTGTGAAGCATTACAGCATTCCAGCTGTAAAGTAACCGCACTACATCTGAGTGATAATCAGATCACTGATACCGGTGTTACCAGATTGTGTGAAGCATTACAGCATTCAAGCTGTAAAGTAACCACACTAAATCTGAGTAATAACCAGATCACTGAGACCGGTGTTACCAGGTTGTGTGAAGCATTACAGCATTCCAGCTGTAAAGTAACCACACTATATCTGAGTAATAACCAGATCACTGATACAGGTGTTGCCAGATTGTGTGAAGCATTACAGCATCCAAGCTGTAAAGTGACCACACTACATCTGAGTTATAATCAGATCACTGATACCGGTGTTACCAGGTTGTGTGAAGCATTACAGCAGTCAAGCTGTAAAGTAACCACACTATCTCTGAGTGGTAATCAGATCACTGATACCGGTGTTACCAGGTTGTGTGAAGCATTACAGCATCCAAGCTGTAAAGTAACCACACTATCTCTGAGTGGTAATCAGATCACTGATACCGGTGTTACCAGTCTATGCAAAGCACTCAAACATTCAAATTGTAAACTGACCTCACTATATCTGTTCAACAATCCTATCAGTGAGGAAAGTAAGGAATCTCTAAGAACTCTAGTTCAACAACACAGACCAGGTTTAGAACTCAAAATCTAAATAGTTATAAGAAAGCGTAAGAAATATCAATAGAATTCACATGTACGTAATAAACATTATATAAGTTATAAAAGAAAACGTTTTCTATTCAATGTTAAAATTTGTGTAAATAAGTATAAGGTTGATAAAGAATTGTAAATAGATTAGCGTTAGATAATGAAGTTTGTTTGTATGAAAGTTAAATGCACCGCTCGTTGTAATTTAACAATGAAGAAAAGGGCAACACTGATTTTTGTTACGTTTCGTAAATAAAGGTTTTGGAATGGATGAAGACTGGTCTTGTTTGCTTTGCCATTTTTAGGGGAAGGGGGTGGGAGACGGTGGTCGGTGGAGAGAGCGTGGAAAGAGGCTTAAATAAGACAAAGTTGTCTGTTCATTGGGTGATTACGATATCAATTTTTTCAGCGCTCGGCTCAGTGCTCTCAGTTTTTCAAGAGGATGAGGTTTTCCCAGGGTTTTCGGGGAACAAGAAAATATAGCCATAAACCTTTTGGGAATATGGGGAAAAAAGGAAATAAAACTGAGAACACGGGAACAAGGGCATATCTTAGGGAACAGGGAACGCCAAAATCATAAACACACTTTTAGGGAACACAGAAACACAAGAAACAATTTTTGTTTTATTTTTTGTTGGAAACAAGGGAAGATAGACCCCTCCCTTGGAGTCCCTCGAGGATGTGATTCACTGTAATTTAAACCCGCTTTTCCTACTCGTCAAGATGGCGTCGAAAACCCTGATAAGGCCTATTGAATTTCAGCTTAAAATACCATATTTGGCTTACAAAGAGAAGTCTTGATGAGGAAATAACGCTCGGCCAATCCAAGCTGAAGTCAGACTGCGCTTGCCACCGCTTCCCACCGCGCAGGCTCCCAAAAGGGAGGGCGACAAAAAATCATCAAAGAGCTAGTGGAATTGACTGGTGCATATAAGGAACTACTTGGAATAGACACAGGTTTAGCTCAATGTAACTACAAGAAGCCTGCAAACGGAAGCTCTAGCCTGATTTGCACCATAAGCATTTTGGGCGCGGCACCCTAAAATTTGGCATGTGTGCCTAAAATTTAAAGTCCGGCACCCTCAATTTTTGCCGTGTAAACGGAAGTGTGTTGAGCACGGGTGCCCAAAAATTTTTGAGGGCCGGGACCAAGCTGACGAAAACAGTAAGCAGAGGAAGGGCGCTAATCGAAAACAAAACGAGAAAATATTCTCAAGGGCAGATAGTTGCAGTTCCAAACATGTGAGAATTTTTATTGTTTTGATTTTTAATAAGGTATTTTAATGGATTCCGCTGGAAGTTCGCGCAATGTGTGCAAAAATTAATTGCCAAAAACGTACTCATAGCACCGTAACAATCTACATTCTATTTGAAACATCTTACTGAAATTTATTGTCTTGGTGACCCCGTGATTAAACTCCTAAGCATTCTCGAGAAAATTTAACTCAAGCCTCTTTAAAATATTTAAAACGCGCGCCATTTTGTTTTAAACTGGCGTAAAAAGTATGTAATTTCAAATGTATGTAATTTCAAATCCATTTTACTCTCTTGTAGGGTCAGCTTGAGTGCTAACGTTTTGGTAGGTTTTTGTCAGCTGTACTGAAACTGTCACCATGCTATGAGATCTCTTTAGTAATTTTGTTTTTGCTCGAATGTTCGGCGGAAAAACCACCTTAATTTTAAAAATTCGAATTAATAAGTTGACACTGGCTAAAAATATTGTTTTTGGACGTTTCGGCCACTACTGTTGCCTTCTTCAGCAAGATAAAAATGCAAATGTTCAACGGCGTCCTGTTAAAATATGTAACGAATGTGTGATAAAAACTAAATGAACTTTCCGAGTGCAACAGAAGTCTCTAGAGCATTCTTAATGAGTCTATGAATTCTTAATGCTATTGTAAACGTTTGGTAGCGCTATGTGTTCGTTTATAGCGTTCCTTTATCGCACAGAATGCCAAGCTTCAAGAATTAGTCGTTGTTTCCACACCGTTGACCTGTCAACAATTTCGACGCTCTCCAAATCTATTTGATGGTCGTTAATTATAAGCATATGGTGTTTTGCCAACAAAGAGTTTCTATCCAATGCTGCGATGGCCTTTGCGTGTTCTTTCATACGTGTTTTAAGCGCGCGTGATGTCTGACCAACATAAACACAGCCGCAATCGTTACACTTGTTCTTATATACAATTCCTCTGGTATCCTCTTTCTCGATCCTGTCTTTTGGTTTTTTCAGTATGTTCGAGATGGTACGTATAGGTTTATGGGCGACCGAGCAACTTCAGAATACCCGGCCACTTTTTTGTGTCTTCTAATCCTGCATGGATTTAATTAAGATCGAGGTATACTCGTGTATTTAGCGCGCTTGCTTCGGCTATGACTTTGTTACCGTGTGATCTGCTACTGAATCTCATTATGGCCACCTCGGGACCGCGGTAGCAGGATTAGAAGACACAAAAAAGTGGCCGGGTATTCTGAAGTTTAGCCGGGAGACCTTGATGTTGAAGCCACGAAGAACGTTTGCAATTCTTTCGGAAAAACCTTTGGCGTAAGGGAGGATAACAAAACCACGATATCATTTGTTTCTTGTTGAAGTTATCCTGGACTCTCTCTTTGTGCGCCTGGGTTCAACCCCTATATACAATATAGGGCGCGCGGAAGGGAGAGTTCAGGGACTGGACTAGGTATAAAGTAACAATACACTGAACATCAGGTCCTAAAAAAACCTATTTGTCTGAAAAAAAAAGCATTTGTCTAAAAAAAAATTCGAGCAGAGGGTTACACCCGCAATAAAAATTCCTGCACAAGCAATGGGCGTAAAAAAAATTCGTGCAAGTCGAAAATCCCCCCCCCCCCCCCAATCACTTTTGTAATGGTCCGCCCCTAAATTCAAGTGGACGTCGTGTTGTACCATATCAATATGACTATTGATCTATGACTATTGATATTAAAAAAGGGCAAAAAATGCTAGCGAATCGTCGTGAGAGATTTTGCCGTTATCATGCGAGAGGAAAACACCAAGTCCGACGGTCCGGTGATCCGGGCCGCGTTCCAGCTGGTATGTTTTTCGACACTGAGCCTGTATGAAAATGGTCAGCAGTTCCTTCATGTCATGCGCGTGCCGGCTCACGTGCGCCTGGTAAAAATCATACGAAGAGTTGTTCTGTAATACCGACTGTAATGTTTTAACGCGAAAAATGGGTATAACAAGGCTGCTGATTCAGCGAAGTGGACTTCGCCTACTTGCTTGCAATGTAAGATTTAAATTGCGTGTTCTTTTTACTTTGTTTTTCTTGTGGAAGTTAGTTCTTGTTGAATTTTGCCTACGGCGAGCAGCGGAAATATTTAACCCAAAAATTTCGTGCTATGCTGATCGATCGTGGAAATTCCGTAAAATTAGAGTCATAAAATTGAAGAGTCAAGCTTAAAAAGACAATCGTGCTGTCAGATAACTAGGCAAATCGATCAAGGAGTAAGATACATGTATTGACGAAAGCGAAAACTGCCTGTAGGGGAGACTTAATAACTCGACATGGTAAAAATTAGCTGTTAGGAGACGTGAGTCCTGAATCAAGGAATTTAACGTGAGAAAATGCTCGATTGTAGTGTTTCATGATTTTGGATTTTTTGCTCTTTTTCTGGAGTTTAATTTACCCTGGATCTGAACAAGGATGGTTTATTTGTTTGTAGACTCAAGTTGTTGCGTGTCGGTTGCTGTCGTCTGGAACCACGGTAAGTGTTCGGAAATTCATGAAAATGTCTTGTGAAAACTGACGCTGTTTATGTTAAGCTTGTGTATAACTTAAGTATTATAGCTTTCCCAACGATGAAAATCGATCGTCTAGTCACACGTCAAAAAGTTATTTGTCAGCTCTGTGTGAGACATGGTGATGGTTTATGGTTGATAGACAGTGTTAAAGCTGATTTCCAGTCCGTACTGCGCAGACTCGGGGTTTGTTTTTGTTTTTGTTTTGAATTCGTTGAGATGTTACACTTCGGTGACAGCATACATGAGCTGAAACGTCGGTTTGAAATAGCGTCAAGGTTCCTCTACTCGTTATTATTTGTTCTGCAAGGATATCTGGCGTTAATTATGAAGAAAAAGGTAAGTTTGTCGCGGAATTTTTAGTTTTGCTTGTAAACATTCTTTCGTGTGGGCTCACATAAACATTGCAGCCGAGATTGCGCAGTACGAACTGGAATTCATCTTTAATGGTTGTTACCAGGGCAGATTGATAATCTTGTCCATGGGCAAAATATCAATCCATGTATATTTTGATCTGCCAAGTATAGATTATAATTTGTTAAAGATGAATTCCAGTTTGTACTGCGCAATCTCGGCTGCAATGTTTATGTGAGCCTCACACAAAGGAATGTTTACAAGCAAAACTAAAAATTCCGTGACAAACTTACCCTTTACTTCATTATTAACGCCAGATATCCTTGCAGAACAAATAATAACGAGTAGGTCTACGAACCTTAACGCTATTTCAAACCAACGTTTCAGCTCATCGGGAATTCTTGAACGAAACAAACCGTAATGGCGGACTAAAAAACTTCATGTATGCTGTCACCGAAGTGTAACGTTCAACGAATTCAAAACAAAAACGGAAACAAACCTTGAGTCTGCGCAGTACGGACTGGATGTCAACTTTAAGTCAAATGATTGTTATTAATTTAGACATAGATTCCTTGGCCAAGTGGAGAGTTCTCAAGAGGAAAAAAATCAATGTGGGAATACACAAAATAATATTACCAAACATCCCCAATTGCAACAAGTGGAACAAATATTAATGGAAATATTTCATATGTCAGGGATGTAGCTAAAAAAAACACTTAGCCGGCTCATCAACAAGCCCTGCTGGCTTTTCTGGCCTTGTCAGCTCTACATGTACCTTAGTCTTTGTTTTCATGTGAAATTTCAGCCGGATTCAAGTTCTCTTTCAGCTGGTGAAATTGGCCGACAGCCGGCCCTTAGCTACAACCCTGATATGTGGATTGTATTTATTTGTTTATTTAATTTCATTTTGTTTGTTTGTTTGTCCGTTCATTCGTTAGTTGTTTATTTGTTAATAATTATTAAATAATCTATTTATTTATTTACATTTTTACAGAAGAATGTATCAAAAATTAGAAACATTGGTGTGTCTGCCCATATTGACTCAGGCAAAACTACTCTTACTGAGAGATTGTTGTTTAACACTGGAAGAATCAGCCACATGCATAGGTTAGTACAGTTACTGTAGTCAGCTACTTTAACGTCAACAGTTAAACAAAACTATCTGATTGACATGATTTCAAAGTCGTTAGCCTTTTTTAGCAATTTAAATTGTAAAGTTAGTGTAAGGGCAACATCATGTGTTTATGTTACACTGCATATAATTCTTATGTTACAATATTTTGCTGTTACTTCCCCAGAATACTGTACTTTAGTTGTATGGTTACCTTAGTAATTGCTGGTTTTCACTGTCACGCAATCAAAAAATAAATTCGAAACCATTCAACTACAGAAGCTATGAATTTCAAATATTATAGATGATAAATAGAAACCATCTGGAACTCAATTCTGTTTACAACAGCGACAATCTTTGGCTTAAGAGCTACACTGTAGTACACTTTCACATAAACACCACTTATTATATCTGAAATGTTCACTCTGCACAAAATGGAAAAGAAAGGCCTTTTTCAAACAAAACAGCTTTGTCACGGCACTCAGCTTGATGTCACATATGACAGAGCACTCAAATATTCAAAATGCTCTGTTTTAAAAACGAATGACACTATCGATCTGGAAATTTGCAAAAATGTATATTTTTAGTTTATCTTTTGCCTAATAACAATGAAAATTTAGCAGGCCTAGTGAATTTTGATTTCAGAATTTTATGACGTAACATTGAAAACCAAGAATAAATGTTAAAAATTCTTAGAATTGGACCATGTCTACGACTCTAGCTCTACTTTTTAACTCAAAACTCAAAATCCTAACTCTAACTTATTCCCTAAATCTAGATTACAAACCAACTGTTACTTACATGTACAATGATTGATTTTTATCGGACCAGGTGCGAGGGAAGAACAATGTAGGAGCCACTATGGATTTTATGGATCTAGAAAGACAGAGAGGAATTACCATACAGGTAGGAAATCTTCTGTTAATGATCAGTACTTGTTTAACAAGAAATCTGTGTTTGATCTTTAGTGATGTGCTTTGAAAAATTAAAGTTTAAAAAAAAAAACAATAATTAAAAATTACTTCTGTCAGATCCTACAGTAGTTTCTCAAACCTCCGCCAAGGAAATAAAAAATTGCTTTGAGAAATTGGAAGTTCAAGAAATTGGCGCTGAAGTTGCAGTGGATCTTTGAGAAATAAATATTGAGGATTTGAGAATTGAGGATTTTACTGTTAGTACCAGTAATCCAGTAATTTAATAAAATTTATTTTAATAAATAATAATGATGATGGTTCACAATGTATTTAACAGATCCACTAGGTGGCTTGACTCTGAAATTTGCAGTGTAATGATTTCTTCTCTGCTCTTTTTTCAGTCAGCAGCAACATATGTTAATTGGAAAGATACAAACGTCAACATTATTGACACTCCAGGTTAGTGCATAAAGCAAGTTTGAGAATTCCATACTGTATTTATTGGCCCATTACTAGAGCTATAAGCCAAGACCCCAAACTTGAGAGACCTGGGGTTGGGCTAAAGCTTGTCAAGAAATTTTGGTTAACTCTCCGGTGTAAGCCGAGATCCAAGTTTTTCAGAAAAAGTTCACCTTTGAATCAAAAGTCGTCTTTTCAAAGTGTACATTTACTTTGAATTTTGTTATCATAATGGTAAAATATTGACCTAATAGCCAAAAAAAAATGTAATCATAAGACATGCTGTAGGAATCTCTAAAATCCAGGAGATTGTTTAATCCAATTTAATACCTTTTTAATTTTATTAGGACACGTGGACTTTACTGTTGAAGTGGAGCGATCTCTTCGTGTTCTTGATGGTGCCATTTAAGTGCTATGTGCAGTTGGTGGGGTGCAGGTTGGTTTGATTTTTTATAATAACCGGTACATACAGTAGCTGTATATACACAGAGATTCCAACCCTCTGAGATAACAACAACAACATAAAAAAATGGAGATTTTGGTCACGGCCATGAGCGCAGAAGGTGCAAGCATCTAGGGGGTCTGTGGGGATGCACCCCCGAAAACATAGGCTTCTAATTATAAGATGTCATTTCCTGTATTTTGAAATCATAGTGGAACTTTACCAAATAAAACCATACAAAACAAAGCAAAACCGTGAACGAACGCAAACATCGCGCAAAATCGAGGCAGTTCATCACTGCGTCCAAAAAAAACGCGGGTCATGCTAGGATGTCCTAAAGGCAAAAGAAGCTGGAGATGATTGCCCAAAAAAGTCACTGACAATTAAAACGGGAGAATATGAAGTGAAAACCAGAAAACGGAAACAATCGCCGAAAACAGGAGGTTTCCAGCCGAAATGGGTACATCTGTTCAAAGTCAAGTACATACATTTTACTACGTACGGTGTTCTTAGTTAAATCCAGAACACCAGCCCGAACTTTTCCCACCCGGCTGATCACCCTGTACAAAGTACTGATACTCCTGGGTTCAAATCATTTAAAATGTTAATCAGTAAATGTTATTACTTAGGCCGAAATAAAATATCCTGTAGAACTTAGAATGACCTTTTTGTTTGCTTTCTTCAACAGAGCCAGACATTAACAGTAAATCGGCAAATGAAGCATTACAGTGTGCCCTGTATTGCCTTTATTAATAAACTTGACAGGTAAATCTATTCAATACTGTGCTGTACAACAGCTTTTACACACATATAAAAATAAAGTTGCCATCCTTTGTTCTCAATTGTCATTTTGATTGGTAAATTTTGTTCCAAGTGGTCCAGATTGAGTAGCCACAGTTTAAAATGACCAGAATTTAATGAATGATGTTTCTCCATTTTCTTTTAGAATGGGAGCAAATCCAGCCCGTGTTCTGAGTCAAATCAGGTAAAAAACAACTTTACAGTACATGTCAAATCAAAACACATGACATTGTGTGATCATTGTATTGTCAATGTGTGTTTGCCTGAATTATTAGTGACACAGTTCACTAAGATTTCATCTGTAAATCCAGGACCACTTTTACAGCATGCTCATAAGCTAGAACCACCCTCTGAAGCACACCAAGCAACCCAACAATGTAATTGCATACAGATGTACTTGTCAATACATGTAGTACATGTAATTTAATTCATTTAAACAGTCATGCAGATGCTATAGGGACCCATCCACAGACTTACATGCATGTACATGTACATCAATTGTAAATATTATAACCAATTTGAACAGTGCAAAAAATTTGTACTGCTCAATAGCTTTCATTTATGAATGGTCACATGCTTGGGTTTCAGGTAAAAGTCAGAGTCACCTTGTACAACATAATAATCAGTTAGTGACAGTGTACCACATAAAAATACTGCTCAAAACAAAACTGTTGAGACACTTTCCATTTTTCCTATCATTTAACCCTATCCAGACCGGGGGGGGGGACGGAAAGTGCCCGCGCCGACTTTGAACGCTTATAACTTTTTAAATATTCAACCAAACGCTGGCAAACTTTGCGACTTTATCTAAAATTTATCTGGGAATAATTTGGTAGGATAGGTTGTTGTGTCAGGAACTTGACATCACCATGGCAACGGCATTTTGACAGGCATGTTTTCCCAAAATTGTAATTTTCGTGTTTCTATTAATGAAAAATAACTTTAAAGCAATTATTTTCACCTGTTTACGGGTTTTAAGCACATTTTTATTGGTTTTGAGTATTTTCCAGTAATTTTGAGCGGTTTTCTGACGTTTTGAAAAAATTTCGAAATCCAAGATGGCGGATCCAAGATGGCGGCTGTTTTGACATTATGATGTAATTGTCACGTGATGTGACGTCATCATCCCACGTGACATATACCAAAAGATAGATTTTGGGACATACTACATATCCTGTAAGTTTTATTGTGATTGCTTAAATATTCTGGAAGTTACGGAGGGGGGGGGGGCGGAATCTGCCCCCCCCCCCCCGGTCTGAAAAGACCAAAAAAAGCCCGGTCTGAATAGGGTTAAGGTAATAATTAATAATTAAAATTCTGTTCACCCCTTATCACGTGAAGGTACATGCACATACACTGTATACTGTAATTAAAGTTTCCTAAATAAAGGGCATCCCCTGTTTTTATTCACTACAGAGCAAAATTACAGCACACTGCAGCCTTCACACAGTTGCCAATTGGTTTAGAATCGGACCTGAAGGGAGTCATAGATCTTGTGCGATGGAAAGCTTATTACTTTGAAGGAGAACAAGGGTTAGTTAACTTTATATTCTTCTTATTCTGTTTCAAACCCAAAATAGCAATTTTCTTTGTAGAAATATCTTCCCAATTGCAGTATTTCTTTTGCTAAAATGACCAGGCCATTTGAATGGATGAATGTTTCTACCAAACAGATAGCTAAGCCATTCAAATGGACGGATGTTTCTTTGTAATGGATGACCTCAAACTGTTGCAAAGGATGCAAGTTTATTCAGAATGGTTTACAAACAGCTTGTAAATGGAATTCCATTTGAAAACAAAAAGCATCACGTTTTTGCATGAATGGCTTCCATGGCAGTTGCTGGCAGCATTCCCCCACCCCACCCTCTATTCTATTTTTTCTTCTGGGACACTGATCTTGAAATTATCAGTGTGACCAGTGCCTAGAATGGGGGCTCATGGCTGGGTTGCAGGGATTTGCCAGCCATGGGGGCAGTACTGGTATACATATGATCTAGAGACTGGCTGGCTGCAATGGAAGCCCTATAGGATACCCCAGCATTAATTTGAGGGAAGCAGCAAGCTAACAGCTATTTAAAATCACCAACAGGTCTAAAGTAGTGGAAGGTAGTATTCCTGAAGACATGCTTAATGAGTGTACAAAACGACGACAAGAACTAATAGGTAGGACCTTCTAAGCAAAATCAACATCTTGATAATAGTTACCGGTAGTGCATATTCAACTTCATTCCTGGAGGTCGTGAGATAGAGACCCTGCGTGGGAATCAGGTTGTTTCATAGTTTACTAAGTCTTGATAATTTATTTTTTAAATAGTTTTAATTGATTTTCAAAAGTAGCATTTTTATTTAATAATTAACTTGGGTGTAATCTTATAAGACATTAAAAAAGGTAAAGACTGTGTCCAAGCAAAGTGGCCCGTACAGCCAGAGCTTATCCCAGTTTCCATAGCATTAAGCCATTAGGAGTAATTTGCTACTCCCCCCTGGATGGGATGCTAGTCTATTGCAGGGTTACCCCCCAGCAGTAAGTTTGCCGGTACCCATTTATACACCTGAGTGGAGAGAGGCACTATGAGAGTAAAGTGTCTTGCCTAAGAACATAACGCAGTGCCGTGGCCAAGGCTAAAACCCGGCCTTTTGACTTGGAGTAGAGCGCACTAACCAATTAGGCCATAAGACATTTATTAACGGGGTATTTATTCCTTGACAAATAAGCATAATTAATAGAATGTGTTTAATTCATCAGAAACCATTGCAGATGTTGATGAAGTTCTAGGGGAAATGTTTCTGGAAGAAATACAACCAACAGAAGAACAGTTAATTGTAGGTGTTACGCATGTACAGTGAAGTTTATTACTAACAAACCACAAGTCTTAATAGATCTAGACATGTACTAATATAGTATGTAATTCATAACAATAAGCAAACAAACAGACATACCAGCAAACAATAACCTAAAAACTTGATAATTTATTGTAACATCTCTTATTATAAAAAACTTCTGAACCTACATGTACATATAATTTTGCATTTAGGGCCCTTTTAAAATTCAAGTAACCTTAAACTAAGTCTACAAGTCTCAATTTTAAATGAAATTGTGTGGCTACATGTAGTTCTAAAAATATACAAATTAAAATACTTAAGCTGTACAAACATGCCCAAATGGTGAAATGTACTTTTAGTGCTCACTCCACTGGTACATGCACATTGCGTATTGCATATGATTGTGCACACCTGATCTGAACAAGGAGGCTTTTATATCACAAGTTTGCAAGAATTTGCCTGTGTATTTTAAGAAGGCTTCTTCACACTTTGTATTCTTTTACTAGGCTGCCATTTGCCGGGCCACCATCAAAAGAAGTTTCACACCAGTTTTTGTTGGATCTGCCCTGAAGAATAAGGGAATTCAGGTAGTCTCCTCTGTATAAAGTGTCATCAACATTTTTGGGGCCTCATTAAGTATTGACAAGGGAACTACAAGTCATGTATTTACTGGTAGGCAAATTAAAATTATTGTATCATAACCAAAATTCATCTACTGGTATTTTCTTCAGTACTTGATTGCGAAAACTTTCAGAGACAAACAATGCATACATGTATGAACTCAAACATAATAATGGTTTGTACTTTGGTTTTGGGTTGGGGGTACTGGTGAGGCCCAAGTGGGATTTAGGATGTTTGTTTGGTCATAATTTCTGGTGTGATGTTGTTCCCTCAGGGGTCCGCTGTCGTTCAATTCTCCTGGTGTTGTGTTTTTTGATCGTGGGCATCCATGCTTCGGGAATTTCAATTCCACTATCCCTGTTGATATTGTTAGGGTGGAGTCTTATCTGAATTGCCTCTTTGACCCTGCGTGTGTACCAGTGTGGTTCACGATCAATAAACTTTACTTCATTGCAAAGCAGAATTAACTTCAGTCATTTTTAACTCGGAAAAGAGTTGTAGTGCGCGAAGTGACTTTCACTCGATTCCTGTTAACATAGGCACGCAATGCGTGCAAGTGTCTTAAGGCCTCTAGACATTGTTTGGTATATTATTGGATGTATCAAACTGAGTGAAGTGAACTGAAGTGTGGAAAGTTCAGCATAACTTCGGTTTTGGAAAACAAGTTATTTGTCAGTTTTTTGTTTTCATAATAAATTTTCCGAGTTCAGTGGCTTATAGCCACTTTGATGTTATTTTTTTTCCTTTTTCAGGATCAAACAATGTACCAACATTAATCACAACGACTTGGTAACCACTCATCACGAACTGGGCCATATTCAGTATTACCTACAATAGTGGGACCAGCCTTTCGAGTACCGCACTGGCGCCAACCCAGGATTCCATGAGGCCGTGGGTGATACCATGTCGCTGTCAGTTGATACACCGCAACACTTGAAGAAGATTGGTCTGTTGGAAAGTGTCAGCAATTACACAGGTAGATAAATACAGTATAAGATTTATTGGTAAACTCTTGGAAGTACATGATGCAACATATGCTTGGGTGGGAGGGGGCAGAGGGGCGTGTTAAGGCGGGACTAAACGTAAATTTTAGTGGAATATTGAGAGGCTTAAAGAAGAGGTACATGTAGAAGAAAGAAAATTAGTTTGGAATGCCACCAGACAGGTAACCCCAACGAAAGAGCACCCCAGGTTGTCAGAGGACTGTCTGGTGTCAGTCTACTAATTGCTAAGTTCAAGTTCCAATTTTAAAACATGTACATCAAATTTTTAATATTTCTTATTTCTCGATCTAAATTTTACAAATCCTTTGAGAAAAACTATCTCTCCCAAACATCCCCATAAATCACCCAGAAATTCAGTTACAAAACACCCCCAAATATGATTTATGGGATGTACATAGGACTTTTGCATTGCTTGAAACGTGAACGAGATATTTCCAGTAAACCCCTGTTAAGCAGCGAAGACATTGTCTTTAATAGTGTAGGGAGAAAACGAGACCAATGCATTCTTGCCTGAAGGCGGTCGAGCTGTGTGGAGATCGATGAGAAAGATGGAAATTTTAAGCTTTGGTAAATGAAATAAGAAAGATGTACATTTTGTATAGTAGAATCCCGATTTCTTGAACCTTGGTTGCTCGAAATTCTCGATGTAAACGCGAACCAAGTCGTTTCCCTTCCACAGCAATCACCCTCGATTTCTTGAATTTTCTTTTCACTTAATCTGAGTCCTCGACAGCATTAGAAGGAGCAGGGTTCGTACTCGTCTTGAATACCCTTGAATTTCAGGAGTTCAATTTCAATGCCATGAAAGTACTTCAAATTGGTTTCCGGTCCTTAAAAGTCCTTGATTTTTTTATTGAACGTCAAAAGGCTTCAAGGCAATGAGAAGACCGCCAAAATTAGCGATTCTTTTAGTTCTTCAGTGAGCACATCAACGGCACAACAGACTGGGTAAATTTCATAAAAAAAGTCCTTGAAATTTCCATGAATGGTCGTAGAAAGTCTTTAAAACGTCCTTGAATTTTTGGCCTGACGAACCCTGAAAAAGAATCCTTGCTTTTACCGACTGATCCTTATTGTCTTACAGAAAAAAAAATTGTTTCAAGTTTCAAAGTTCTTCTCATTTTACGTTGTTTTCACTTTCTCAGAATCCGACATCAACGCCCTGATGAAGATGGCGCTGCGTAAAATCGCTTTTCGGCCGTTCGGATTTTTGATCGACCAGTGGCGATGGAAGGTATTCAGTGGCAAAATTACTGATGAAAATTACAACGCCGAGTGGTGGAAACTGAGGACTAAGTACCAGGGAATAAAACCTGCTGTGGAATGGTCAGAAGCGGACTTTGATCCTGGGTGCAAGTACCACATCCCTGCCAACACACCGTACATCAGGTTTGAATTCCAATCTTTGTCACTCTTCATTAAGCGTATTCGAAATCTCTCTTCTCATTGGAATAAGCCAAGTTAGGAACTACAGTGGACAATGTTCTTTTTTGTATATCATAACAGAGAATTCTCGCGCGCTGATTGGTCGAGAGCTAACAGGGCCGTACCTCGGATTTTTTGTCTGCAGGGGCAAGTTTTCCTGGCGGGGGAAACTAGGGGTTATATTTGCTAGTATTGTATTTCTTTTTTTTTCTTCAGTTTTCTTAGTTTTTTTTCTCCGGGCGAAGGCAAAATCATTAAAGGACACTTGAGAAGTTTTTTCATCATGCTTTATTTGTGAAAATACTTCCTGCAAACTTCGTATCGACATAAAGCAAAGTTAATCAGCGCCCTAAGGATACGTGTATACCAAGCTTACTAACCAAAAACAATGACGCTTTAACTGATTTCTTCTCTTCTTACCTGTATGGACATTAAAAAGGTCGTTTTCCACTAACAGTGTCACAGTTTGTAGAAGCTCTCAATTTTTGCTTTAACAAGTAAATACGGTCCCTTTATTATTTTAGTCTTGGTGCAGTTAGCAAAGGTTTGTCGCATTGTGCAAAGGTTAAGCTTTATTATCTCAGAATATACTGGTGTCACGTTACCTCGACTCTCTACAGAGTAGACACCTTTCTAAGACGGACAGCTGCGGCCGGTCCCGAAGGTGTCCGCCTTAGAGAGAGTTGACTCTGGTCTAAGTAACTGTTTTAGTAGAAACTCAAACAAAGTGCGTGGGAGGGGTGTATGCTTTCGCACGCGCGGTTCTCGCTTACATCTAGTAGGCTGGAGTACAATATTCTCTTTTTTCTCACTTAGATATTTCATGAGTTTCGTGCTGCAGTTCCAGTTCCACTAGGCCGCATGTGACGCAGCTGGTTATACAGGACCTTTGCACACTTGTTCCATTTATCAGTCGAAGGCGGCAGGAAAGAAGATCGGGTAAGTTAGTAAAAACTGCAAGCGAGCAATGTACTGTCTCATAGGAGATTTTCACTCCCTGATGAAAACGAGACCTAGTGAGCCAGCCCAAGACTACCTGTCTTGCAAAGCAAACTTTATGGAAGCCGAATGATGCACAAAACTAGATTTGAAACAGAGAAAAAAGGCCCCTCTGAAATGGCTTAGTGAATAGACAATATTCGTATTCTCGGTATCATGTCATTTGCATTTGAAAAGATTACCTGCATTCGCCTCCATTGCAAGCCATTTTCATTGGTATGTTTGCACCGAAATGGCCTCACGCGCTACATAAATTAGCACATTATACCCTTGGGTATTTATTTTAGTATTTACACGCTCTCCCGACTTGAGATCGTTCTCATTTGCGTTAATGCCCCAAAAGGTCTCTTTAGAGGTCTCCTTTTTTGTCCCTCCCTCCTCCCCTCAGCGACGGAAACCTCCAGCATGCTGCACTTCTTCGCATGCGTGGAAATTATTTTCGCCCCATATCTTAGTATCCCTGCGTGTGCCATAGACGTGCAGCATGACAATGAAAATTCTTCTACTATTCTCGAATTATACCGAGAATATTAATATGGTCTATTACTTGTTATTAAAAACTAGCAGTGGCATATTGGAATTCCTGCATTTTGATTGGTTGACAGTATATGAGCTCAAATACCATTGACCATAAATATGGTAGCCGATACGCGTCAACGAAAACAGCTTGGGAGCTAAAACACTGCAATTCTTTGGGCGTTTTTAATAAAACAATTATTCCACTCGCGCTTGTCGGATATGAGATCGTTACAACCATCTACCATCTCATATCCAACGCGCGCTCGTGGAATAATTGTTAAACATACCCATGCACAAAGTCACGTGTCATAAGTGCCAAAGCCCGTGTTAAAAGGAAAAGACAGAACCGAGTGAATTTCTACTCTCGAAGCTCAAAAAGCAAAGATGTATATAGAAGAAATGCAAATTTATCATAAAAAACATTGTCATTGGCAGCAGCGGATATCTCATGCCTAAAATTGCGCTTTAAACATTTGAAATTATTATTTATTAAATAATGATCAATAACAACATTTCTTCTTGTAGCGATATGTTGAAGATGGGTAAGAGCAAACCTTGGCCCGAGGCCCTCAAGAAGCTGACCGGAAGTGAAACAGTGGATGTTGGAGCACTGACTGCAGGGCTCAAAATAATTTTTGGATACTGACCAGTCATGTTGACCGGCCAAATCAATTTTTGCTCGGTCATGTCTCGTTTTTGACCGGTCAAAATATTGATTATTTACTTTGAAACAATAGCCTATTCTGCCAAAAATTTCGCCTCATAGGCTAAAACACGCGTTGTTAAAGATCGCTAGAAGTGTCTTTTGAATTTCCATTTCTTCTGCGTTCTACTCTACATAAAATAAAATGCTCAGTAGCCATAATGTTATGTTACTCTAGTTTTACATTAGTTAACGACTTATGGGTGGAGGCGATCTTGGTTGTAAGCACTTTACTGGTCTTTATTACCGAACAGTAAATAGTAATAGGACATATGCCCATGCTACAAGTGAGATAACTTTGCCTTTGCTCGGACTCGTTGTTCATCGAGCTTCCTATAAGATGCCCTAAGACTAGTTAATAGTTCTCTTTCTTCAAGACTGCCAAGAGATTAGCGAGAAAGCCTACGTCACTTCGCATTTCGTTTGAATCTGTAGACGCCGGACGCGGAGACCATTATTTTTTTTTGTACAGTACGAGCAAACGTTTACCGGAACTCTCTTTGACAATTAAGTAGCACCACGTCTTAGGTGGTCAAATTGTCAGCACACATGGGGACATGTTCAGTTGTGAAATAGGCGCAATTTAAAGAAACTTTGCTGACATAGCATTCAAAGCGTGTTTAATGATGTTATTATTTTCTCATGATCTTGCTGATGAAAAACACGCTACGAACTCGTACTTTCTAAAGGTGCATATAGTTTTTTAAATCCTCTAACGAGTGCTGTTTTTCTCGGCCCGCCTGACAATTGAAACTGTAATTGCGTACGCGTGTTTTATAGCAGACGTTGATTGATGCCATGTTCATTGTTGTCTGTTTAGCGTATTTACAGACGTGGTTTATTTAAGCAAACCGCTAACAAATCTGCAGAGCGTGACCGCCTCATCTGTATTCTACAAATTTGTGACTGCAAGCTGCTATGATATTTTATGATTTTACTGTAAAATTGCAAGAAATACTGCAAATAAATTTTTTTTTGTGTGTTATTCATTTGAAAGCTGTGTACATGACCGGTCAAAATGACCGCCGAACCAAAATTTTGTCCGGACAAATCGTCATTTTGGCCGGACATTGTCCGTTGACCGGCCGTTATTTTGAGCCCTGGACTGACTATTTCGAGCCACTTCGTAAATGGATGGTGGATCAGCGAAATACACTAGGATATGCCGCACCCGGGTGGGATGGGGATGACGATGTCCTGACCACTACCGTGAAGCCCAAGACCACTAGTGTTTTCGCTGGAGTCTCAACTCTTGCTCCAGTCCTGTTTAACACGATTGTAAGCTTGTTGTTTGCGCTGGTTATGTTCTTTCGCTAAAGCCGTTCGATAGCTAAGACTTTTAGTAGTTTACTTTACAAACTGTAGTATTCAGATTTTTGTTAATTTGAGGTGATCATAATAATTGATCGCTTTTGAGGTTGCTATCGAGATTAGTTTGCAATCACCTGATTTTTCGTTTCCATTTACCGTGGTTGTAGAAGCTTCCCAAGGTTTTGTCGTATATAGAACGAAATAAATACCATTCTTTCACATTTTGAGACGTGCGTGTGCATCCTTAAGCCTGGTTTTCACTAGCGACGCAAGCACAAGCGCAAGCACAAGTGCGATCGTGCAAAAAGGAGAGATTTTGATCCTTGTGCTTGTGCTTGTGCTGGCCGCAAGCACAAGCATAAGCATCAAAATGCAATGCGCTTGTGCTTTTGCTTCAGTCGAAGCCGTTTTCACGGTGAAATAAGAGCTGTTATCCTTGCGCTTGTGCTTGCGTCGCTAGTGAAGACCAGGCTTTAATAAATAATGACCTCTGCTAATCTTCTCCCCGTGACTAGTAAATTGTTCAGCCGTATGTATTGATGCAGCAGCTACAGTATTGTGTTCCAAGGCGCGAGCGGGCATTGAAGGTTGGTTCTTATATGATAGCCCCGATCGTTTCTATTGCATTGATCGTTTGCAAATACTGAGACGATCGAAGCGATTGGAAGCGATCGGGGGTTCTCATGTGATCGTCCCGATCGCCTGGTATGAGCGAAGACCTACGAAAAACAATCATTTTAGCCCTAGATACAACACGATGCCAGCCTTCAATAAAAGAGCAAAACTCTTGGCCTCCTATCTTCTTAGTTATTGCAGTTTTACGGGAAAGAAGGGAAAGAGAAGCTTGAAGGGAGCTGAGGTGGCGTAGTGGTGAGAGCGCTCGCCTCCCACCAATGTGGCCCGGGTTCGATTCCGGCCCGGTGCCATATGTGGGTTGAGTTTGTTGTTGGTTCTCGTTCCTGCTCCGAGGGTTTTTCTCCGGTTTTCCTCCCTTCACAAAAATCAACACTCCAAATTCCAATTCGATCTTGGATTCACGTACACGTCTTTACGAGCTCCTGAGCTCGTAAAGACGATTACAATTACATTTTTTTCATTACATTACAAGGATAGAACACGGGCGATCGCGCAGTCGCCCCAATCGCCGCCGACGTTAGCGATCATCTGTGTAATGTTCTTATATAATCGTCCCGATCGCAAAAAAACGTTTTGAAGTGAAAGAGGCGCTAGAAACGATCGGGGTGATAATGTCGAATTATGTGAAAACCAGCCATTAGAAGCCCGATTACTCAGTTATAAAATCGATTTGTGACAATACATAACTAGGCTATTTAGACGATCCTGTTTCATGGTTGTATTTCAGCGCATTAACAATAGTTTTGTTTTATTTTTTGTCATATATACATGCGCTATACAGTTTTTTCCTGATTCCTGTTTCATAGTGCTTTTAAGGTTGTTCTTTAAAGTTAAAGGGGAGAAAATATACGGAAAATGATGCCGCGGACCTCTCCTAGTAGCTTTTTGGGGAGAAGAGTTTAATCCTAACACCATACTATCCAGACATACACGATCCCGATAAAACGATTTGTGTCTTGATAAAGCAATTGTGTGTTGTGCTAGCGGTACTTTCGGCACTGAAAAGGTTTTTTTTTTTTTTTGGGGGGGGGGGGGGCTGAGCCCTTAACCAAACTTTTTTTTTGGGGGGGGGGGGGGCTATAGCTCTCTCTAACCGGTGGAGGAAGAAGTATCTTTGCTAGGTCTGCGCAAATTTCATAAATGTTAGTCAGAAAAAAAGAAAGCCAGAAGTCTAAAATGTAGTTACAAGAGACAAGGAGGAAAGAACAAGGAAGAGTAAAAATGGGAGTGTTGGGAAGCCTAGTAAGAGGAGAGATAGTATCGCTAGAGGAGGGCAGGAGGCCGGGGTGAGAGAGAAGCCTTTATTTAAATAGGGTTACTCCATCAGCTTTACAATATAACCGGCACGCATACATGCATGCACAGGCGATGACGCTTTACAATGATCCCAGAAATTGCATTTTTCTTATTCATTTTAATTTTTATTTGCCTTGACTACAAAACGAACCTCCAATACATTACAAACCTACAGTATAATAAGATAAATACATTAAATCATTATGAACTTCGTCATTTAGCAACAGAAAGGCCCAGGATTGATTTCCACACCTAGTCGATACTGAAGATTGTGTGACATTTCCGTATTGAAATGGTCTGAAATGTAATGAAGTCAACACCGCTTACTAGAATCACTTACATGCATTTATGCAACTTATCAAACAAAACATTTTAGATCAGCTAAATCAGCAATAGGGTAGAAGTTCTTTCTGAACTCTGGCTTCTCGTACAAATAGGAATACGGATACCGTCACTGTGTTATTTTTAATGGCTTGAGATAAATACCCGAATAAATATTATCAACAGCAGTAAAAGGAAGATGGCGAGTCGCGAAGGGAAAAGTTAAATATTATCGACAACAATGCACGTCAAAGCAAACAATGATTTCAGATAGCTCACCTTTGCAATCTAATCAAGATACTGCTGCCATCGGTCTCCCTTTTGGAAAGGTTTCAAAAGTTATGACACTAACCAGCCTTCACTCGTCAAATTCAACATCAGTCAACTTAGTCTGCCATCACGTATGCCGACTTTGAATACACGTACAACGGTAAAAAAGTTCTTTAAGCGAGCTCACAATTATCCAGTACATCATTCTCCCCTGTCCCCAAAACTCCGTTTAACTGTACGTTAAAAATCAAACGCGTTTTCCCGATGGATGCTCTTAAAGTTGATTCGTACTCATTGACAATCAAAGATGGCGTACCGAAACTGAGTAAACAACAAAGTGCCTAGTTCCCAATGCTACTCGGTTGGAGTAATCTTTCACTCCTCACACGGCCGTCCACCGGGCCATAGCATATAGGCGTCACCGCCTAAAAAACTGTTATCCTTAGAGGCCCTAGTAAAAAGTAAAAATTAAAAAGTCGCTAAAAGTCTTACAGTGTACTTAAAATGGAAGTTAAAAAGATTAAAATATATAAGAGATACTAAAATATAAGCTAAAATTATGTTACATTTGTATAAAATCGAAAAATTTAAAAATTACATATTATTTTGATAAGAGTTATAAATTTGGCAACCGGAGTAATAAAAAGACTTTTTCGCGGCTTCTGTCCGTACTTTAGGCAAATGGTTGGGGGAGGGGCACTCAAAAAAGTTTCATACGGGGAGGCTCCGCCCCAAGCTCTTACCCCTTACCCTTTTATGTACCATTTTGACAGAAATTATACCCCTTTCGAATACCTTTTAATGAAAAAAGGTACCCCCTTTCATATACCTAAAAGACATGGCATAGACTTAGAACAGGACGTTTTCTTGTCATTTTCATGCAGCGCTTAATAAATTAAAATAATACAGCCATAAAGTGCGTCTGTTCGAAATATTTTAATTAAAGGCCCTTTTAAAAACCTTAATGACGGATTTTCATACCCTTTAATATACCAAAACTTGTGAAATCCCTACCCTTTTATATACCTCAGGAGCCCATTACTAGGAGCGTGCAACTCCCATACTAAGCCTATGTCACGGCGTTTTCACAGACCAGTTTATTTTTAGACTGCATTTTCCCCGCGAAAAACGTAGTTCCGGTCAACATGAGTAATATGATCCGTGAAATACGAAGAAAAAAAATGGCGGACTTATGTGTGTATATCGAGAAAATAAAAGCACATCTATTCCTTCTCTTTTGTCTGTAGTCCACTCCATCTATTCACGTTTTCCCGAGCCATGTAATGGGCTCCTGATACCTGAAGCCTGAAAAAGGTACCCCTTTCGGGCGGAGCCTCCCTGTATAGGCCATTATATGGAGTACCCCCCCCCCCCCCGGATAGAGGAGCCAATATCAGCCCGGAGTTATTACAGGGAAAATGACCTTCGCCTTTCCAGAACGGAGCAAAACTCTATTCATTAGTGATGTGGAGCGAAGGGGAGGGAAAACGGACAAATGTTTGCAATCGCAGTATAGAATATCCTACAAAGAATGTCCCTCGGTAAAAAAGCGGCTCCAGATACCAGTGGAGGTCAGAACTATATAAATGTTTCAATCGCAGACGAGTCAAGGAGGCGAGTAAAGTTGGACTTCCAGTCGAGATTACTTAGATCTGTTGCCTGTTTTACCGAGTTGTAGTGTTGGCTGTCTGAGAACCCGTATACACCGAATTGTAGCTAACTTTCTTCAAAGATTGTCAAGTAAAACAAGGCCGAAAACATTTTTTAATTTGGTATTCCTGCGTAGGAGTCTGGGTTGCCTGTGTAAATGGCTCCTGTTTATGACCAATCAGTGCGAGCTTTGTAAAATTTTTGTCTGCCTCTTTGGGGAGGACTAAGTTCTAGTGTTGACAAAAATGGCGGCAACGAAGGTGTGGCGGAAGTAACAAGCGTCTTTAACTACATTTTATTTCCAAAGGAAGGCACTTCACTGTTAGGTAATTAGTGTTTTACTTTTGTTAGTCTGTAGTTTTTCATCTCTGCTGCTTTTTACGAGGGTGTAATGGTTTGCAGCGCCAGTTGTGCGACCAGACAGCTTTTCTGCACTGTAGCGTAAACTGACTAAACTGAACACTTCAGTCCACGATTTCTTTTTCCAGAAACGTTTTGGAACTTTTCTAACGGGGATTTGTATAGGCTAGGAAATAATTTGACGTTTGCCCTTTAGTTCCGTTTTAATATCTTTTTGAGATAAGGAGAAATCAACATAATAGCAGCATATTTATTTGATTCACGCTGCATAATTAAGTAAGAACTCAAATTCTTTCACACACCCACACACACAAACTTAAGTTATAGTTTAGCCATGCAGAACGAGACTGTCAAGATGTTTGCATAATTTAGCGTGGTTTGTGGAATTATCTTCCCTATTAAATATTATATGTGTATTAAACTTACTTCAAATTCTGGACACCCAATTCTTGATGTTTCAGAGATGTAGCTCAACAAAGTCTGCTGTTATTTTACGAATCTTCATGTGTTGCACACTAGAGATGTCACGCTTGACTACTTTTCAAATAATTTTAATTATCAACTATTGTTAATTAAAATTGCATACATGTAAAGCTATGTAAGAGCGAAGTTTGTGCCATCTGTGGCAGTTTAACACAAGCCGAGGCTTTTATTATTTCGCTTTCCTGCAAAATCCGAACATGAATATTATAATTATTACAATATAGTTATTGCAAGTGCAAAGTGCAACTTGATCCCAAGTGCAGACAGGTGGTTCAATGAGGCAGAGCACAAGAGACAAGAGCAGCAGACACCTCATTAGTACTCATGTTCTTCTGCCCCCTTGAAATAATTGACATAAAAATATTGGCATACTCACTCACTTACAATACATTAGGTGACAAATGGCGTTTCTATACTGAGCTCTACAAATTGCAGTCGAACGTTTCGGCAAATATGGTCACTCAACAGCAGAATACAAGAGAAACCTGAGTGGTCTAAGCTAAAAATAAATACACGAAAACAATACACGATGCACAAAACCTTCAAGTGAAATTAAAAGTGTCCCTCCGAGTCAAGCATTAGCTTATTGACTTAATACTATTTTTATCATCCAATTACAGGATGGAGCCATTCCTGTATTTAGCTGCTACTAAGGTGCGGCGGAAGTAACCGGCATCTGTAACTACTTTTTGTTCCCCCAGGAAGGCACTTTACTGTCAGGTAAATAGTGTTTTGCTTTTGCAAGACAGTGCTTTTTAATCAATTTTGTCGTTTGTGAAGGTGTAATGGTTTGCAAATTATGCCAGTAGTGATACTAAACAGTGTTTCGGCGGTCAGGCGATGTGAAAGTGAAACTGCACTGTAGCATTAACTAAACAGTAAACTATTCCTCTTTCCATAAGTTGTTCTTTAGAACTTTTTTAGTGATGGAATTAATATGTCACATATTAATTCTGTTTTCAAGAGGGGCTGGGAGTATGCAAAATAATTTTGGAAATTCCAGAGTGGAGGTTTATTTTTTCTAAATTGTTTTCATAATAAAGCACCTTCCGATAATGTTATGGCCAAGGTAAACTTTTGAATAAAGCAATTATTAATTTAATGTGTAATTTCTTCGAATTGTGCTCGGTCTTATTATAACTTCTGTAATTTGAGATTGCTTATGCAAAATCACACTGTCGTGTGTAATATCAGGTAATAATAATCAGAAGCCCTGACTGTTGTGCGATCCCACGCATAGGTACGAAAAAGCTTGCGTCCTTTCAGAATTTTGTGTGTAAATTACGCACACCTGTGGGTAAATGGGAACTCTGGTCTTCAGCTTGGTTTACAAGCCAGAAGTGCGACGCAAATGCAAGTACAAATGAAAGTGATGTTGACGCATACAATGCGGAGCAAGTGCAAATTAATTCAAGCACAAGTGAAGTGAAGTGCTTGCATTTGTATTTCAGTTTGCATTGTAATTTTTGCTATGTTTTTCTTTTCATTTGTGCTTGCATTTGCCTAGTTGCATTTGCATTGCTTGTGAACTAGAACTTCAAGTTATTAATTTTTCTTCAATTTTTTTTCTTTTAGAAAACATTGTCTTCATGGCCTCCGTAGCACCTTCCTTTCCTTCCACAAAAGAAACTACTAATTACGCACGGTTGTGTCGTCTACTGGTTGATGTTGGATCACAGGTTCTAAGAGAAACCTTTGACAGGGTACGTCCACCTGGAAGCCTTCATACAGTTTTGGCTGATCCTGCAGTTCATGCTAAATTACAATCACTTCGAAAGAAAAGAGTTCTGAGTACCCCACAATGGAGGAAACTATATCCTGTAATCAAGTCTTCAGTTTCATCGAGGGACTTTGACCCCACCCTACTGGTTATTCTTCTGAGGAATATTTGCAGCCTGGTTCCTCCTGCCACTGGCTGGGATAACCTTCCTCTGGTAACAGACACAACTCTTGAGGCTGACATTGCCCGCATCAAGTTCTACCGAGACACAATTTACTACAGTCATGGCAGCGATGCTTCAGTTGATGTTGCAACATTTAGTGTCTACTGGAAGGAAATCAAAGACACTTTGGTGCGACTAGGAGGAGCATGCTACCGTGATGCTATTGATGTTTTTGAAAGTGAAAACATGGACCCTGATTTTGATGAACACTACCAAGAACTGCTTAAACAGTGGGTGGAGGATGAGGAGAGCATTAAGGACAAATTAGATGAAGATGAGAGAAGAAACAAGCTCAGCAAGTTGGATGACTTGGAGGAATCAAATGTCAATTCTGAAAGGGAAACAGGGATGAAAGGTTGGTGTTTTTTGTTTTTGATTATTTGAAGCGAAGGAATAGTTCCAACGCTGTGGGATGCCATTTGTGATATTAAAACCAAAAAGTTTCGGAACTCAGTAGGTTTTAATATTTCGGCTTTTACTGTTTATGTAAGTAACGGATGAAGACTGCAAAAACAACGATCCGAATGAACTGCCGAGTGAACAGCCTGACATGTGCATAAGCACGTGAAAGGTCTGAACAAACAGACTGAGCAGACGAAGGTCGAAAGTGCAGAAAACCATCCATAATACTGACTGACTAGAGGGTTTACTGACGTCTAGATGGTAAAGAAAAAAGTCCAAATAGTTTAATGTTACTTTGTGCAAGTAACCGACGCAATGAGTGGCTATGGTGGTTTACTAAGTAGTGATCTGTTGTCCCTATTTAATTTTATCGCTTAGGTAAATTACCATTGTTAGTTAAATTGAAGAATTTATAATAGTGAGCTCACTAATAAGTTTTCCCGGGATCGGAGTAGATTGCCATGAAAGCTCAGAAAGTCTGCCATTCTCGTCAGGGGCACAGTGACAGACCCCTTAGAGAGATAATTATTTCGCGAAGAGTAAGCTAGAAAAAAAAAGGGGTAAGCGCGCGCGGGAAGACGTTACATTGATCTTTTATCCGTATTGTAACGTATCGATAAACTAAAAGCCAAATCAGGGTAAATCTCTCTAAACCACGTTTCAAACTGTGGTACCACAGCTGGCCCTACATGGCTGAGCTAACTGTTATCAATCTATACCGATGAAACGTTAACAAAATGTTAAAATAAGGCAAAATGTAATGACTTAAGTTATAAAAGTTCGTTGAATGTGTTTTTAATAAATGATGAGATTATATTACTAATAAGTGCCGTAAACTAAATAAGCTTTCGCAGCTATGTTTTAAACATTGTTGTTAAGATTAAATTTGGTAAATTGAATCTTTAAAAACAAAAATAACAAACTCACCATCGGAAAAACCGAGCGCTTGGTACGGAACAAACTCTCTTGGCTGTTAACATTAATTTTGTTTGCTCGCGAGAGCTAGTTGTACGCGCGTGCTTTTATTTGAACGTCTGCATCTTGCGCGCGCGTAGCCTGGGCTCCAAAGAGAGTCGATACTAGCATAACTCGCGAATTGTTTTTGATTATTTGAAGCGAAGGAATAGTTCCAACGCTGTGGGATGCCATTTGTGATATTAAAACCAAAAAGTTTCGTAACTCAGTAGGTTTTAATATTTCGGCTTTTACTGTTTATGTAAGTAACGGATGAAGACTGCAAAAACAACGATCCGAATGAACCGCTGAGTGAACAGCCTGACATGTGCATAAGCACCTGAAAGGCCTGAACAAACAGACTGAGCAGACGAAGGTTGAAAGTGCAGAAAACCATCCATAAGACTGACTGACTAGAGGGTTTACTGACTAGCTAGAGATGGTAAAGAAAAAAGTCCTAATAGTTATGTTTGTGTAAGTAACCGACGCAATGAGTGGCTATGGTGGTTTACTTAGTAGTGATCTGTTGTTCTTATTTAATTTTATCGCTTAAGTAAATTACCATTGTTAGTTAAATTGAAGAATTTATAATAGTGAGCTCACTAATAAGTTTTCCTGGATCGGATTGTTTTTGATTATTTGAAGCGAAGGAATAGTTCCAACGCTGTGGGATGCCATTTGTGATATTAAAACCAAAAAGTTTCGTAACTCAGTAGGTTTTAATATTTCGGCTTTTACTGTTTATGTAAGTAACGGATGAAGACTGCAAAAACAACGATCCGAATGAACCGCTGAGTGAACAGCCTGACATGTGCATAAGCACCTGAAAGGCCTGAACAAACAGACTGAGCAGACGAAGGTTGAAAGTGCAGAAAACCATCCATAAGACTGACTGACTAGAGGGTTTACTGACTAGCTAGAGATGGTAAAGAAAAAAGTCCTAATAGTTATGTTTGTGTAAGTAACCGACGCAATGAGTGGCTATGGTGGTTTACTTAGTAGTGATCTGTTGTTCTTATTTAATTTTATCGCTTAAGTAAATTACCATTGTTAGTTAAATTGAAGAATTTATAATAGTGAGCTCACTAATAAGTTTTCCTGGATCGGAGTAGATTGTCATGAAAGCTCAAAAAGTCTGCCATTCTCGTCAGGGGCACAGTGACAGACCCCTTAGAGAGATAATTATTTCGCTAAGAGTAAGCTAGAAAAAAAAAAAAAAAAGGGGATAAGCGCGTGCGGGAAGACGTTACATTGATCTTTAATCCGTATTGTAACGTATCGATAAACTAAAAGCCAAATCATGGTAAATCTCTCTAAACCACGTTTCAAACTGTGGTACCACAGCTGGCCCTACGTGGCTGAGCTAACTGTTATCTATCTATACCGATGAAACGTTAACAAAATGTTAAAATAAGGCAAAATGTTATGACCTAAGTTTTAAAAATTCGTTGAATGTGTTTTCAATAAATGATGAGATTATATTACTAATGAGTGCCGTAAACTAAATAAGCTTTCGCAGCTATGTTTTGAACATTGTTGTTAGGATTAAATTTGGTAAAATGAATATTTAAAAACAAAAATAACAAACTCACCATCGGAAAAACCGAGCGCTTGGTACGGAACAAACTCTCTTGGCCGTTTACATTTGTTTGCTCGCGAGGGCTGTTTGTACGCGCGTGCTTTTATTTGAACGTCTGCATCTTGCGCGCGCGCAGTCTGGGCTCCAAAGAGAGTCGATATTAGCATAGCTCGCGATTCAATTAAAGCGAGGGAATAATTTCAACGTCGTGGAGTGCTACTTTGATATTAAAGACATTTCGGCTGCTAACTTGCTGACTATCTATTGGTTTTACTTCAGTGGTAGATATATGTTGTTTATACAAGAAACTATTCCCTTTAAACTATATTACCTTCAGTTTAAAATAAACTAACTTACTTAATACCTAACAAAATGGCAAATACCACAAAAAGTTATCGAGCCATGAGGGACCTTCCCAGATAAGCGATAAAGTTAAATAGGGATAACAGGTCACTACTAAGTAAACCACCATAGCCACTCATTGCGTCGGTTACTTACACAAACATAACTATTAGGACTTTTTCTTTACCATCTAGTCAGTAAACCCTCTAGTCAGTCAGTCTTATGGATGGTTTTCTGCACTTTCGACCTTCGTCTGCTTAGTCTGCTTAGTCTGTTTGTTCAGACCTTTCACGTGCTTATGCACATGTCAGGCTGTTCACTCGGCGGTTCATTCGGATCGTTGTTTTTGCAGTCTCCATCCGTTACTTACATAAACAGTAAAAGCCGAAATATTAAAACCTACTGAGTTCCGAAACTTTTTGGTTTTAATATCACAAATGGCATCCCACAGCGTTGGAACTATTCCTTCGCTTCAAATAATCAAAAACAAATCCCCCAAAACGGCCAAAAAAGACATCGGAAATGCAGGTAAATAAGAACATTTTTATTTTAAGATTATGTATTTTACTAATACAGCGTTTGGGTCCCCTGTGTTTGTGTCATATTTATTAGCCCAATTATCATGGGCTGTATCTCCTGTCCACAGTACCTGCTGAAGCTCTCCCTATCCCACCCCCACAACTCTAAAACAGACATGAGCAGTTTTAGGGTGACTGGCATCAAGTAAGGCCATTTTTGCCTGCAGAGTTAACATGCTCCCTGCCCTCCCTTTTGGTAAGTATCGAGTTTGGTCAGTATTCAACTGACTATTTCAGTGTGAGAGTGCTTCTGGTGGCCGGTGGCTGCTCAGGCAAAAATGGTCTCCATTAAGGAAAACTGTATACCGTAAAAACCCACAGATAGCCGCACCTTTTCCCCCAAAATCTTCGCTCGATATCGGGGGTGTGGCTTATCTGCGGGAACTTTTGAAAAAGTTGTTTTGCTTGTTCGTTTTTGCCCCAGTCCTATTTTTGTGGCTGATCGAATGCCTGGTTACTAAGCTACAAACGTTCTGCATACGCAAGATCTTGTTGTCACAAAAATCCATGGAAAACTGTGTTTAATGAAGAAATACCTGTCAACAAAATACCAGAAAAAGATCAACCATATGTCAAAGTTCCTGTTCCTTATATTAAAGAGATGAAATTGTGGGTAAAACTGAAGTATTATTCGTTTCAATGTTTACTGAGTTTACGTTCGATGAAGAAGACTCCTGATCATGATTCTTGACTTTGGATTTTCTTTGATTTACGTCAAAAAACTTTTTCTTCCAAAATTTGAGTTTTTTTCTTTTTTATTATTAATTTATTGCAACACAAAAAACACTACTTACAACACAAATACATACACTACTTACAATGCTTCTTACAATAATTTGAGTTGCTCAATTCAGCGTGCGGCTTATCTGCGGGTGTTTATGGTATCCTATTTTTCAAATTTAGCACATTTAATCTTAGTAGATGTACTAAGTCTTTTATTTCCTCATATTTATTCCTCTTCCAGACACAGAAACTAAAAGTTTGGAATGCCCACCTAGAATCAGTATCAAGATTCCAAAGATGAGCGATCTTCCTAACACCAGTTGCTCTTGGAACATTGTTGACCTCCCGATCGACATTCTGATAATGACAGTGGAAGATTGTGAGTTCTTAAGCTGTTTTTTCTATTTGAATAAACCCTTCAAGAGTTACCACAAAGGCATTGGCTATGTATACTTTGGGTCGATTGGTAGTGACCATGAGAAGAAAAGGAAAATTGCATTAATGAAGTGCTCCAAAGGTTCCGCTGATCCTGGAAGTTCTTTATCTGTTGTGAAAGATGCAGTCAGGGTACTGAGACCCAGAGCTGTATTTTCCGTTGGCGCCTGCAGTGGATTTAATCGTGGAAAAACCAAACTAGGAGATGTAGTTGTGTCTTCAAAGCTAATAACACCTTCCTACAAAACTCCCCCAGGCAGAGATATTGGCAACCTCATCAAGCATATAGCTGATGGATGGACAGCGCCTTTGGAAAACCCAGATGAGCAGGAAGTAAGAGTACACTGTGATGGGGTGGTTCTGAGTATTCAGAAGCATGTCAGTGGTGGATGGCAGTATGAAGAGATTATTCAACGATATCCTGAAGCAACAGCAGTTGAGATGGAAGGCAGGGCTAAGACTTTTTAAGATGGTTTCCACCCAACATTCGAGCAATACAGGCAAAAATAAAGTTAGCAATGAGACCTCATAGCATGGTAACAGTTTGAGTACAGCTGAGCTAACAAAAACCCACCAAACCTTTTTCACTCAAGCCGACCCCACGAGAGAAAGATGGATTTAAAATTATCTCTGCCTTGTTCCAACAAAAGGTGGCCGGCCGGCTGACAGAAAGGCTTGAAATTTACCAATAGCCACCCCTCCCTCCCCCTGAGGTTCCCTTGGCTAGACCAAGAGGCTAGGTGGAGTGCCTAGTCAAGCCCGGTAACAGCCAAGCTGCCAGGGGGCTGCAGCTAGCTGACAATTACAAGGTAACCCTGTATACGCCGAATTTTTAAAAAATTCGTACCCTAGTTGGCTAGATGAGTATAGGGATATTACAGATAAAAGACTGTTATGGGACATACACTGTAATCAAATATCGAATACGAAAGGAAACGATTAGTTATAGCAAGCGTAAAGCTAGAGACCGTCGTGATAAGTTATCTGAACTTGAAAAAAGCGTGAAAGAATGGGAAGAAAAGTGTAATGAGTTACCAACGGCTGAGAATCTTGCGAAACTTGAGGAGCAAAAAATAGAATATGAAGCTATGTATGATTATATAACACAAGGTGCTATGATTCGATCTCGCGCTAGATGGTATGAAAAAGGGGAGAAAAGTAACAGCTATTTTCTGCGACTTGAAAACTTTAATCATAACAAATCCTGCATAAGGAAAATAAAACAAGACGACGGAAATGTCATTACGGAACCTGCTGTTATTTTAAACCAGCTAAAGTCCTTCTATTCCACCTTATACCAAAACAACGGGGCGGATATTGATCAGGGCTGTGCTAAAATCTTCTTAGGAAACCCTGACATACCAAAACTAGACAAGCAAATGCAGATGAAGTGTGAGGGGAAATTAACTTTCAATGAATGTTATCGTTCGCTACTGAGTTTTCAAAATGGTAAAGCACCCGGAAACGATGGCTTGACAGTCGAATTCTACAAAGCTTTTTGGCCAGTTATAGGGAATCTGGTAGTGGGCTGCTTGAATGCAGCGCATGAGCATGGAGAATTATCAACGTCACAAAAAATGGCTATTATTAAATTAATTGAAAAGAAAGATAAGGACAAGATGTATATAGCAAATTGGAGGCCTATCTCCTTAATAAATGTCGATGTGAAGATTGCGTCTAAGGCTTTAGCGAAGAGATTGGAATGCATTTTGCCTTTCGTAATACACAGGAATCAAAATGCCTATGTCAAGGGCCGACTGATCTCCGATAGCACGAGAATTATTGATGACATCATGTCTTATACCAAAGTTAATGACTTAAGTGGACTGCTTGTCGCGATCGATTTCGAGAAGGCGTTTGACTCTCTTGACTGGGCTTTTTTAAATAAGGCCCTACTGGCTTTCAATTTCGGTGAATCTTTTATCAAGTGGGTAAGCACATTTTATTGTAACATTAAAAGCTGTGTTACAAACAACGGCTTCTCCTCCATTCATTTTGACGTCAAGCAAGGAGTTAGGCAAGGTGACCCTTTGTCTCCGTACCTCTTCATTATTGCTCTCGAGATACTTGCTATAAATATTAGAAGCAGTAAAAATATTAAAGGCTTTAAACTTTCAGATAACGAAGAAATTAAGTTAACCATTTTCGCTGATGATCTGACGACTTTCTTGAAAGATAAACAATCTTTCGAAAATCTTTTAAAAATGTTGCGAGATTTTGGATGCTGCTCAGGCCTTAAAGTAAATAACGGTAAATTAGAGGCTCTCCATCTTGGCGACTCGTCCATAAAGCTTGATATCGGTATTAAAAATATGGATAAACCTTTAAAGATACTTGGCATCTTTTTCTCATATGATAAGAAGCAAGCCGTTAAATTAAATTTTGATTCAATCCTGGATTCGCTGAAAAAGACTCTTAATCTGTGGAAGTGGAGACATTTAACCATTCTTGGAAGAATTCAAATTATAAATTAAATCGTTTGCTATCCCTAAATTCCTGTATAGAGCGTCGCAGTTACCTTTTCCAGATGACGTTATCAAGAGAGCGAATACGATCATCTACGAATTTATTTGGAAGGGTAAAGACAAAGTGAAAAGACGTGCTTTGATTAATAATATTGAGAACGGTGGATTAAGAATGATACATTTAGAATCCCTTATTCAAGCACAGAAGATATCCTTTTTGAAACGGTACTCTGATCCGGAAGATGGTGCCAAATGGAAACATGTTCTCAACTTTTTTCTACAGCCTGTGGGAGGCCCATACCTCTTAACATGCAATTTTGATCCAAGTTCTTTGAAAATTGCTATCCCCCCATTTTATAACGAATGTTTGACCTTATGGTCAAAATTAAATGGTTCAATGCCTGAAACAAGTGATGAAATTTTAAACGAAATAATTTGGAATAATAAACACATCTGTATAAATAATAAATCATGTTTTATTAGCGAACTGATGGATATAGGTATAAACAAAATTGGTGACATGATTAAACTGGATGGGTGGGACATGTAAATTTTTGATATGGAATGATTTGCATAACAAAGGTCTTAAAATGAAAAACTTTCTTTTGTGGCAAGGTCTAATCGATGCAATACCAGTTAAATGGAAACAAGCTATTAAGTCCATGACAGGTCCTTATATCTTGAACTCGGATTCAAATGAATCCACTTTAACTATTAATTCAGTTTAAGTACCCACATCAAAAGTAAATTCCAAAAAACTGTATGGGAGTCTGGTCTCAAGGGTTTGTGAAAAACCAACAGCACAAAGGAAATTCGATGAAATGTTCCCTGACCCTAAGCGTGATTGGAGTAAAATATACAGCTTGCCTTTCCAGGTTGCGTTAGATGCGCACACAAGAGAATTTCAATACAAAGTGGTTAATAGAATCTTATTTACAAATTCTAAATTGTGTAAGTTTGGCTTGGTGGAGTCGCCTTTGTGCACCTTTTGTGGAGAGGAGGAAGAAACCCCTGAACATTTGTTTGCATTATGTTCTTATTCTAGTGCCTTTTGGAATGAAATTTTCAACTGGCTGCAACAGTGTGTCACTGGAATTAGTGTTGATTTGTCAGAAGTAGTCAATGTTATACTTGGTCTGCCTGATCTCGAGGAACATTTTATGGCTGTAAACCACATAGTTCTTGTGGCAAAACAAACAATTGTACTTTGTAGGAAGAGATCTACTAATCCCAGTTTGAATGTCTTCCATGCTCTACTAAGGAAAACTATTAAAATAGAAGAATTTATTGCTAAGCAGAAAAATAAATTGCACCTCCATTTAGTTAAATGGGAAAATGTTTTAGATAAACTTATTTAAAGTAAATGTATGCAACGTCTGCCATTTTTCGTTCTTTTTTTGAATTTATTTTTTTTTTGTTTTTTTTTTTGTTTGTTTTGTTTTTGTTATTTTTGTTATTTTTTTGTTATTTATTTATTTATTTATTTTTTTTTTAGCATAACTGTTTCCAGAGTAATTGTAGTAGTATTTCAAAATTATAAATCGTAACTGTAGTGCACCGTAACTATGTATTTTTTCAAAGTGTAATTGTACTTCAAACTTCTGTATCTGTATCTATATCTGTGCTTGTAACTGTATATTTAATTTAATAAAGTATTAAATTATAAAAAAAAAAAAAACAAAAAAAAAAACAAGGCAATCCTCATAAAAAAATACCATGACACTGCTGTGACAGGCAAAGTCTGGTGAAAATGACACAGAACACTTGACTATGACCACCCCCCCCCCCCTAGCAAGCCAGCAATTCGACGCCTGACCCTGGGATCCCCAGGGCTGCTAGCTCTACCCTTCAGCTACCTGCCACGACCTTCCATGATGTTGCCCCTCCCCAATTTTTTCGTGCTGGACTGGCTTGAATCCCGACTAACATCGACCTTCAAGCACAGTTCGCGGAGTCCACATTTTGCCAAATCAGTGTTGATCTATGTTTCAGTTAAAACGGACATTTTACGCCGGTTCAAAACAAAATGGCACTTGTTTTGAACATGAGCAGATGAACGTGAGCAGATTTTTGGCACTTAATTTTTGCACTCATTGCTCAAACTTTCAGCGGAATGTGTCTTAATTATTCGTCAAGCAGTGTTGTTTGGTGTGGCAAGGTCGAACTTAATATTATCTTTTTGTCTTTCTGTATGTTTTGCATTCCTATTGCAATGGCAGTAAATTTCAAAAACATTTATTTTTGTATTACTAATACTAAACTACTCTGTAGTTTTATGCACCTTATTAGTAAAACGTGAATCCTGTTTTATTTGGTAAGGATAAGGATTAAAAGAGTTGGCTGTAAATTCGGTTGTTGTTCTTGTAAACAATATTATTAACATGACTCCAGGATCCAGGATGATACATGTACAAACATTTTTAAATGTTGTCATTTTCCAGGTGTTTTTGCAGCAGCTCATGATCTAAAGACAGAATGGGTTGTGGTGAAAGGCATCAAAGACTATGCAGATGGCAGTCAATCTTCAAATGATCAGAGAGGAACTTTTGCATGTGTGATGGCAGCATCTGTTGTGGCCAACATTTTGAGCGATCCTGTCATATTCGAAGAATGGCCCCATTATAGTCCAGGTAGTGCTTTTCGTCCTATTCATATCCTTCCCCATTTTTTTGCAAGGCAAAAAATATTTGGATTGTTGTTTGCAAACAAAAGTATAGCTACAGTGTAAGTGCTAACTCTGGGATCTCACCAACATGGCCAAAAATACATGTAGTTATGGAAACCGATTCCAACTCTTCAGTTGTACTTTGCCTGTAAAATGTTAGAAGAGGTACATTACCTTTGCAAGCTTTAAGGTTCTGTACACTCAAACCTATCTGCGTGGACACTATTATATATATTAAAAGAAGGACAGTCCATTCTGTCCAAAAGAAACACCAATTGAGTCAAGTCTCTTCCTCTACAATAGAGAACTCTTCGCCATCGTTGAAGCCCATATTTCACTATTCTAAGCATTTAGTAATGCACAGTAGTTCTATGTAACTAATCAGTGAAACAGGATATTATTTGGTTCTAATTATCATTTGTTTTGATTATTTGTTGCAGATGCAAATGGATCACTCATGCCAGGTAAGAACAAAATAAAATGGAAAAAATGTAGCAGAATTGGGACATGCTGTAATGTAAAAGGATAGAGCTTTTTTCATGTGGCCACTTATTTTATGCAGTATTAATTAAAAAATTGGTTCGTGCTAAGGGTGCGTATATTGAGTTATGGATGCACATGGAAAGTTTGGAGAGCACAAAGTATGTGTGAAAGTTGCTCGAGGTTACTCTAGCTAGCTTCTTGAGTGCTGTGCAAACTTTCCAAGTGCATCCATAACTCGATAATTTATACACACAGCTAAAGCACGAACCAATTCTTTTAAAACATAGCAGTTCAAAGTTGTGCATGCGTGCGTTTTTGGGCCTTCTCAGATGCTTATGTCTATGAACAGGAGGTGCGCCTGTTCTGTTTAGTTTTCCTGGGTGCTCTGGCAAAAGCGAAAACGCCAAATTGCAGTAAGACTATCAAAAGTAAGCGATGGGAAATAAGAGCTATAAAACTTGACGGAGCTAAATGCAACTGCACACCTCATCTGATATACCCACGGCCGTGCGTATGTTGCGTTAAGCTTTGCTTTTTGGCTGTTCATCTTATAGAAACTCAAATTTTGTTTTAAAAAAGGGGGGTCCCTATACTCCATCAGGAACAACGGCACCTTGTTTATACGCGATAATTCCTTATAATGTTATCATGTTTACATTCATGAGTGCTTGCTAAATTTACTTTTCTGACAATTTATTGGTAATTGAGCCATATTTATTTTTCAGAAGAAATTCATTGCCAATTCAAAACAAGAAAAAAGGGATCGGTCACCATACTCATTTATGAGAAATTGACCATTTACTTCTCCGGTGACTCAAGAAAAAAGCTTTCATTTTTTAATCAGCACACTAATGAGGGAAATCACTCGTGAAATTATGCGCAGAAAGGATACGTTAAGGTTCTGTACTGCCGATTTCTCCTTTTAAAGGGACAGTGTCACTGTTAGCACATGTGTGAAATTACGTTTCACAACGGCTTGAAACTTTTGGTCTTTTCCTTTGCTCGAATAAGGGCGCTTAATAAATTTTGCGCTCTTCAAATGCGGAGTTTATTCCAGGGAGGCGCTTATTTTACAATTGGACACGTCAAAAATATATTTTCTTTTAATTTAACTAGCAGAAGCGTCTTGTGATTGTCAGCAATTGTCTCTTCCGGCACTTTAACAAGAGTATATAAAGTTAGTTGTATGCAAGGCCTCCACAACAGAACTGTGTATTTAAAGAATCTGCTTTCATTGCTTTGAAATGAAGAACATCGCTGTCGATGAAAAAAACTCCAGTGCTGTTTTAGAGTTGCTTTGTAGTGTTTTTTTTTTCTTTGTTCATTTATTTATTCATTTATACTGCATACCTCATATAAGCGTCCCATCTGAACCGTGGCGTTTACTCTGGGGCAAAGCTAAACTTTTTTCCCCAAATGCGGCGCTTATTCGAACAAATATGGTACAGTTTACCGTGCTTTCAATTCTTTGTTATGATTTCAATACCAGTGTCAATCCGTCACCTTAGAAAGTTGACACAAAAGAAACTATAAACGGTTAATATTGTTATCTCTTTTTTCTTTCATTTTTTAGCTGTGAGTGCCTACACAAGTGCTTTGAAAGCGTCTATTGGAAACCAAACAGAGTTCCAGCCCAAACTGATGGCCTCCCCAACCATATCTAACCTGAGAACAGATGATATATTCACTAATCTTCTGATACAGCATGGTAGAAAGACCCTCTTTAAAAACGATATGACTTCAGCAAGAGGTGACTTGCTGGATTATTATGGGCAAGTCAGTGGAACCCTGGTCAAAAGATGTGAAGAGATATTCGTTTGCAGTACTGAGGGTGAGCCTAATCCCAAATCTATTCTTGTCACTGGAAAAGCAGGGATCGGAAAAACTTTGTTTAGTCAAAAGCTTGTTCGGGATTGGGCTGATGGTAAACTTTTTCAATCACAAGCAAATTTAAAAGCACCAGATATCAACTTTGCATACTTGTTGACATTCCGTCAACTGAATTTGCTTGGAAATGACAGGTTTTCTTTGCGAGAGCTTTTAAACTGTTCTTCGGTACTAGACGAAAACTCAAACCTTGATAATTCTTTGTTTGAATACCTTGTTAATCACCCTGAGGAGGTTTTGATTATCTTGGATGGGTATGACGAGTATTCACAACAAGATTACATCGCTAGTAGCTCGGAGGAACAGTATCCAAACAATGCTAGAGAGGAAATGCCAGTAGCCGCACTGTGTGCCAAACTCATCAAAGGCAAGATGATGAGAGAGTCTGTTGTTATGATCACGTCAAGACCCGACGAATCAGATAAAATGGGAGGAATTCAGTTTGACCGATACGTGGAAATTACAGGGTTTTCTCCGGAGCAGGTAGAAGAGTACATTGTGAAGTATTTCAAAGAAAACGAAACCATGAAGAACACTGTTCTTGAACATGTCATGAACAATGAGAATCTTGTAAGCTTTGCCCATATTCCAGTTCTTTGTTTTCTGATGTGTTTCTATTTGGAATATACTCTTCAAGAATCCAAGAGCACAGCCCTTCCTGTATCAGCAACCGACATTTATTCTGAAGTTGTCAACATTTTTGAACTAAAACATAATGCCGAGTCAGAATATAAGACGAAAGAAATTCCTGAGAAACACAAGGCTACAGACGTCATCGAAAGCACATTGGATAAATTATCAGAGTTAGCAGCTCAACTGCTTTTGCAGCAAAGGCCAATTTTTGACGAAAGGGACATGAAAAAAAAGTTTAAATTGGAAGAAATCGAAAAACTGAAAGGAAGCGGTCTCCTTCATTGTGGTCCTCCTTTCAGGAAATCTGCATTTGAAACCACAAAACAGTTGAGTTTTACTCATCTTACCATTCAGGAGTTCTTGGCTGCTCGTTGGTTTGTAATGAGAAATGAAATTCCGACAGAAACTGTGTCTGAAATGGTTATGCTGTTCATTGCTGGTATTTTATCAAAGAAAAGAGATGACAAACTAATGGAAAGATTACTAGAAAATATTTCAATCACAACGAAGCCCGTCCTCGTAAGAGCAAAGTTACTCAGCGAATATCAAGACAAGGACTTTGCTAAAAATGTCATCATAAATCATCCCCAACACTACTCCTATATGAATTTTACGAATTTAAATGATGTGGACTGTATTGCAATTTCATTTTTGTTAGACGTAATTAGTGAACTGAATGAAGAGGAAGCTGCTACAGCACAACATGAACGGTCTGAACAGTCCTTTAACGTAAATAGTTTGGCAATCATTGAGTCAGCTCTAACACTGTCTGGAATAAAACGTATTTGTAAATCACTGAAGAAAGAACACTGTGCTGTTACCAAACTGTTTCTATTGATGGCTTTTAATCATTTCAGTGATACCGTTATTATCAGACTGTGTGAAACATTGCAGCATCCAAGCTGTAAAGTAAACACACTATATCTGGGTGGTGATCAGATCACTGATACCGGTGTTGCCAGGTTGTGTGAAGCATTACAGCATTCAAGCTGTAAAGTAACCGCACTATATCTGGGTAATAATCAGATCACTGATACCGGTGTTACCAGGTTGTGTAAAGCATTACAGCATCCAAGCTGTAAAGTAACCACACTACATCTGAGTGGTAATCAGATCACTGATACCGGTGTTGCCAGTTTGTGTGAAGCATTACAGCATCCAAGCTGTAACGTAACCACACTATATCTGTGTGGTAATCAGATCACTGATACCGGTGTTACCAGGTCATGTAAAGCATTACAGCGTCCAAGCTGTAACGTAACCACACTAGATCTGAGAGATAATCAGATCACTGATACCGGTGTCACCAGTCTATGCAAAGCACTCAAACATTCAAATTGTAAACTGACCTCACTATGCCTGTGGGACATACCTATCAGTGAGGAAAGTAAGGAATCTCTAAGAACTCTTGTTCAACAGCACAGACCAGGTTTTGAACTCGATATCTAAATAGTTATAAGAAAGCATTAGAAATATCAATAGAAGTCACATATACATAATATAAGATATAAAAGAAAACGTTTCTTATTCAATTTTAAAATTTGTGTTAATAGTTATAAGGTTGACAAGGAACTGTAAATATATTAATAAGCGTTAGATAATGAAGTTTGTAATGAAGGAACTTAATGCCCAGCTCGTTGTAATTTAGCAATAAAGAAAAGGGCGAAACTGAGTATTGTTACGTTTTGTAAATAAAAGTTTTGGAATGGATGAAGGCTGGTATTGTTTGTTTTACAATTTTAAGGGGGGAGGGGTGGGGAAAAGAGTTTGTTAAAGATTTGTCGCTGACTGTGTTTTTATGTTATTTTTTAAGACGTTTCGGCTATTGCCAAAGGTTTCATAGGTTTCAAAGGTGGGGATTGAGTAAGAGAAGGCTTGTAAGAAAAAGTAAGTTCCGAATGACTATTGTGCGAGCCCGTAAGGCGGAGCTTATTTATGCGAGCCACTACTTTTTGCGTCATTTTCGACTGTTTCCAATTTATAAAATAAACGCCACGGCGCTTAAATTTTTCGCGCCTCAAGTGTGGCGCTTATTTTAGGGCGGCGCTTATTTAAAATTTGGACGCCACAAAGTATCTAATCTTTTACAGTAATTGAAAATAGCTTTTTTGATTGTTAGTATTCGTCTCTTGCTGAAGATCAGAGAGAAGTGGCGATAGCTGTCCTCGCAATGTTCGTGGTCTCACAACATTTACAGAACTAGGTATTGTAAGAATGTTGGATAGAAAACAAATGAACGAGCGGTAAAACAATCACTCTAAACTGCAAAATATCGCTTTTGAAGGAAAGAAATATCCAAGTTTGTTTCAGAGTTGTTTTGTGGCGCTGTTTTTAGTTAAACGTTATTCCTCGAATAAGCTCCGCATCGGCGCTTATTGATTTTGTATCCCAAACGCGGCGCTTATTCGAGTAAACTCTCGAAGTTAATATCCTTCGCTAATGAACTCTTTCAAACTGGAGATGCGATCCTATTATTTCGATTTCGTGACTATAGAAAAGATCCACAGGGTATTAAAATTGAAACTAAGGTACGGAGTATCCTTTTTCTGGAGGGGGTGGGGTATGAAAAATATTGAAAAAAAATGTTTGCAGGGCCTGAAAAGACAATAAATTTCTTGCAAACACGATATGAACAACAATAATAGCTTGCATTCCTAAAAAAATGTTTGCATAGGTGCATGAAATGTTTCATTCGTTCGTTCATTTGTGAAATCCCTTTTTTTTCATACCTCTCCAGCAAGATAAAAGCACCAGGTTGTGTGAAACATTACAGCATCCAAGCTGTAAAGTAACCACACTAGATCTGAGTGATAATCAGATCACTGATACCGGTGTTGCCAATTTGTGTGAAGCGTTACAGCATCCAAGCTGTAAAGTAACCAAACTCCAAACTAAATCTGGGTTATAACCAGATCACTGATACCGGTGTCACCAGTCTCTGCAAAGCACTCAAACATTCAAATTGTAAACTGACCTCACTAGTCCTGTTGGACAATCATATCATACTCCCCCAGCAAGAATAAAATAAAGCACCACTTTCGGGCGTAGGTTTCCAGTACAGTCCACTAAGGGAGTACCCCCCCCCCCCCCCCCGAGGAGCGTTGCCTTGTCTTTCCTCGGTGAAGTCCTGAAAAGCTTATTCATTCATTTCGGGTTTTTCATACTCGGTTAACGCCATGATATAATCAAAGGATTAATACTACAGGACTGTTATTGGTTCAAAGTATCTGTATAGCAAAGACGTTTTCCTATACCCCATTTCAAAATTTAATCACGTTAAAATATTTGACCTTTTTTACGCGTCACGAATAATCAATCAAGGCGATCACTGTTTAGACTGTCACACTCAAAAGGCGTAATACCGTTCTTCCTCTACAGGAGCGACGTCACAGATGATACATCTTGAAAACTTAATTTAAGTTTTCAAGATTCATTTCCTAGGACCATCTCCTAATTTTCCTCTCAATTTTTTCTGAATCTTAACCATGCTTGTTTCTTTATGTTTTTATCACTTTTTGGTGCTTTTGCACTTTAGTAAACAAATGTTTTTGTGATCTTGAGTTTCCCGTCGATTTAAGGAAGCTCATAACGGTTTCCAGCACTTTCCAGCTCTTATACATTGGTGGGTCAGTACTACAAATATTTGACAAATGCTGCAGTAATTCAGTATAATATCAAACAAATGTCCAATCATTGCTGAAAAAATTGTGGTCATTTTCATTACGTCACTGGTATAACCATAACAACGGTAGAAAATGATAAAAACACCCTTAATTTTCTTCTTTAAGTGCTTATAACTCAAAAACAAGCTCGGTGACCCCCCATTCTTATGATGGAATAATGATTAGCATTTTAAACATGTTAAAGATACAACTTTTGGCAAAGTTTGTATTGTGGGTTCAGAGCCACCTTAACTTTTCGAATATTGCAGGTGGCTCTGAACAGTCAAAGTTAAGGTGCTAAAAATTGCAGAAAACTGTTTTAAGCCGCCTAAAGGTAATTTTTATCCGCACTAGAATTTATGGAACACGGATCAAATTCGCATGTGAGTATAGAATACGGATCAAAACATCACCAGACGAGATCGTTTATCCAGATTATATGTTGAGTGCTAAAGCCTGCTCTGCAAGATTCAAGTACCTCAGTACAAGATTGATTCATTTTTGAAACAGTTAGAGGAACGATTATCTTGCAGATCTGCGCGAAGTTTATAGAGCAAAGTCAGAAGAAAGGCCAGTCAGGAAGTAGAAGATTTCCTTACAACAGGCAAGGAGGAAAGGAAAAAGGGGTATTTTAAGATGGGAGTGGTGGAAATTCTACAGTGCAAATAGTTAGAGGGTCGGTTTTCTTGCAGATTTGTGCGAATTTCATAAGTGTTAGTCAGAATGAAAGGGAAGAAAAAAAGGGAAGAAGTAGAAGATGTAATAGAAACAGACAAAGAGGAAAGGAAATGGGAAGTGAAAAATGGGAGCGGTGGAAAGTCTAGTAACACGGAGAGATGGTGTCGCTAGAGGAGTCATTGTCAGAGTTTTTAATTACTTACAAAGGGAAAAATGGTTCGCCTAACCAGGCTAGTTAAAACAAAATAACCGTTAGACATTTTGTAGCGAAAGGAATCAAGAATGCTTGCAAATGCTTGCAGTTGCGAATCCCAGAAGAAATTACCAGGGACGTAAAGCTGGCCTATAGATCCGTAGGCGCAGGTCTACATACATCCTTGTACATATAGTGTGCTGGACTGCGGATCTAGCCAGTGGCGGATCTAGGGGAGAGACCCGGGGGCCCGTGGCCCCACCCTATTTCCAGGCCAAACTAAGGCCCAAGGGCCAAGAAAAAATATTTTTGAGAGCTTCCCCCCTCTTTTTCCAGTGTTAAGATGATCAGGCCCCTCACTTACCTGAAGGTCTGGATCCGCCAATGCTAGCGGTCCGGGGTTGGAGAATGCGTTATGTTATTGGGCAAGATATTTAGGAATAATCGAGTGAAAATTGGTACTGAATTCCTTGTTATGAAATGTTAGAAATAGAAGCTGTCGAAATACACACAAAATCGTCAAAAGGTGAAGGAGAAAGCATTTTCAAGAGTCTCGATCTGACAAACTTTCCCGGGTAGGCCCTCCACCCCCTCCCCCGCGAAAAGCCTCTTGTCAGGTCTGGCTACGCCTGGGAATTGAATGTCTCTAGTCGAAATCCGGCTCTAGATCCCAGGTGGTGGAAGTGAGTGTAGTCGAACTTCCAGTCGATATTCCTTAGATCTGTTGGCTGTTTTTATTAAGTTGTGGTGTTGGTTGAGAACCCATATAAGCCGAATTTCAAACAAACAAAACAGTTATAAAGACAAAGTTCGATACTTAACCAATACCCTGATGGTTAAGCAAGTATTTTGGAGCTTTACTTAATAGTTCTACGTGTTTGAGAACAAGGAAATGCGGACTTGTCGGATCCCTTTCTCAAAGCAATATTGTTTGGACGCGGAACTGAAAATATTTGATAAACTAGTTGCGATTTTGAGATGGAGACTAGTGATGGCCGAGTTGGGAGAAAATATATTCCGTATTGGGCGGAATCGTATTAAAAATTGTTCTAACTGTGCAAACGGCAAGAGAGAAGATTACCGCCGATTTATTGCAGAAAAGTTTTAAATTTTGACGCGTACGTGATCTGGTGCAGCGAGGTAAATTTCCAGCTGTGCGCAGCTTTAGCAGCCTGGGTGCCCTGTGTGAATGACTTTTGTTTTCGACCAATCAGACGCGAGCTCATTGGGGAGGACTAAGTTCCAGAGTTAACAAAAATGGCGGCTCCAAAAGTTGGGCGGAAGTATAACCAGCGTCTTTAACTACATTTTATTCCCAAAGGAAGGCACTTCACTGTCAGGTAATTAGGGTTTACTTTTGTTAGGCTGTGTTGCAGCGTCAGTAATGATACTAGGGAGTATTTCGGCGATCGGACACGTGAAAGCCCGGAGTGAAAGTGAAACTGCACTTTTGCGTAGCGTAATGTAAAATTACAACGATTCCTCTTTCTATTAGCCTGAATTTCAGACGTCTCTCTCTCTGGTCGCTTTACTGCCGAGAAGAGATCTCTTCTCAGGAGTAAAGCGGCCAGAGGAAGTCCTCTGAAATTCAGCAATCAGGCTATCGGTATCTTTCTATAATGTATAAGTCAATGATTGCAAGTGAGATCATGGCTCCCTAACCTGCGATCAGGCGTTCTTTTTTCTTTTTACGAAAGCGAGAGGGAAAAAAGAACGCCTGATACATTTATTTAACCGGCCGCCAGCCGCCCCCTAATTTAAATAAACTAATGTGTCGTCGAACTGTCAAACCACTTTTTGTAGTTGGCGGCAAATTCGAGACTCGGATTTCCACATGGCGTGAAAAACGTCTGGAGAAAAATTGTACATATGTACAGCCTGTATTTAAACTTCGCCGTGTTGAGATAAAAATGCTTTTAGTAGCAAGGTAAGATGGCGCTTGTGAACATATTTTTATCAGTTGTACTGGATGCCGTCCCTTTATTTCAGCTTACACACACACAAAAAGGAATTCACCGACAAGAGCTGTTTTACGGCAGATAGGATCGATTGCTTTTGTAAACATTCCAACATCTCTGGGATATTGTTTTCGAAGAACAACAAAAACATCTTCACGGAACCAAAATTATTACGCATTGTCGCTCACTCTATTTGTTCTGCCTTCAGAGAGTTACACTTGATATCTGTTAGGGCTTCAGCTAACGTAGAAAAGAACTCGTCCTCGCAGTAAACGTGACTCGTCTTTGCCATTACCAGCTTCTGACCGGAAGTCTCGTTGAAATACGACAACCAATCAGTCCACACCGCTCCATTGAGTATTGTTTCTCGACCAATCAGACAAAAAGCCAGAATCTGGCTTTTTTACATGACTTTCGACAAGCAAATGTATCATGCCCTCCTTCCCCGCAGCAGTAGTAGGGAGGGAGGCTATGATTTCAGGTTAATGGCTCCCTAGCTTGAAAACACCGGGCATTTGATTTTTTTCAAAATGTCTGATTAAATTCCTTACTATGTGGGCCAGTTGGAAGGCCAAATGCCCCGCCGGTCGGAGCTGAAATGTCATTGTGAGTTGTGATTTCTTGTCTCGTTTTCTCATCATTCAAGGGGAGTGTGTCACAAAATATATTAGTTGCCTGGATTAATTTCCACTCACCTTAAAGTTGACTGATAACTCTACTCCCACCCCCCTCCCCCCCTTAAAAAAGTCTCTCTAACCAATTTTACTACAGTCAAATCCTTCCCTGCAGACACCTCGCTATTTCAAACACTCCATTATAATGGACAGGAGTTGAAGTTCCTGCAAATAAGAATTACTGAAAATAACTCCTGCTACTATGGACTTTCACAATTACGGACACCAATTTGTGGTCCCAAAGGTGTCTGTTATAGTAAGAGTTGACTGTATTTGATAACTACTGGAATCCGTTTCAACACTTAAAGGCAATTAATAAGTGCTACAAAAGTTAATAGAAAAATTTATTATTTTAAGTTTTCTTCACATCAGTTACCGGTATTTTACAGTTCTTGTAGCACCATTTCCTCTGGTTCTTGTTTTCCCTTTTTCCTTTGAATCGCAGGCAGATTTTGGGGTCTTATGATTTTTTTTATCATCAGCTTTAAAAACTGATTAAATTCCAGACAGATATTTCACTTTTTTACCACAATAAATTCACATCATTATTTAAACTTGCTGGGTGAGCATGCATTGATCAGCATTCCATGAGCGAAAACAATTTACTTGCAAAGTTGTTGGGAACCTGGCAGGCCGATGGAAAATTCTAGCAAAGACCTTAAACCCCAGGAAAACATGACGGAGACTCTTACTTCATACTTTAAATAGCCTTTTAGTTGATAAATCTTTCTGACATTCCTGCAGATTGCAAGCAAACATCTCTGTTGTTGACAGGAGTGGTCCTCGGGCGCCAAGTCTACCTGAACACCAGTGGCTCGATCATGACCAGCAGTGTCACTTTGTACAAGTGAGTGCATTATGTTATTGTCACTAAAAGGAACCATATAATGATATTTATGAGCTACGATGTTGGGTCTGAGCACCAGTTTGTTTGACATCTTGAAATGTACTGTAAAAATATGTAAAACAAAACTAACCTTTATACATGTAGGTTATTTTAACCATGATAACAAACACACACAATCATCATAGCTGATGGGTTCTTGCTATAATAAAATTGAATTTAAAACATATATACATGCTAAAAATAAAAATTTGAAAACTATATATTTAAAATATAAAACTTACTAGGGGGAGCAGGTATGGCGCTCGCCTCCCACCAATGTGGACCGGGTTCGATTCCGGCCCGGTAATATATGTGGGTTGAGTTTGTTGTTGGTTCTCGTCCTTGCTCCGAGGGTTTTTCTCTGGGGTCTCCGGTTTTCCTCCCTCCACGAAAACCAACACTTCCAAATTCCAATTCGACCTGGAATCAGTGGGATCAAGAAGAGCCACCTATTGGAAGATCCCACTATAAATTCTCATTTATTCATTTATTTATTTTTTTATTTAAAATTACTTATTAAAACTTTTAAAACTTGTTTTTAAAACGAATTGCTATATTAGAGCACTGAAACTGTTAACAAGTGTCATTGGCTGCAGGTGGCTAGGATGGAAATGAATTAAGGCTAAACTTTTCATAAAATCACTTTTTATAGCTGAAGTTTGAATTTTATCCACAAATTAAGGTTACAACTACATGTATCTTCTTTAGATGTTCAAAGATAATGTTTTTCATTGGATAAGTTGCCTACTGGCACTAATTTTAGACCAGTTACAACTGTTTAGACCAATAATCTGCGAAATTGCTGTGACGTAGCTTCTTTTACAATTAACTACAGGATATTTTGTCTGTTTACCGTTGAACATTTTTTTTTTCTATTTTTTAATGTTGTTAACAGTTACATAACAAGTTTTACACTCCTTCTTATAAAAGCGTGAACACTAAAAAATATGTCTGGAATGTTTGTGTTAAGCCAATCACATGCGAGAACTTCAGACCGCAGAAACCACAAACAGTAAATGGGTTTCCATCGGTCACGGAGCAACTTTAGTTCTTATTTTGTTTCAGGTTACACGCTCTGTCTTTTTTAAGAATTTAAAGAACTGCTATTCTTTCGTATCGAGGGCCACATCCAGAACATGGTTTCAGGGATTTTTGAAAGAAAAAAAGGACGGTTTCTCTAGCGACGATATACGACATGGTTCAGTGCATGCAGACATGTCTAGACATAAGATGTAAACACGATAAACCGAATATAAAATACAAAATTGTGGAGTTTTCGTTACTGATTGTAAATCTTTTCGGTAGAACAAGGGATTCGATTTATTTCGGCAAACGATTTCAACCCTTAGGCAATTAGAGGTTCCGTGATCGTAAGACTGCAAACTGCAAAGGCTCCAGACGAAAATTATTCAAAATGTTGGCGTGATTGGTGCAAAGTAAACACCTCAATCGCTCAATCGTTTGATTTTCGCTTTTCCTTCCCGCTATCGTTTCGCTGTTATCGAAGAAACAAACCTTCCTTCTATCAGTGTTTAGGTCTGCTACAATAGTTGGGGTGAGATAAAAACCGGAAAATGCAAGCTTACCTCAGTACAAACTGTAACATGCCATCAGGCGAACGGTAACTGCAGATATGAATTTGTTACAATTTTTGAAAATTGGCGGCAACTGGGGCAAATCGTAGCGTCGGGCGCATCGGTTTTTCAATTTTTTCTATAAAAAAAATCACTCAAACCTATTCTTCAGTGGAGCAGTGAATGTTCTCAAAAAGGGAGGAATTACAATTAGTGTGTTTACTTGTAAATTGGAGCGAAACGAGAACCAAATATTGTTCCGTGACCGATGGAAACCCATGTGGTTTCTGCGGTCTGAAGTTCTTGCATGTGATTGGTTAAAAGACAAAGAACATTCCAGACATATTTTAAGTGTTCACGCTTTAATAAGAAGCGGTGTAATATACTATTTTTTTTTTGGTTGGGGTATGCCAAATAATTTTGGAAATTCTTGAGAGGAGGAGATATATTTTTCTTTACAAAAGTAGAAATTCCAAATAGGTGTTGGGTGAGGGGTACTCATCTGGAATCCCCCATAGTAGGAGTTAAGAGATTTTCTGACCTGAAGTGGGGGGCTTAAGACTCTTAGACTCTTCTCTTTTTAAGTCTTTATTTTTTCTGTAAAAGTGTGTGTGTGTGGGAGGGGGGGGGGGGCTAAAGCTCCCCCCCCCAGCCCCTCCGGCTCTGCCATCCCTGCATTGTGATGGTGACTGTCAATAACCATTGCACATCAGCCTGGTTTACAAGTCAAAAGAGCGACGCAAATGCATGTGCAAATGCAAGTGATGTTGACAGGTACAATGTGAAGGCACGGAATGTAAAACATTTTTCCATGGTGGTTGACAAGTCATGCTTTGCTTGCTTGTGTTGGTGCTTCCATTTGCATTTAACAATGTTCAGACTTGAAGCAAGTGCAAATTAATGCAAGTACAAGCAAATTCCAAGAAAATAGGCAATTCTCCATTCCTTGTGCTTGCATTTGTATTTGTGTTTCAGTTTGCATTGTCCTTGTTTGCATGTGTTTTTCTTTGCATTTGTGCCTGCATTTACCTTTGCATTTGCATCGCTTGTGGAACCAGCCATTCAAGTTAGATCTTGCTTCAATTTTTTTCTTTTAGAGAACATTGTCTTCATGGCCTCTGCAGCACCATACTTTCCTTCAACCAAAGAAGCCACTAATTATGAACGGTTGTGTCGTCTTCTGGTTGATGTTGGATCACAGGTTCTAAGAGAGACCTTTGACAGGGTACGTCCACCTGGAAGCCTTCATACAGTTCTGGCTGATCCTGCAGTTCATGCTAAATTACAATCACTTCAAAAGAAAAGAGTTCTGAGTACCCCACAATGGAGGAAACTATATCCTGTAATCAAGTCTTCAGTTTCATCACGGGACTTTGACCCCACCCTACTGGTTGTTCTTCTGAGGAATATTTGCAGCCTGGTTCCTCCTGCCAATGGCTGGGATAACCTTCCTCTGGTAACAGACACAACTCTTCAGGCTGACATTGCCCGCATCAAGTTCTACCGAGACACAATTTACTACAGTCATGGCAGCGATGCTTCAGTTGATGATGCAACATTTAGTGTCTACTGGAAGAAAATCAAAAACACTTTGGTGCGACTGGGTGGAGCATGCTATTGTGATGCTATTGATGATTTTGAAAGTGAAAGCATGGACCCTGATTTTGATGAACACTACCAGGAACTGCTTAAACAGTGGGTGGAGGGCGAGGACAGCATTAAGGACAAATTAGATGAAGGTGAGAGAAGAAATAAGCTCAGCAAGCTACAAGTCGATCTTCGCATTCTCCTTGCTGTTTAGTCGTGAGCAGAGCAGTGAAATAAACAGACAGACAGACATGAGCCATCTTAGAATGTCTGTTGTTCAAGTAAGGCGATTTTGCCTCCACAACAGAACAGAAAAAACAGACACCTTTTAGGCTCAGTGTTCTGTCCATTCAGGGGCTTAAAAGCAACCTGCTTTCATCAGGAGCCCTGAGCACTAAATTACATATACAACAAAAAAATTAAAAGATGTACAGAACTATTAAATCTACGGTATTTGAGTGAACACATTGTTTCCCTCGTTGCCCTCCCATGATTGGTTAGCATGACTGGTCCATTGTGAAGGTGCCTGGTCGCATGGTGACCATGCACTCAAACAAAAAATTATGGTGTCAAGGAAAACTGACGTATACTTTTTAATAACGTTTTTAATTCAGCACATTTGCTCTGAATACATATGTACTAAGTAAACTTTTATTTGCTTACACACTATATTTATTCTCCTTCTAAACACAGAAAGAAAAAGTTTGGAATTCCCACCACGACTCAATATTAAGATTCCAACGATGAGTGATCTTCCTAACACCAGTTGCTCTTGGAACATTGTTGACCTCCCAATCGACATTCTGATTATGACGGTGGAAGATTGTGAGTTCTTAAGCTGTTTTTTCTATTTGGATAAACCCTTCAAGAGTTACCACAAAGGCATTGGCTATGTATACTTTGGGTCCGTGGGTAGTGATGGTAGGAAGAAAAGGAAAATTGCATTAATGAAGTGTTCTAAAGGTTCCGCTGATCCAGGAAGTTCTTTATCTGTTGTGAAAGATGCAGTCAGGGTACTGAGACCCAGGGCTGTATTTTCCATTGGCGCCTGCAGTGGTTTGAATCCTGGAAAAACCAAACTAGGTGATGTGGTTGTGTCTTCAAAGTTAATAACACCTTCCTACAAAACTCCCCCGGGCAGAGATATTGGCAATCTCATCAAGCATATAGCTGATGGATGGACAGCACCTTTGGAAAACCCAGATGAGCAGGAAGTGAGAGTACACTGTGATGGGGTGGTTCTGAGTATGCAGAAGGATGACAGTGGTGGATGGCAGTATGAAGAAATTAATCAACGATATCCTGAAGCAACAGCAGTTGAGATGGAAGGCAGGGGTAAGATGTCTTCATTGTTTGTCTGTGGTGACAATATAAGATATAATCTGTTTATACTGTCTTTGTAACATGTATTAGTAAAAAGTGAATCCTGATTTGCTTGGTAAGGATAAGGAGGTTATAAAGGCCGGGCCACAGTAGGCAACAAGTTGCAGCGACAGGCCTCGTTGACAAGTCGCCCATGCACTGCTTCCAAAACAGTAGCTTTTTCCAATAGTCTGTGTGATTTTTATCCCACAGTATTCATTTTCTTTGTAGAACTGGATTTGCATTTTAGTTGTGGTTACATTCCATGCTGAAGATGAAAACTCCTTGGATTGCTCAGATTGTTTGTTTGCCACATGTTCAGTCACCACCTTGAATGGGTCTCTTTGGTATCACGGAAAATTATATGTTGCTCTCTCTTTGTTAATTTTATATTTTGTCGCAGCTACTTGTCGCAGAAGTGTACACACGCTGCAACAACGCTGTTTTCCCTCATTTTGTTACTGTGATTGGTCGCTCAAATTCAAACCAGTTTGAATTTGTGCAACTGATCGCAGCAAGAAAGATTTTCACAAAAATGTACCATGTCACAAGAGGTGTCATGTTGCAGCGTATTTCGGTATTGGATTGAAGTCTTCATAAAACACGTGGAAAAGGCATAGGACAGGGGCCTAATTTGTCAATATTCCCACCAAAAAGAGTAACCCTTTCTACACGGTCTGTGCTAATCAAATGTTCTCATTTTTCAGGTCTTTTTGCAGCATCTCATGATCTCAAGACAGAATGGGTTGTGGTGAAAGGCATCAAAGACTATGCAGATGGCAGTCAATCTTCAAATGATCAGACAGGAGCTTTTGCATGTGTAATGGCAGCTTCTGTTGTGGCCCACATTTTGAGTGATCCTGTCATATTCGAAGAATGGCCCCATTACAATCCAGGTAATGCCTTTCACCCTATGCATATTCTTTCCCCATTATTTCTTGTAAGGCAAAAAAAAAAATATTTGGATTTTTGTTTGCACATGCTTGCTGTTCGCTGTTTGGTATCAAACCACTCAGTAAAGTATAGGCTAAGTATGAACTCTGGAATCTCACCAACATGGCGAAAAATACATGTAGTTATGGAAACCGATTCCAACTCTTTAGTTGTACTTTGCCTGTAAAATTTTCGAAGAGGTACTTTACCTTTGCAAGCTTTAACTTTCAGTTCACTCAAACTTATCTGCATGGACACTATTATACATATTGAAAGGAGGACAGTTAATTCAGTCCTTAAGAAACAAGAATTTATAGAGTCTCTACCTCTACAATACAGACTCCTCTTCGCCGTCGTTGAAGTCCATATTTCACTGATCCTTAAGTGTTTAATAACGTACAGTAGTTCTAAGTAACTAATTAGTGAAATAGGATATTATTTGGTTCTACATATGTTTTTTATTTTATTGTTTGTTGCAGATGCAAATGGATCATTTATGCCAGGTAAGATGAAAATAAAGTGGAAAAAATGTAGCAGAATTGGGACATGCTGTGATACGTTGAACATGACGTTGAGCAAATGTAAAAACTGTTACTATTTAATGTTGCTACAGAAAAAAAAATTGTGGCCTTTTTGGTTGCAGTTTATGTTCGGATAAATTTGGGAAGCACACCTGTTCTGTTTAATAGTTTTTCTGGGTGCTCTGGCAAAAGTGACAATGCCAAATTGCAGTAAATTAAGACTCAGGAAGTAAGCGATGGGAACTCGCAGCTATATGTATGCCTCATCTTATATTCACACAGTCGTGCATTAAAGGAGAAGTTCACTCCAGAATGGCCGTTTATTTTCTTTACGCCAATAAAAAGTTTATACAAAAATATGTTATTCACCAAAATTTCAGCTTCCAACGAGCGCTAAAACCCTACGAAATCTTTCTCTAAAGTAGCCCAAAATTCGACAACTGAACGCCGCCATCTTGGAGCTGTTAATGTATGCGTGACGTCAAAGAGCTCAGCCTGAAGTTTGAATACTCAAAACTCCTTGTTTTGTTTTGTTTGTCAAAATGCCTGTTTGTACAGCTCCATGTTTCTCAAACAGAGCTCCAAGAGATACAAAAAACCTTTCACCGTCTTTCAATATCTAAAAGAAAAAATGCTCACGAATGGATTATAAGAATGGGCAGAAACGAAAAATTCCTGGCAAAGCGGACATAAATATTTGTGTGTTCCGAAAACGATACGGAAGACTGCTTCGAAGAAGATCACAGATACAGTCTCCTGAGTGAAAATATCCACAAAAAAAGAAAAAGGCAGACGCAATACCAACCAATGTTACGATTATTCTATTTCACTTTTTTACTTTATTTCAGGGAGAATTTTTAATCAACCAGAGAAACTCTCTGTTGTTGTTGTTGACTTCGTCGTATTTTCTCGATTAAACGCGGGTCCCCGATTAAACGCCGGCTTCGTATAAACGCCGGGTCAAAACTGCTAACTTTTAAATAAACCCTGGGGGCGTTTGATCGAGGTCCCGGCGATTATTTGTGGTCAAGCAAACAAGTAAATATATTCTTTTCAGTAGCACTGCTACGACAAACTGGTACGGTCTGCTACTTTGGCAATTTTTTATAATGTTCAAGGAAACGTCCGGCGTAAAATAACTAGGATGGATGCTGTAAACAAAACGAAACAGCAATGTTCGCGTTCATGTCGTCATGACTGACGCGAACAGTGGAGGAGGACGTTTATTACCGCGAAGGACATTGGCGACATTGCCGTTTATGGACTTATTGGTTGTTTATGTTCTGTTTGTCACAAATCTTGATTGCAACATGCACGTACCGTATGCAATACTGCAACATTGGTAACATGATCATCCTCGGAGACCCAGAGACAGATTGTCGAGCGGGACGACGAGAAAAATCAAGGGTCTCGAAGGATAGGTAATAATAGATCAACCTGAAAAAGTTGCAGAAAATTGCACTTCAATAATGAACTCGATCGGACCCCGATTTAACGCCGGAACACACAAATATTTGTGTCCGCTTTTGAGCAATTGTTCTTTAAATATTGAAAGACGGTGAAAACGGAAATACCTCTTTTTGTATTTCTTGGAGCTCTGTTTAAGCAAAATGGAGCTGCACAAACAGGCATTTTGACAAACAAAAGCCACTACAAAGAAACAAGGAGTTTGAAGTAATTAAAATTTTCCCGCTCAACTTCAGGCTGAGCTCTTTGACGTCACGCATACATTAACAGCTTCAAGATGGCGGCGTTCAGTTGTCGAGTTTTGGGCTACTTCAGAAAAGGATTTCGTAGGGTTTAAGCGCTCGTTAGAAGCTGAAATTTTTGTGAATAACATATCTTTGCATAAACTTTTTATTGGCGTAAAAAAAATTACTGGCCATTCTGGAGTGAACTTCTCCTTTAAGTTTTGCTTATTGGCTGTTTATCTTACAGAAAAGGGGGTCCTTATACTCGCTCAGGAACAACAGAACCTTGTTTATACGCAATAATTCCTTATGAAATTATCATGATTACATTCACGAGTGCTTGCTAAATTCACATTTCTGGGGATTATGTTTGCTTCTGCGCTGGTAATTGAGCCAAATTTATTTTACAGAAAGAAAGTCATTGCCAATTCAAAACAAGAAAAAACTGGATCGATCACCGTACTTGTTTACATGAAATTGAGGATTTACTTCTCCAGTGATTCAAGAAAAAAGGGACAGTATCACTGTTAGCACATTGTGCGAAATTACGTTTCACAACAGCTTGAAAATTTTGTCTCCTTTATAGGAGATTTCTAACCGTCTTATATTGTTTCAAAGCTAAGAGAAAGTAGATTTCTTTCAACTACCGGTAAATTTTGAGGTCAGTTTACATGTACGTCAAATAGCTTACAGCGCAAACCAAATGACATCATTATTCGGCAAAGCCAATCCCATGTAAATGAATAATTGAAGAAATTCTGTCAGAGCAGTTCAGAGAAAATTTAAGGTGGCCGTGACAATTTTTTTTAAGAGGAGATTTGTAGAAGAATCCGACAACGTCCGGTAATGCTATGAAAAATTGTTCGCTTATCCTTTGCATGAAGGTAGTCCTTATTAAAACTAAAAACTTGACCATTTTCAATCGATTCGTATGTCAAAACCATCACGCGCAGAAAAAAATAAATACAACCGGTCTATTGCATGACTCTTCCTTGTCCAAATAAGCATAGTTTCAAGAGTTTTGGTTTAATCTAATTATTTTACGGTAAACAAAACCAGACTATTCTCACGCGAAATGAAAGTCGGTCGGTCAAAAGAATCGTCATTTTCACTATGTGCCTTATCTCAGAATTCCTTGAGATAAATATATTTCAACTGTAGAAGGATGATACTTTCAAAATATTTAAAGTTTTGTCTGGGTAAATGATTAAGCACTTGTCAAAAAATTATTCAAAATCGTACAAAAACGACACAAAATAACGCAAGCTTTCGAATGCGTGACCAAAAGTATTACCACCGTATTTGTTCTGTAAATCAATTTAGTCGCAACACTAGCAATACCAAGGCATAAATCATAATAAATATGTTCACCTTTGCTTGATTATGATATCCTGTCCCATGCAATACGTTTTTTCCTGTCATTTCTTCAATGGCTTCCCGTTCAGTTCGCATGCCGCTTGTCGACTTGTCGAATCCGTCTGCGACTGGTGAATTTGAAGCAACCACCGATACGAGTTTAACCAAAAATGTATCGTCATGATTAACAAGCCCTTTTTGTGTTACTTGATTAAGCCATATTTCAGGTTATAGCCGGCAAAGCGTTTTCGATAAGCCACTTTGCAGTGTCTGTTGGCACCGTTATTATTCCAAGTGAAGTATAAATTTGCATACTTTCGAGACAAGCGTGACAGTTTTTTATACTTAGGGGGTGGGGTGAGGAAGGGTCTTAAATTTTTAGATGAATCAATGGTTTGAAAACGTTTGGGGATGAATGGTCACAAACTCGTATTTGCTACGTGATTTACTTTACTTATAAGTTCTGCTTACGCTCAAAATCAAAAAGAGAAAAACCGTAAAAGTATTGACAAAAAGCCGCTGTCAGGAAAGAGTGTTGTAATCTATTAAAGTTAGACTTTCTAAGGGCCTGTTTATAAGGAGGAGAGTTGTCCCTGGTAGTAGGGCTACCCTCTCCCCCGAGCTATCTTTTGCCGAGCGTTTATATGAAAAAGTTGTCCCTGTTGACCGAGCCAAAACTTGGCCCTCTCGGTTCAAAAGACTGGCGAGAGTTGTTTTGAAACATCTATTATGTCTGCCTTTTTTAAATAAGGAACGCTGAAACATCGACCGCGACCATTTTTAGGACAAATTTACCGCCGACTTCGATTTCAATGTATCTGCAATTTTGTTTTGATCGACTGCAGCATTTGCGCATGCTCTGTATGTGTCAACTTGTCCCTGGTAGGCAAGGCGAAAATAACCAAACTGTTTATATGGAAAAAAGTTGGCTCGCTCCCCAGGGTCACCCTACCTTCTAAGCGAGTGACCCTCCACCCAGGGTCACCCTACCCCCCGAGCCAACTTTGCAATAAATTTCTCATATAAACAGTTCGCAGCTATTTATAAAGAAACGTATGAAAAGCTCTCTCGCCCGGGGTGGCTCGGCATGGAGGGTAACCCTCCTACCAGGGACAACTTTCCTCCATATAAACAGGCCCTAAAAGTCGTTTGCTTCTCGTTTCCGGTTTGGTGGTAGTCTATAATCTACTAATTGCTGGTTGCTTCTTCTATAAAAACCATATAATTCAGTTATGTACTTTATTATTCTCCAAACAACAAAGTAAAATAATTGACCTTGTGTGTGCGAGAATTCACGTTGTTTACTTTTAGGAGACGAGACTAATGTAATTTACTAAACTCGATTATAGATGTTTGAATGATTTCTTTTTTCTCACGAACCATTTGTGGAGCAACCGGCACAACACAGTCCCCGTAAAGTGCTTTTTCCTTCAGTTGTCTGGTGAACTGTTGGAAACTCTACATGTTCTCGCTGCACTTGGTGTCTCATGGAAGTTTCTTGTTCTTTTAAAACGATAGTTGGCAGTCCTTGCTCGTACGATCCACGCGATAAAAGTAAATTAATAACCGAGGTCCCTTTGCTCATGTACCAAGGATATAGAAAATCATAAGTCCCTCTGGTCTTTTGCTGGTGTTAATGGCGAACAGGAACTTATTCTCCTTAGAGCATGCTCTAAGGAGAATAAGTTCCTGTTCGCCATTAACACCAGGTATCTTTAACAAGCAACAGGATGTTAGCGCTTTTACTATCTGTCCCTTTCATCGATCCGAGCTTGGAATTGGATGGCGAAAAAGTTCCAGTACATGCAAAGTTCCTCACGAGATTGCTTATCACAGTAAAGGGAAGACTTCTAAAGGAGATAGAGATGTAGGAAGAGAAATATCAAATGTCATATTCCAGAAAACTGGTATCCTTGTTTTCGTGGGGTCAGGTTTGACGTTGTGAAATTCTTTTACATCCCCATGTAAAATACGGTATTAGTTTGTGACAATTCATCCCCAAACGTTTTCAAACATTTGATTCATCTAAAAATTTAAGACCCTTCCTCACCCCACCCCCTAAGTATAAAAAACTGTCACGCTTGTCTCGAAAGTATGCAAATTTATACTTCACTTCGAATAATAACGGTGCCAACAGACACTGCAAAGTGGCTTATCGAAAACGCTTTGCCGGCTATAACCTGAAATATGGCTTAATCAAGTAACACAAAAAGGGCTTGTTAATCATGACGATACATATTTGGTTAAACTCGTATCGGTGGTTGCTTCAAATTCACCAGTCGCAGACGGATTCGACAAGTCGACAAGCGGCATGCGAACTGAACGGGAAGCCATTGAAGAAATGACAGGAAAAAACGTATTGCATGGGACAGGATATCATAATCAAGCAAAGGTGAACATATTTATTATGATTTATGCCTTGGTATTGCTAGTGTTGCGACTAAATTGATTTACAGAACAAATACGGTGGTAATACTTTTGGTCACGCATTCGAAAGCTTGCGTGATTTTGTGTCGTTTTTGTACGATTTTGAATAATTTTTTGACAAGTGCTTAATCATTTACCCAGACAAAACTTTAAATATTTTGAAAGTATCATCCTTCTACAGTTGAAATATATTTATCTCAAGGAATTCTGAGATAAGGCACATAGTGAAAATGACGATTCTTTTGACCGACCGACTTTCATTTCGCGTGAGAATAGTCTGGTTTTGTTTACCGTAAAATAATTAGATTAAACCAAAACTCTTGAAACTATGCTTATTTGGACAAGGAAGAGTCATGCAATAGACCGGTTGTATTTATTTTTTTCTGCGCGTGATGGTTTTGACATACGAATCGATTGAAAATGGTCAATTTTCAACCCAATTTGTACCCTCTCAATCGAGTCTAGACGAGTCTAGATGTCAAATCGAAAATTTCGTTTTTCTCGGAAAAATAAAACTATTTGAAGAAAAAAACAACATGACGTTTTTAGTTTTAATAAGGACTACCTTCATGCAGAAGATGAGCGAAATCCCTGTTTTTTAAGAATTGCCGCAAAAAACAATTTTTGTTCGATTCTTCTACAAACTTGCTCTTAAACTTTGCCAAAATTGTAAAATGACACGCTGTCATAATTCAACAATAAACAATGGGGTCAGTGACCTAATTTTCAAGTTATTAGCACTGAAAGCCAAAACTAAGAGGTTATACTGTTGCTATGGTAACCAATAATGTCACGAAAATGATCACAACTTGTTGACCAATCATTGAGCGTTTCTAATATTAACTTAAAAAAATTGTATTTATGACCTATCAAAGTACAGTCCGACCTCTATTAAGCGGCCACCCAAGGGCCGACTTTAAAAAGTGGCCGCTTAATAGAGGCTGGCCACTTAATAGAGGTACAATATAAATTGGATAGGAATGGCAGTAAACACGATTTTTTTGACTCTATATAATATAGCAAAATGCTTTTAAAAAGTGAACGTATACGAAGGTAAATCGAAAATTCATTGTAACAAAACATCAAGTGCATTTCCAGCCCATGCATATATGTAGTTCTAACTCTAGCACTAGCTTGGGTTGATAATGTTTGCATTAAAACTTAGTAGGGTATGTGAAAAAATTTAGCTTAAGATATTTCACGGACGATATGTATCATCTGTCACCATTTCGCTTGGAAAGATAATTCACTGGCCGCTTAAGGTGGCCCGCGGGTATTTATGAGGCTGAAAGTTCCTTTTTTAAAACGCGTTTTAAAACGGGAAAACGTGAAGCGATTGCTTAGATTTTTGAGAATCTGAAAGAATAAAGCTTAAATTATATAAAGTGATAACATTTAAGGCGATCAAACGCGATTTGTTTAAGTTATGAGCGATTTTCAGAAGCCTTCGTTTTTAATAAAATGCGATTAGTTTTAAAATGCCACGGTGAATTTTTTTGTAATCACCCCAAAACGCTGCTAAAGAGTCGAAGTTTACTCACAACAACTTACAGGAAAATCCACTCCGTAGATTTCCTGAACAAGCGACATCTTTATTTTGCCTTCAAAAACTGTTGTGTTATGCGTCTGTCTTGACCGTCGCATAAATGTGATACTTATAATAACCCAGTACCAGCCAGTGTTGAGGCTGATGTCACCTTCATATTGTGTGTAAAAGTTAAAAAGATCGTGTATATACATCAAATGTTAGCAGTCAATAAAGATGGATGGTTTTCAGCCGAATTTTTGAAAATATCAAACAAATGGCGTTATTTCAAATTGCGAAAAATTTGTCGATTTGTTTTGCATTTTTTTAAAGCTGCAGCTAGAACAGGATATTGAAAAGGTTTGTACCGAGTTTCAGCGTATTCCTTTCATACGGTTTGGAGAATTTCGGTCGCAAAGTCAGGTACATTTGCTTTCCAAGTTCTAATCGCTTTGTAAACCTCGCATTTCGAATGAAATTATTCTGTTGTTGTTCGAAGAGAGGTGTTACTTCCAAATTCCACACGATCTTCTGCCTCAGGGAATACATGTGTATGAACGGTAATTGTCATTTTAGTGGTAGCTATTTCAGGCTGTGTTATTTCCAAGTGGCAGAAGATCGTGCGGAATTCGAAAGTAACAACTCTCTTCAAAAACAACGGTATAATTTCATTCGAAATGCGGGGTTTACAAAGCGACTAGAACTTGGAAAGCAGATGTACCTGACTTTCCGACCAAAATTGTTATCAGTTTACCATGGCATGCTTTCAATTAATACCAGTGACAACCAGTCACCTTAGAAAGTTGACAAAAATAAACTTTAAACGGTTAATATTGTTATCTCTTTTTTCTTTATTTTTCAGCTGTGAGTGCCTACACAAAAGCTTTAAAAGCATCTATTAAAAGCCAGACAGAGTTCCAGCCCAAACTGATGGCCTCCCCAACCATTTCTAACCTGAGAACAGATGATATATTCACTAATATTCTGATACAGCACGGTAGAAAGACCCTCTATAAGAAGGATGCGACATCAACAAGACAGGAATGGTTGAATTATTATGATATGACTTTAGCAAGAGGTGAATTGCTGGATTATTATGGGCAAGTCAGCGAAACCCGGGTCAAAAGCAGTGAAGAGATATTCCTTTGCAGTACTGAGGGTGAGCCTAATCCCAAATCTATTCTTGTCACTGGAAAAGCAGGGATTGGAAAGAGTCTGTTTAGTCAAAAGCTTGTTCGGGATTGGGCTGATGATAAACTTTTTCAATCACATGCAAATTTGAAGAAACCAGATATCAAGTTTGCATACTTGTTGACATTCCGTCAACTGAACTTGCTTGAAAATGACAGGTTTTCTTTGCGAGAGCTTTTAAACTGTTCTTCAACACTTGACGAAAACTCAAACCTTGATAACTCTTTGTTTGAATACCTTGTTAATCACCCTGAGGAGGTTTTGATTATCTTGGATGGGTATGACGAGTATTCACTACGAGATTACATCGCTAGTAGCTCGGAGGAACAGTATCCAAACAATGCTAGTGAGGAAATGCCAGTAGCCGCACTGTGTGCCAAACTCATAAAAGGCAAGATGATGAGAGAGTCTGTTGTTATGATAACATCGAGACCCGACGAATCAGATAAAATGGGAGGAATTCACTTTGACCGATACGTGGAAATTACAGGGTTTTCTCCGGAGCAGGTAGAAGAGTACATTGTGAAGTATTTCAAAGAAAACGAAACCATGAAGAACACTGTTCTTGAACATGTCATGAACAATGAGAATCTTGTAAGCTTTGCCCATATTCCAGTCCTTTGTTTTCTGATGTGTTTCTATTTGGAATATACTCTTCAAGAATCCAAGAGCACAGATCTTCCTGTGTCAGCAACTGACATTTATTCTGAAGTTGTCAACATTTTCGAACTAAAACATAATGCCGAATCGGAGTACAAGACGAAAGAAATTCCTGAGAAACACAAGGCTTCAGACGTCGTTGAAAGTACATTGGATAAACTATCAGAGTTAGCGGCTCAACTGCTTCTGCAGCAAAGGCCCATTTTTGACGAAAGAGACATGAAAGAAAAGTTTAAATTGGAAGAAATAGAAAAATTGAAAGGAAGCGGTCTTCTTCATTGTGGCCCTCCTTTCAGGAAATCTGCTTTTGAAACCACAAAACAGTTAAGTTTTACTCACCTGACCATTCAAGAGTTCTTGGCTGCTCGTTGGTTTGTAATGAGAAATGAAATTCCGAAAGAAACTGTGTCTGAAATGGTTATGAAGTTTATTGCTGGAATTTTGTCAAAGAAAAGAAATGACAAACTAATGGAAAGATTACTAGAAAGTATTTCAATCACAAGAGAACCCCTTCTCCTGAAAGCAAAGTTACTCAGCGAATATCAACACAAGGAATTTGCTAAAAATGTCATAAAGAAATATCCCCATCACTATCACTCTGATCAGGATGGCCAAATGAGTTTTGAGGGTTTAAATGATTTGGACTGTATTGCAGTTTCATTTTTGTTAGATGTTATTAGTGAACTGAATGAAGAGGAAGCTGCCACAGCACAACGTGAACGGTCTGAACAGTCCTGTAGTGTAAATAGTTTGTCGATCTCTTTTTCAGCTCTTACACTGTCTGGAATAAAACGCATCTGTGAATCACTGGAGAAAGAACACTGTGCCATTACCGTACTGTTACAACTGCTGAGTTATAATCATTCCAGTGATACCGTTATTACCAGACTGTGTGAAGCATTACAGCATCCAAGCTGTAAAGTGACCACACTACATCTGAGTGGTAATCAGATCACTGATATGTGTGAAGCATTACAGCATTCAAGCTGTAAAGTAAACACACTAATTCTGAGTTTTAATCAGATCACTGATACCGGTGTTGCTAGATTGTGTGAAGCATTACAGCATTCAAGCTGTATAGTAACCGCACTTCATCTGATTGGTAATCGGATCACTGATACCGCTGTTACCAGATTGTGTGTGGCATTGCAGCATTCAAGCTGTAAAGTAACCACACTAGATCTGCGTCATAATAAGATCACTGATACCGGTGTTGCCAGGTTGTGTGAAGCATTACAGCATCCAAGCTGTAAAGTAACCACACTAGATCTGAGTCGTAATCAGATCACTGATACCGGTGTTGCCAGTTTGTGTGAAGCATTACAGCATTCAAGCTGTAACGTAACCACACTAGATCTGAGTGCTAATCAGATCACTGATACCGGTGTTGCCAGGTTGTGTGAAGCATTACAGCATTCAAGCTGTAAAGTAACCACACTACATCTGAGTGGTAATCGGATCACTGATACCGGTGTTACCAGTCTATGCAAAGTACTGAAACATGCAAATTGTAAACTGACCTCACTAGTCCTGTGGGATATTCATATCAGTGAGGAAAGTAAGGAATCTCTAAGAACTCTTGTTCAACAGCACAGACCAGGTTGTAAACTCACTATCTAAATAGTTAGAAAAAAGCATTAGAAATATAAGTAGAATTGACCTGTTCGTAATGAACATTGTATGAGCCATAAAAGAAAACGTTTTTTTTTTATTCAATGGTAAAATTTGTGTAAATAAGTATAAGGTTGATAAAGAATTGTAAATAGCTTAGCGTCAGATAATAAAGTTTGTTAGTAAGAAACTTTAAAATGCACCGCTCGTTGTAATTTAACAATGAAGAATAGGGCAACACTGAGTTTTGTTACATTTTGTAAATAAACGTTTTGAAACGAGTGAAGACTGGTCTTCTTTGCTTTGCCATTTTTAGGGGGAGGAGGTGGAAAAGAGCGCGGAAAGAGGCTTATCTAAGACAATGTACGTTTTTTGTCCGTAGGGTGATTCCGAGATCAAATCTTTCAGCGCTCGGCTGACTGCCCGCGGTTTCACCAGAGAATGAGGCTCTCCCAGGGGTTAATCCTGTTAATCTATCAACTTTATTGGTCTCAAAAAATTTACAATAAAAAGAAAAGGACCAAAAAGTAATTGCGCGAACGGGAAAATAATGTTACCCATGCGAGGCGCAACCCTAAAAACTAGTAAGAATGGTGTTAAAAATAAAAAAAAAATAAAAAAAATACAATAAATCTAATTAATTACTTATAGTTAAAAATTATAGTTAAATAATCTAATTAATTACTTATAGCTATAGTTAGAAAACAAGATGCAGATAATATTAGTCACAAAAATTAAGAGCGGTGGCAAGGGCAGTTACGGAAAAGGAACCATTCTTTTTCTTTTTCAGTCTTTTTCTTCCTGAACGCGTTGTACGTTTGCATCGCCAAGGTGATATTCATGATTTAAAAGTATTTTCTTTCGCGTGATTGTTTCCGGGAACAATTGTTTCCGGGAACAAGGAAATATAGCCATTAACCTTTTAGGAACCTGGGCACATAATGGAAATAAAACTGGGGACATGAGCACAAGAGCATATCTTAGGGTGAGGGGAACACCAAAATCGAAGAAATGCTTTTCGGGAACACGGAAACACAAGAAAAATTTATGTTTTATTTTTTGTTGGAAACAAGGGAAGATAGACCCCTCCCTGGGAGTTCCTCGAGGAGTTGTATTTGAATTTTAGCTTAGAGTATCATCTGTCTTTCATAAAGAAGTCACGTGTGAAGTCTGCTGAGGAAATAACGCCCGGCCAATCCAAACTAAAACAGACTGCGCTTTCCACCGCGCAAGTTTGATAAAACTGTTTCAAGCCTATGATGAGCAGGCTACCAAAAGGGAGGGCGGTAAAAAATCAGGGAAAAGAGCAAGTTGGGCTCGTGGAATTGATTGTTTCATAATTTATAAGGAACTACAGTAGAAACCCGGTGACTCGAACTCGGATAACTTGAACAACCCCGCTAACTCGAACTAACTTCCATTTCCCTTGGACCCACTTTCAGTCATTTTTACTCGGTTAACTCGAAACCCCGTCGAACTGTTTTTCTTTTCCCTTCAGAGTTCGAGTTACCGGGGTTCCGGGCCGGGGTTCAACTGTACTTGAAATAGACACAGGTTCAGCTCAATGTGACTACAAGGAGCCTGCAAACGGAAACTCTGGTGACTGTACTTAAGAGGTTTTGGCCGAAGCTGAAGAAAACAGTTAGTAGAGGAAGGGCGCTTATCGCAAAACAAAACGAGAAAATATTTTCAAGGGCAGATAGCTGCAGTTCCAAACATGCATATGAGAATCTTTATTGTTTGATTTTTAATAAGGTATTTATTTCTTGTGTTTAAATTTCGCGCAATGTAATTTTTGCGCGTAAAATCGCGAAAATTAGTAAGAACAAGCTTGCGTAGCTGGCGGTTTTGTTGTGAGTAATTGCGAGCGACAAGGGCGCGCGAGCAAGCGAAACCGCCAGCTGCACATGATCCCGGACTACACTAAATTCAACTTGACGCCGTGTTGTTAATGTACCATATCTTTATTAAAAAGCAGAGACTGATACAACGTAGAATGATGAAATTTGTTATGTACTATATTTCAGCTGGCCCCCAGGGGGGGGGGGGGGGGGTACTCCGGCTTGTAAATGCCGGGGATGATCGAATGGAGGCAAAACTCAGGACCCAAAAAACTCCCTAAGTCTTCCGATATTACCCCAAAAAATCCCTGGACCAAAAATAACCCCCCAAGAAATCCCTTGTCAAATTACCCCTAAATAGCCAGGAGGAGCAATAATATAACACAAAGAAAACCATAAAAAAATTGAACGCTCGTGTTTGTTTATTCATCATACCATAAATACGCCAAGGCCGCGGCAAGACACTTAAATTCGTTTTTAATACCCCCAAAAATCCGCTATTTAAATCAAGTCACCCAAAAAAAATACTTGCCAAATTTTCCAACCCCATAAAAATTTCGGAATCGAAAATTTCAAACCCAAAAAAATCCTTCGATCATCCCCGTCATTTACAAGCGGGAGTACCCCCCCCCCCCCTGGGGCTGGCCAAACCAGCCTTCTTCAGGTAGAATGGAGTTTACATTGGCTGTGTTCAGTTTAAATTTATATGGTAATAATCTTACGAAATACCGGAAATACGTAAAACTAAATACAGGAAATATGTAAACATATTGCTGTAAAAAAAAGAGCAAAAAAAAAATGCTAGCGAATCGTCGCGAGAGATTTGGCCGCTACAATGCGAGAGAAAAACACCAAGTCCGACGGTCCGGTGGTCCAGAGTGTCTTTCGACACTGAGCCTGTATGAAAATGGTCAGCTGTATCTTTATGGCATGCGCGTGGCGGCTCACGTGCGCCTGGTAAAAATCATACGAAGAGATGTTCTGCTATTCCGACTGTAATATCATAGGTGACAAATTACTCCTTAATTTTGGCGCGAAATTTCAGCGTTAATCAAAACTTTAACAAAGTTCTCGATCGGTGATTGGTTATCAGCAGCCCGATTTGAGCACTAATAGGACAGTGTACGCGTCATGCTTGTAATTGGACAGTGTAATAGGACAGTTTACGCGTCATGCCTGTGTAATTGGACAGTACGCGTCATTTTGCGCGCGCTGTTGTTGTGCATTTTGTTGAGTAAACTGTTATGTTTTGCAGTTTTTATAAAAACGTTAAACCATTTGACTAAAGGCTAGTTTGTTTCTCAAATTTTGTCATAGTTTTGATTAATTGGTAACAGGACTGAGTGTCGTCCAATTCTGTCTGTAATCATACTTGTGATTAAACAAATCGGACTCCCGCTTCGCGGTCGTCCGATTTTGTTAATCACTCGTATGATTACAGACCGAATTGGACTCCACTCAGTCCTATTACCATTATTAATTTATAATTTCACATGTGAAATTACAGTGTAACTATGGCAACGTTTCCTGTAATTTTCTTCAAAATGACGTCCCGGTTTCAAGAAGTTACGGATGCAGATGTATCGGCTTTGAAAGACGCTGCAGAAAACGAAAACACTCGAAAAAGCACCGTAAACTGGGTGAGGGTGTTTGAGAAATGGTGCGATGAAAATGGGCTTGAGAAAAATCCCGAGAAGGTTGCTCCCGACCAGTTAGATAAATTGCTCGAGCGGTTTTTTGCCTCCGTACGTAAACAAGACGGAACCGACTACGAACCCGGGTCCTTAAGAGTCATGCAAGCAGCACTTGACCGCCACCAGAAGGAAAAAGGTTATTCTTTTTCGATTATGAAGGACAGAGAATTTTTCAATTCCCGAAAAGTTCTTGAGGGAAAGGCACGCAAGCTTAGGAATGAAGGCAAAGGAAAATTGCCAAACAAATCAAGAAGCCTTACGAGAGAGGAAGAAGAAGCGTTGTGGGAGAGCGGACAGCTTGGAAATTTATCTCCAAGGTCGCTCATTAACACGATGTGGTGGCCTCTGTCACAACATCTTGGTCTACGTGGCTGCCAAGAACATTACACAAGGAATGTGGAAGATTTCACGCTGAACAAGGACGACAGTGGCAACGAGTTTGTAACCTTCGCAGAAGGCCCGACCAAAACACGGCAGGGAGGTTTGAGAGTACAACCGAGATCAGTGCTACCCAAAATGTTCGCAACTGGTGATGTACGATGCCCTGTCGCTCTTTTTAAGCACTACCTGTCCAAGAGGCCCGAAGATGTAAAGTTATCTGGTCCTTTCTACTTAGCGTGCATCGACAGCCCCACCAAAACAGAAGTATGGTACAAGAAAAGCCGAATGGGTAAAAACACTATCAGCAAAATTATGAAAAGCATGAAAGAAAACTCACCGCTACAAGAGATGTGTCCTGACAAAAGGTTATCCAATCACTCAGTCCGGAAAACGGTGGTCAGGAAGTTAAAAGCCAAGGGAGTTCCAAAATCAGACATCATAACAATAACTGGTCATCGACAAGAACAAAGCGTTGAAGCCTACGACTCCGGGAACGAAGACGAACAGCGGCAGCTATCCAACATCATTGATGGCAAAGAAATCCAGCTGAACCAGACGACCAGTCGAGCTCCCCTTACAGCCCCTTATTCAGTCAAATGCAGCGGTAAGCAGTGGCCACGTCTACCATTTCCACAGCTGTAACGTGGTGATTAACCAAGGACAGGCTAGCGCTTCTTCTTCACTGCCATCTATGTACAACGAGCCGTGACATTGTCCGCAATCATGTGTTTGTCAGCTCTTCAAAGCTTTAACTTTGTACATTTTCGCTTTTATCTCATCGACGCCAGTTTGCTTTGGTCGTTTGATAAACTTTGATAAACAATTTATAGTTCAGAACGTTTAAAACGACTTCAGATGACAAAAAATCAATTTTAAAATGGCCTCGAGCGGATTCTTGAGCGCATTTGAAACGGGCGCCGTTTTCAGTTCATTCATCAGTAAAGCCAATCATGTAAGGAAGAATTGACAGTTGTCAATTGCAATCATTTGAAAACAGTAAGAAGAATTGTAAATGGCTTTTTAAAACAAATTTGAAAATTGTGAAACTTTAGCTTAAATGTATCCGTAAACTGAACCTTTCAATGCTTAATTGGAGTTTACGATTATTTACAATACAATAAAAAAATCCACCGGCGATTTTGAGCGTAATTTGTCACCCATAATATTAAAATGTAACCAAATGGCAGACTCGTGAAATTAGGAAATAATTTCACCTGCGTTTTGTCAAAATTCTAATAATTTCCCTCGCCTAAAGGCTCGGGAAATTATTAGAATTTTGACAAAACGCGCGTGAAATTATTTCCTAATTTCACTCGTCACCATTTGATTACCCATACTAATGTTTTAACGTGAAAAATGGGTATAACAAGGCTGCTGATTCAGGGAAGTGGACTTCGCCTACTTGCTTGCAATGTAAGACTTAAATTTCGTGTTCTTTTTACTTTGTTTTTCTTGTGGAAGTTAATTCTTGTTGAATTTTGCCTACGGCGAGCAGCGGAAATATATGGCACGAAAATTTCGTGCTATGCTATTCGATCGTGGAAATTCCGTAAAATTAGAGTCATAAAATCGAAGAATCAAGCTTAAAAAGACAATCGTGCCATCAGATAAATAGGAAAATTGATCAAGTAGTAAGACACATGTATTGACGAAAACGAAAACTGCCTGCAGGGAAGACGTACCTCATGGTACCTTTTCGCGACACTTTAATTTCGCGAATTTCGCGATTCTAAAAAAGTAGCGAAATTTAAGTGGCGCGAACAATAAGTGTCGCGAACATAACATGGCGCAAAAATTAAGGGCCTGTTTACATGGAGGGAGGGTGCCCCGGCTAACCGAGTTACCCGGCTAGAAGGGATAAAACATAGCCCGCCTTTACATGCAGAATTCACAGCCCTTCTACCCGAGTTGAGACAGCGTCATTGAAGCGTGTCACGGCGTGGGAAAACAATCTAGCTCCAAATGATTGAAGAAAAATATGACTTTTTACTGAATAATCAAGGCTTTTCGTCTTCAAACTTATTTTAATTTCATGTGCAAGTTCTCAGATATTTACTGCGTTCATTTTTGACGAAATTCAATCGAAATTCAACAGTATTTGGCCGCCAAATTGAAATTAAATTTGTTGTGTCGTGAATTAGGATAATCTTTCCCACGAAAATTTCGAATTAATTAGCTGTTGCTCAAAGAAATATAATTTTCCAGCCGACTGATAAAACTAATTTTGATCAAATAGCACTGTTTGGGTCCAGAATTTATACATTTTATGCCATTAACTTCAAATTTAGTTTAAAAACACGCGCGAAAACTTATCCCGGCAAACCGGGATAGCTCGGGCATAACCGTTTTTCATGGCAAAAAGCTATCCCGCCTAGAAGGGTGCCCCGGGCAAGTAGACCAAGTGCCCCGGCAAGGCGGGTTACCCTTCTAGCATGTAAAGGCTTCAATGCAATTTCTTAAGAAACGTATGAAAAGTTGGCTCGCCTAGGGTAGCTCGGTTAGCCGGGTAACTCGGTTAGCCGGGGCACCTGCCTTCCATGTAAACAGGCCCTAAGTGACGCACATCATGCCAATAATCAAGAAAGAACGAGTTTAGTACCACTGAAGCAGGAACTGCTTGTGGCCATTGTGAGAACTGCTCTGTTAATTTAAGGACATGTTTAATAATATTGCAAAGAAAATGTAAATTATGTCTTCCTAAAAAATGCGAAATTAAACTGATTTAAAACACAAAACTTTCGCAAAATCGCGAAATTTAAGTGTCACGAAATATGTGAACCTCAAAATCGCGAAATTAACGTGTAAATTTCATGTAATAAGGCAATCACCCGTACAATCGTTCAGTCGTGTATTTAATTTAGCTGTTAGGAGATGTGAGTCCTGAATCAAGGAATTTATTGTGATAAAATGCTCAATTGTACTGTTTAACGATTTTGGATTTTTCGTTCTTTTTCTGGAGTTTCATTTTCCCTGGATCTGAGGTATGACTAGGATGTTCTATTTGTTTGTAGACTCAAGTTGTTGCAAGTCGGTTGCTGTCGTCTGGAACCACGGTAAGTGTTTGGAAACTCTGTTTATGTTAAGCTTGTGTATAACTAAAGTATTATAGCTTTCCCAATGATGAAGATCGATCGGCTAGTCACATGTCAAAAAGTTATTTGTCAGCTCTGTGTGAGACATGGTGATGGTTTATGGTTGATACCAGGGCAGATTGATAATCATGTCCATGGGCAAAATATCAATCCATGTATATTTTGATCTGCCAAGTATAGATTTTAATTTGTTAAAGATGAATTCCAGTTCGTACTGCGCAATCTCGGCTGCAATGTTTATGTGAGCCTCACACGAAGGAATGTTTACAAGCAAAACTAAAAATTCCGTGACAAACTTACCCTTTACTTCATTATTAACGCCAGATATCCTTGCAGAACAAATAATAACGAGTAGACGAACCTTGACGCTATTTCAAACCAACGTTTCAGCTCATCGGGAATTCTTGAACGAAACGAACCGTAATGGCGGACTAAAAAACTTCATGTATGCTGTCATCGAAGTGTAACGTTTCAACGAATTCAAAACAAAAACGAAAACAAACCTTGAGTCTGCGCAGTACGGACTGGATATCAGCTTTAAGTCAAATGATTGTTATTAATTTAGACATAGATTCCTTGGCCAAGTGGAGAGTTCTCAAGAGGAAAAAAATCAATGTGGGAATACACAAATAATATTACCAAACATCCCCAATTGCGACAAGTGGAACAAATATTAATGGAAATATTTCGTATGTGGATTGTATTTATTTGTTTATTTAATTTAATTTTGTTTGTTTGTTGGTTCGTTCATTCGTTAGTTGTTCATTTGTTAATAATTAAATAATCTATTTATTTATTTATCTACATTTTTACAGAAGAATGTATCAAAAATAAGAAATATTGGTGTCTCTGCCCATATTGACTCAGGCAAAACTACCCTCACTGAGAGATTATTATTTTACACTGATAGAATCAGCCACATGCATGAGGTTAGTGCAGTTACTGTAGTCAGCTACTTTAACGTCAACAGTTAAACAAAACTATCTGATTGACATGATTTCAAAGTCGTTAGCCTTTTTTAGCAATTTAAATTGTAAAGTTAGTGTAAGGGCAACACCATGTGTTTATGATACACTGCATATGCTTCTAAATTCTTATGTTACAATATTTTGCTGTTACTTCCCCAAAATACTGTACTTTAGTTATGGTTACCTTAGTAATAAATGTTAAAAATTCTTAGAATTGGACCATGTCTATGACTCTAGCTCTACTTTTTAACTCGAAACTCAAAATCCTAACTCTAACTTATTCCCTAAATCTAGATTACAAACCAACTGTTACTTACATGTACAATGATTGATTTTTATCGGACCAGGTGCGAGGGAAGGACAATGTAGGAGCCACAATGGATTTTATGGATCTAGAAAGACAGAGAGGAATTACCATACAGGTAGGAAATCTTCTGTCAATGATCAGTACTTGTTTAACAAGAAATCTGTGTTTGATCTTTAGTGATGCTTTGAAAAGTTAAAATTTAAAAAAAAAAAATAATTAAAAATTACTTCTGTCAGATCCTAGTTTCTCAAACCTCCTCCAAGGAAATAAAAAATTGCTTTGAGAAATTGGAAGTTCAAGAAATTGGTGATGAAGTTGCATTGGATCTTTGAGAAATAAATATTGGGGATTTGAGAATTGAGGATTTTACTGTTAGTACCAGTAATCCAGTAATTTAATAAAATTTATTTTAATCAATAATAATGATGTCAATGGTTCATAATGTATTTAACAGATCCACTAGCTAGGTGGCTTGACTCTGAAATTTGCAGTGTAATGATTTCTTCTCTGCTCTTTTTTCAGTCAGCAGCAACATATGTTAATTGGAAAGATACAAACGTCAACATTATTGACACTCCAGGTTAGTGCATAAAGCAAGTTTGAGAATCCATACTGTATTTATTGGCCTATTACTAGAGCTATAAGCCAAGACCCCAAACTTGAGAGACCTGGGGTTGGGCTAAAGCTTGTCAAGAAATTTTGGTTAACTCTCCGGTGTAAGCCGAGATCCAAGTTTTTCAGAAAAGTTCACCTTTGAATCAAAAGTCGTCTTTTCAAAGTGTACGTTTACTTTGAATTTTGTTATCATAATGGTAAAATATTGACCTAATAGCCAAAAAAAAATGTAATCATAAGACATGCTGTAGGAATCTCTAAAATCCAGGAGATTGTTTAATCCAATTTAATACCTTTTTAATTTTATTAGGACACGTGGACTTTACTGTTGAAGTGGAGCGATCTCTTCGTGTTCTTCACAGAAGGTGCCATTTTAGTGCTATGTGCAGTTGGTGGGGTGCAGGTTGGTTTGATTTTTTATAATTACCGGTACATACAGTAGCTGTATATACACAGAGATTCCAACCCTCTGAGATAACAACAACAACATAAAAAAATGGAGATTTTGGTCACGGCCATGAGCGCAGAAGGTAAAACCATACAAAACAAAGCAAAACCGTGAACGAACGCAAACATCGCGCAAAATCGAGGCAGTTCATCACTGCGTCCAAATAAAACGCGGGTCATGCTAGGATGTCCTAAAGGCAAAAGAAGCTGGAGATGATTGCCCAAAAAAGTCACTGACAATTAAAACGGGAGAATATGAAGTGACAACCAGAAAACGGAAACAATCGCCGAAAACAGGAGGTTTCCAGCCGAAATGGGTACATCTGTTCAAAGTCATGTACATACATTTTACTACGTACGGTGTTCTTAGTTAAATCCAGAACACCAGCCCGAACTTTTCCCACCCGGCTGATCACCCTGTACGAAAGTACTGATACTCCTGGGTTCAAATCATTTAAAATGTTAATCAGTAAATGTTAATATATAGATTTAGGCAAGCCTAAAAGCGGAGCTCCCCAGTTAAACCTGAATTCAAGCCATTGTACAATTTTAAGGCTAAGAATATAATATTCGTTTTATTTTTTTTTTTATAAATTTTAATATTGTTACTTACTTTTTTTTACCGTGTCCCGGGGGGGGGGGGGGGGGGGAAGAGGTACTCCCTAAAATTTACTCAAGGGGTGTGCCACTGAGTCGCTGAGACTCTGGACCTGTTCCAGAGAAAAACGGCTCAATTTGCGACCCTGTTCCAGACAAACAGTGCAAAATAGGTACCCTGTTCCAGACAATATCCACAATGAAAAATATATGAAGATAGATATAAAAACACTAGCGTACATCACAAAGCGCTCACTTGACTTTGTCTGTGGCTTGGAGAAAAACCAATGAGAGGAGCGGATTTTCATAGCTAAACTTGATAGTGTTCCACAGTCAAAAGAGTGATTTGTATACCCTGTTTCAGAGTCAGAGAGGCAAAAGGCATACCCTGTTGAGTAGCACATACCCGTATAGCCCTTATATGGGAGTACCGTATACAGCAACACCAAATAAGCCGAGAACAAACAAAATCAATCAAAACGTTTTAATTCCACCGACAGCATTATGATCCAGAAGTCTGGATGGGAAATTATGCTGCAAAACGGGTAATTATGTAACCTTCGTAGATAAGGAGGGGGTAATAGGGCTGCATGTTGGGGTAGATAGGCATATCACGTGGTAAATTAGCAAAGCACTTAAAATTTAGAGTATATAGGAAATAATATACATCTACATTAAGAATATGGTTAATTTTCTTTTTTTCATTCATTCATTTGTTTTTATTTTCACTATTTGCCTATATTTTAATTTTGAATGGAAATGGCAGAGGTCATACATGTAGCAAAGGGTTTACAGCATATTGCCATAAGCTAATGCCAAGCAAACCGGAGTGAAAGCTAACCACAAGCAAACTAGAGTGAAAGCTAATCCCAAGCACACCGGAAGAATAAAGCTAACTGCGAGCAAACAGGGGTGAACCTAACTACAAGCAAACCGGAGTGAAACTAACTGGAAGCAAAGAAGGGACATTCTGTAACCCCATCCCACCCCCTCCCCCCCCCCCCAAAAAAAAAGGATGATAGCACCTTTTTTACTTTTACATGTCTTTTTGAGTCCCCTTCCTCTTAAGGGGTTTCACTTCACTTACAGAAATAAAAAAACAAAAATTCTGGGAGATAGAATATTGTTTGTGTGTCTCAAACTCAGTTTTGTTCTTTGATTACGCAGAAAAAATAGAATCATGTTTGCTTGTGTATAAAACTATGCAAGAAAAAAAGCATCAATACTTTGACTGCTCTTTTAAAAATTTGTATGCTTTATTGTACACATTTTTGTGGAGTCATGTTGCCCATTTGTCATGAAGTTCACAAAGTAAGCAAATGAGTCACAATTTCGTTGCTTCATGGTACCTAATGGATACTGCAAATTTAATCTGGCTTTAGAATATTTCACTAATTTTAACATTATAGCTGTTCTTATAAATTGTACACAGCATACAACACATAAGAATGAAATTGGTATTGCATATTGCTTGCAATCACGATTTTAACGTCTATACTTAAGAATTACAGTACCACCAGTTTCAGCATTACCAATCCAAATTCAAATTATTACATTGCTTTTTAACTCCACTACCTCCCCCAAGGTCAACCAAAGATCTTATGATATACAGTAATTAGACAACTACATGTAAGTCCTGTGTAGTCGAGGGCTCAAAATATTTGGACACTTACAGCTCATGTTAACCGGCCAAAGAGATTTTAGCTTGGTCACATGTGGTTTCTTACCAGCCAAAACATTGAAAATAGCAATTTTAAACTCCCATTCATTTCTGCTGTTACTGTTTTGGCTGCATAAATTATTCTTAAAAAGATCACTTCATAATGCCCTTGTTACATCTAAAAAGATGTGAAAGAGACAGGTCAATCAAGAAGTTGTTTTGTGAAGTACACTGTAAATACGTTAACATTTAAAATATAAACTTTGCTCATTTGCAGCTTTTCTTGATTTCAATTTACATGTAATTTACTAGTCTCTTGAAAATGGCATCATGAAGACACCCAAACATCAAGCTGGATAATCTTAATCCTTCCTGTTTTCTTTTGATGTCCTTGTCCACATTCTGTTTTTGTGTCTGTGGCTCTGCAAATTCTGAAATTCATGTTAACCCTGAAAAAAGTCAAATGCCACAGATTAAATTAAAATTGATTAATTGGTATGAAAATCAATAATTTATAAAACAAAACACTTAACGCAAGCTTGTATAAAGTGAAGCAAAACTACTGGATGCGAAAGGATACCTTACATATTTAACAGAGATGTATCAGCACAGACTATTTTTTTTTACTGATAACTGCGAAGTCAACTACAGAAAAAAAACCCGGTAACTCGAACTCGGATAACTCGAACAACCTTGCTAACTCAAACTCACTTCCATTTCCTTCGGATTTGACCCCACTTTTCAGTCATTTTTACTCGGTTAAATTCGAACTCGGATAACTCGAAAAGCCCGCTAACTCGAACTAAATTTTGTTTCCCTTGAACAAAATTTGGGTCAAACTTTTTACCCTGATAACTCGAATTCCAGAACTTGCAACTCGCAACGGTTGCCCATTGATTATAGCAATGAACAGATCATGTATTTGACAGTCATTTTCCACTCTTAACAAAAGAATGTGTGGTCGCTTTAGAGTTTCTGGCAAGATAAGTTCAATTTGCACAGTACTGTATACTGAAGTGCTTAAAAATCAGTAAACTATCAATTATTAACTTGGCAAATAAAATATTCAATCAACCCCGCTAACTCGAAAAACCCCGCTAACTCGAACTCATTTTCGTTTCCCTTCAGAGTTCGAGTTAGCAGGGTTCTACTGTAAATATTTCAGGACCTGAACAATCGATGAAAATCGATGATCGGAAAATCAATCGATCAATCAATGACAATCGATTAATTACTGTTGATTGGCATCGATAATCACACTTTGGTGGTCGCGAACTTCATCGATTGCCATCGATTGGCATTAAACACACAATCAATCCGAAGCATGAAGTAAATACTTACATATGTTGTTTTGTAAAAAAAAATAATAAAGCTCCTTTCCATTGAGATGAAGTTTACATCATAAGCTTTAATGTTTCTGTTTTTCATTTGAGTTTCCTACTGTTTGCTAGCGCTAGAATTCCAAAGACACTTCGTTATTCGTGACCGAGTCAAAAATGGCGGACGTGACAGGCGAAACTCATCCCCAGACTCCCACTGTTGTCTCGTTTTAGTTCCGACGTACGGACGACGTATTTTTGAGTTCTCTCTGCTACTGTTTGATTTGAAATATTTCGGCGAGCGAGAAAATGTTTATGGACTACAAGACAGAGTTTTAGAAAAATTACATTGTACTTAGACAGCGAGGAATTCTGTAAGTTGCGATTTCTATTTACTTTGCCAGGAGTTGGTTCGAAAGCAAACCAGACCGAAAAGCGTACGCTTCGTTGATGGAGGCGAATAAGACTTAAGCTCAAAATGTTTGTTTTAAATAATTATTGCCTTATTACTGTTAAGTTAGTAAGTTTCTCGTTGTATTGACATTTTTTGGAAAGGTTATCATTGTTGTTGCTAATAAAATATAACATACAAGAGAGACCGTGTGTTTTAAAGTAAACATATTTATCAAATACTAGTCAAATAAAAAACGATGGCAGTTAAATGATCGATTGAATTGGTAATCGATGATATTGATAATCGATGAAAATCGATGTTAGTTAATTGATCGATTGTCATCGATTATCGATGAAATTGATAATCGATGACAATCGATAATCACAAAAACTTTAGCGATCGATTGTTCATCGATTATCAATATCAATCGATTAATTGATATCGGTTGTCATCGATTGTTATCGATTGCCATCGATTATCGATTCCATTGATTGTTCAGGTCCTGATATTTTAATAAACTCAAAGCATCACTGCAAACCCTTACACCCCCTCTTTAAAAGGTTTGACCTTTAAATACTCCCCCTCCCCTCTACCCCTATATATACATGTACATGCATAGGAAAAACATTGCCACATCTTAAAAGCTTTTCTCTTAACAGTAATACTAAGATTTTTAAAGATACACATTTAATTAATAATAAGTTTGCATGCACAGCTGCATACAGTGTCTAAAATGGCATGAATTTACTCACAAAGATTCCAGTTTTCCAGTAGTCATTAACCTTTGTTGTGTGCATTTTCCAAATTCCACAACAAGATTGTGATTTTTTTATGACAAATATAACATTTACTGTTGACATTCTGAATGAAACCAGCAAAACAGACCTCAAAATCTCAAAATTGTTGACATTGTTATGTAATCCACATGAACGCTCAATAGTGAACAGAACTACATGACAAGTGGATTATTTAATATATTTGGGAACGAAAGAGCTAAGTAATGAAGCTGAAGTTTATTTACTCTGACTAAATGAACAGTAATTTTACCTCCATCATGAATATCAATAAACTGCATACACTGAATCGATCTATTTCACTCGGAGTTAACGAAATTCCAGGTGCTTCGTGCAAACTGACATCACTTTCATTCTCATCTCAGCTGCTCTTCCAGCACTGTAAAACAAAATAATCATATCACAAGCATTTAAAAATCGTAAGCTTAATTTTCTTCGAGATGTGTTGAAGTGATATTCTTTGTGAATTCGTTCCTCGAAGGCCCAACAATTATTTGTTTACATAATCAAATCCTCCTATTTGATCAGTAAAACCTGGTAAAACTGAATTTTAACGAATAGTATTTTTCAACATTGTTCATGTCACAAGCAAATGCTTAGTGGCGAAAGCAAGTAAAATGTGCCGTCAATATAAGCTTACTTTGCGTATAAAGTAAGCTTAAGACAAAACGTAGAGATATTAAATGACGGAAACACTGCAGTTTTGTACTCACCTTCAGCAGTTGGCCGCAGTAGGTACACTCGTCTGCTCGTTTTATCTCCGTTCCCTTGTTCTCCGCTATTTCTTTGCCTGTTTCCTCGGCACCTCTCTTGCTATTTTAGTCGCTTTTCTTCGCTACTTTGCTACCAGGTTCGACAGGCGCTTTGCTATACTTTTTCGCCTGCTTTCTGTCCGGGTTTTCTGGATCTCTCGCGATCTCTTTCCCGTCGCAAATCGCTTAAACCCTGTTTCCTCGAAGTTAAGTTTACCCTGCTCTCGTTTGTAGTCATCGGCATAACAAGGAGCCAAAATAAATGTGTTTGTCTCAAGTTCTAACTATCAGACTAGCTGTTTAGACCTCACACTGCAAAATTATTTCGCGCCAGTACTGCGCGAGTTGTCAAGACCTTTCAAGATCCCGGATGTGCGCAACACCGTACGTACGTACGCCGCCGCCGTACGCGCCCGCGAGGCATGCCGCTAGCCATGATGACCATGAAAACTCGGATGCAGAGGTTTCCTATTTTATTTCATGTGTTTTTTTTTTTTTTCATGTGTTTTTTTTTATGGGTATGGTGCTCCGCTCTGCGGCCCTTACGGGCCGCTAAGGAGCTCCGCTATTACTTAGGCCGAAATAAAATATCCTGTAGAACTTAGAATGACCTTTTTGTTTGCTTTCTTCAACAGAGCCAGACATTAACAGTAAATCGGCAAATGAAGCGTTACAGTGTGCCCTGTATTGCCTTTATTAATAAACTTGACAGGTAAATCTATTCAATACTGTGCTGTACAACAGCTTTTACACACATGTAAAAATTAAGTTGCCATCCTTTGTTCTCAATTGTCATTTTGATTGGTAAATTTTGTTCCAAGTGGTCCAGATTGAGTAGCCACAGTTTAAAATGACCAGAATTTAATGAATGATGTTTCTCCATTTTTTTTTAGAATGGGAGCAAATCCAGCTCGTGTTCTGAGTCAAATCAGGTAAAAAACAACTTTACAGTACATGTCAAATCAAAACACATGACATTGTGTGATCATTGTATTGTCAATGTGTGTTTGCCTGAATTATTGTATTATGTGACACAGTTCACTAAGATTTCATCTGTAAAGCCAGAACCACTTTTACAGCATGCTCATAAGCTAGAACCACCCTCTGAAGCTCACCAAGCAACCCAACAATGTAATTGCATACAGATGTACTTGTCAATACATGTAGTACATGTAATTTAATTCATTTAAACAGTCATGCAGATGCTATAGGGACCCATCCACAGACTTAAATGCATGTACATGTACATCAATTGTAAATATTATAACCAAGTTGAACAGTGCAAAAAATTACCACCTGCAAGTACTGCTCAATAGCTTTCATTAATGAATGGTCACATGCTTGGGTTTCAGGTAAAAGTCAGAGTCACCTTGTACAGCATAATAATCAGTTAGTGACAGTGTACCACATAAAAATACTGCTCAAAACAAAACTGTTGAGACACTTTCCATTTTTCCTATCATTTAAGGTAATAATTAATAATTAAAATTCTGTTCACCCCTTATCACGTGAAGGTACATGCACATACACTGTATACTGTAATTAAAGTTTACTAAATAAAGGGCATCCCCTGTTTTTATTCACTACAGAGCAAAATTACAGCACACTGCAGCCTTCACACAGTTGGCCCAATTGGTTTAGAATCGGATCTGAAGGGAGTCATAGATCTTGTGCGATGGAAAGCTTATTACTTTGAAGGAGAACAAGGGTTAGTTAACTTTATATTCTTCTTATTCTGTTTCAAACCCAAAATAGCAATTTTCTTTGTAGAAATATCTTCCCAATTGCAGTATTTCTTTTGCTAAAATGACCAGGCCATTTGAATGGATGAATGTTTCTACCAAACAGATAGCTAAGCCATTCAAATGGACGGATGTTTCTTTGTAATGGATGACCTCAAACTGTTGCAAAGGATGCAACTTTATTCAGAATGGTTTACAAACAGGTTGTAAATGGAATTCCATTTGAAAACAAAAAGCATCACGTTTTTGCATGAATGGCGTCCATGGTAGTTGCTGGCAGCATTCCCCCACCCCACCCTCTATTCTATTTTTTCTTCTGGGACACTGATCTTGAAATTATCAGTGTGACCAGTGCCTAGAATGGGGGCTCATGGCTGGGTTGCAGGGATTTGCCAGCCATGGGGGCAGTACTGGTATACATATGATCTAGAGACTGGCTGGCTGCAATGGAAGCCCTATAGGATACCCTAGCATTAATTTAAGGGAAGCAGCAAGTTAACAGCTATTTAAAATCACCAACAGGTCTAAAATAGTGGAAGGTAGTATTCCTGAAGACATGCTTAATGAGTGTACAAAACGACGACAAGAACTAATAGGTAGGACCTTCTAAGCAAAATCAACATCTTGATAATAGTTACCGGTAGTGCATATTCAACTTCATTCCTGGAGGTCGTGAGATAGAGACCCTGTGTGGGAATCAGGTTGTTTCATAGTTTACTAAGTTTACTAAGATAATTTATTTTTTAAATAGTTTTTATTGATTTTCAAAAGTAGCATTTTTATTTAATAATTAACTTGGGTGTAATCTTATAAGACATTAAAAAAGGTAAAGACTGTGTCCAAGCAAAGTGGCCCGTACAGCCAGAGCTTATCTCGCAGTTTCCATAGCATTAAGCCATTAGGAGTAATTTGCTACTCTCCCCTGGATGGGATGCTAGTCTATTGCAGGTTTACCCCCCAGCAGTAAGTTTGCCGGTACCCATTTATACACCTGAGTGGAGAGAGGCACTATGAGAGTAAAGTGTCTTGCCTAAGAACATAACGCAGTGCCGTGGCCAAGGCTAAAACCCGGCCTTTTGACTTGGAGTAGAGCGCACTAACCAATTAGGCCATAAGACATTTATTAATGGGCTATTTATTCCTTGACAAATAAGCATAATTAATAGAATGTGTTTAATTCATCAGAAACCATTGCAGATGTTGATGAAGTTCTAGGGGAAATGTTTCTGGAAGAAATACAACCAACAGAAGAACAGTTAATTGTAGGTGTTACACATGTACAGTGTAGTTTATTACTAACAAACCACAAGTCTTCAGATCTAGACATGTACTAATATAGTATGTAATTCATAACAATAAGCAAACAAACAGACATACCAGCAAACAATAACCTAAAACATCTCTTATTATAAAAAAACTTCTGAACCTACATATAATTTTGCATTTAGGGCCCTTTTAAAATTCAAGTAACCTTAAATTAAGTCTACAAGTCTCAATTTTAAATGAAATTGTGTGGCTACATGTAGTTCTAAAAATATACAAATTAAAATACTTAAGCTGTACAAACATGCCCACATGGTGAAATGTACTTTTAGTGCTCACTCCACTGGTACATGCACATTGCATATGAATTTATGTGCACCTGATTTGAATAAGGAGGCTTTTATATCACAAGTTTGCAAGAATTTGCCTGTGTATTTTAAGAAGGCTTCTTCACACTTTGTATTCTTTTACTAGGCTGCCATTTGCCGGGCCACCATCAAAAGAAGTTTCACACCAGTTTTTGTTGGATCTGCCCTAAAGAATAAGGGAATTCAGGTAGTCTCCTTTGTATAAAGTGTCATCAACATTTTTGGGGCCTCATTAAGTATTGACAAGGGAACTACATGTATTTACTGGTAGGCAAATTAAAATTATTGTATCATAACCAAAATTCATCTACTGGTATTTTCTTCAGTACTTGATTGCGAAAACTTTCAGAGACAAACAATGCATACATGTATGAACTCAAACGTAATAATGGTTTGTACTTTGGTTTTGGGTTGGGGGTACTGGTGAGGCCCAAGTGGGATTTAGGATGTTTGTTTGGTCATAATTTGAGAAATTATCACGACATACATGTACACGTTCTGTGATTATAGGCACATCCAGGTTTCTTTCATCTATGTTTAATGTGCGTTGTTCCTACTACTGTTCTTTGAAAATATTTTATATCTAAAAAATGTTGCAGTGGTTAATCTTTGTGGTATAGTACAATAATAAAAAAGCATTTTCCGTTTGTCTCACGACGTAGTGTCACTTGTGATGTAGATCGCGACGTTTCGACTGCACACTGCTAATCTTCATCAGGCGATAAGGTCGACTGGTCTGGTGTAACCTTATAAAGCACGCTGCTGCGCTGTGATTGGTTGGTTTTCAACAGCTGTGATGGTGCATTTCGATCCTCGCTGTTCCGGTGTGCTGTTGTTCCCTCAGGGGTCCGCTGTCGTTCAGTTCTCCTGGTGTTGTGTTTTTTGATCGTGGGCATCCATGCTTCGGGAATTTCAATTCCATTATCCCTGTTGATATTGTTAGGGTGAAGTCTTATCTGAATTGCCTCTTTGACCCTGCGTGTGTACCAGTGTGGTTCACGATCAATAAACTTTACTTCATTGCAAAGCATCTAATTAACTTCAGTCATTTTTAACTCGGAAAAGAGTTGTAGTGCGCGAAGTGAATTTCACTCGATTCCTGTTAACATAGGCACGCAATGCGTCCAAGTGTCTTAAGGCCTCTAGAGAATTAAACCTGTTGATTACCGACATTGTTTGGTATATTATTGGATGTATCAAACTGAGTGAAGTGAACTGAAGTGTGGAAAGTTCAGCATAACTTCGGTTTTGGAAAACAAGTTATTTGTCAGTTTTTTGTTTTCATAATAAATTTTCCGAGTTCAGTGGCTTATAGCCACTTTGATGTTATTTTTTTTCCTTTTTCAGGAACAAACAATGTACCAACATTAATCACAACGACTTGGTAACCACTCATCACGAACTGGGCCATATTCAGTATTACCTACAATAGTGGGACCAGCCTTTCGAGTACCGCACTGGCGCCAACCCAGGATTCCATGAGGTCTTGGGTGATACCATGTCGCTGTCAGTTGATACACCGCAGCACTTGGTCTGTTGGAAAGTGTCAGCAATTACACAGGTAGATAAATACAGTATAAGATTTATTGGCAAACTCTTGGAAGTACATGATGCAACAGACGCTTGGGTGGGAGGGGGCAGAGGGGCGTGTTAAGGCGGGACTAAACGTGAATTTTAGTGGAATATCGAGAGGCTTAAAGAAGAGGTAGAAGAAAGAAAATTAGTTTGGAACGCCACCAGACAGGTAACCCCAACGAAAGAGCACCCCAGGTTGTCAGAGGACTGTCTGGTGTCAGTCTACTAATTGCTAAGTTCAAGTTCCAATTTTAAAACATGTACATCAAATTTTTAATATTTCTTATTTCTCGATCTAAATTTTACAAATCCTTTGAGAAAAACTATCTCTCCCAAACATCCCCAGAAATCACCCAGAAATTCAGTTACAAAACACCCCCAAATATGATTTATGGGATGGACATAGGACTTTTGCATTGCTTGAAACGTGAACGAGATATTTCCAGTAAACCCCTGTTAAGCAGCGAAGACATTGTCTTTAGTGTAGCGAGAAAACGAGACCAATGCATTCTTGCCTGAAGACGGTCGAGCTGTGTGGAGATCGATGAGAAAGATGGAAATTTTAAGCTTTGGTAAATAAAATTAGAAAGATGTATAGTAGTATCCCGATTTCTCGAACCTTGGTTGCTCGTAATTCTCGATGTAAACGCGAACCAAGTCGTTTCCCTTCCACAGCAATCACCCTCGATTTCTTGAATTTTCTTTTCACTTAATCTGAGTCCTCGACAGCATTAGAAGGAGCAGGGTTCGTACTCGTCTTGAATACCCTTGAATTTCAGGAGTTCGATTTCAATGCCATGAAGAAAGTACTTCAAATTGGTTTCCGGTCCTTAAAAGTCCTTGATTTTTTTATTGAACGTCAAAAGGCTTCAAGGCAATGAAAAGACCGCCAAAATTAGCGATTCTTTTAGTTCTTCAGCAAGCACATCAACGGCACATCAACGGTACAACAGACTGGAATTCGTTGGTCCTTGAAATTTCCAAGAAGGGTCCTGGAAAGTCCTTGAAAACTCCTTGCATTTTTTGGCCTAAAAAGTGTAAGAGTTCTAAAGGAGAATCCTTTTTTCCCTACCGACTGATCCTTACGGTCTTACAGAAAAAAATTGTTTCTAGTTTTACAAGCTTGGAAATTCGAATTCCAAAGTTCTTCTCATTTTTCGTTGTTTTCACTTTCTCAGAATCCGACATCAACGCCCTGATGAAGATGGCGCTGCGTAAAATCGCTTTTCTGCCATTTGGGTTTTTGATCGACCAGTGGCGATGGAAGGTGTTCAGTGGCAAAATCACTGATGAGAATTACAATACCGAGTGGTGGAAACTGAGGACTAAGTACCAGGGAATAAAACCTGCTGTGGAACGGTCAGAAGCGGACTTTGATCCTGGGTGCAAGTATCACATCCCTGCCAACACACCGTACATCAGGTATAAATTCCAATCTTTGTCATTCTTAAGCATGTTCGACATCTCTCTTCTGATTGGAATAAGCCATATTAGGAACTACAGTGGCCAATATACTTTTTTGACAATAACAGGGAATTCTCGCGTGTTGATTGGTCGAAAGCTAAGGGTGGATGCATGAGATAAAATGACATTACCTGACGCAGGCAATTTTCGAAAAACTGTTAAAATTCCAAAACATTGCAGTGAATGATTATCGCTCATAGGATACAAGGGCGAACAGTCTGTTCAGTTTAGTAGAAACTCTAGAGAATTGCAGTCCAAAAGCTACAATTTTATTTACTTTTAAGTTAAAAACTAGGAGAAATTATCCCTTTTAAAAGCAACGCTATTGTTTAAGTTGTTACTTGTAATTTTACAGTTCAAATAAACATTGTTGTTGTTGTTGTTCAACGCGCGCGAGAGCAAACAGAAAGCAGTGGCAGAACCAATCAGATTCAAGGATTTCCAACAGAACACGGCTGATATTCTACGTAAAAAGTGTAAAAAAAAAACAAGGACAAATTTGGTCGATTTTTAATGTAAGTTAAGAAGCCGTTTATTCGCGCGAGAAAATTGTTTCAATTTTCCAAATCAGCCAGGAAACGTCCATTTTGATCTTGCATACAGTCGAAGCTCTCTTAACGGACACTCTCGTAAGCGGACAGCTCTACTTACGGCCACCTTGTTAGAAACCCCGTTTTTACTCCCTTACAAACTCTGTATTTTTACATTCTTGTAAGCGAACATTCCCGTAAGCGGCCGCGGACACTTTCCCCGAGTACGACTTAGACTTTTTCTTGGTTTTTAAGCTCCCGTAAGCGGACACCTCAAAGAAAATCCTAAAGAAAACTCTGTATTTTGTTTTTATCAATCAACTTCACATCGCCGTTTGTCACAATGATTTTACAGTAATTGCAGTACCATATTTCAGTGTTTTTTTTGTCGTCATCTACGTCCGTCCATCCGGTTATTAGTTTGGCAAGCTCCCGTTAACAGCCATCTATCCCCTCGTAAGCGGCCAGCTCCAGTTACGGACACTTTTTTCGCGTCCCGAGGGTGTCCGCTTACGAGAGCTTCGACTGTACTATGTTCTTGAGATTTGAGAAAGTATTTGTACAACAATCGAGCAATAGATAAGGTGCAAAATCTTTAAGGATTAGCCTCCGCATCTATTAACCTAGGCAGATAGGACCTGTCAGAGAAAACTGCCTTGCGCAAGCCTGAGAACACAATACAATGATCCCGCAGCAGGCCTCAATCCCGGACCACTCAAACCGCAGTCCAGCGTCTTAACTATTAGGGCACTGCGCTTCCCTGCTTACTTACTTATCCCAACTAAAGCTCACAAAATTCGGATTAATTTGTTAAAATAGGCAGAAACTATATAGAAAGGAGAGATTGATTCGAGTGTGGAAGGGCTGTAGGCTTTCGCGCCCGTGTTACTTGCGTACATTTAACCGGGGAAAGGGGGGGGGGGGAGCCTCGAGCAAAATGCCCCATACTGCCGGAGCTTCTCAAGGTTTTTTGTAGCATTAAGCGGCAAGGAATATCCATCGCAGGGTACCCCCCCCCCCCCCCCCAGCATTATTTCGCCGGTACCCATTTATACACCACCTGGGTGGAGAGAAACACTATGAGAGTAAAGTGTCTTGCCCAAGAACACAACACAGTGACCCTGGCCAGGACTCGAACCCAGACCACTCGATCCGAAGTCCGGCGCGCTAATACTACGCCATCGCGCCTCCCAAAGGCCGAGTATGGTATTTTATTTTAATATTTTCTTTTCTTACTAAGGTATTTCATGAGTTACGTGCTGCAGTTCCAGTTCCACAAGGCCGCATGTGACGCAGCTGGTTATAAAGGAACTTTGCACACTTGTTCCATTTATCAGTCAAAGGAGGCAGGCAAGAAGATCGGGTAAGTAAGTAAAAACTGCAAGTGAGCAATGTTCTGTCCTATATAAAAGAGCTTTTCTTAACTGACTGTCAACAGAGTGATACAGAGGTAGGTAAAATCTGCGTCGAGCCAAGTGGCCCATACAGCCTGTTTCTGAAGCATGAGGCGACTAGGAAATATCTCTACTCCTCCTGGGTGGATGCTAGTCCATCGCTAGGATGCTAGTCCATTTTCTTTAGGACCGCTGTAGTAATTTTTTGGAGGACTAGACTCTAAAGACGAACATCGGAATCACGTGTCTCCCACCCCACTGTATCACGTGTCAGACTCCGCACTGGATCACGTTTCGCACGTGCAGTTTTCACTAGGTCACTTGCGCTGCGGGCCATTTCCGAGGTGCCTTTCACTTTGTATTAAAACGAGACCTAGTGAACAACATGTCATACGTTCACTGTCTTGCAAAGCAAACTTTATGAAAGCCGAATGGTGCACAAAACTAGATTCGAAACACAGATAAAAGGACCCTCTGAAATGGCTTAGTGAATAGACCATAATTATTCTTATTCTCAGTATTGGACTGGAACTACGCTTGCAATGGAGATATCATTAAATGAGCTTCATGTCATTTGCATTTGAAAAGATTACCTACATTAGCCTCCATTGCAAGCTCTTTTTATTGGTATGTTTGTACCGAAATGGCCTCACGCGCTACATAAGTTAGCACATTTCCACTCCTGAGACCGTCGTTATACCCTCTGGTATTTATTTTAGTATTTACACGTTGAGATCGTTCTCATTTGCGTTCATGCCCCGGAAGGTCTCATTGGAGGCCTCCTTTTTTGCCCCTCCTTCCTCCTCTTGGCAACGAAAACCTTAAGCATGCTGCACTTCTTCGCATGCGTGGAAATTATTTTCGCCCCATATCTTAGTATCCCCGCGTGTGCCATAGAGGTGCAGCATAACAATGGAAATTCTTCCACTAGTTCCAGTCGAACTATACTGAGAACACAAATATGGTCTTTTACTTGTTATTAAAAACTAGCAATGGCATATTGGAGTTCCTGCATTTTGATTGGTTGACAGCCAATGGTATATGAGCTCAAATACCATAATTGACCATAAATATGGTAGCCGATACAAGTCAACGAAAACAGCTTGTGAGCTAAAACACTGAGATTCTTTGCTCGTTTTTAATAAAACAATTATTCCACTCGCACTTGTTGAATATGAGATCGTTACAGCCATCTATCTTATTGTTACTAATTTTCGCGGGAACTTAATTTCGCGAAAATGGAATGGGCATATTTCGCGGGACTTAATTTAGGCGATTTGGCCAAAAATACGTAATTATCATAAAAATACAATAGAAAACGCTTAAAATAAGTTTTAGCGGGTCTTTAATTTCGCGAATTTTTGAAAATTGCGAAAATTAAGTCCCGCGAAAATAAGTAACAATAAGATACCATCTCATATCCAACGCGCGCTCGTGGAATAATTGTTAAACATACCCATGCACAAAGTCACGTGTCATAAGCGCCAAAGCCCGGGCACTTCATTTATCTCATGCCTAAAATTGCGCTTTAAACATATGAAAGCAGAAGAAATAATGATCAATAATACCATTTTGTCTTGTAGCGATATGTTGAAGATGGGTAAGAGCAAACCTTGGCCCGAGGCCCTCGAGAAGCTGACCGGAAGTAAAACACTGGACGTTGGAGCACTGACTGACTATTTCGAGCCACTTCGTAAATGGATGGAGAATCAGCGAAAGACACTAGGATAAGCCGCACCCGGGTGGGATGAGGATGACGATGTCACCACTACCGTGAAGCCCACGCATACGACCACTGTTGTCGCTGGAGTCTCGACTCTTGCTCCAGTCCTGTTTAACACAATTGCAAGTTTGTTGTTCGCGCTGGTTGTGTTCTCTCGCTAAAGCTCTTCGATAGCTAAGACTTTAAGTAGTTCACTTTACAAACTGTAGTATTCAGATTTTTGGTTAATTTGAGGTGATCATGTTTCTAATAGATCGCTTTTGAAGTAGCTTTTGAGATTAGTATGCAATCGCCTGATTTTTCGTTTCCATTTACCGTGGTTGTAGAAGCTTCCCAAGGTTTTGTCGTATATAGAACGAAATAAATACCATTCTTTCACATTTTGAGTCGTGCGTGTGCATCCTTTAACCAGTTCTCACTAGTGACGCAAGCACAAGCGCAAGCACAAGAGCGATCATGCAAAAAGGACAGATTTTGATCCTTGTGCTTGTGCTGGCCGCAAGCACAAGCATCAAAAAGCAATGCGCTTGTTGTTTTGCTTCAGTCGAAGCCGTTTTCAAGGTGAAAGAGCTGTTATCCATGTGCTTGTGTTTGCGTCGCTAGTGAAGACCAGGTTTAAATAAATAATGACCTCTGCCATTAACTATGAACATGGGCGATCCAAGCGATCGTGATCGCCCCAATCGCTACAGACGTTAGCGATCGAAAGTGTAATCTTTTATATCGCCCCAATCGCAAGAAAACGATGGAGCGATTTTAAGAGAACTTGCCTTTAGAAGCTGGATTTCTCAGTAACAAAATAGAGTTGTGACAATACATAACTAGGCTATTTAGACGATCCTGTTTCATGGTTGTATTTCAGCCCATTAACAATAGTTTTGTTTTATTTTTTGTCATATATACATGCGCTACACACGGGTTTTTCTGATTCCTGTTTCATAGTGCTTTTTAGGTTGTTCTTTAAAGTTAAAGGGGAAAAAATATACGGAAAATGATGCCGCGGACCTCTCCTAGGAGCGTTTTGGGGAGAAGAGTTTAACCTTACGTTATGCAATCCAGCCATACACGATCCCATAGTTAGTAGATTTGTGCATTGATAAACCAACTACTGGTACTTCTGGCACTAAAATATATATATATATTTTATTTTGATTTTCCTAAGCGAAGGAATAGTTCCAACGCTGTGGCATGCCATTTATGATATTAAAACCAAAAAGTTTCGGAACTCTGTAGGTTTTAATATTTCGGCTTTTATTGTTCATGTAAGTAACGGATATGAAGACTGCAGAAACAACGATTCGAATGAACCGCCGAGTGAACAGCCTGACACGTGCATAAGCACGTGAAAGGTCTGAACAAACAGACTGAGCAGACGAAGGTCGAAAGTGCAGAAAACCATCCATAAGACTGACTGACTAGAGGGTTTGCTGACTAGATGGTCAAGAAAAAAGTCCTAATAGTTATGTTTGTGCAAGTAACCGACGCACTGAGTGGCTATGGTGGTTTACTTAGTAGTGATCTGTTGTCCCTATTTAATTTTATCGCTTAGATAAATTACCATTGTTAGTTAAATTGAAGAAATTATAATAGTGAGCTCACTAATAAGTTTTCCTGGATCGGAGTAGATTGTCATGAAAGCTCAGAAAGTCTGCCATTCTCGTCAGGGGCACAGTGACAGACTCCTTAGAGAGATAATTATTTCGCGAAGAGTAAGCTAGAAAAAAAGGGATAAGCGCGCGCGGGAAGACGTTACATTGATCTTTTATCCGTATTGTAACGTATCGATACACTAAAAGCCAAAACAGGGTAAATCTCTCTAAACCACGTTTCAAACTGTGGTACCACAGCTGGCCCTACGTGGCTGAGCTAACTGTTATCAATCTATACCGATGAAACGTTAACAAAATGTTAAAATAAGGCACAATGTAATGACCTGCTAAGTTTTAAAAGTTCGTTGAATGTGTTTTCAAAAAATGATGAGATTGTATTACTAATAAGTGCCGTAAACTAAATAAGCTTTCGCAGCTATGTTTTAAACATTGTTGTTTGGATTAAATTTGGTGAATTGAATCTTTAAAAACAAAAATAACAAACTCACCATCGGAAAAACCGAGCGCTTGGTACGGAACAAACTCTCTTGGCCGTTTACATTTGTTTGCTCGCGAGGGCTGTTTGTACGCGCGTGCTTTTATTTGAACGTCTGCATCTTGCGCGCGCGCAGTCTGGGCTCCAAAGCTAAGAGAGCCGATGTTAGCATAGCTCGCGATTCAATAAAAGCGAGGGAATAATTTCAACGTCGTTGAGTGCTACTTTGATTTTAAAGAAATTTCGGAAATTCGGCTGCTAACTTGCTGACTATCTATTGGTTTTACTTCAGTGGTAGAAATATGTTGTTTATACAAGAAACTATTCCGTTTAAGTTATATTATATTACCTTCAGTTTAAAACTAACTTACTTTATACCTAAAAAATGGTAAATACCACAAAAAGTTATCGAGCCATGAGGGACCTTCCCAGATACATCCTACCGCTTTTACAGGACCCAGTCTTTCTCAAGGCTGGCCTCCTGTGGGTACAAAAAAACAATAAAAAGTGCTGTTCTACAAACATGCTCGTCTATCTCAAGGGCGAGTAGAGGTCTGACACAGCTGACCCACGGGGACTGCATCTTAGGTTGGACATGGTCCGCCATATGGTGGGATATTGATCCGGCATATGGTTTAAAGCAAATTGTTATTTTGATTTTCCTAAGCGAAGGAATAGTTCCAACGCTGTGGCATGCCATTTATGATATTAAAACCAAAAAGTTTCGGAACTCTGTAGGTTTTAATATTTCGGCTTTTATTGTTCATGTAAGTAACGGATATGAAGACTGCAGAAACAACGATTCGAATGAACCGCCGAGTGAACAGCCTGACACGTGCATAAGCACGTGAAAGGTCTGAACAAACAGACTGAGCAGACGAAGGTCGAAAGTGCAGAAAACCATCCATAAGACTGACTGACTAGAGGGTTTGCTGACTAGATGGTCAAGAAAAAAGTCCTAATAGTTATGTTTGTGCAAGTAACCGACGCACTGAGTGGCTATGGTGGTTTACTTAGTAGTGATCTGTTGTCCCTATTTAATTTTATCGCTTAGATAAATTACCATTGTTAGTTAAATTGAAGAAATTATAATAGTGAGCTCACTAATAAGTTTTCCTGGATCGGAGTAGATTGTCATGAAAGCTCAGAAAGTCTGCCATTCTCGTCAGGGGCACAGTGACAGACTCCTTAGAGAGATAATTATTTCGCGAAGAGTAAGCTAGAAAAAAAGGGATAAGCGCGCGCGGGAAGACGTTACATTGATCTTTTATCCGTATTGTAACGTATCGATACACTAAAAGCCAAAACAGGGTAAATCTCTCTAAACCACGTTTCAAACTGTTTTTGATTATTTGAAGCGAAGGAATAGTTCCAACGCTGTGGGATGCCATTTGTGATATTAAAACCAAAAAGTTTCGGAACTCAGTAGGTTTTAATATTTCGGCTTTTACTGTTTATGTAAGTAACGGATGGAGACTGCAAAAACAACGATCCGAATGAACTGCCGAGTGAACAGCCTGACATGTGCATAAGCACGTGAAAGGTCTGAACAAACAGACTAAGCAGACGAAGGTCGAAAGTGCAGAAAACCATCCATAAGATTGACTGACTAGAGGGTTTACTGACTAGATGGTAAAGAAAAAGTCCTAATAGTTATGTTTGTGTAAGTAACCGACGCAATGAGTGGCTATGGTGGTTTACTTAGTAGTGACCTGTTATCCCTATTTAACTTTATCGCTTAGGTACATTACCATTGTTACTTAAATTGAAGAAATTATAATAGTGAGCTCACTAATAAGTTTTCCTGGATCGGAGAAGATTGTCATGAAAGCTCAGAAAGTCTGCCATTCTCGTCAGGGGCACAGTGACAGACCCCTTAGAGAGATAATTATTTCGCGAAGAGTAAGCTAGAAAAAAAGGGGATAAGCGCGCGCGGGAAGACGTTACATTGATCTTTTATCCGTATTGTAACGTATCAATAAAAATTAAAAGCCAAATCAGGGTAAATCTCTCTAAACCACGTTTCAAACTGTGGTACCACAGCTGGCCCTACGTGGCTGAGCTAACTGTTATCAATCTATACCGATGAAATGTTAACAAAATGTTAAAATAAGGCAAAATGTAATGACCTAAGTCATAAAAGTTCGTTGAATGTGTTTATAATAAATGATGAGATTATTTTGTTTTTGAATTATTTTGCGAAAGACTAATTCCATCGCTGTGGGCGCCATTTTTTGATATTAAAACCCAGTAGTGCAAGAACTAGCTAAGTTTTAATATTTCGGTTTTTATGCTTATGTAAGTAATGGATGCATATAACCCCCCAATGAACAAATGAAAGACAGGCCCACAGCAATCATGTACTAAATACACGAAAGCCTGTATAGCCAAAACAAACAGATGAACACGGAGAGACAAGTATGCATCCTAACGGTTGCATGACTTAGATTTTACTTGTTTATTATTTGAATATTTGAATAATTTTTGAATAATTTTGAAGATTCTTTTTTAAAAAATCTTGTTTAGGGTAGGTTACATTTTAAATTTTATTTCTTCTTTAAATACTTCCTTATTTTATTTTCTTCTCTTTTAATAAATACGTTTTGATGAAAATAGTTTGAATGTTTTATAAGTAACTGGGTGTTGGGAAGCAGATTAAGCATTTACCCACTAGGGTGTTTATGAGTAGAGGACTAGTTTTATCTCGGTTGACGTCTTTTAACAGTAGTGTAAAAATAGCTAAAATTAACATTTCGTTTTTTTGTTTATTTATATATCGAGTAATGGACATAGATAATCTCCATAAGCAAAAATGAAGGACAGGCTCCCAAGTAACCATGCACTTACTATACTAAGGTACGATTTTCGGAATTCAAAAAAACGAACACAGAGAGAGAAGTCTGTGTCCTAAAAGCTGTACGACTATAGGTTTTATTTGATTATTTTAAAAATAATTAATGAGATTCTATGTTGGATATTTATAAATTGGTAGGATTTGAAAAAAGGTTTTATGATTATAGCTGGTTTTATTTGATTATTTTAAATTTTGAGATTCTTTGCTGGATATTTGTAAATTGGTAGAATTACTTGATTATTTGGATACGTGTAAATTGGTATGATTACAAAAAGAGTTTTATGTTTCTATTTAGTGCCTGGGTGCTGACCATTGTAAACAGTTTGCTCAGCCACGCAGGACCAGCTGTGGTACTACAACCAATGCCTGGGTGCTGACTTGAAATGCGCAACGGAATGCAGACAAAAACTATAATCACAGTCAGAATGATCATCAGTTCCAGCAAATATTCACATCAATTTGTTTTTGATTATTTGAAGCGAAGGAATAGTTCCAACGCTGTGGGATGCCATTTGTGATATTAAAACCAAAAAGTTTCGGAACTCAGTAGGTTTTAATATTTCGGCTTTTACTGTTTATGTAAGTAACGGATGGAGACTGCAAAAACAACGATCCGAATGAACTGCCGAGTGAACAGCCTGACATGTGCATAAGCACGTGAAAGGTCTGAACAAACAGACTAAGCAGACGAAGGTCGAAAGTGCAGAAAACCATCCATAAGATTGACTGACTAGAGGGTTTACTGACTAGATGGTAAAGAAAAAGTCCTAATAGTTATGTTTGTGTAAGTAACCGACGCAATGAGTGGCTATGGTGGTTTACTTAGTAGTGACCTGTTATCCCTATTTAACTTTATCGCTTAGGTACATTACCATTGTTACTTAAATTGAAGAAATTATAATAGTGAGCTCACTAATAAGTTTTCCTGGATCGGAGAAGATTGTCATGAAAGCTCAGAAAGTCTGCCATTCTCGTCAGGGGCACAGTGACAGACCCCTTAGAGAGATAATTATTTCGCGAAGAGTAAGCTAGAAAAAAAGGGGATAAGCGCGCGCGGGAAGACGTTACATTGATCTTTTATCCGTATTGTAACGTATCAATAAAAATTAAAAGCCAAATCAGGGTAAATCTCTCTAAACCACGTTTCAAACTGTGGTACCACAGCTGATTGTTTTTGAATTATTTTGCGAAAGACTAATTCCATCGCTGTGGGCGCCATTTTTTGATATTAAAACCCAGTAGTGCAAGAACTAGCTAAGTTTTAATATTTCGGTTTTTATGCTCATGTAAGTAATGGATGCATATAACCCCCCAATGAACAAATGAAAGACAGGCCCACAGCAATCATGTACTAAATACACGAAAGCCTGTATAGCCAAAACAAACAGATGAACGATCCCGGGAACACTTATTAGTGAGCTCACTATTATAAATTCTTCAATTTAACTAACAATGGTAATTTACCTAAGCGATAAAATTAAATAGGGACAACAGATCACTACTTAGTAAACCACCATAGCCACTCATTGCGTCGGTTACTTACACAAAGTAACATTAAACTATTAGGACTTTTTTCTTTACCATCTAGACGTCAGTAAACCCTCTAGTCAGTCAGTATTATGGATGGTTTTCTGCACTTTCGACCTTCGTCTGCTCAGTCTGTTTGTTCAGACCTTTCACGTGCTTATGCACATGTCAGGTTGTTCACTCGGCAGTTCATTCGGATCGTTGTTTTTGCAGTCTTCATCCGTTACTTACATAAACAGTAAAAGCCGAAATATTAAAACCTACTGAGTTCCGAAACTTTTTGGTTTTAATATCACAAATGGCATCCCACAGCGTTGGAACTATTCCTTCGCTTCAAATAATCAAAAACAATTTGCTTTAAACCATATGCCGGATCAATATCCCACCATATGGCGGACCATGTCCAACCTAAGATGCAGTCCCCGTGGGTCAGCTGTGTCAGACCTCTACTCGCCCTTGAGATAGACGAGCATGTTTGTAGAACAGCACTTTTTATTGTTTTTTTGTACCCACAGGAAGCCAGCCTTGAGAAAGTCTGGGTCCTGTAAAAGCGGTAGGATGTATCTGGGAAGGTCCCTCATGGCTCGATAACTTTTTGTGGTATTTGCCATTTTGTTAGGTATAAAGTAAGTTAGTTTTAAACTGAAGGTAATATAATTTAAACGGAATAGTTTCTTGTATCAGTAAACAACATATTTCTACCACTGAAGTAAAAACCAATAGATAGTCAGCAAGTTAGCAGCCGAATTTCCGAAATTTCTTTAATATAAGTAGCACTCCACGACGTTGAAATTATTCCCTCGCCTTAATTGAATCGCGAGCTATGCTAATGTCGACTCTCTTTGGAGCCCAGGCTGCGCGCGCGCAAGATTCAGACGTTCAAATAAAAGCACGCGCGTACAAACAGCCCTCGCGAGCAAACAAATGTAAACAGCCAAGAGAGTTTGTTCCGTACCAAGCGCTCGGTTTTTCCGATGGTGAGTTTGGTATTTTTGTTTTTAAAGATTCAATTTACCAAATTTAATCCTAACAACAATGTTATAAACATAGCAGCTGCGAAAGCTTATTTAGTTTACGGCACTTACTAGTAATATAATCTCATCATTTATTATAAACACATTCAACGAACTTTTATGAATTAGGTCATTACATTTTGCCTTATTTTAACATTTTGTTAACATTTCATCGGTATAGATTGATAACAGTTAGCTCAGCCACGTAGGGCCAGCTGTGGTACCACAGTTTGAAACGTGGTTTAGAGAGATTTACCCTGATTTGGCTTTTATTTTATCGATACGTTACAATACGGATAAAAGATCAATGTAACGTCTTCCCGCGCGCGCTTACCCCTTTTTTTTTTTTTTTTTTTTCTAGCTTACTCTTCGCGAAATAATTATCTCTCTAAGGGGTCTGTCACTGTGCCCCTGACGAGAATGGCAGACTTTCTGAGCTTTCATGGCAATCTACTCCGATCCCGGGAAAACTTATTAGTGAGCTCACTATTATAAATTCTTCAATTTAACTAACAATGGTAATTTACCTAAGCGATAAAATTAAATAGGGACAACAGATCACTACTTAGTAAACCACCATAGCCACTCATTGCGTCGGTTACTTACACAAAGTAACATTAAACTATTAGGACTTTTTTCTTTACCATCTAGACGTCAGTAAACCCTCTAGTCAGTCAGTATTATGGATGGTTTTCTGCACTTTCGACCTTCGTCTGCTCAGTCTGTTTGTTCAGACCTTTCACGTGCTTATGCACATGTCAGGTTGTTCACTCGGCAGTTCATTCGGATCGTTGTTTTTGCAGTCTTCATCCGTTACTTACATAAACAGTAAAAGCCGAAATATTAAAACCTACTGAGTTCCGAAACTTTTTGGTTTTAATATCACAAATGGCATCCCACAGCGTTGGAACTATTCCTTCGCTTCAAATAATCAAAAACAATTATATATATTTCTTTTTTTTTTTGGGGGGGGGGGGGCAGAACCCTTTACCAAATTTTTGTTTGGGGGCTACAGACCTCCCCCCCCCCCTCCTACTTTCCCTCCCGTGACTTGTTGCGTGACCAGGAAAAGACATTTTAAGTCACTCGTCAGGAGCGTTCTTGTCTGGGCAGAACCCTTTTACCAAATTTTTGTTTGGGGGGCTACAGACCCCCCCCCCCCCCTCCTCCTTTCCCTCCCGTGACTTGCTGCGTGACCAGGGAAAGACATTTTCAGTCACTCATCAGGAGCGTTCTAGTCTGAGTAGTATAAAACCTTTCTAAACGAGATGGGGAAGGCAGGATACTTAGGTAGGCTGATACTCAGGCTAGCCTGGCTAGGGGCGTTCAAAAGAAGTGCTGACACCATCCGCAATTGATCTGCACACGGATCAAAACATCACCAGGCGAGTTCGTTCAGCCAGATGAGATGATATGTTAAATTTAGAAGCCTGCAAGATTCAAGTACCTCAGCACTAGGTTGAGTCAATTTTTAAAACGGTGGAGGAAGAAGTATCTTTGTTAGATCGGCGCAAATTTCATAAATGTTAGTCAGAAAAAGAAAACGATCAAGTGGAAGATGTAGATGCAACAGACGAGAAAGAAAAGAAAAGGGTGGAGTGGAAAATGGGAGTGGTGGAAGGCCTATTATTACACGACTAAGGCGGTCCGAGGGCCAATAACTGAATCAGCCAATCAGATTACTTTATTTCCGGTCCCGCGAGGGCCGATATTTTCCAAGTATCGGACCGGGTTTTGTCCCGGATGATCCCGCACTAATTCCAGCGCGATTTAGCGCAAGATTTTTGCAAGATTTTTTTTTGCAAGATTTTTTCGGAGTTTTTATTGCTTTGAAAATGAAATGACCTTAAACACAGAAATAATTATAACTTCTTTTTAATAGCGCGCGGAAAAGTTTTACCGCACATTGTTTTCCAGGACAACTACCGGGTAGCAATTGTCACTACACAAAGTTTCCAGTCGTGTAATAAATCTCTTATTAACCAAGCTTGCTCGGGACCGTACTGGGCGAATATTGGCCCTCGGTCTTTTTTGTACGGACCTCGCTGCGCTCGATCCGTACTGTCAAGACCTCGGGCCAATATTCGCCTAGTACGGCCCTCGCGCGTGGTTAATAAGATATATGTACAGTCAACTCCTCTATAACGGACACCTTGGGGACCATCATTTAGTGTCCGTAATAGAGAAAGTCCGTAGTAGCGAGATTTATTTTCAGTAATTCTTATTCGCCGGGACTTCATCTCCTGCCCGTAATAGCAAGGCGTCCGCAAGGCGAGAGTTGACTGTAACAGGGACAGATGGAATCGCTAGAGCTAATGTCAGAGTTATAACAAAGGGGAAAACGACCTTCACCTCTCCAGAAGAGTGGAAAACTCTATCCGTTTAGCCTACGTAGCTGGCGGTTTTGTTGGGGTTTAAATTAAAGCGCGCACAAACAAGCAACAAACCCGCCAGCTACGCAGGCTAAATTCGAAATAAGTGGACGAATGAAAAACTTTATTAGGGTCAAAACCACATAGCTAGGGAAGAATCCCTTACTAATTTGGGGACACATGATTAAAAAATACAAAAATGTGACAATTAATAATATTAAAAACTGTGTTAAATATCAATAGTAATATAAAAATCTAATACTACATTAATTCAAAAAATAGTTGGTCTAAAAGTGTATAAATGTTAAAAAAATGATATGATGCTGAATAAAAAATTATACAGTAAATCCGTTTGAGATTCGGAGCAAAGTTTGAGATTACGAACAAATGTTTGTAATCGCGGTATAGAAATCCTACAAAGAATGTCCCTCATCAAAATGCGGCTCTAGATACCAGATGGAGGTCAGACCGGGGGGGGGGGGACTCCGATATGAAAGGGACGGGGATGCTCGTAGTCTCGCTTAGAATGTAAATTTCGGACTTTGGTTCTCGCTTAGGGTGTTCTGGGGAAAATGGCAATAGTTTTTAGCCGTCAGAGTCTCGTTTAGGGTTACACACGAAAAAAAAATACAAATATAACTTCTTTTTTCAGAATTTTGGTACCTTTTAGAGTTCTAAAATAGCTTGAATCACGCCCAGATTGGTCTCTTTTAGGGGTTCATTTCAACATTTCCGACAATCATTCCCTTCTCTTTAACATGGAAGTACCCCCCCCCCCCCCCCCCCGGGAGGTCAGAAGTAATGTTTCAATCGCAGAAGAGTCAAGGAGGGGAGTAGTGCAGTTATATTTCCATTCGAGATTACTTTGATCTATTACCCGTTTTACTGAGTTGTAGTGTTGGTTGTCTGAGAACCCGTATTACCCGAATTTAGCTTACTTTCTTCAAAGATTGTTAAGTAAAACAAGGCCGAAAACAGGTATTCCTGCGTAGGAGTCTGGGTTGCCTGTGTAAATGGCCCAATCAGTGCAAGCTTTGAAGGCTACCTCTTTGGGGAAGACTAAGTTCCAGTGTTGACAAAAATGGCGGCAGCGAAGGTGTGGCGGAAGTAACAAGCGTCTTTAGCTACGTTTTATTCCCAAAGGAAGGCACTTCACTGTCAGGTAATTAGTGTTTTACTTTTGTTAGTCTGTGGCTTTTGGTCTCTGTTGCTTTTACGAGGATGTAATGGTTTACAGCGCCAGTAGTGCGACCAGACAGTTTTTCTGCACTGCAGCGTAAACTGAACACTTCAGTCCACGATTTCTTTTTTCCAGAAACGTTTTGGAACTTTCCCAGCGGGGATTTGGATAGGCTAAGAAATAATTTGACGTTTTCCCTTAGTTCTGTTTTATCCTTTTGAGATAAGGAGAACTCAACTTCGCAGCAGCATATTTATTTGATTCACACTGCATAATTATTCATAAAAAGAACTCAAATTCTTTCACACACACACAAACTTAAGTTATAGTTTAGCCATGCAGAACGAGACTGTCAAGATGTTTGCATAATTAGCGTGGTTTGTGGAATTATCTTCCCTATTAAATATTATATGTGTATTAAACTTATTTCAAATTCTGGCCACCCAATTCTTGATGTTTCAGAGATGTAGCTCAACAAAGTCTGCTGTTATTTTATGAATCTTCATGTGTTGCACACTAGAGATGTCACGCCTGACTACTTTTCAAATAATTTTAATTATCAACTATTGTTAATTAAAATTGCATACATGTAAAGCTATGTAAGAGCGAAGTTTGTGTCATCTGTGGCAGTTTAACACAAGCGGTGTCCTTAATAATATCGCTTTCCTGCAAAATCCAAACATGAAGATTACAATAAAGTTATTGCAAGTGTAAAGCGCAACTTGATCCCAAGTGCAGACAGGTGGTTCAATGAGGCAGAGCACAAGAGACAAGAGCAACAGACACCTCATTAATACTCATGTTCTTCTGCCCCCTTGAAATAATTGACATAAAAATATTGGCATACTCACTGAGTCACTTACAATACATTAGGTGACAAATGGCGTTTCCATACTGAGCTCTACAAATTTCAGTCGAACGTTTCGGCAAATACGGTAACTCAACAACAGAATACAAGAGAAACCTGAGTGGTCTAAGCTAAAAATAAATACACGAAACAATACACGATGCACAAAACCTTCGAGTGAAATAAAAAGTGTCAGTCCGAGTCAAGCATTACAGTATTGTGCAAAAGTAATGCAAACAAATTTCGACGAATTTCCTGCCTTTTCGGAGCTTTTCGAAGAAATTTCGCTCGCAGCGATATTTCTTCGAAATTTTAGCGAATTATCGTGACACCTATTGTTTGGAACGGCGCGAAATGTCGAAGGCGTAGTTCGCTCACCTCGACAACTCGTTGCGATCTTTCGCGCGATAGTTCGCTCATCTCGAAAATTCGCTGCGACCTTTCGCGCGATAGTTCGCTAACCTCGACAATTCGCTGCGATCTTTCGCACGATATGTCGCTTACCTCTACAATTCGCTGCGACCTTTCGCGCGACATTTCTTTCTGTCGGTCTTTGTGTTTACGGCAAAGTTCACTGTTAGAAAATACACGATCTTACGTTCTCCACAGCTAGCTTGAGAACATAGGCAAAATCTTTTTGTAAATTCATATTACAATCTATACCAAAGGTTAAAACAAACTTACCTGGCTAGTTTCCAGTGTCGCGTACTTCGGTATGGCATATCAAAGTTTTGCGGGTTCGCGATCTCGGGTTTCAAGTTACAAGCGAAATAATTCCAATGCATCAAGCGATAGTTTTGAGTCAATTCGAGTGAACTTTTTTGAAGGCAGAGTATTTCACTGATTGAATAAACTTTATTTACGTTGTAAAACCCAGGATTTTTCTTGTTTTGAAATCATGACGGGACGCCTGATTTAAATACAAATCAACGCGGCCGACAAATTATCGCACGTGTGCTGAATTTGCATACGGTCACGTAATGTTTACGAAACCTTTCGTCTTTGTGAAGAGTCATGATACTTTTTCTGCTTCTTTGCCATCTTTGCTTTAACAACATTTGATTATCGATACGCGTTTTATTCAAGACTAAACTTTAATTCGACAGGTATTCCCAAAATATTTTTAACTTTATGGTATGCAAACATCAAGCGCTTTTGATTTGAGGTCAAAAGGCAACTCCCATGGGAATACACTGTCACTCTGGATCTTTCTTGGAATGAGAGTAATGAATTGGAATAAGAGTAATTTTCCCTACCTTCCGGGAAAAACTTTCGATTCACAGACTTCATAATCGAAAAGTTTATGCCTGATGGAACTCGCGGCGGATGGAGGATTCACAATTTTTTTTTACCGGTACTTTCGCTTCGACGCTTGCAGAAAATATAAACGCACGCATGCAAAACTTGAAACTCGTGCCCGCTTCTTTGCCTACTACCAACGACGAAATTGTTTCCCACTAAAGTTAACTAGAAATGCTTTGCACATCGCTATAATTTTGCCTTTAATTCTGAAAATACCTTAAGTGGAAATAGCGGCCGTGTGGCAGCGTTCCGACAGGCCAGAAGCGAGATGTTTATCAAGTCATTGCGTTACACACCCGCATTTGTTTACGACCTGCATAACAGCAATTGAACACAGATGTTTCAGATTAGAAATAAACCATTCGACTTCGCCTTAAACAGTGTTATTTTATTCAATCGACTGTTTTTGATTGCTGTCGTTCGAGGCCGTTCGATACTTCGAAATGCAGAATGAAGTGTTTTCCTTTATAGCGATGCTGTTACGATAATTCGATGAATTATTGGTCTTTTTTCTAGCGAAATATCGCTCAAAGCGTCGCGAATTGTCGTTGTTGAACGACAATTTGTTCCTTCGATCTAGCGAAATATCGCTCATAGCGTCGCGAATTGTCGTTGTGGTAACGACAATTCGTTGAATTATAGGCCTTTGTTCTTGCGAAATATCGCTCAAAGCGTTGCGAATTTCATCCCGAATTAGCAAGCGATAATTCGAAGAAATGTCGGGAAAACAAAGAACGAAATTCGCGCTTTTCGTTTGCATTACTTTTGAACAATACTGTAGCTTATTGACTTAATACTATTTTTATCATCCAATTACAGGTTGGTGCCATCCCTGTATTCAGCCGCTGCTAAGGTGCGGCGGAAGTAACCGGCATCTGTAACTACTTTTTGTTCCCACAGGAAGGCACTTTACTGTCAGGTAAATAGTGTTCTGCTTTTGCAAGACTGTGCTTTTTAATCAATGTTGTCGTTTGTGAAGGTGTAATGGTTTGCAATGCCAGTAGTGATACTAAACAGTATTTCGGCGGTCAGGTGATGTGAAAGTAAAACTGCACTGTAGCATTAACTAAACAGTTAACTATTCCTCTTTCCATAAATTGTTCTTTAAATAGAACTTTTTTAGTGATGGAATGAATATGTTTTTTCAAGAGGGGCTGGGAGTATGCAAAATAATTTTGGAAATTCCAGAGTGGAGGTTTATTTTTTCTAAATTGTTTTCATGATAAAGCACCTTCCAATAATGTTATGGCCAAGGTAAACTTTTGAATAAAGCAATTATTAATTTAATTAATGTGTAATTTCTTTGAATTGTGCTGGGTTTTATAATAAATTCTGTAATTTGAGATTGCTTATGCAAAATCACACTGTTGTGTGTAATATCAGGTAATAATTAATTATCAGAAGCCCTGACTGTTGGGCGTCGATCGCACGCATAGATACGAAAAAGCCGCTTACGTCCTTTCAGAATTTTTTGTGTAAATTATGCACACCTGTGCATGGGTTAATGGGAACTCTGGACTTCAACCTGGTTTTCAAGTCAGAAGTGCGGCGCAAATGCAAGTATAAATGGAATCATACTTTCATTAATTGCACATTTACTCGAACCTTCTCTCGTAATGTCATTGATTGGTTTAATGTTTAAAATGGCTCTAGTTTCCAACCGGATACGAAGGAAATGCTTTTTTCATCCTGTAAATACCCAAACAACCTGGTGCTAGAGAGAAAAGTCAATTACACCCTCCTCTTCATGAAATACTATTAAATATAAATTATATGCAAGTAAGCTAAATAACAGTTTACTTTGTCTGACTGATTTTAGCAACAAACTCAATCTTAAATACAAAGTGGAAAATCTGACACATTGACACCAAGCTAATCTTTAACTATTAAACTCCTCTTTTATTTTGTAAAGTAGTATCGTTTTCCCCTTTTCATTTTTTGGTTTGTTTTTCGATCCTATAGACTTAATGTAAGTAGTGTTTGTTTCTTCTCCTGCTCAGCCTCAATAAATTATAATTTCATTTTAGTAATGTAAGTAACTGTCCCGTAAGTAATGTAAGTAATCAATTTGTAAGTAGTCTTTTTTTCCTGTAAGTAATGTAAGTAACTGTCCCGTAAGTAGTGCAAGTAATCGATTAGTAAGTAGTCTTTCTTTTTTTGTAAGTAATGTTTGTAACTGTACCGTGAGTAGAGGTAATGTAAGCAATCAATTTGTAAATCAGTTTTTGTGTGTGTGTGTGTGTGTGTGTGTGTGTGTGTGTGTTGCAATTAAATTAATAACAAAAAATAAAATAAAAATAAATGGAAGTGATGTTGACACGTTCAAAGCGGAGGCAAGGAACTTAAGATACGCAGACAAAGTTTGAGCATTTTCCATGGTGGCAGACAAAGACTTCATACTTCGCTTGCGTTTAGCAATGTTTAGAAGCACAAAGAAGTGTGAGAAAATATAGTCAGTCAATTCTCTGTTCCTTGTGCTTGCATTTGTATTTGCATTTCTGTCTGCATTGTAATTGTTTGCTATGTTTTTCTTTGCATTTGTGCTTGCATTTGCCTTTGTGTTTGCATCGCTTGTGAAACCAGCCCTTCAAGTTATTAATTTTTTTTCAATTTTTTTTTTCTTTTAGAGAACATTGTCTTCATGGCCTTTGCAACACCATCCTTTCCTTCCACCAAAGAAGCAAATAATTATGAACGGTTATGTCGTCTTCTGGTTGGCATTGGATCGCAGGTTCTAAGGGAGACCTTTGACAGAGTACGCCCACCTGGAAGCCTTCACACAGTTTTGGCTGATCCTGCAGTTCATGCTAAATTACAATCACTCCGAAAGAAAAGAGTTCTAAGTACCCCACAATGGAGGAAACTATATCCTGTAATCAAATCTTCAGTTTTATCAGCGAACTTTGACCCCACCCTTCTGGTTGTTCTTCTGAGGAATATTTGCAGCCTGGTTCCTCCTGCCAGTGGCTGGGATAACCTTCCTCTGGTAACAGACACAACTCTTCAGGCTGACATTGCCCGCATCAAGTTCTACCGAGACACAATTTACCACAGTCATGGCAGTGACGCTTCAGTTGATGATGCAACATTTGGTGTCCACTGGAAGGAAATCAAAGACACCTTAGTGCGACTGGGAGGAGCATGCTACCGTGATGCTATTGATGATCTTGAAAATGAAAACATGGACCCTGATTTTGAGGATCACTACCAGGAACTACTTAAACAGTGGGTGGAGGGTGAGGACAGCATTAAGGACAAATTAGATGAAGATGAGAGAAGAAACAAGCTCAGCAAGTTGGATGACTTGGAGGAATTGAATGTCAATTCTGAAAGGAAAATAAAGACAAAAGGTTGGTGCAATTTTTAAAGAAGGATTTGTATGTAAAAGATAAAAGTGCTTCTGTAAAAAGAATTGTTTGTGTCACCGTTTTCAGTGTCTTTTTCGGCCGTTTTGGGGGCGATTTGAATCAGCGAAGGCGGTTTACGTTGCGAGTCTTAAACAGTAATCGGTCTGTCACAATGTCAATACGACGCACGTCAAGTTTCAGTTATTATTAACTCAAGTTACTAACATCATTAACTACATTGTATTAACTCTCTTCGCGGGGAGTTTCGTGTTTCAATTTAACGGTCACGAGAAGAGAAGAGAGACCTTGTCTTCTTCTCTCTTCTCTCCTGCGAGGGGAGTTAATAGTTAATAATAATGAGAAATAATTGAGGCGTGTTGTATTGACATTGCGACAGACTGATTACTGTTTAAGACTCGCAACATAAACCGCCATCGCTCTGATTCAAATCGCCCCCAAAACGGCCAAAAAGGACACCGGAAACGCAGGTAAACATTAAGAGCATTTTTATTTTAAGATTATGTATTTTACTAATACAGCGTTTGGGTCCCCTGTGTTTGTGTCATATTTATTAGCCCAATTATCATGGGCTGTATCTCCTGTCCACAGTACCTGCTGAAGCTCTCCCTCCCCACCCCCACAACTCTATAACACACATGAGCAGTTTTATGGTGTCTGGCATTCAAGTAAGGCCATTTTTGCCTGCAGAGTTAACATGCTTCCTGCCCTCCCTTTTGGTTAGTACCGAGTTTGGTCAGTATTCAAGTGACTATTTCAGTGTGAGAGTGCTTCTGGTGGCCAGTGGCTGCTCAGGAAAAAATGGTCTCTATAAGGAAAACTGTATACCGTAAAAACCCACAGATAAGCCGCACCTTTTTCCCCAAAATCTTCGCTCGATATCGGGGGTGCAGCTTATCTGCGGAAAACATTTGAAAAAGGTGTTCGTGTTTGCCCCAGTCCTTTTTTCGCGTCCCATCGAATGCCTGGTTACTAAGCTACAAACGTTCTGCATACGCAAGATCTTGTTGTCACAAAAATCCATGGAAAACTGTGTTTAATGAAGAAATACCTGTCAACAAAATACCAGAAAAAGATCAACCATATGTCAAAGTTCCTGTTCCTTATATTAAAGAGATGAAATTGTGGGTAAAACTGAAGTATTATTCGTTTCAATGTTTACTGAGTTTACGTTCGATGAAGAAGACTCCTGATCATGATTCTTGACTTTATATTTTCTTTGATTTACGTCAAAAACCTTTTTCTTCCAAAATTTGAGTTTTTTTTTCTTTTTTATTATTAATTTATTGCAACACAAAAAACACTACTTACAACACAAATACATACACTACTTACAATGCTTCTTACAATAATTTGAGTTGCTCAATTCAGGGTGCGGCTTATCTGCGGGTGTTTATGGTATCCTATTTTTCAAATTTAGCACATTTAATCTTAGTAGATGTACTAAGTCTTTTATTTCCTTATATTTATTCCTCTTCCAGACACAGAAACTAAAAGTTTGGAATGCCCACCTAGAATCAGTATCAAGATTCCAAAGATGAGCGATCTTCCTAACACCAGTTGCTCTTGGAACATTGTTGACCTCCCGATCGACATTCTGATAATGACAGTGGAAGATTGTGAGTTCTTAAGCTGTTTTTTCTATTTGAATAAACCCTTCAAGAGTTACCACAAAGGCATTGGCTATGTATACTTTGGGTCGATTGGTAGTGACCATGAGAAGAAAAGGAAAATTGCATTAATGAAGTGCTCCAAAGGTTCCGCTGATCCTGGAAGTTCTTTATCTGTTGTGAAAGATGCAGTCAGGGTACTGAGACCCAGAGCTGTATTTTCCGTTGGCGCCTGCAGTGGATTTAATCGTGGAAAAACCAAACTAGGAGATGTAGTTGTGTCTTCAAAGCTAATAACACCTTCCTACAAAACTCCCCCAGGCAGAGATATTGGCAACCTCATCAAGCATATAGCTGATGGATGGACAGCGCCTTTGGAAAACCCAGATGAGCAGGAAGTAAGAGTACACTGTGATGGGGTGGTTCTGAGTATCCAGAAGCATGTCAGTGGTGGATGGCAGTATGAAGAGATTATTCAACGATATCCTGAAGCAACAGCAGTTGAGATGGAAGGCAGGGGTAAGACTTTTTAAGATGGTTTCCGTCCAACATTCGAGCAATACAGGCAAAAATAAAGTTAGCAATGAGACCTCATAGCATGGTAACAGTTTGAGTACAGCTGAGCTAACAAAAACCCACCAAAACTTTTTCACTCAAGCCGACCCCACGAGAGAAAGATGGATTTAAAATTATCTCTGCCTTGTTCCAACAAAAGGTGGCCGGCCGGCTGACAGAAAGGCTTGAAATTCACCAACAGCCACCCTCCCTCCCCCTGAGGTTCCCTTGGCTAGACCAAGAGGCTAGGTGGAGTGCCTAGTCAAGCCCGGTAACAGCCAAGCTGCCAGGGGGCTGCAGCTAGCTGACAATTACAAGGCAATCCTCATAAAAAAATACCATGACACTGCTGTGACAGGCAAAGTCTGGTGAAAATGACACAGAACACTTGACTATGACCACCCCCCCCCCCCTAGCAAGCCAGCAATTCGACGCCTGACCCTGGGATCCCCAGGGCTGCTAGCTCTACCCCTCAGCTACCTGCCACGACCTTCCATGATGTTGCCCCTCCCCAATTTTTTCGTGCTGGACTGGCTTGAATCCCGACTAACATCGACCTTCAAGCACAGTTCGCGGAGTCCACATTTTGCCAAATCAGTGTTGATCTATGTTTCAGTTAAAACTGACATTTTACGCCGGTTCAAAACAAAATGGCACTTGTTTTGAACATGAGCAGATGAACGTGAGCAGATTTTTGGCACTTAATTTTTGCACTCATTGCTCGAACTTTCAGCGGAATGTGTCTTAATTATTCGTCAAGCAGTGTTGTTTGGTGTGGCAAGGTCGAACTTAATATTATCTTTTTGTCTTTCTGTATGTTTTGCATTCCTATTGCAATGGCAGTAAATTTCAAAAACATTTATTTTTGTATTACTAATACTAAACTACTCTGTAGTTTTATGCACCTTATTAGTAAAACGTGAATCCTGTTTTATTTGGTAAGGATAAGGATTAAAAGAGTTGGCTGTAAATTCGGTTGTTGTTCTTGTAAACAATATTATTAACATGACTCCAGGATCCAGGATGATACATGTACAAACATTTTTAAATGTTGTCATTTTCCAGGTGTTTTTGCAGCAGCTCATGATCTAAAGACAGAATGGGTTGTGGTGAAAGGCATCAAAGACTATGCAGATGGCAGTCAATCTTCAAATGATCAGAGAGGAACTTTTGCATGTGTGATGGCAGCATCTGTTGTGGCCAACATTTTGAGCGATCCTGTCATATTCGAAGAATGGCCCCATTATAGTCCAGGTAGTGCTTTTCGTCCTATTCATATCCTTCCCCATTTTTTTGCAAGGCAAAAAATATTTGGATTGTTGTTTGCAAACAAAAGTATAGCTACAGTGTAAGTGCTAACTCTGGGATCTCACCAACATGGCCAAAAATACATGTAGTTATGGAAACCGATTCCAACTCTTCAGTTGTACTTTGCCTGTAAAATGTTAGAAGAGGTACATTACCTTTGCAAGCTTTAAGGTTCTGTACACTCTTTCCTATCTGCGTGGACACTATTATATATATTAAAAGAAGGACAGTCCATTCTGTCCAAAAGAAACACCAATTGAGTCAAGTCTCTACCTCTACAATAGAGAACTCTTCGCCATCGTTGAAGCCCATATTTCACTATTCTAAGCATTTAGTAATGCACAGTAGTTCTATGTAACTGATCAGTGAAACAGGATATTATTTGGTTATAATTATCATTTGTTTTAATTATTTGTTGCAGATTCAAATGGATCACTCATGCCAGGTGAGAACAAACTAAAGTGAAAAAAAGTAGCAGAATTGGGAAATGCTGTAATGTGAAAGGATAGAGCTTTTTTCATGTGGCCACTTATATTATGCACTATTAATTAAAAATTGGTTCGTGCATATGGTGTGTATATTGAGTTATGGATGCACATGGAAAGTTTGGAGAGCACAAAGTATGTTGCTTCTTGAGTGCTGTGCAAACTTTCCAATTGCATCCATAACTCAATATACACACAGCTAAAGCATGAACCAATTCTTTTAAAACATAGCAGTTCAAAGTTGTGCGTGAAAACAGGTTTTTTGGGCCTTCTCAGATGCTTATGTCTATGTTATCAGGAGGTGCGCCTGTTTCGTTTAGTTTTCCTGGGTGCTCTGGCAAAAGTGAAAACGCCAAATTGCAGTAAAGACTATCAAAAGTAAGCGATGGGAAATAAGAGCTATAAAACTGGACAGAGCTAAATGCAACTGCACACCTCATCTGATATACCCACAGCCGTGTGTATGTTGCGTTAAGCTTTGCTTTTTGGCTGTTTATCTTATAGAAACTCAAATTTTGTTATAATAAAGGGACGTCCCTATACTCATTCAGGAACAACGGCACCTTGTTTATACGCGATAATTCCTTATAATGTTATCATGTTTACATTCATGAGTGCTTGCTAAATTCACTTTTCTGACAATTTATTGGTAATTGAGCCATATTTATTTTGCAGAAGAAATTCATTACCAATTCAAAACAAGAAAAAAGGGATCGGCCACCATACTAATTTATGAGAAATTGACGATTTACTTCTCCGGTGACTCAAGAAGAAAAAAGCTGCCATTTTTTAATCAGCACACAAATCACTCGTGAAATTATGCGCAGACAGGATGCGTGAAGGTTCATTACTGCCGATTTCTCCTTTTAAAGGGACAGCGTCACTGTTAGCACATGTGTAAAATTACGTTTCACAACGGCTTGAAAGTTTTTTGGTCTTTTCCTTTGCTCGAATAAGGGCGTTTAGTAAAATTTGCGCTCTTCAAATGCGAAGTTTATTCCAGGGCGGCGCTTATTTTACAATTGGACCAACAAAAAATTATTTTCTTTTAATTTAACTAGCCGAAGCGTCTTGTGATTGTCAGCAATTGTCTCTTCCGGCACTTTAACAAGAGTCAATAAAATTAGTTGTATGCAAGGCCTTCACAACAGAACTGCGTATTGCAAGAATCTGCGAGTGGTAAAATATAATCGCTTTGAACTGAAGAACATCGCTTTTGATGAAAAAATTTGCAGTGATGTTTTAGAGTTGCTTTGTAGTGTTTTTTGTTCATTTATTTATTCATTTATACGCATTCCTCATATAAGCGTCGCATCTGAACCGCGGCGTTTACTCGGGGTGCAAAGCTTGACCTTTTTTTCCGAAATGCGGCGCTTATTCGAATAAATACGGCACAGTTTACCATGCTTTCAATTCTGTGTTATGATTTCAATACCAGTGACAACCACTCACCTTAAAAAGTTGACAAAAAAGAAGCTTTTAATGGTTAATATTGTTAACTCTTTTTTTCTTTCATTTTTAAGCTGTGAGTGCCTACACAAGTGCTTTGAAAGCGTCTATTGGAAACCAAACAGAGTTCCAGCCCAAACTGATGGCCTCCTCAACGATTTCTCACCCGAGAACAGATGATATATTCACTGATCTTCTGATACAGCATGGTAGGAAGGCTCTCAATAAGAAGGGCATGAGATCAACAAGACAAGAATTGTTGCATCATTATGGGCAAGTCAGTGGAACCCGGGTCGAAAGTTGTGCAGAAATATTCCTTTGCAGTACTGAGGGTGAGCCTAATCCCAAATCTATTCTTCTCACTGGGAAAGCAGGGATTGGAAAGACTCTGTTTAGTCAAAAGCTTGTTCGGGATTGGGCTGATGATAAACTTTTTCAAACACAAGCAAATTTGAAGACTCCAGATATCAAGTTTGCGTATTTGTTGACATTTCGTCAACTGAATTTGCTTGGAAATGACAGGTTATCTTTGCTGGAACTTTTAAACTGTTCTTCAGTTCTGGACGAAATGTCGAACATTGATAACTCATTGTTTAAATACCTTGTTAATCACCCTGAGGAGGTTTTGATTATCTTGGATGGGTATGACGAGTATTCACAACAAGATTACATCGCTGGTAACTCAGAAGAACAGTATCCAAACAATGCTAGTGAGGAAATGCCAGTAGCCGCACTGTGTGCCAAACTTATCAAAGGCAAGATGTTGAGAGAATCTGTTGTTATGATCACATCAAGACCGGACGAATCCGATAAAATGGGAGGAATTCACTTTGACCAATACGTGGAAATTACGGGGTTTTCTCCGGAGCAGGTGAAAGAGTACATTGAGAAGTATTTCAAAGAAAACGAAACCATGAAGAACACCGTACTTGAACATGTCATGAACAATGAGAATCTTGTTAGCTTTGCTCATATTCCAGTCCTTTGTTTTCTGATGTGTTTCTATTTGGAATATACTCTTCAAGAATCCAAGAGCACTGATCTTCCTGTGTCAGCAACTGACATTTATTCTGAAGTTGTCAACATTTTTGAGCTAAAACATAATGCCGAGTCAGAATATAAATCGAAAGAAATTCCTGAGGAACACAAGGCTTCAGACGACATTGAAAGCACATTGGATAAACTATCAGAGTTAGCAGCTCAACTGCTTCTTCAGCAAAGGCCGATTTTTGACGAAAGAGACATGAAAGTAAAATTCAAATCGGAAGAAATCGAAAAACTAAAAGGAAGCGGTCTTCTTCATTGTGGCCCTCCTTTCAGGAAATCTGCTTTTGAAACCACAAAACAGTTAAGTTTTACCCACCTGACCATTCAAGAGTTCTTGGCTGCTCGTTGGTTTGTAATGAGAAATGAAATTCCAGAAGTAAAAGTGTCTGAAATGGTTATGCTGTTTATTGCTGGTATTTTAGCAAAGAAAAGAGATGACAAACTAATGGAAAGATTACTGGGAAGTATTTCTTGGATCACAAGGCAACCTCATCTCCTGAGAGCAAAGTTTCTCAGCGAATATCAAGACAAGGAATTTGCCAAAAATGTCATAAAGAAATATCCCCATCACTATCACTCTGATCAGTTCAGAATGAGTTTTGCGGATTTAAATGATGTGGATTGTATTGCAGTTTCATTTTTGTTAGATGTTATTAGTGAACTGAATGAAGAGGAAGCTGCTACAGCACAACATGAACGGTCTGAACAGTCCTTTAATGTAAACAGTTTGAAAATCGCTGAGTCAGCTCTGACACTGTCTGGAATAAAACAAATCTGTGAATCACTGCAGAAAGAACACTGTGACATTACCGAACTGTTACTACGGCTGGCTTTTAATCATTTCAGTGATACCGTTATTATCAGACTGTGTGAAGCATTGCAGCATCCAAGCTGTAAAGTGACTACACTAGATCTGAGTGATAATGAGATCACTGATACCAGTGTTGCCAGGTTGTGTGAAGCATTACAGCATTCAAGTTGTAAAGTAACCACATTAGATCTGAGTGCTAATCAGATCACTGATACCGGTGCTCCCAGGTTGTGTGAAGCATTACAGGATCCAAGCTGTAAATTAAACACACTTGCTCTGAGTTATAACCAGATCACCGATACCGGTGTTGCCTCGTTGTGTGAAGCATTACAGCATCCAAGCTGTAAAGTGACCACACTACATCTGAGTGGTAATTATATTACCGATACCGGAATTGCCAGGTTGTGTGAAGCTTTACAGCATCCAAGCTGTAAAGTGACCACACTAAGTCTGATTGATAATCAGATCACCGATACCGGTGTTACCAGTCTATGCAAAGCACTCAAACATTCAAATTGTAAACTGAACTCACTAGACCTGCGGGGCAATCATATCAGTGAGTAAAGTAAGGAATCTCTAAGAACTCTTGTTCAACAGCACAGACCAGGTTTTAAACTCTATATCTAAATAGTTATAAGAAAGCGTTACAAATATCAACAGAATTCACATGTACATTATGATGAACATAATATAATTTATAAAAGAAAACGCTTTTTATTCAATTTTAAAATTTGTGTCAATAGTTATAAGGTTTACAAGGAACTGTAAATATATTAATTAGCGTTGGATAATGAAGTTTGTTATTAAGGAACTTAATGCCCTGCTCGTTGTAATTTAGCAATGAAGAAAAAGGCAACACTGAGTATTGTTACGTTTTGTAAATAAAAGTTTTGGAATGGATAAAGACTGGTATTGTTTGTTTTACAATTGTTAGGGGGGGAGAGGTGGGTAAAAGAGATCATTAGAGAAGGCTTGTAAGAAAAAAGTTAGTTCTGAATGACTAATGTGCGAGGCTGTAAGACGGAGCTTATTTTTGCGAGCACTACTTTTTGCGTCATTTCCGACTGTTTCCTGTCTAAATAACCGTATTTACTGGAATAATCGCCGTAGCGCTTAATTTTTTCGCGCCTCAAGTGTGGCGCTTATTTGAAATTTGGACGCCACAAAGAATCTTATCTTTTAGAGTAATTGAAAATAGCGTCTTTTGATTGTTAGTATTCGTCGCTTGCTGAAGATCAGAGAGAAATGGCGATAGCTGTCCTCGCAAAGCTCGCGGCCCAGGCCGTAGGCTGGGGGAAGTCGGGAGGTTCGGACGAAACCCCCGTCCCCCCCCCCCCCCTATAGTCCGCTTGCAAATGATTTTGACATATGTTACTTGTATTTATTTTCAACACAAATGACAAAAATACTTATAAACCTTTCACCTATATTCTTCTCTTTTTCGGTTTTCAGACCAGCACCAAAGGCAGAGCGTGACCCAAATGTATCCAAATTGATTCTCCCGATTAAATATCGCCGCCCGTAAAGTTACGAAGCCTAAGCGCTCATTATAATTAAAATCCAATTCGTGTACGCAAAATCATGTTTAAAGCCGTCAGCATGCGAGCATCGATGGGGAAAGCCGCTTGTCTAACTTGCGCTTCTTTACATCCATTATGATACCCTTGTGTACCTCGACGCGGTATACGTAGTAGACTGTTGAGCTCGCTTACACTCCCGTAGACTACAATGATAGACAACGGTTGTAGCAGCATACTACAGGCTAGTTTGCTCGGGCCTATCATTTTTTCAACATCGTATTTTTGTCTCGTTTTTTTAAAATGTGGAATAAAACAAGTCAGGCTGGAGTAATCTCAAGATGAAATGGAAACGTATCATGTATAGCGCAACTACCCTTTTGGAAAGTGAAAACTCGGGAGCCTTCTGGTCTTGCCTGCTTTCAGCCTCCCCCCCCCCCCCCCCCCGCCCCCCGTGGGGCATAGGGCGAAAAGAAAGCGAACCGAGTTTCCTTTGCCCCATTCTGGACCAGAGAGCCTTCTGGTCTAGCCAAGTAACTGACAAACGCACAATGGTATGTGACGTTAAATTGTCAAAAAATAAAGGAAAAGGTGTTTTCGAGGGTCTTTAGCAAAACTTCCCTAAGGCATGTTCCTGGATTCCCGAAAAGTGGTCCTTACGGGCCAGTTGACCAGGACTACAACTCTTCAAAAAGCTGATTTTTAACCCACTGATAGCATTTTGTGTGCTACTGGTAACATGAATAAAGACAAAATTAATGAGCAATTGTTCGATCTACAGCTCTTTGGTCCGTCTTAAGAGAAAACGAACCTACCCGGGCAAAAACCAGCCACGGGCCTGCGGCCTTCACAACATTTACAGAACTAGGTATGGTAAGAATGTTGCGTAGAAAACAAATGGACGAGCAGTAAAACAATCACATTGAACTGCAAAACATCGCTTTCTGATGGAGAAAAATGTCGCAAGTTTGTTTTAGAGTTGCTTTGTTGTGCTGGTTTTAGAGGGCGGCGCTTATTCGAGTAAAACATCGCGTCGTAAACTCTTTAAAACTGTCCAAACTGGATATGCGATCCTATTATTTCGATTTCGTGACTAAAGAAAAGATCCGCAGCGTATTAGAATTGGAACTAAGGGACGGGTCATTATTTTCCTGGAGGGGGGGGGGGGGAGGGCATTAAAAATATTGAAAAAATGTATGCAGGGCCTGAAAAGACAAAATAAATTGCTTTCAAACACGATTTGTATAAAAATTATTGTTTGCATTTCAAAAAAAAAATGTTTGCTGAGGTGCATGAAGGAAAAAAACAGTTTGAAGAGGAAAATTTTTCATATTTTTTATTGCGAATAATCGATTAAGCGCCGCTACGGTATTTACAAAGAGACTGTAAAGCTTTGTTCATGTCACCTCTTGTATTTTGAAGGGCAATACTTTTACAAAGACACTGAGAAACTGTGTTATACCATGCCATAGAAAATACAGCCAATCAGAATACAGGAAAGCCGTTGTATATTCGACGGTATTCAACCCAACCTTCCCATAGTGCGCTGCGACTGTATTCTCGACGAAATTTAGTAAGCGTATTTTCTATGGCATGGTATAAAATAGTTACACAACACTTTCTCGTGGTATACTATGGAATATCCCACTCGTCACTTGTATTTTCTTAGAATACACACTCGCCTAAAGGCTCGTGTGTATACCGAGAAAATACAAGTGACTCGTGGGATATTCCATAGTATACCACTCGAAAGCGTTGCATAACTAGTATTTAATTCAAAATTAATTTGGTATTAAATTGTGCATACCTAGTACACACCTAACTTAATTCTCCCAATATTCCCCTCAGTGTTTTACCGGTAGTTGAAAAAAAAGCGCTGCTATCGAATAAGCGCCGCACCTTTAACAGGGAAAATTAAATAAGCGCCGCGGCGCTTAATCGATCATTTACGGTACAAGCGACAAAATAACAGACAAAAGTCCTATCCAATGGTAATGGAAACAGGATCTGTATTTAGTATTATTTTTCTTTTTAGTATTATTTTTTCGTTTTTCGTCCATGCATGTGGATAATCCATGCACCTAGGGTAATTGTCTTGTCCACATCCCATTGGGTCTCACCCGTAATCTCCGGGCCATTTCTTTGCTTTGCATCAATGCGTAGCCCGCGTAACTTTGTTGAATTATGTCTCGAAACGTGGCTACAAAAATCAAAGTTTTTACTTGATTCTCTAAAAATAGCGAAATTTGTCAAAATCAACTATATAGTTTTTCATCTAGCGCCTTAATTTCCTAAACAAATGTAGTCATTCCGGGCTTTAGGATTCCGGGCCTTGGTTTCCGGGTTTCCGGCTTTTAGAACAACTCCTTGGGTTTGCATGAAAATGAACGCGCAGGTAAAACTGGAGTCCCTGGAGTCGCAGGAGCCTGGAGGACCATTGCTTGGAGCCCTTTCAGTCCTTTGGTGCAGAACGTGGATCCTTGAGAATATTTTCCAATGTTTTCCTTAGAATGTTTGGATCTTCATGGCTTACACTCTTTACTATTTCTATATGGCTTACACTCTTTACTATTTCTATATGGCTTACACTCTTTACTATTTCTATATGGTTTACACTCTTTACTATTTCTATATGGTTTACACTCTTTACTATTTCTATATGGCTTACACTCTTTACTATTTCTATATGGCTTACACTCTTTACTATTTCTATATGGTTTACACTCTTTACTATTTCTATATGGTTTACACTCTTTACTATTTCTATATGGTTTACACTCTTTACTATTTCTATATGGTTTACACTCTTTACTATTTCTATATGGTTTACACTCTTTACTATTTCTATATGGCTTACACTCTAGCTCTTTACTATTTCTATATGGCTTACACTCTTTACTATTTCTATATGGTTTACACTCTTTACTATTTCTATATGGCTTACACTCTTTACTATTTCTATATGGCTTACACTCTTTACTATTTCTATATGGTTTACACTCTTTACTATTTCTATATGGTTTACACTCTTTACTATTTCTATATGGTTTACACTCTTTACTATTTCTATATGGTTTACACTCTTTACTATTTCTATATGGTTTACACTCTTTACTATTTCTATATGGTTTACACTCTTTACTATTTCTATATGGTTTACACTCTACTATTTCTATATGGTTTACACTCTTTACTATTTCTATATGGCTTACACTCTTTACTATTTCTATATGGCTTACACTCTTTACTATTTCTATATGGTTTACACTCTTTACTATTTCTATATGGTTTACACTCTTTACTATTTCTATATGGTTTACACTCTTTACTATTTCTATATGGTTTACACTCTTTACTATTTCTATATGGTTTACACTCTTTACTATTTCTATATGGTTTACACTCTTTACTATTTCTATATGGTTTACACTCTTTACTATTTCTATATGGTTTACACTCTTTACTATTTCTATATGGCTTACACTCTTTATACTATTTCTATATGGTTTACACTCTTTACTATTTCTATATGGCTTACACTCTTTACTATTTCTATATGGTTTACACTCTTTACTATTTCTATATGGTTTACACTCTTTACTATTTCTATATGGCTTACACTCTTTACTATTTCTATATGGTTTACACTCTTTACTATTTCTATATGGTTTACACTCTTTACTATTTCTATATGGTTTACACTCTTTACTATTTCTATATGGTTTACACTCTTTACTATTTCTATATGGCTTACACTCTTTACTATTTCTATATGGTTTACACTCTTTACTATTTCTATATGGTTTACACTCTTTACTATTTCTATATGGCTTACACTCTTTACTATTTCTATATGGTTTACACTCTTTACTATTTCTATATGGTTTACACTCTTTACTATTTCTATATGGTTTATACTCTTTACTATTTCTATATGGTTTACACTCTTTACTATTTCTATATGGCTTACACTCTTTACTATTTCTATATGGTTTACACTCTTTACTATTTCTATATGGTTTACACTCTTTACTATTTCTGTATGGTTTACACTCTTTACTATTTCTATATGGCTTACACTCTTTACTATTTCTATATGGTTTACACTCTTTACTATTTCTATATGGTTTACACTCTTTACTATTTCTGTATGGTTTACACTCTTTACTATTTCTATATGGCTTACACTCTTTACTATTTCTATATGGTTTACACTCTTTACTATTTCTATATGGTTTACAGTCTTTACTATTTCTATATGGTTTACACTCTTTACTATTTCTATATGGTTTACACTCTTTACTATTTCTGTATGGTTTACACTCTTTACTATTTCTATATGGCTTACACTCTTTACTATTTCTATATGGTTTACACTCTTTACTATTTCTATATGGTTTACACTCTTTACTATTTCTATATGGTTTACACTCTTTACTATTTCTATATGGTTTACACTCTTTACTATTTCTATATGGTTTACACTCTTTACTATTTCTATATGGTTTACACTCTTTACTATTTCTGTATGGTTTACACTCTTTACTATTTCTATATGGCTTACACTCTTTACTATTTCTATATGGTTTACACTCTTTACTATTTCTATGTGGTTTACACTCTTTACTATTTCTATATGGTTTACACTCTTTACTATTTCTGTATGGTTTACACTCTTTACTATTTCTATATGGCTTACACTCTTTACTATTTCTATATGGCTTACACTCTTTACTATTTCTATATGGTTTACACTCTTTACTATTTCTGTATGGTTTACACTCTTTACTATTTCTATATGGCTTACGTCCACTCTTTACTAATTTCTATATGGTTTACACTCTTTACTATTTCTATATGGTTTACACTCTTTACTATTTCTGTATGGTTTACACTCTTTACTATTTCTATATGGCTTACACTCTTTACTATTTCTATATGGTTTACACTCTTTACTATTTCTATATGGTTTACACTCTTTACTATTTCTATATGGTTTACACTCTTTACTATTTCTATATGGTTTACACTCTTTACTATTTCTGTATGGTTTACACTCTTTACTATTTCTATATGGCTTACACTCTTTACTATTTCTATATGGTTTACACTCTTTACTATTTCTATATGGTTTACACTCTTTACTATTTCTATATGGTTTACACTCTTTACTATTTCTATATGGCTTACACTCTTTACTATTTCTATATGGTTTACACTCTTTACTATTTCTATATGGTTTACACTCTTTACTATTTCTGTATGGTTTACACTCTTTACTATTTCTATATGGCTTACACTCTTTACTATTTCTATATGGTTTACACTCTTTACTATTTCTATATGGTTTACACTCTTTACTATTTCTGTATGGTTTACACTCTTTACTATTTCTATATGGTTTACACTCTTTACTATTTCTATATGGTTTACACTCTTTACTATTTCTATATGGTTTACACTCTTTACTATTTCTATATGGTTTACACTCTTTACTATTTCTATATGGTTTACACTCTTTACTATTTCTATATGGTTTACACTCTTTACTATTTCTGTATGGTTTACACTCTTTACTATTTCTATATGGCTTACACTCTTTACTATTTCTATATGGTTTACACTCTTTACTATTTCTATATGGTTTACACTCTTTACTATTTCTATATGGTTTACACTCTTTACTATTTCTGTATGGTTTACACTCTTTACTATTTCTATATGGTTTACACTCTTTACTATTTCTATATGGTTTACACTCTTTACTATTTCTATATGGTTTACACTCTTTACTATTTCTGTATGGTTTACACTCTTTACTATTTCTATATGGCTTACACTCTTTACTATTTCTATATGGTTTACACTCTTTACTATTTCTATATGGTTTACACTCTTTACTATTTCTGTATGGTTTACACTCTTTACTATTTCTATATGGCTTACACTCTTTACTATTTCTATATGGTTTACACTCTTTACTATTTCTATATGGTTTACACTCTTTACTATTTCTATATGGTTTACACTCTTTACTATTTCTATATGGTTTACACTCTTTACTATTTCTGTATGGTTTACACTCTTTACTATTTCTATATGGCTTACACTCTTTACTATTTCTATATGGTTTACACTCTTTACTATTTCTCTATGGTTTACACTCTTTACTATTTCTATATGGTTTACACTCTTTACTATTTCTATATGGTTTACACTCTTTACTATTTCTATATGGTTTACACTCTTTACTATTTCTATATGGTTTACACTCTACTATTTCTGTATGGTTTACACTCTTTACTATTTCTATATGGCTTACACTCTTTACTATTTCTATATGGTTTACACTCTTTACTATTTCTATATGGTTTACACTCTTTACTATTTCTGTATGGTTTACACTCTTTACTATTTCTATATGGTTTACACTCTTTACTATTTCTATATGGTTTACACTCTTTACTATTTCTATATGGTTTACACTCTTTACTATTTCTATATGGTTTACACTCTTTACTATTTCTATATGGTTTACACTCTTTACTATTTCTATATGGTTTACACTCTTTACTATTTCTGTATGGTTTACACTCTTTACTATTTCTATATGGCTTACACTCTTTACTATTTCTATATGGTTTACACTCTTTACTATTTCTATATGGTTTACACTCTTTACTATTTCTATATGGTTTACACTCTTTACTATTTCTGTATGGTTTACACTCTTTACTATTTCTATATGGTTTACACTCTTTACTATTTCTATATGGTTTACACTCTTTACTATTTCTATATGGTTTACACTCTTTACTATTTCTGTATGGTTTACACTCTTTACTATTTCTATATGGCTTACACTCTTTACTATTTCTATATGGTTTACACTCTTTACTATTTCTATATGGTTTACACTCTTTACTATTTCTGTATGGTTTACACTCTTTACTATTTCTATATGGTTTACACTCTTTACTATTTCTATATGGTTTACACTCTTTACTATTTCTGTATGGTTTACACTCTTTACTATTTCTATATGGTTTACACTCTTTACTATTTCTATATGGTTTACACTCTTTACTATTTCTGTATGGTTTACACTCTTTATTATTTCTATATGGTTTACACTCTTTACTATTTCTATATGGTTTACACTCTTTACTATTTCTATATGGTTTACACTCTTTACTATTTCTGTATGGTTTACACTCTTTACTATTTCTATATGGCTTACACTCTTTACTATTTCTATATGGTTTACACTCTTTACTATTTCTATATGGTTTACACTCTTTACTATTTCTATATGGTTTACACTCTTTACTATTTCTATATGGTTTACACTCTTTACTATTTCTATATGGTTTACACTCTTTACTATTTCTATATGGTTTACACTCTTTACTATTTCTGTATGGTTTACACTCTTTACTATTTCTATATGGTTTACACTCTTTACTATTTCTATATGGTTTACACTCTTTACTATTTCTATATGGTTTACACTCTTTACTATTTCTGTATGGTTTACACTCTTTACTATTTCTATATGGCTTACACTCTTTACTATTTCTATATGGTTTACACTCTTTACTATTTCTATATGGTTTACACTCTTTACTATTTCTATATGGTTTACACTCTTTACTATTTCTGTATGGTTTACACTCTTTACTATTTCTATATGGTTTACACTCTTTACTATTTCTATATGGCTTACACTCTTTACTATTTCTATATGGTTTACACTCTTTACTATTTCTATATGGTTTACACTCTTTACTATTTCTATATGGTTTACACTCTTTACTATTTCTGTATGGTTTACACTCTTTACTATTTCTATATGGCTTACACTCTTTACTATTTCTATATGGTTTACACTCTTTACTATTTCTATATGGTTTACACTCTTTACTATTTCTGTATGGTTTACACTCTTTACTATTTCTATATGGTTTACACTCTTTACTATTTCTATATGGTTTACACTCTTTACTATTTCTATATGGTTTACACTCTTTACTATTTCTATATGGTTTACACTCTTTACTATTTCTCTATGGTTTACACTCTTTACTATTTCTATATGGCTTACACTCTTTACTATTTCCATATGGTTTACACTCTTTACTATTTCTATATGGTTTACACTCTTTACTATTTCTATATGGTTTACACTCTTTACTATTTCTGTATGGTTTACACTCTTTACTATTTCTGTATGGTTTACACTCTTTACTATTTCTATATGGCTTACACTCTTTACTATTTCTATATGGTTTACACTCTTTACTATTTCTATATGGTTTACACTCTTTACTATTTCTATATGGTTTACACTCTTTACTATTTCTATATGGTTTACACTCTTTACTATTTCTATATGGTTTACACTCTTTACTATTTCTGTATGGTTTACACTCTTTACTATTTCTATATGGCTTACACTCTTTACTATTTCTATATGGTTTACACTCTTTACTATTTCTATATGGCTTACACTCTTTACTATTTCTATATGGCTTACACTCTTTACTATTTCTATATGGTTTACACTCTTTACTATTTCTATATGGTTTACACTCTTTACTATTTCTATATGGTTTACACTCTTTACTATTTCTATATGGTTTACACTCTTTACTATTTCTATATGGTTTACACTCTTTACTATTTCTATATGGTTTACACTCTTTACTATTTCTATATGGTTTACACTCTTTACTATTTCTATATGGTTTACACTCTTTACTATTTCTATATGGTTTACACTCTTTACTATTTCTATATGGTTTACACTCTTTACTATTTCTATATGGTTTACACTCTTTACTATTTCTATATGGTTTACACTCTTTACTATTTCTATATGGTTTACACTCTTTACTATTTCTATATGGTTTACACTCTTTACTATTTCTATATGGTTTACACTCTTTACTATTTCTATATGGTTTACACTCTTTACTATTTCTATATGGTTTACACTCTTTACTATTTCTATATGGTTTACACTCTTTACTATTTCTGTATGGTTTACACTCTTTACTATTTCTATATGGCTTACACTCTTTACTATTTCTATATGGTTTACACTCTTTACTATTTCTATATGGCTTACACTCTTTACTATTTCTATATGGCTTACACTCTTTACTATTTCTATATGGTTTACACTCTTTACTATTTCTATATGGTTTACACTCTTTACTATTTCTATATGGTTTACACTCTTTACTATTTCTATATGGTTTACACTCTTTACTATTTCTATATGGTTTACACTCTTTACTATTTCTATATGGTTTACACTCTTTACTATTTCTATATGGTTTACACTCTTTACTATTTCTATATGGTTTACACTCTTTACTATTTCTATATGGTTTACACTCTTTACTATTTCTATATGGTTTATACTCTTTACTATTTCTATATGGTTTACACTCTTTACTATTTCTATATGGTTTACACTCTTTACTATTTCTATATGGCTTACACTCTTTACTATTTCTATATGGTTTACACTCTTTACTATTTCTATATGGTTTACACTCTTTACTATTTCTATATGGTTTACACTCTTTACTATTTCTATATGGCTTACACTCTTTACTATTTCTATATGGTTTACACTCTTTACTATTTCTATATGGCTTACACTCTTTACTATTTCTATATGGCTTACACTCTTTACTATTTCTATATGGCTTACACTCTTTACTATTTCTATATGGTTTACACTCTTTACTATTTCTATATGGTTTACACTCTTTACTATTTCTATATGGTTTACACTCTTTACTATTTCTATATGGTTTACACTCTTTACTATTTCTATATGGTTTACACTCTTTCCGTTCTTACATTTCATTGTTTACACTCATTTAACTTGCAGCCACCTGCGCAACGGCTCGTGGTTCCACTTGAGTTTTGAACATTTTGTGACGTCATTTCTATCGTCTGTAGACGGGCGTAGACCATAAAAAAAGTTATCCATTTGTAAAACGTACCGATAAGCCATGTTTTAGGGCGAGAAAATTGTTTCGAGTCCAGCCAGCAAACTTCCATTATAAAAGTGCATACTATGCGCAGTCGTGTTCTTGAGATTTGAGGAAGCATTTGGATGGGGTGCTAGCCCTTCACAGAGCTAGCCCTGCCCAAGTTTATAAATGCATTTAAAACCCTGGGCAGAGGTAAAGTAACTGTCAGCTGGTCCAAGCCTGAGAACACAGTACAATGATCCCGACGCAATTTTCGAACCCGCCGCTCAAACCAGAGTCGAGCGTACTAACCTTTAGGGCGCTGCGCATCCCTAGCAAATAACCTGAGCTCAAATAAGAATTGACTCGTTAAAAATAAGAGGAAAATGTTTAAAGGAGTGATTAATTCGAGCGTGGAAGGGGCGTATGCTTTCACACGGGCGTTAGTTGCGTACATTTTTAGCAGGCCGGAGTATAATATTTTTTATTTTCTTCTGAATATTTTATTTTATTTTCGTCCTAACCCTGGCTACGTGCTGCAGTTCCAGTTCCACAAGGCCGCATGTGACGCAGCTGGTTATACAGGACCTTTGCACACTTGTTCCATTTATCAGTCGAAGGGGCCGGAAAAAAGATCGGGTAAGTTGTTGGTAAAAACTGCAAGCCAGCAATGTGCTGTCTTACATATAGCAGCTTTTCTTCACTAACTGTCAGCAGAATAATTCAAGTCTAGGAATTACTGAGGCGTTCACTATAGTTGTTTAACTAAGTGGAACTTAGAAGAGCCTTAGGATCAGAGTCACCTACACTTTTGATTAGAATCACGTGTCAGACTCGGCACTGGGTCACGTTTCGCACGAGTAGTTTCCACTAGGTCACGTGTCATATACACCGCAGGCTATTTCAGAGGTGCCTTTCTACTCTGCTTCAAAATGAATCCTGGTACCGAATATATGGAAATGACTTTTACTTGGACGTTCACTCTCTTGCAAGCCAAACTTTATGAAAGGCGTGTTGTGCACTAGAACTCATTTCGAAACAGAGTAAACCGCAACTAGGAGATGGCTTTATTGGATTACTTGTCATACACGCGCACTGAATAGCGTGCCGATCGCGTGTCATTAGCGCCAAAGCAAGTGCAGAAAGGGAAAGACAAAACCCAGTTAATTTCTACTCCTTAAGCTCGAAACGCGAATATTTATAAAGAAAAATTGCACATTTGTAATTAAATACGTTTTCATTGCCAGGAACGGCTATTTCATGCCTCAATAATGATCAATAATACCATTTCGTCTTGTAGCGATATGCTGAAGATGGGTAAGAGCAAACCTTGGCCCCAGGCCCTCAAGAAGCTGACCGGAAGTGAAACACACTGGATGTTGGTGCACTGACTGCTAATTTCGAGCCACTTCGTAAATGGATGGTGAATGAACGACAGACACTAGGATATGCCTTACCCGGGTGGGATGGGGAGGACATCTCTTCAGACTCTTCTACCGCTAGAGTCAGAACTCTTGTTCCACTCAGCTCCTGCTAAACACGATTGCAAGCGTGTTAGTGACCCTGGTTGTGTTTTTTCGTTAAAGCCGTTCGTTACCTATGACTTTCAGTAAATCACATTGCAAACTGTAACATTCTGATTTTTGGTTTATTGGGAAAGGTCTATATTGCCTTATTTCCAAAAATATTTTTCTTGTGTTCCCGTGTTCCCAACAAGTATTTGGTCGATCTTGGCGGTATCCCTGCTTTTTGGTGGTCCCTTTTCCCTGAGTGTTCATGTGTTCCCAGTTTTATTTTACTTTTGTTTCCATGTTCCCAAAAGTTAATGGCCATATTCTCTTGTTTCCTGAAACGCCTGAGAAGCTTTAATATTCACGTAAGTTTAAAAATTTTCTCCCGAAATCTGAACTAAGCAGAATGAAAACTAGATACGGCACACTGTGGGCTAGTTTCGGCGGGAAAACCGGAGGTCTTGATAAACGCCGGGAAACTTCGTGAATAAATTGACTTTGCCAAGTGTTTGATTATTCTGATAACATAATTCGTCCCTGAAGGTTTATAAGGTCACACTCAAAACGCATCAGGTTGTTTTGATAAAGTGTCTCGGTTTCACCAAACCTCTCTCTAAATCTGTCCCTCGGGCTTCCCTTTGGATAGCTACTGAATACTATAGATGGAAAACAAAATCGCTGTGCTGATTCGCGAAAAGATTGAGCATTTCCTAGCTGTATTCTCGCTAAGACGCTGACTGCTAAGCCACAGTGTCGAAGACAGTTTTACAAACGGGGCCTTCTGAGTTCTGGCAGGAACATTGCGAAATGTTTCTACGCCCGATGGCGTCTGCATAAAAATTAACCAATGAGCGCGCCAGAAGGTTGACAGTTATAAAAGAAAAACATTGTTGAAAGCGGCGTGCTAAAGGATTCTTTTTCTTCTGAGGTAATTTATCCGTGAAGGTTTAAAAGGTCACACTCTTATTTCATCCTGTTGTCTCGTTGTACATGTCTATCTGTCGCCTCGACTCTTTCTTTTCAGAGAATACAAAACTCGCTGTGCTAAAAGTTTTGAACATTGCCTAGCTGTATTAGTGACTTTTGGGTCGACTTTGGGTGGTACGCCACAGTGACAAGCACACGAGTTTTACAAACGTGTCCTTCTGAGTTCTGTTTATTCAAGATAAGAACAGTGTACTTCATTTTAGGTAAGCGATTTGATTTCTCCGCTTTGGAATATTCTTTAGGGGCCTGAACCAAAAGGAGTGTAGGATATCTTTAAATTACCTAACAAGCTGCGCTGGGATAATGAACTCCATTGCCATTGTTACAATCGCATCCGGATGAGGTCGCTTAAAACAAGGTTTTCGAGAATGGTAGAGCATGGAATTCAAGCCAAAGGTTTTTACTGAATATGCACCGTTTCACTTTCCAACCATACATTTCTTACTAAAGCCTGGATTATATATTAAGGAGTTATAGAGCTACTTAATTACTAGTTTAACGGTAGTTAGTTGCCATAGGTTTAAACATGTAGTCCCTATTATTTATTGCTCGAAAGCTAGTGATTGTATACTTAGGTTTCCATTCATCAGTTGACTGACGGGCTAAGGCGAAAAGCTGTAATACACTTGTGAAATAGTTCGATAATAAATATATGTCTTTTTTTATAAAACCAAGGAAAAAATGAAAATGTCGAAACGCGGAAAAGACCGTGATAATCAATCGAGCATTCAGCGCGCGGTGATCACGCCACTGCCTCTAACTGGTTCAACCGGATATTCAAGTTTTGTCTGAGGGGAAGTTCCGTAATGTGTCGAGTCAGAGACTGAAATTATCACTGATTAGCGGCCACGCGTAACCTCTTAATTATAATAAAATATTTTTCTTATGAAATATAACATTTATTGGACAAGATAAATAAGCAACAAGTGATACTAAAATAGATAAGCAACAAATGATACTAAAATGTAATTAAAACTATAAACGTTCCAAAGATTCTTGAGTGCTGGCCAGCATTCAGCAAATGTATTGACCCGTGATTGATCCAAGGTTATCCAATTAAAGCTTGGATGGGGAAATGTTTAAAGATTATTTTGTTTTTTCTTCTTCAGTTGTTTCATCAAAACTTTCCTTTTTTCAGTTCACTTTTTGTCTTCAACCACATGGGACATGTGGCATGCAGAACGCTGAGAAGAATATTTCTCCTCTGAGGTAATTCATCCTTGAAGATTTGTTAGATCCATAATGAGTATCGATATTTATCTGTTCTTCGATTTTGTTTACTACAGAAGAACAAAAAAAATTGAATATTACCTAGCTATATTCATGCTGATACGCCGAGCACACTGACTGGTAGATTGCAGTTTCAAAGACAAGAACTTTTTGGAATGGGGACTTTCCGAGTGCTGTTCACTTAAGGTGAGAACATTTCACGTAATTTTGGGTAAGCTAGCCTGCGTTGCAGCCAGACGTGTCACAAAATCCGATACCCGGGTTTAGCTCGTCTGCAACGCAGGTTACGGTAAGCGAAATTTATTGTTTTTCCTGCTTATGATTTAAATGGGCGCCGGCTATGTCACGCAATTTAAGGCAATTTCGGCACTGATTAACTGTTCATAAAATAAACTGGAATAATTAAAAGAAGGGCCCAAAAAGGACATGGATGGGCAAAATTCGAGAAGAATAAAACGGATTTCGTTCGGGAAAACTTAAAAAACGTCGGCCCGACTTTTTTCAAGTTTATCACAATTTGTATGAAAGTGTCATTTACAATGCTCTAAATTCATTCTTGTCTGCCATGTGGACACACATATACAATCAGCAATGCTGATGGGGTCTTGCTACAATGAATTGAATTTTTAAAAGTATATATATATACATGCTAAAAATAAAAATTTGAAAAAATATTTACAGTCAACTCTTTTATTTTTAGTAATTGTTATTCCCCGGGACTTCAATTCTTGTCTGTAATAGCAGGTGTCCGTAAAAGTGAGGTGTCTGCAAGGTGGGAGTTGACCAGGGCTGCAAATAACAGTTGGACATCTGGTGGACCACAATTTGTCAATGTTCAATGAAATTCCAACTGTGGTCGGACAGAATGTCCGGACAACTTTTTTTTTTTTTGCTTTCCAGTGCAAACACTTAATATGTTCTGCGTTGACAACGCATTAGATTATCAGTTTCACATATGGAGTAGTACTGACTGTAGTACTGTAATATGATGTCCGACCTTACTTTTGGTTGTCCGATGAAAATGGTGACTTAGTCGGACGCATGTCCTTTCAAGGGAAAAAATTACTTGCAGGCCTGGTTGGCTGTAATATTTATTAGGTGAACTATAAAACTTACTAAAACTTAAAATTGTTTTATTAACAATTGCTATATTAGAGCACTGAAACTGTAAACAAGTGTCATTGGCTGCAGGTGGCTAGGATGGAAATGATCGAGGCTTAACTTTTCAAGTTGTTTCCACACATCCTCAAAAATCACTATTTATAGCTGAAGTTTGAATTCTATCCTTTAGATCTTTTAGATGTTCAGAGATAATGTTTTTTTATGGGTTAAGTTGCCTACCATTAATTTATTTTCGAATAGTTTAGACCAAACATCTGTGAAATCCCTGTAAATATATCGTGTCTGTTTATTGTTGAGGAATTTTCTCTATTTTTTAATGTCTTTAACAGTACGTATCATTTTCAAGTGGTCTATTGTTTTTAATAATATGTTTTTTCAAGAGGGGCTGGGAGTATGCAAAATAATTTTGGAAATTCCAGAGTGGAGGTTTTTTTTTTTAAGTGATGACTATCACTCAATGTCGGCATGTGAGTTGGATGTCCGGATTACCACCTCGTCCCCAGGGTCCTCTCCTTTCATTCACTGGATCTTTTCAAACTTTTCTGTTAAAACGGAGATTTTGGGTGAGGAGAGAGTGTTGGAAAATAACTTATTGGATTCGATAAGAAAAAATACGCATAACCATAACATCCGAAACTCTAACGATCTAATGTGCATTTTCTGAATATAAGTAAACATAATTCGAAATCAATGAAGCAGACAGCTCTTCATTCCAAACCGTGTAAACAAGACGGCATTTGACCTTAGTACTACTGGCTCATACCCACGCCGGGTATCTAATGTCGTTTATGAAATGTGACTCTTAAATGTTACGTAAACAACAATAGGAAATCAACAGCAACAACAATAGGATATCTAAAATAAATGTAATATTCCTGTAAGATCAAGTTAAAATTCCTAAAATTCTAGCGAGTAAGTCAAATCCGTGGCACCGGCACGCTTCACAAGTTGTCAGCTACTTTAAAAACATATCAGAGAGGCGCTAGATAAACGTCATCACTTCTGCATGCATTGCCTGCCGTTCTTTTCTAAATTGTTTTCATGATAAAGCACCTTCCAATAATGTTATGGCCGAGGTAAACTTTGGAATAAAGCAATTATTAATTTAATTTGTAACTTCTTCGGATTGTGCTGGGTTTCATTATAAATTCTGTAATTTGAGATTGCTTATGCACTGTTGTGTGTAATATCAGGTAATAATTATCAGAAGCCCTGACTGTTGTGCGTCGATCGCACGCATAGGTAAAAAAAAGCTTGCGTCCTTTCAGAATTTTGTGTGTAACTTACGCACACCTGTGGGAAAATGGGAACCCTGGACTTCTGCTTGGTTTACAAGTCAGAAGTGCGACGCAAATGCATTAGTATAAATGAAAGTGATGTAGACACGTTCAATGCGGAGGCAAGGAACGTAAGATACGCAGACAAAGTTTGAGCATTTTCCAAGGTGGCAGACAAAGGCTTCATACTTTGCTTGTTTGTGTTTGCGTTTTCTTTTGCGTTTAGCAATGTTCAGAAGCACAAAGAAGTGCGAGAAAATATAGAGAATTCTCTGTTCCTTGTGCTTGCATTTGTATTTGCATTTCTGTTTGCATTGTTATTGTTTGCTAGTTTTTCTTTGCATTTGTGCTTGCATTTGCCTTTGCGTTTGCATCGCTTGTGAACTAGCCCTTCAAGTTATTAATTTCTATTCAATTTTTTTTCTTTAATATAAAGAACATTATCGTCATGGCCTCTGCAGCACCATCCTTTCCTTCCACTAAAGAAACAACCAATTACGCACGGTTGTGTCGTCTTCTGGTTGATGTTGGATCACAGGTTCTAAGGGAGACCTTTGACAGGGTACGTCCACCTGGAAGCCTTCACACAGTTTTGTCTGATCCTGCAGTTCATGCTAAACTACAATCACTTCAAAAGAAGAAAGTCCTAAATCCATCACAATGGGGCAAACTGTATCCTGCCATCAAATCTTCAGTTTCATCAAGGGACTTCGACACCACCCTACTTGTTCTTCTTCTGAGGAATATTTGCAGCCTGGTTCCTCCTGCCACTGGCTGGGATAACCTTCCTCTGGTAACAGACGTAACCCCAGAGGCTGACATTGCTCGCATCAAGTTCCATAGGAACACAGTTTACGGTCATGCAACTGAAGCTTCAGTTGATGATGCAACATTTGGTGTCTACTGGAATGATATCAAAGACACCCTGCTGCGACTTGGAGGAGCATGCTACCAAGATGCTATTGATGACCTTGAAAAAGAATGTATGGACCCTGATTTTGAGGAATACTACCGAGATCTTCTTAAACAGTGGGTGAAGGATGAGACGAGCATCAAGGACAGATTAGATGAGCTCAATAGAAAGCTAGAAGACTTCATAAGCAATGCTGATAAAAGACCAACTCTAGAAGGTCAGTGTATGATATAACAACATACATATAGTATATGTAGAGTAATAAACTAATAGCTCTGAAGGTGGCTTAAATAGATTTTTAGGGACAATGCTGCTCTCAAATTTGGGAATTACATGTACATTGTGTATCTATGTTGCTTGGAAATTAACTATTCTTCTGGTGCCGAAGAATATGATAAAAACCTGTACAAAATGTTGCTATGGCAACCCCAATATCAAAATAACACCAGTCATGGAAAATTTTTGTCTTTATCTAATACAGCTCTGGTGGTGATTTTTCAATAGCATTGTTAATGGCAACATAGTTAATTCCCAAACTTGAGCAGTGTTGCCCCTAAAAAAATTCAGTCAAGCCCCCTTAAGGTCTGGGCAGAGATAACCTGTTTTTTTTTTTGGTTGTTTTTGTTCATCTCCTATTTGAGGTGCAAAATTGCTAGTGGTGCATTTTTTAGCTAGGGGTTGTGACTAGAATTTACATATGGTATATAAAGCAAAAAGAAGTATATTGTTTTCCTGAATTCAGTTGTTGACAATTGAAACTATAAAACAAAACCAAATTGCTCGTCATAGTTCTCACCATGTTAATGCTCTTTCCTTGCTGATGTCGCACAAAATATAAGGTGATCAGTAAGGAGAAGATGTGTTTCAATCTTGGAACTGAGACATGATGACAACAGCTGCTCAGTGTTGCAGTAAAACTAATGTTGAAGAAAATACACAGACTCCTCTTTGGGGAGCTACAGGGATAGTACAGTGGTGAGAGCGCTCGCTTTTCACCAGTGTGGCCCAGGCTCAATTCTGGCCAGTTGCCATATGTGGTCTAGTTTGTTGTTGCTCTGAGGGTTTTCCTCCAGGTTCTTTGGTTTTCCTCTTTCCCAAGGAATCAACATAGGACCTGCATTAAGGTCGCGCAGGACCCTTATCATTAGTATGTATTTATTTAAAGAGTATGCACGAACTGCCGGACAACTGAAGCCGACAACAAACGAAATATTCATGAGAATGTTTGTTTTTAAACTCTTTTGTACAAGTAATTACTAGTAATTGTTCTCAGCTTTGTGCACGTGCGCTGGAACATAGGGACTTATCATAATTAGATTCACAGCTTTGAATATATCACACGTTGTTGTAAACATTGACTCGGAAGGTCTTCGGAAGCCTCAAAACCTACAATTTTGTGTCCAAGTTTTCTCCGCCGATATAGGATTTCAAGAGTTGATTCGCGAGGAACGTAAACTTGGTAAACTCTATTGTGCTATGACTGGAGCGAATTTTTAAATTTCCTTCTCAAAATGAAGATAGCACGTTTCAAAGTTTAGATTTCACATTTTTGCTCTCTTAGAAGCCATTAACTTGTAGCAGTTTTTGAAATCGAAAATTTCGTTCTAGCCATAGCACAAAAGAGATATGATTTACCACTAAGCTATATAATCATTTAATTCGGTGCGCTGTTCTAGCTGAAAACTTGGACACAAAATCGCATTATCTGCAGTTAAACTTTTAAGGGCTTGTAACATCACAGACAACGGTCATCTCTCAGTAAAAAGACAATCATGATGTAATTCCATCATCCCCTAATATCCATGATAAATTGTAGAGGAATCGATGTTCAAAATGTAGCGAATTAAAGCTTTACAAGATAGCACTCCGTCAAGAAATTTGGCTAATGAATTTATTAATGAGCAAGGGTCCCGCGCGACCTTAAAACTAGCCAAAGCTGATGGGGCTTCTCCAAAATGTAGTAATTTAATTAGAGTACCATTTGAGACTATAAAAGGGTGAAGTTTTTGTGAATTTCATTGGTTCATAGAGCAGTTTTTAATTACCTGCATTGTAAAACCAAAATTTAAGTAGCTACTCTGTCCCATCACAAAGGATCCAGACAATTCAGTGAACCAATGAAACCAGCACTAAGAGTAGAAAAACAGTGTGAGTTTGTCCTGATTGGTTGTGGTTTTACTTCTGATTGGTTGAGAAGGTAGTGCAAGATTTTTCAGCCAGTCAGTAAGTCTGTAGACTGTTCACAGTCCCCTATTTTTCCGTGAAGTCGTAGAGATCGATCGTTCAGTCCGACGGGCCGCCATCTTGGTTTAGGATTTTTGCACTCTCCCCAGTTTTCGCTCGCGTTTGTAAACCAAGATGGCGGCCCGTCGGACTGAACGATCGATCTCTACGACTTCACGGAAAAATAGGGGACTGTGAACAGTCTAGTAAGTCTGCTTATATGCAAAACAAAAGCAAGCGCAAATTACTTTCGACACAAGTGAAAAATGCTCAAGAGTAGGGCAGTTTTTAATTGAGTGTCGTAAAGCCAAAACCAAAGTTATCACTTTGGCCAATCACAAAGGACATGCACAGACAATCCAGAGATCCAATGAAAACTCAAAGCAAATACATGTAGACGACACGAAGCACGGGAAAACGTGCGCCAGAAAAACACGATTCGTTTTGGTTTTACTTATGTTTGATGGAGAAAGTGGTGCGTTTTTTAGCCAATCACTAAGTGCACCAATGCAAAACCAAAGCAAAGGAGAATTACTTTTGATACTCAAGTAAAAAGCCCAGCTCTATCACAAGTCTTAATAGTTGCCCAGAAAGGGTACCACCCGTCTGACCAAATTTACTCAGCAATGCAACAATATTATTTTTTTGCCTGAAACCTTAGCTACCATGGGATATAATAATTATTTGCTATAACCGGCAACAATTCTTGGTCCCTAAGCACAAAATTGTATAGGGAGAACACTTGTGAACCAGTTAAAAGCAGTTAAAGCAAGCACATTTACATTAGAAGAGGTTATGCTTTATTTGAGTGAGTTATCTCTATACAGCTTTACGTCTTGCAAGCCTTCATAAAATATTTATTTTTTCTTTTCCTTTTTTCAGCTGTGAATGGCTACACAAGTTCTCTGAAAGCGTCTATTAAAAGCCAAACAGAATTCCAGCCCAAGCTGATGGCCTCCCCAACCATTTCTCACCCGAGAACAGATGATATATTCACCAATCTTCTGATACAGCACGGTAGAAAGGCGCTCTATAAGAAGGATATGACATCAACAAGACGGAAATTGTTGGATCATTATGGGCAAGTGAGTGGAACCCGGGTCAGAAGCTGTGAAGAGATATTCGTTTGCAGTACTGAGGGTGAGCCTAATCCCAAATCTATTCTTCTCACTGGGAAAGCAGGGATTGGAAAGACTCTGTTTAGTCAAAAGCTTGTTCGGGATTGGGCTGATGATAAACTTTTTCAATCACAAGCAAATTTGAAGACAGCAGATATCAAGTTTGCGTACTTGTTGACATTCCGTCAACTGAACTTGCTTGCAAATGACCGGTTTTCTTTGCGAGAGCTTTTAAACTGTTCTTCACTATTACATGATGACTCAAACCTTGATAACTCATTGTTTGAATACATTGTTAACCACCCAGAGGAGGTTTTGATTATCTTGGATGGGTATGACGAGTATTCACAACAGGATTACATCGCTGGTAACTCGGAAGAACACAGAGATTCCAACCCTCCCGATTTGATCGGGAGTCTCCCGATTTGATGCGTTGCCTCCCGCTCTCCCGATTTATATCAGATTCTCCCGATTTATCATGAAATTCTGAAAACAAGAGAAAAATTGCTAATTTTTGGTACTTTTTGCGATCTGAGTGTAGCAAAAGTAAAGAAAAGTACCAAAATGTTTGTGAAAAGAATAAAGACCTTAAACAATAACTCAGAAATGATGTCAAAATGCCGGAAATGGCACTTGAGAGAACCTAAATTTGCAAAATTTCCCGGTGGAACATGCTTCCAGACCCCCCTAGAGGCGCACACCTTCAGCGCTAAAAATACTCCCTATTTTCCTTCAAAAAGGGTTGGAATCTCTGAGAACAGTATCCAAATAATGCAAGAGAAAAGATGCCGGTAGCCGCACTGTGTGCCAAACTCATCAAAGGCAAGTTGTTAACAGACTCTGTTGTTATGATTACATCAAGGCCTGATGAATCTGATAAAATGGGAGGAATTCGCTTCGACCGATACGTTGAAATTACGGGATTTTCTCCACAGCAGGTGAAAGAGTACATTGAAAAGTATTTCACAGAAAACGAAACCACGAAGAACATTGTGCTTGAACATGTCATGAACAATGAGGATCTTGTTAGCTTTGCCCATATTCCAGTCCTTTGTTTCCTGATGTGTTTCTATTTGGAATATACTCTTCAAGAATCCAAGAGCACTGATCTTCCTGTGTCAGCAACTGAAATTTATTCTGACGTTGTCAACATTTTTGAACTAAAACATAATGCCGAATCAGAGTATAAGACGAAAGAAATTCCTGAGAAACACAAGGCTTCAGACGTCATCGAAAGCACATTGGATAAATTATCAGAGTTAGCAGCTCAACTGCTTCTGCAGCAAAGGCCAATTTTTGACGAAAGGGACATGAAAGAAAACTTTAAATTGGAAGAAATAGAAAAACTGAAAGGAAGCGGTCTTCTTCATTGTGGTCCTCCTTTCAGGAAATCTGCTTTTAAAACCACAAAACAGTTAAGTTTTACCCACCTGACCATTCAAGAGTTCTTGGCTGCGCGTTGGTTTGTAATGATCAATAAAATTCCAGAAGGAAATGTGTCTGAAATGGTTATGCTGTTCATTGCTGGTATTTTATCAAAGAAAAAAGATGACAAACTGATGGAAAGATTACTAGAAAGTATTTCATCTTCAATCAGAAGGGAGCCCCTCCGCGTAAGAGCAAAGTTACTCAGCGAATATCAAGACAAGGAATTTGCCAAAAATGTCATCATAAATCATCCCCAACACTACTCCGATATGAATTTTACGAATTTAAATGATGTGGACTGTATTGCAGTTTCATTTTTGTTAGATGTAATTAGTGAACTGAATGAAGAGGAAGCTGCTACAGTACAACATGAACGGTCTGGACAGTCCTTTAACGTAAATAGTTTGATAATCGTTGAGTCAGCTCTAACACTGTCTGGAATAAAACGTATTTGTGAAACACTGGAGAAAGAACACTGTGCCATTACCAAACTACTGTTTCTACGCGGTCATTTCAGTGATACCGCTATTACCAGGTTGTGTGAAGCATTACAGCATTCAAGCTGTAAAGTGACCACACTAAATCTGAGGTATAATAAGATCACCGATACCGGTGTTGCCAGGTTGTGTGAAGCATTACAGCATTCAAGCTGTAAAGTGACCACACTAAATCTGAGGTATAATAAGATCACCGATACCGGTGTTGCCAGATTGTGTGAAGCATTACAGCATTCAAGCTGTAAAGTAACCACGTTATATCTGAGTGTTAATTGGATCACTGATACCGGTGTTGCCAGGTTGTGTGAAGCATTACAGCATTCAAGCTGCAAAGTAACCACACTAGATCTGAGTGTTAATCAGATCACCGATACCGGTGTTGCCAGGTTGTGTGAAGCATTACAGCATTCAAGCTGTAAAGTAACCACACTATATCTGAGTGGTAATCAGATCACTGATACCGGCGTTACCAGGGTGTGTAAAGCATTACAGAATCCAAGCTGTAAAGTAACCACACTTAATCTGAGTCACAATCAGATCACTGATACCGGTGTTACCAGTCTATGCAAAGCACTCAAACATTCAAATTGTAAACTGACCTCACTAATCCTGTGGGACATACCTATCAGTAAGGAAAGTAAGGAATCTCTAAGAACTCTTGCTCAACAGCACAGACTAGGTTTTAAACTCGATATCTAAATAGTTATAAGAAAGCGTTACAAATATCAACAGAATTCACATGTACATTATGATGAACATAATATAATTTATAAAAAAAAACGCTTTTTATTCAATTTTAAAATTTGTGTTAATAGTTTTAAGGTTTACAAGGAACTGTAAATATATTAATTAGCGTTGAATAATGAAGTTTGTTATTAAGGAACTTAATGCCCTGCTCGTTGTAATTTAGCAATGAAGAAAAAGGCAACATTGAGTATTGTTACGTTTTGTAAATAAAAGTTTTGGAATGGATGAAGACTAATATTGTTTGTTTTACAATTGTAAGGGGGGAGGGGTGGGGAAAAGAGTTTGTTAAAGCTTTGTCGCTGACTGTGTTTTGATGTTATTTTTTAAGACGTTTCGGCTATTGCCAATGGTTTCATAGGTTTCAAAGGTGGGGATTGAGTAAGAGTAGGCTTGTAAGAAAAAGTAAGTTCCGAATGACTATTGTGCGAGTCCTTAAGGCGGAGCTTATTTATGCGAGCCACTACTTTTTGCGTCATTTCGGACTGTTTCCAATTGATAAAATAAGCGCCACGGCGCTTAATTTTTTCGCGCCTCAAGTGTGGCGCTTATTTGAGGGCGGCGCTTATTCAAAATTTGGACGCCACAAAGGATCTAATCTTTTACAGTAATTGAAAAAAGCGCCGTCTTTTGATTTTTAGTATTCATCTCTTGCTGGAGATCAGAGAGAAGTGGCGATAGCTGTCCTCGCAAAGTTCGTGGTCTCACAACATTTACAGAACTGCGTATTGTAAGAATGTTGGATAGAAAACAAATGAACGAGCGGTAAAGCAATCACTCTGAACTGCAAAACATCGCTTTTGATAGAAAGAAATGTCCAAGTTTGTTTTAGAGTTGCTTTGTAGTGCTGTTTTAAGTTCCGTATAAGCTCCGCATCGGGACTGTGGCGCTTATTTGGTGCGGTGCCTATATATTTTTTTGTTTCAATTGCGGCGCTTATTCGAGGGCGGCGCTTATTCTAGTAAACCATCCAAGTTATTTAGGGTGGAGGGTATGAAAAATATTGGCAGGGACTAAAAGACAATAAATAATTTGCAAACACGATATGAACAAAAATAATGGTTTGTATTTCTAAAAAAATGTTTGCAGATGTGCAGAAATTGATTCGTTCGTTCGTTCGTTCGTTCATTCATTTATGAAATCCTTCTCCTTTCATACTCCCCTAGCAAAAAAAAAATAAAGCACCACTTTCGGGCGTAGGTTTCCAGTACAGTCCACTAAGAGAGTCCCCCCCCCCCCCCCCCCCCCCCCCGAGGAGCGTTGCCTTGTCTTTCCTCGGTGAAGTCCTGAAAAGCTTATTCATTCATTTCGGGTTTTTCATACTCGGTTAACGCCATGATATAATCAAAGGATTAATACTACAGGACTGTTATTGGTTCAAATTATCTGTATAGCAAAGACGTTCTCCTATACCCCATTTCAAAATCGAATCACGTTAAAATATTTGACCTTTTTTACGCGTCACGAATAATCAATCAAGGCGATCACTGTTTAGACTGTCACACTCAAAAGGCGTAATACCGTTCTTCCTCTACAGGAGCTAAGTCACAGATGATACATCTTGAAAACTTTAAGTGGCGGCCTCATTTCCAGGGACTATCTCCTAATTTTCCTCTCAATTTTCCCGAATCTTAACCATGCTTCTTCCTTTTATCACTTTTTGACGTTTTTGCACTTTAGTAAACAAATGTTTTTGTGATCTTGATGTTCCCGTCGATTTAAGGAAGCTCATAACGGTTTCCAGCACTTTCCAGCTCTTATACATTGGTGGGTCAGTACTACAAATATTTGACAAATGCTGCAGTAATTCAGTATAATATCAAACAAATGTCCAATCATTGCTGAACAAATTGTGGTCATTTTCATTACGTCACTGGTATAACCATAACAACGGTAGAAAATGATAAAAACACCCTTAATTTTCTTCTTTAAGTGCTTATAACTCAAAAACAAGCTCGGTGACCCCCCATTCTTATGATGGAATAATGATTAGCATTTTAAACATGTTAAAGATACAACTTTTGGCAAAGTTTGTATTGTGGGTTCAGAGCCACCTTAACTTTTCGAATATTGCAGGTGGCTCTGAACAGTCAAAGTTAAGGTGCTAAAAATTGCAGAAAACTGTTTTAAGCCGCCTAAAGGTAATTTTTATCCGCACTAGAATTTATGGAACACGGATCAAATCCGCATGTGAGTATAGAATACGGATCAAAACATCACCAGACGAGATCGTTTATCCAGATTATATGTTGAGTGCTAAAGCCTGCTCTGCAAGATTCAAGTACCTCAGTACAAGATTGATTCATTTTTGAAACAGTTAGAGGAACGATTATCTTGCAGATCTGCGCGAATTTTATAGAGCTAAGTCAGAAGAAAGGCCAGTCAGGAAGTAGAAGATTTCCTTACAACAGGCAAGGAGGAAAGGAAAAAGGGGTATTTTAAGATGGGAGTGGTGGAAATTCTACAGTGCAAATAGTTAGAGGGTCGGTTTTCTTGCAGATTTGTGCGAATTTCATAAGTGTTAGTCAGAATGAAAGGGAAGAAAAAAAGGGAAGAAGTAGAAGATGTAATAGAAACAGACAAAGAGGAAAGAAAATGGGAAGTGAAAAATGGGAGCGGTGGAAAGTCTAGTAACACGGAGAGATGGTGTCGCTAGAGGAGTCATTGTCAGAGTTTTTAATTACTTACAAAGGGAAAAATGGTTCGCCTAACCAGGCTAAATAAAACAAAATAACCGTTAGACATTTTGTAGCGAAAGGAATCAAGAATGCTTGAAAATAGTTGCAGTTGCGAATCCCAGAAGAAATTACCAGGGACGTAAAGCTGGCCTATAGATCCGTAGGCGCAGGTCTGCATACATCCTTGTACATATAGTGTGCTGGACTGCGGATCTAGCCAGTGGCGGATCTAGGGGAGAGACCCGGGGGCCGGTGGCCCCCACCCTATTTCCAGGCCAAACTAAGGCCCAAAGGCCAAAAAAAAATATTTTTGAGAGCTTCCCCCCTCTTTTTCCAGGGTTAAGATGATCAGGCCCCTCACTTACCTGAAGGTCTGGATCCGCCACTGCTAGCGGTCCGGGGTTGGAGAATGCGTTATGTTATTGGCCAAGATATTTAGGAATAATCGAGTGAAAATTGGTACTGAATTCCTTGTTATGAAATATTAAAAATAGAAGCTGTTGAAATACACACAAACTCGTCAAAAGGTGAAGGAGAAAGCCTTTTTAAGAGTCTCAATCTGACAAACTTTCCTGGGTAGGCCCTCCACCCCTTCCCCCGCTAAAAGCCTCGTGTCAGGTCCGCAACTCCTCGTAAACCTGGCTACGCCTGGGAATTGATTGTCTCTTGTCGAAATGCGGCTCTAGATCCCAGGTGGAGGTCACAACTGATGTTTGAATCGTTGACAAGAAAAGGAAGCGAGCGTAGTCGGACTTCCAGTCGATATTCCTTAGATCTTGCCTGTTTTACTGAGTTATGGTGTTGGTTGAGAACCCGTATAAGCAGAGTTTCAGCAAACGGCTTCAAAGATTGTCAAGCAAAACAAGGTTGACAACGTTTGATTTGGTACCTGTCCGATATATCAAATCTGTTTATTGTCATTTACCATTGGTTCGCGAATTGGACCGCGGTCAAACAACAGAAACCTGCAAAAACAAACAAACAAACAAAATAGATATAAAGAAAAAGTTCTTACTTTCACTATTAAAAGTTCGATACTGATATTCTGATGATTTAACAAGTTTTTTGGAGCTTTTAGACGTTTGAAAACAGGGAAAAGCGGACTTTCTCAAAGCAATCTTGTTCTTGACGACTGAGTTGGGAGCAAATATATTCCGTATTGGGAGGAGTCGCAGTAAAAGTTGTTAAAACAGTGCAAATGGCAAGAGAAAAGATTACCGCCGATTTATTGCAGAAAAGTTTTGAATTTTGATTGGAAAGTTGGGTGTAGAAAGTGCCCAACTTCAGAAGTCTGGGTGCCCTGTGTCCGTGGCTTCGGTTTTCGACCAATCAGACGCGAGCTTTAAAAAATTCTTTTCGGCTTTGGGGAGGACTAAGTTCCAGTGTTGACTAAGGATGGGCCGATACAGGTTTTTCAAAACGATACGATATCGATACGATATTTGCCTTTTTTCTCGATATCGATATCGATATCGATATTATGACGTCATTTCCATACTGACGTCATTGGTATGCCACGTGATTTGTCTGACCATACAAAGGACAGTCCTGACAATATAAATATTAGCCAGGAATGTTGATTTCTGGTCTTTTTGTTTCACTGTGGACCAGATCAAGTCATGGCAATAAAAAATCTAAATATTGACAAGAAAATCGATATTTGTTTGCGCAAAAGTGCATTTTTTAAACCTCAGGTGCTGACCAGAAGACCGCAGGCTCAGGTCACGTGTGCAGTATCGAAAACGTATCGAAAGTGCGATATTTTTCGAAAGTATCGATACTTTTCAAAATTGTCAAAATATCGATGTATCGAATATTTGGTATCGAGTATCGGCCCATCCTTAGTGTTGACAAAAATGGCGGCTGCGAAGGTTGGGCGGAAGTAACAAGCGTCTTTTTAAAACTACATTTTGTTCCCAAAGGAAGGCACTTTACTGTAAGGTAATTAGTGTTTTACTTTTGTTAGGCTGTGTTGCAGCGTCAGTAATGATACTAGGGAGTATTTCGGCGATCGGACACTGAACTTTTTGCGTGCGTAGCGTAATGTCGAATTATGTATCAGTCAAATCGAAGGTTCAACATCCCCCCCCGGGCAACCCCCCCTGGCATTTGAATTTTTGGAAAATTTGTGTTCAAATTCCCGCCTCCCTGGGCCAAAAAGCCGTTCAAATGCCCTACTATAAGCCTATTTTTAGTGATCAAATGTCCCCACCCCCGGGGAAAATTAATAACTAAACAGATAACTGTTTTAACTGTGTAGCTTTTTATGCTCGTAAAATTCTGTCTGCATACCGACTTTATAAATAGACCACACAGTTTTTTCCTCTATTGTGTAATAAATACATAGAAGATAACCAATACATAGAATATAATCTATCTCCACCATGATTAAAAACCCACGTGCGTTTACTGGGACACGTATAACCAGAAATCAAGTCTGCGTTCAAATTCCCCACCCTATGTGGTCGAATCAAATTCCCCACCCCCGGGAAGGCTTTGATTATCAAATTCCCCTCCTCCCGGGACAGCAGAGGTGTCAAATGCCCGGGGTATGCCCGGGGGGGGGGATGTTGAACCTTCGATTTGACTGATACATTACAACGATTTCGTCTTTTTATTAGCCTGAATTTTAGACATCTCTCTCTCTCTGGTCGCTTTACTACCGAAAAAAGATCTCGGAAAGATTTCCGCAGAGCACCCTACGTTAATTATGCATACAAATATTCCATATAATCCTTCACACACGAACGGCAGTCATAAACAGAACGAGAGTTACAAAATTATATGCATAATTAATGTAGGGTACTCTGCGGAAATCTTGCCAAGATCTCTTCTCAGGAGTAAAGCGGCCAGTGGAAGTCCTCTGAAATTCAGCAATCAGGCTATCGGTATCTTTCTATAATGTATAAGTCAATACCAAGCGAGATCATGCATTACGGATCGGCGCCCATTGAAACGTGTCGCCCGGGAAAAGTGGGGTACCCATGACGTTTTGCGGGCACGAACGAGACTGCAAAAGCTGCCGACAGTTTCGGTTTCGTTAGATCCTGAAGTGACAAATTCCCAAAAGGGAGTTGAACGAAATGCCCCTGAGTCCTTTAGAAGACAATGCCGATTGTTTGGAAGTGTCGGCAAGCTATTTTTATCGAACAGTTTATGCAAAACCTCGTAAGTAATTTTTCATGACCAAAATTCAAAGCGCCGTACACATCGTGCGAATTTTGGAAATCCAGTCTGTTATCAGCAACTTTCCAAGTCAATCTTGTTGTTTAAAACTCGAATTGCTGTGAAGAAGGCAGTTTTTTATGTCAACAAGAGAAAGCGGTTCTAAACCAAATGAAATTCGCCACGCGATACGCAGGTCAAATTTTAACACGAGTTTTGTATAAAGTTGTTTATATTTTAGCGGCCGATTACGCGTGAATATCGTGAACGCACATTCCAAGTTTTGTTTGAGGTTTGCTCGCCAAAAGCCATGAAAATATCTTTGTCGTAGCGAAAATTTCGACGAGAATTATTGTTAAGTTTAAAGCGAAACACTTTGGAAAGAAGGCAACCGAATATTTCGTGGCTCTCGCCGCTTCGGCACGCATTGTAAACAATTTGCCGCTTTAATTTGCTGCATGTGTTATTTACTTTCATTTTATCGGGAAACCTTATTTAAACCGATTAGAAATCATTTTCACAAGAAAGATAACAACTGTTTAGAGAAAGGGCAATCGACATAGTGAAAATTTCCCCGAGCAGACGTGTAAAAAACAAATTTCTAATCGCTAAATTGTCTAGTAGTGGCGACTGACAATTACGTTTGCCTCCCGGGACTAACCACAAATTACCGTCTATTATTTCCGCCGTCTTAGCAAAAACAATGGTTAAGAAATCGACCTACACAGGGGATTACTTGATTGACAGTGCGTTACGCATGCTCTGTGTTTAAATTTAAGCTTATTTGCATTTTCCCGTCCGACGCTTTTCAATGGGCGCGTTTCCGTAATGTGGCTCCCTTGCAAACACCGGGCATTTGACTTTTTTCAAAATGTCTGATTAAACTCCTTACTGTGTGGGCCAGTTGCAAGGCCAAATGTCGCCGCCGGTCGGAGCTGAATGTCATTGTGAGTTGTGGTTTCTTGTCTCGTTTTCTCGTCATTCAAGGGGAGTGTATAACAAAATGTAGTTGTCTGGGCTAATTTCCACTCACCTTAAAGTTCACTGATAACTCTACTCCCCAGGGGGGGTACTTGCAGTATACATGATGGGGAGGTCCGACGTATTTTTTTGGGTTGAAAATTTACACCCTCTGTATTTTTTTGGGTCGAGAGATCTGTCATGTATTTTTTTAGCTTTTAAAGTCTGTTTGATTGAATAAATCAGTATCAAGGTGCTAGGCCTTGTATTTCTTGGGATAGAAAATTTTGTTGGTCCAGGTATTTTTTTGGGTGTAAAATTTCAGGCTCGTGTATTTTTTTGGGTTCGCAATATGAAGCTCCGTCAGACCCCCCGTCATGTATACTGCAAGTACCCCCCCCCCCCTGGGCTCTACTCCCACCCCTCCTTCCCTAAAAAAGTCTCTCCAACCATTTTTAATACAGTCAACTCCTGCCTTGCGGACACCTCGCTAATTTAGACACTTTGTTATTACGGACAGGAGTTGAAGTTCTAGCAAATAGGAATTACTGAAAATAACTCCAGCCTGTTACTATGGACTTTCACTATTGCAGACACCAATTTGTGGTCCCAAATTAAAGGTATCCGTTATATCTAGTGAGAGTTGACTGTATTTGATAACTAGTGGAATCTGTTTCAACACTGAAAGGCTTTTAGTGCTACATCAGTTATTTTGCAGTTCTTCTAGCACCATTTCCTCTGGTTCTTGTTTTTTTATATACCACTGAATTGCAGGTAGCTTTTGGGGTCTTATCATTCTTTTTATCATCAACAGCTTTAAAAACTGATTCAATTCCAGACAGATATTTCACATTGTGACCAAACCCTCCAAGATAAGACCATTTTAGTTACCATGGCAACTAAAATTGAGACAGAGGATTGAAAGCATCAGCTTAATTTGGTGACTAAAATTTATCACTGGCGACAAAACTTGAGTAGTTGGTGGCCAAATGGCCACTAAGGAAAAAAAAATAAACTTGGAAGGTTGTGACTGCAAACATTTCACATCATAGGTAATTTAAGTTTGCCGAGTGAGCATGCGTTGATCAGCATTCTGTGAGTGAAAACAATGCACAAGCAATGTTGTTAGGCACCTGGCAGATCAATGAAAAATTCTAGCAAAGACCTTAAACCATTAGAAAACGTGATGGAGACTGACTGACTTTAAATTTTAAATAGCCTTTTAATTGATAAATCTTTCTGACATCCCTACAGATTGCAAGCAAACTTCTGAGTGTGTTGTTGAGAGGAGTGGTCCTCGGGCGCCAAGTCTACCTGAACACCAGTGGCTCGATCATGACCGGCAGTGTCACTTTGTACAAGTGAGTGAATTATGTTATTGTCACTAAAAGGAACCATATAATGATATTTATGAGCTACGATGTTGGGTCTGAGCACCAGTTTGTTTGACATCTTGAAATGTACTGTAAAAATATGTAAAACAGAACTAGTAAAAAAAATTTAATGCTTCTAAAGGGTTTATAGCTGGAAAAGGGAACATAAAAAACAGCATTAATTTAAATAATTTCTTGGCGATGAAAATTGCACTCACGAAACAGGTCAAACAGGCAAGTGATGGATGATTTGCACTTACCTGTGGCAAGTTGGTTCTAGTGCTAATTTCCAACCCTGTCAGCATTTGAAATGAAACATATTAAATATTTTAACCGTGATACCTGTCACACACAATCATCATAGCTGATGGGTTCTTGCTATAATACAATTGAATTTAAAACATATATACCGTACATGCTAAAAATAAAAATTTTAAAACTACAGTATATATCACCTTATTATGTGAAATATAAATCTTATCGTAGTTATTCGGTTATAAGGCGCACGGTTTTTTCGAGCAAAATCTGTTTTTCTGTGGGAAGTTCATGCCAAAATTGGGGTGCATCTTATAGCGGAGTATTTTCGCCCAACAGAATCTTGTGACAGCCATTTTACTGGAACTTACAGTTAAAACAAGAGAAATGAAAACACTAAATGTTGGTTATTGACTTTTACAGTATTAAAGATATAAGAAACATTAAGTTTAAGCGCAGAGTTTATTATCGCGTATATAAAACGAGTTTAAGTAACACCTGTATATGCCAGCATTTTGTTGAAATTAGACAAAGAAAATCAAGCATACTCATTTTAAACAAACCTTTCTAAGCGTGGAAAGTGTAAAATGACTTTAGAAGACAAGGAAAACACCAAAAAAGCTTGAGAATCTTTGGAAAACACTCGATAAACAAAGTTTGCTAGCGATGAAGCATGCTGAATAACTTGGTAACCAAGCTACCGAATAACTACGGTACTAGGGGGAACAGGGATGGCGCAGTGGTGAGAGCGCTCGCCTCCCAGCAATGTGGCCCGGGTTCGATTCCGGCCCAGTAATATATGTGCGTTGAGTTTATGGTTGGTTCTCATCCTTGCTCCGAGGGTTTTTCTCCAGGGTCTCCAGTTTTCCTCCCTCCACAAAAACCAACACTTCCAAATTCCAATTCGATCTGGAATCAGTGGGATCAAGAAGAGCCACCTAGTGGAAGATCCCACTGTAAATTCCCATTTATTCATTTATTTATTTTTTATTTAAACTTACTTAAACTTAAAACTTTTAAAACTTGTTTTTAAAAAAGAATTGCTATATTAGAGCACTGAAACTGTTAACAAGTGTCTTTGGCTGCAGATGGCTAGGATAGAAATGGATTAAGGCTTAACTTTTCAAGTTGTTTCTACACATCTTCCAAAAATCACTTTTTATAGCTGAAGTTTGAGTTTTATCCACAAATTAAGGTTACAACTATATTCCTTTAGATGTTCAAAGATAATGTTTTTCATTGGATAAGTTGCCTACCGTCACTAATTTTAGACCAGTTACAATTGTTAAGACCAATAATCTGTGAAATTACTGTGATGTAGCTTCTTTTGCAATTAACTACAGGATATTTTGTCTGTTTACCGTTGAAGAATTTTTCTCTATTTTTTAATTTTGTTAACAGTTACATATAACAAGTTTTAATATGTTTTTTTTTGGTTGGCGTCTGCCAAATAATTTTGGAAATTCCAGACTGAGGAGAGGAGATTTATTTTTATTTACAAAAGTAGAAATTCCAAAGAGATGTTGGGTGAGGGGGGAGGGTGTACTCATCTGGAATCCCCCATAGTAGGAGTTAAGAGATTTTCTGGAACCACACACTGAAAGTGGGCTGGGTATTGCATTGATGGCAGAGCATTTTTCCAACTGGGGGCTGACAAGTGACGTGAAGTGGGGGGGGGGGGCTTAAGAGACTCTTCTCTTATTAATTCTGTGTTTGTGCTTCCGGCTATTTGCATTAGCAATGTTCAAAAGTGAAGCAAGTGCAAATTAATGCAAGCACAAGGGAAGTGCAAGAAAATAGGCAATTCTCCATTCCTTGTGCTTGCATTTGTATTTTGTGTTTCAGTTGGCATTGTGCTTGTTTGCATGTGTTTTTTTTTTGCATTTGTGTATTCATTTGCCTTTGCGTTTGCATCGCGTGTGAAACTAGCCCTTCAAGTTATTAATCTTGCTTCATTTTTTTTCCTTTTAGAGAACATTGTCTTTATGGCCTCTGCAGCACCATTTGTTCCTTCAACCAAAGAAGCCACTAATTATGAACGGCTGTGTCGTCTCCTGGTTGGCATTGGATCACAGGTTCTAAGAGAGACCTTTGACAGGGTACGTCCACCTGGCAGCCTTCACACAGTTTTGTCTGATCATGCAGTTCATGCTAAACTACAATCACTTCGAAAGAAAAGAGTTCTAAGTACCCCACAATGGAGGAGACTATATCCTGTAATCAAATCTTCAGTTTTATCAACGAACTTTGACCCCACCCTTCTGGTTATTCTTCTGAGGAATATTTGCAGCCTGGTTCCTCCTGCCACTGGCTGGGGTAACCTTCCTCTGGTAACAGACACAACTCTTCAGGCTGACATTGCCCGCATCAAGTTCTACCGAGACACAATTTACTACAGTCATGGCAGCGATGCTTCAGTTGATGATGCAACATTTAGTGTCTACTGGAAGAAAATCAAAGACACTTTGGTGCGACTGGGAGGAGCATGCTACCATGATGCTATTGATGTTTTTGAAAGTGAAAACATGGACCCTGATTTTGAGGAACACTACCAGGAACTGCTTAAACAGTGGGTGGAGGGTGAGGACAGGATTAAGGACAAATTAGATGAAGATGAGAGAAGAAACAAGCTCAGCAAGTTGGATGACTTGGAGGAATTGAATGTCAATTCTGAAAGGAAAACAGGGACAAAAGGTTGGTGCATTTTTTAAAGAAGGATTTGTATGTAAAAGATAAAAGTGCTTCTGTAAAAAGAATTGTTTGTGTCACAGGGGACCCAAATGCTGTATTAGTAATACATAATCTTAAAAAAAATGTTCTTATTTACCTGCATTTCCGGTGTCTTTTTTCGCCGTTTTGGGGGCGATTTGGATCAGAGCGAAGGCGGTGTATGTTGCAAGTCTTAAATGGTAATCGGTCTGTCACAATGTCAATACGACGCACGTCAAGTTTCAGTTATTATTAACTCAAGTTACTAACACCATTAACTATTTACTCTCCTTGTGGGGAGTTTCGTGTTTCAATTTAATGGTCACGAGAAGAGAAGAGAGACCTTGTCTTCTTCTCTCTTCTCTGCTACGAGGGGAGTTTATAGTTAATAATAATGAGAAATAATTGATGCGCGTCGTATTGACATTGCGACAGACCGATTACCGTTTAAGACTCGCAACGTAAACCGCCTTCGCTCTGATTCAAATCGCCCCCAAAATGGCCAAAAAAGGCACCGGAAACGCAGGTAAATAAGAACATTTTTATTTTAAGACTACGTATGTATTTAATACTAATACAGCGTTTGAGTCCCCTGTGTTTGTGTCATATTTATTAGCCCAATTATCATGGGCTGTATCTCTTGTCCACAGTACCTGCTGAAGCTCTCCCTCCCCCACCCCCACAACTCTAAAACACACATGAGCAGTTTGAGGGTGTCTGGCATCAAGTAAGGCCATTTTTTCCTGCAGAGTTAACATGCTCCCTGCCCTCCCTTTTGGTTAGTATCGAGTTTGGTCAGTATTCAACTAACTAATTCAGTGTGAGAGTGCTTCTGGTGGCCAGTGGCTGCTCAGGCAAAAATGGTCTCCATTAAGGAAAACTGTATGTTAATATTTTTCAAATTTATCACACTTAATCTAAGTAGATGTACTAAGTCTTTTATTTCCTTATATTTATTCCTCTTCCAGACACAGAAACTAAAAGTTTGGAATGTCCACCTAGAATCAGTATCAAGATTCCAAAGATGAGCGATCTTCCTAACACCAGTTGCTCTTGGAACGTTGTTGACCTCCCGATTGACATTCTGATTATGACGGTGGAAGATTGTGAGTTCTTAAGCTGTTTTTTCTATTTGGATAAACCCTTCAAGAGTTACCACAAAGGCATTGGCTATGTATACTTTGGGTCCATGGGTAGTGATCATGGGAAGAAAAGAAAAATTGCATTAATGAAGTGCTCTAAAGGTTCTGCTGATCCAGGAAGTTCTTTATCTGTTGTGAAAGATGCGGTCAGGGTTCTGAGACCCAGGGCTGTATTTTCCGTTGGCGCTTGCAGTAGTTTGAATCCTGGAAAAACCAAACTAGGAGATGTGGTTGTGTCTTCAAAGCTAATAACACCTTCATACAAAACACCCCCGAGCAGAGATATTGGCAACCTCATCAAGCATATAGCTGATGGATGGACAGCACCTTTGGAAAATCCAGATGAACAGGAAGTGAGAGTACACTGTGATGGGGTGGTTCTGAGTATCCAGAAGGATGACAGTGGTGGATGGCAGTATGAAGAAATTATTCAACGATATCCTGAAGCAACAGCAGTCAAGATGGAAGGCAGGGGTAAGAAATTTTGGATCAATGTAGGTTTCTGGGAAACTGCCCACCTACCCCCCTCCCCCAACCTAATATTAACCCTTACTTATCGCTTTGGGCAAAATGTTAGGTTTGGGGAGGGGTAGGTATGCAGTTTCCCAGAAACCTACATTGATCCGAAATTTTAATTATTTGTCTGCAAGCAGTTTTCTTATGTTTTGTGTGGTGTGGCAAGGTAGAACTTACCCATCGGGTACGTTATTCCATAAAATAAGGAATTTTATTTAAAAATGTGTCCTTTTATTAAAAAGCACAGTTCAAGATTACTGAATTTAATGTCAGTTTATCTCTTGAATAGCACTTGATATTATATGTTTGTTCACAGCTTTTGCGTTCCTATTGCAATCAGGCCGAGGGAATGGCTGTAAAATTTCAAAAACATTTTTTTTACTCATGCTAAATTACCGTACTCAGTACATGTAATTCGATGCACTGTATATATTAGGAAAACGTGGATCCTGATTTATTTGGTAGAGATAAGGATTAGAAGAGTTTGCTGTAAATTATGTTGGTTTTCTTGTAAACAATATTATTAATATGACTCCATGATCCAGGATGATACATGTACAAACATTATTAAATGTTCTCATTTTCCAGGTGTTTTTGCAGCAGCTCATGATCTCAAGACAGAATGGGTTGTGGTGAAAGGCATCAAAGACTTTGAAGATGGCAGTCAACCTTCAAATGATCAGACAGGAACATTTGCATGTGTCATGGCAGCATCTGTTGTGGCCAACATTTTGAGTGATCCTGTCATATTCGAAGAATGGCCCCATTACAGTCCAGGTAATGCCTTTCGTCCTATTCATATCCTTCCCCATTTTTTTTTTCTTTGCAAGGCAAAAAATATTTGGATTGTTGTTTGCAAATGCTTGCTGTTTGCTGTTTGGTATCAAACCACTCAGTAAAGTATAACTAAGTATGAACTCTGGGATCTCACCAACATGGTCAAAAATACATGTACATGTAGTTATGGAAACCGATTCCAACTCTTCAGTTGTACTTTGCCTGTAAAATGTTCAAAGAGGTTCAAAGAGGTACTTTACCTTTGCAAGCTTGAAGTTTCGAAACACTCAAAACTATCTGCATGGCCACTGTTATAAATATTAAAAGGAGGACAGTTCATTCAGGCCCAAAGAAACAAGAATTAATATCATCTCTACCTCTACAATAGACACCTCTTTGCCATCGTTGAAGCCCATCATATTTCACTAGTCTAAGCGTTTAGTAATGTACAGTAGATCTTGGTCACTGATTAGTGAAACAGGATATTATTTGGTTGTAATTATCATTTGTTTGGATTATTTGTTGCAGATTCAAATGGATCACTCATGCCAGGTAAGAATAAAATAAAGTGGAAAAATCAGTAGCAGAATTGGGACATGCTGTGATATGAAAGGCTAAATCTATTTTGATGTGGCCAGTTATCAGTTATTGTAAGCAGAATTAATTAAAAATTGGTTCATGCTTAGGGTGTGCATATTGAGATATGGATGCACGAGGGAAGTTTGGAGAGCACAAAAGATGCGAGAGAGTTGGGCAAGGTAACTCTAGCTTCTTGAGTGCTGTGCAAACTTTCCAAGTGCATCCATAACTTGATATACACACAGCTAGAAGTATGGATTTATTCTTTTATAGCAGTTCAAATTTGTGCGTGAAATAGGTTTTCCCATCTCAGATGCGAACGTCTATATACCGGTAGTTAACTTGTTTTTGCAAGGTTAAACAAAATTAATGTAGAAAGAAAAATACAGAGAAATTGTTACTATTTAATGTTGCTACAGAATAAAAGGTGACCTTTTTGTTTGTAATTGAATGCCATTTTACTAGAATTTGCTGCAGATCACGCCTGCTCTGTTTAGTTTTCCTGGGTGCGCTGGCACCATACTCGTTTATGAGAAGTTGATGACTTACTTCTCCGGTGACTCAAGAAAAAAGCTGCTGCCATTTTTTAATCGGCACACAAATCACTCGTGAAATTATGTGCAGAAAGGATGTGTAAAGGTTCATTACTGCCGACGGATTTCTTTTTAAAGGGACAGTGTCACTGTTAGTACATGTGTGAAATTACGTTTCACAACGGCTTGAAAGTTTTTTGGTCTTTTCCTTTGCTCGAATAAGGGCGCTTATTAAATTTTGCGCTCCTCAAATGCGGAGTTTATTCCAGGGCGGCGCTTATTTTACAATTAGACACGTCAAAGAAATATTTTCTTTTAATTTAACTAGCAGAAGCGTCTTGTGATTGTCACCATTCGTCTCTTCCGGCACTTTAACAAAAGACACTGAAATTAGTTGTATGCAAGGCCTTCACAACAGAACTGCGTATTGCAAGAATCTGCGAGTGGTAAAATATAATCGCTTTGAACTGAAGAACATCGCTTTTGATGAAAAAATTTGCAGTGATGTTTTAGAGTTGCTTTGTAGTGTTTTTTGTTCATTTATTTATTCATTTATACGCATTCCTCATATAAGCGTCGCATCTGAACCGCGGCGTTTACTCGGGGTGCAAAGCTTGACCTTTTTTCCGAAATGCGGCGCTTATTCGAATAAATACGGCACAGTTTACCATGCTTTCAATTCTGTGTTATGATTTCAATACCAGTGACAACCACTCACCTTAAAAAGTTGACAAAAAAGAAGCTTTTAATGGTTAATATTGTTAACTCTTTTTTTCTTTCATTTTTAAGCTGTGAGTGCCTACACAAGTGCTTTGAAAGCGTCTATTGGAAACCAAACAGAGTTCCAGCCCAAACTGATGGCCTCCTCAACGATTTCTCACCCGAGAACAGATGATATATTCACTGATCTTCTGATACAGCATGGTAGGAAGGCTCTCAATAAGAAGGGCATGAGATCAACAAGACAAGAATTGTTGCATCATTATGGGCAAGTCAGTGGAACCCGGGTCGAAAGTTGTGCAGAAATATTCCTTTGCAGTACTGAGGGTGAGCCTAATCCCAAATCTATTCTTCTCACTGGGAAAGCAGGGATTGGAAAGACTCTGTTTAGTCAAAAGCTTGTTCGGGATTGGGCTGATGATAAACTTTTTCAATCACAAGCAAATTTGAAGACTCCAGATATCAAGTTTGCGTATTTGTTGACATTTCGTCAACTGAATTTGCTTGGAAATGACAGGTTATCTTTGCTGGAACTTTTAAACTGTTCTTCAGTTCTGGACGAAATGTCGAACATTGATAACTCATTGTTTAAATACCTTGTTAATCACCCTGAGGAGGTTTTGATTATCTTGGACGGGTATGACGAGTATTCACAACAAGATTACATCGCTGGTAACTCAGAAGAACAGTATCCAAACAATGCTAGTGAGGAAATGCCAGTAGCCGCACTGTGTGCCAAACTTATCAAAGGCAAGATGTTGAGAGAATCTGTTGTTATGATCACATCAAGACCGGACGAATCCGATAAAATGGGAGGAATTCACTTTGACCAATACGTGGAAATTACGGGGTTTTCTCCGGAGCAGGTGAAAGAGTACATTGAGAAGTATTTCAAAGAAAACGAAACCATGAAGAACACTGTACTTGAACATGTCATGAACAATGAGAATCTTGTAAGCTTCGCTCATATTCCAGTCCTTTGTTTTCTGATGTGTTTCTATTTGGAATATACTCTTCGCGAATCCAAGAGCACTGATCTTCCTGTGTCAGCAACTGACATTTATTCTGACCTTGTCAACATTTTTGAACTAAAACATAATGCCGAGTCAGAATATAAGACGAAAGAAATTCCTGAGAAACACAAGGCCTCAGACGTCATTGAAAGCACATTGGATAAATTATCAGAGTTAGCAGCTCAACTGCTTTTGCAGCAAAGGCCAATTTTTGACGAAAGGGACATGAAAGAAAAGTTTAAATTGGAAGAAATCGAAAAACTGAAAAGAAGCGGTCTCCTTCATTGTGGTCCTCCTTTCAGGAAATCTGCATTTGAAACCACGAAACAGTTAAGTTTTACTCACCTGACCATTCAAGAGTTCTTGGCTGCTCGTTGGTTTGTAATGAGAAATGAAATACCGAAAGAAACTGTATCTGAAATGGTTATGCTGTTTTTTGCTGGTATTCTATCAAAGAAAAGAGATGAGAAACTAATGGAAAGATTACTGGAAAGTATCCCTTTTTCAATCACAAGGCCACCCCATCTCCTGAAAGCAAAGTGTCTTAGCGAATATCAAGACAGGGAATTTGCTAAAAATGTCATTAAGAATCATCCCGATCACTACTCTGATATGGATGGCTGGATAAGTTTTCATTATTTAAATGATGTGGACTGTATTGCAGTTTCATTTTTGTTAGATGTAATTAGTGAACTGAATGAAGAGGAAGCTGCTACAGTACAACATGAACGGTCTGAACAGTCCTTTAATGTAAATAGTTTGGCAATCATTGAGTCAGCTCTAACACTGTCTGGAATAAAACGTATTTGTGAATCACTGGAGAAAAAACACTGTCACATTACCAAACTGTTACTACGGATGCCTTTTAATCATTCCAGTGATACCGTTATTATCAGACTGTGTGAAGCTTTACAGCATCCAAGCTGTAAAGTTACCACACTAGATCTGAGTGGTAATCAGATCACTGATACCGGTGTTCCCAGGTTGTGTGAAGCATTACAGCATTCAAGCTGTAAAGTAACCACACTAAATCTGATTGGTAATCAGATCACTGATACCGGTGTTGCCAGGTTGTGTGAAGCATTACAGCATTCAAGCTGTAAAGTAACCACACTACATCTGAATAGTAATCAGATCACCGATATTGGTGTTGCCAGGTTGTGTGAAGCATTTCAGCATCCAAGCTGTAAAGTAACGACACTTAATCTGGGTGGTAATCAAATCACTGATACCGGTGTTGGCAGGTTGTGTAAAGCATTACAGCATTCAAGCTGTAAGGTAACCACACTTAATCTGATTTATAATGAGATCACTGATACCGATGTTGCCAGGTTGTGTGAAGCATTACAGCATCCAAGCTGTAAAGTGACCACACTACATCTGAGTTATAATCAGATCACTGATACCGGTGTTACCAGTCTATGCAAAGCACTCAAACATTCAAATTGTAAACTGACCTCACTAGATCTGTGCAACAATCGTATCAGTGAGGAAAGTAAGGAATCTCTAAGAACTCTAGTTCAACAGCACAGACCAGGTTTAGAACTCAAAATCTAATAGTTATAAGAAAGCGTAAGAAATATCAATAGAATTCACATGTACGTAATAAACATTATATAAGTTATAAAAGAAAACGTTTTCTATTCAATGTTAAAATTTGTGTAAATAAGTATAAGGTTGATAAAGAATTGTAAATAGATTAGCGTTAGATAATGAAGTTTGTTTGTATGAAAGTTAAATGCACCGCTCGTTGTAATTTAACAATGAAGAAAAGGGCAACACTGATTTTTGTTACGTTTCGTAAATAAAGGTTTTGGAATGGATGAAGACTGGTCTTGTTTGCTTTGCCATTTTTAGGGGAAGGGGGTGGGAGACGGTGGTCGGTGGAGAGAGCGTGGAAAGAGGCTTAAATAAGACAAAGTTGTCTGTTCATTGGGTGATTCCGATATCAATTTTTCAGCGCTCGGCTCAGTGCTCTCAGTTTTTCAAGAGGATGAGGTTTTCCCAGGGGTTTCGGGGAACAAGAAAATATAGCCATTAACCTTTTGGGAATATGGGGAAAAAAGGAAATAAAACTGAGAACACGGGAACAAGGGCATATCTTAGGGAACAGGGAACGCCAAAATCATAAACACACTTTAAGGGAACACAGAAACACAAGAAAAATTTTTATTTTATTTTTTGTTGGAAACAAGGGAAGATAGACCCCTCCCTTGGAGTCCCTCGAGGATGTGTAATAGACCTTATTACGGTTTTCGACGACATCTTGACGAGTAGACAAAGCGGGTAGAAATTACAGTGTTTGTGTGTCGGTTCGCGGGAAGAATTATCATTATAGACAAATGTATGGGGAATTTAAAACGTAACTGAACGCTTTTTAGCCCAGCTACATCCTTCAAACTCGGCGAATAAAGACTTTTGCCTAGTATCTTAACTTTACAATTCACAAGTTGTCCAGAATTCAATTTTTCTAAAAAATATTTGCCGTCAGATTCCCATACAAACACTGTAATTTATACACGCTTTGCCTACTCGTCAAGATGGCGTCAAAAACTGTGATAAGGCCTATTGAATTTCAGCTTGAAATATCATTTGTCTTACAAAGAGAAGTCTGCTGAGGAAATAACGCCTGGCCAATCCAAACTAATATCAGACTGCAAATCCCACCGCGCAAGTTTGATAAAGTTCTTTCAAGCCTATGATGAGCAGGCTCCCAAAAGGGAGGGCGGTAAAAAATCCGCGAACAGAGCTAGTGTGGCTCGTAGAATTGACTGGTGCATAAAAGGAACTATAGTGTACTGAAATAGACACAGGTTAGCTCAATGTAACTACAAGGAGCCTGCAAACGGAAACTCTGGTGACTGAACTAAAGAGGTTTTGGCCAATTTAGAAGCTGAAGAAAACAGTAAGCAGAGGAAGGGCGCAGATAGTTGCAGTTCCAAACATGTGAGAATTTTTATTGTTTGATTTTTAATAAGGTATTTATTTCTTGTGTTTTAATTTCGTGCAAAGTAATTTTCGCGCGTATTAGATTTCGCGATTATTTTGAACTCTTCAAAGGCGCGAAAATTAGTAAGAACAAGCTTGCGTGGTCTTGCGTAGCTGGTGGTTTTGTTGTGGGTAAAGGCGCGCGACAAGCGCGCGCAAGCGAAACCGCCATTACCTGGAACTTGTAACTTCTATACTGTGTCTGTGAAACGGCTTTTTTACAAAAAAGAGTTATTTTTAGATACAAGTGCATAGGGTGAAGAAAACAATTAACCAGTATAATATGGTATAAAATGCCCTCGGACCCCCTAGATGCCTTGTGATCATAGCATCGCTCTTGGTGGGCTCTCTCAAGCCGCCACTTTTCCAATTGCTCCAACCCACCCCCAGCACGTATTGACCAGTCCCTAAAGGACCAAGACAATGAATAACAATATTTGGGGGAACTATTTAAACTATTTAGCAAATGACCAAAAGAGCAACAATTGTATATTCTACGAGCGCGCGTTGAATATGAGATGGAAGATTGCCAACGAGGCGCGTTGCCCCGAGTTTGCTATAACGATCTCATATCCAACAAGCGCGAGTGGAATTATTGTTTTATTAAAAACGCCCAAAGAATTGCAATATTGAAGCTCTTCGGCTGTTTTCGTTGACGCGTATTGGCTACCATATTTGTGGTCAATGGTATATGAGCTCATATACCTTTACTATAACCTGAAAAGCTAAGTAACGTCACACTGCACGCAACTACAGTCAACTCTCTCTTAACGGACACCTCTATAAGACGGACACCTCCATAAGACGGACACCTGGTTATGGTCCCTGTCGTTTTTCAGTCATTTTACTGTAAGAAAACTCTCTGTAAGAAGGACACCTCTCTAAGACGGACAACGGACACTTTGAAACCGCCAACGGACAGGCACTAAAAATAATTTTTTTGTGAATAATACGTCGAAACTAGTTATCGACATATAGCATAGCAGGTCAGCGCCTTTAGAATACCAAATTTACCAAAAACAATCCGCTAAAACGCATTACTTCTCTGCTTAAACTTGTAGATTTAGTTTTCTACTTACAGTATCACCGTTTGTTATTAACAAACAAGTCGAATCTCTGATATTATTTTTGTTCCACTTTATAGGTTTTGCTAACGTAAGCGACTAAAACAGACGTGTATTCGTTGTGCATAGCCGTTTAGCTTTATCGTCTCAACATTTCTGGTGTCACGTTACCTCGACTCTCTATAAGGCGGACACCTCTATAAGACGGACAGTTGGGGCCGGTCCCGACGGTGTCCGTCTTAGAGAGAGTTGACTGTATCAGAATCACAGCTACTTGTGTCTCCTCTTCCAATGTGCATAGAATGTCAAATAAAAGAAACTTTGTAGTATTCATTTGGAACCGACTAAACTCTAAAGACGAACATCGGAATCACGTGTCACCCACCCCACTGTATCACGTGTCAGACTTGGCATTGGATCACGTTTCGCACGTGCAGTTTCCACTAGATCACGTGTCATATGCACGTCAGGCCATTTCCGAGGTACTCTTTCACTTCCTAGTGAAAACGGAACCTGATTAACAACATGTCATGCGTTCATTTTCTTGCAATGCAAACTTTATGAAAGCCGAGTGGTGCACAAAACTAGATAAAAGGCGCCTCTGAAATGGCTTAGTGAATAGACCATATTCGAATTCCCGGTATTGGACTGGAACTAGTTTGCAATGGAGGTTTATTGCGGGGGGATATCATTAAAAGAACTTCATGTCATTTGCATTTGAAAAGATTACCGGCATTTGCCTTCATTGCAAGCTAGTTCCAGTCCAATACCGAGAATACAAATATGGTCTATTGCTTGACATTCCCATGTACAAAATTACGTGTCATTAGCGCCAAAGCCCGTGCTGAAAGGAAAAGACAGAACCGAGTAAATTTCTACTCCCGAAGCTCAGAAAGCGAAGAGAAATGCAAATTTATAATTACAAACATTGTCATTTGCAACAGCGGGTATCTCATGCCTTAAAATGCGTT